>NC_056751.1:251079771-251764771 GCF_019279795.1 Protopterus annectens
TTAGAATCCGGGGCCCGACTGGGGGCAACCGACGCAGGACCTAAGACTTTGTTAATCAGGCCGACTGAGGGCAACCTGCAAGCAGATTACCCAAATGTAATGACTGTAACAGTGAATACATTCGAACATCTACATTTATGGTAAGTGTACACAACTGTACTTTCCAGAGACGGGATAGTGTCTGGGATGCATACATGTCCCTCCAGCAGGTTCTATTTGTAGCCAGGCAAGGTTTAAGTCTTTGGAATGGGTGATTCTTTAGAACGGGTGATTCTGGTGATGTTTATTTTGTGAATGTGCAGGAGGTCCATCAGAGTGGGGTCTGAAAATGTCCTATATGTCAGACATAGCTCTCCACTCAACAGCCTGTAGGAGACTGAATACAGGGATAGTGCTTTGAGGTGGTCTGCAAAGGACATTTTACTTGTGCCATGTGTTTTTTTAGTGTGGAACCTCTGCGGACATTTCAGTTGTTGGATATGCCTGGTTAGGTGCATACCAAAGAGAGCATTGTACTTAATGACAGGTCTGATAAATACCGAATACAGTGGAACAATGTTTTCTTTGGCGCTAGATGCCATACCTTTGTTTATAAGTTGTGCAACAATGAATGATTTCCTCACTACTGTAGACACATGATGGTCAAAGGCTAGATTACTGTTGTGTGTCCCCAAGTCCCTGACTCTACTAGGTCAACTCTAAGGGGTGTGTTATCAGTATGATAGTTACCAGGCATGAATGACTTCCTGAAGGATACTGTTCTGTATTTCTTGGCATTTAGTTTGTCCATGGCTTTGACTTGCCTTGTGAGAGTATATAGATTTTAGAGAGAGACATTCAAGAGATGTTAAAGCAAGTCTTTTTTAGAGGACTAGCACTGACGACGATATTATGGGTCTTTATTATTAGTGACAAAAGTTCAGAATTTCGAACACTCACATGAGTGGAAATTCAGGAACTCTGTTATTTTTTGATTGCAGTACAGTGAAGATTGGAATATTTACCCTTTCCTCACTGTAGTGCAATCTCGGAGTTGGAATAGATGTTTAGCAAAGGGGTCTGTGGGGTGCAGCCCCCCACAATAGCGATTTAGAGTTCTGGAATTTCCGCTCATGTGAGCATTCGAAATTCTGAACTTTCATCATTATAATATAGACGCGATATTATTCGGTATCCCTCCAGCAACTGAACTGTCCCTTCAAAGTCATAAGCTGTGCTTATGATAGTTGCAAAGAAAAATGCAACCAAAAAAAAAGGCAAATCTGATATCCAGCCAAACCTGCTGATAAAAAGGTATTGTTAAGGAAGTTTGGAAGAGAGAGAAAGAAGGGGAGAAAAGGAAAAGCAGTCAGAAATGTTAACAGTGGTATAACCACAAGTGTACAAGGTGATTCAACATCCCCAGTAAGGGGATGGAAAGGCCTCATAGCCAGTATACAATGATTAAGGATACCACTGGGTAATTAAGCTATACTGTTGACTTTCTGGAAAAGGTGCAGTAGATGAGAATAGACAGGGAGGAGTCATTTTGTTATGATGTTTTTTTTCCATATTGGAAAACGAAGAGTGAACTTGAGAATGAATATGGTTTTGATTTTTGGTGTAGGTAAACCAGCTGAATTGGAACATGTTTTGTAAAATATTGGTAAATGTTATTGACAGAAATGCTCTTTTTTGTTTCGGTGTTTTTGGATTTTAACTCTCTAATCCATCAGAAATTGTTCACAGAGGGTGAAATCTGAACAGTTCAATTCAAAATATTGTCATAAGTTGGAAGATGCCTCTTTAAACCCTAGTTGCATTTAATGATGCATCCGCTTTTGTAAATCTGCCTATTGTAGAGACTTTCCAGACAGTTCATTATATTAATGTCATTTATTTGGTAGATGCTGAAAAGAATCCAGAAATGTTATTGAATTATCACTTTTGACATAGACAAACTTACATTTATATAAAAGTAATAAAACCATATTAACAAGTTCAAATGTATAAACATTATACATCACATATGTTATAAATTTTATAATCTAGGCAACATCACATAAATTGTTCAATTTCTACCTTTTCTTAAACTGCATTCCTCCTCCAAAAATATTTTTCTGTATGTATCGTTCATAACATTTCTAGTTTACTTTGTAATTTACTCCTACCTTTTTTAAAGAATGCCACTTTGTTCTTCTGTCTCTTTCAGAATATTCACTGCTTCAGGTATAGTTGGTTTAGATTTTGATTTCCATAGTAATTACTTTTTTGGCAGCCACCAGAATTAAACTTAAGGCCATCTAGGCAATTCAGAAACTGCATCCCAACTTAAAAAATAATTTCCTTAGTTACTGCTCACCCAGTATTCCTGACACAGTACTCTGTAGGGTATTTTTAAAGTCTTCTACTTCAATACACTCGCATATGTGTTCCAAGTAACCTCTTTTTTTCCCCCCATCATACCCACAATATTTGCCGTCTACCTAAAGAAAAAAATGTTTAGAGTCTGCTTGGGATATAAAAATATCAATGCAATCACTTGCAAGCAAAAGTCTTAAATCTTCTAGACTTTATTGCCTATTTGGTAACTATACATATACCCTTTCATTGTTTCTCTGTGAATTCCTTATTTAGACTCTCTTCCCAATCTTTTCTGACCTTCTGATTGATGCAGTATTTTATATGCCCTACTAATTATTCTTTTTTTAACAGCACTTCTGTTCTAGATTCATTTAAAAACTCAACCAGTGCAGATCGTTCATTTAGGATTCCCCTATCCCTTTCTCTGTTTGTACTCTCTCATTCCCCAATCCCTGATAAGGAAGGCAGTCACTAGTTTGCAATACAAATTTTTCTTGGCCTCTTCCTATTCTGCTACCTTTCCTTCTCTAATAATTTTTTCCAATACCTTAGTTCCTTTGCCGTCTTCCTGCAGTAAATTCCAGCCTCCTTGTCTATTCTGTGTATCCCTAATTGCAGTCCTCCCTATTGGCAGAATCTCCTTTCCCATGTTGTGGCTTAGTATACCTTCCGATACTTTATGAATATAATTTTCTGTATGACTGTTAAGGGTCTGTATCCAAAATCCCATTCTTTCCTTATTTCTTGAATATTCCCCTTCACCATCATCTATTTCTACTTTGAATTGTAGCCTTCTGCTTGTGTTACGTATAAGAGCCTTAACTGTGTAGCTCTAAAATGTCCCTTCAAAGCTGGCAATCCTTAAACCTCCATGTTCTGTTGGGAGGATGAACTTATCCCACTTGATTTTTGCCCTCTTCCACTCCCAAATAAAATCTTTCAACTCTTTATTACTTGTGTACAACTTCTCTTCTCTTTGAGAAAAATATGCTTGACCTATGTGTAAAAGTAAAGGGACTAAAAACATTTTTACTGCTTGTATGTTGCTATTCATATCCATGTGCAAGAGCTTCCAGTTTCTCAGTTTTTGTATTCTCTTTTGTTTAGTCTCTTCCCACATATCCTTTGCTGTCTTAACCAAATCCTTTTTAATCAGTACTCCTAAAAACATAATTGTATCATGTCCCCATAAGTATATAGGTATTGCTGGACCAATTCATGTGTGGCTGCATAGTTTATAACTATAGCCTTTGTTTTATTTTCATTAATTTTATATCCCGAAAAAAACAGAACTGTCTTAACATTCCACAACACTGAGCTGTCCTTTTCTGGTTCCATTAGGTACAAAATAATGTCTGCAAGTAAAGCCAGTTTTTCTTGAACATGATGCTACTAATGTCCTTTAATGTCAGAGTCCCTTATTTTCATTGCACGTGGTTCTAAATGTAATGCAAATAAAGGGAAAAGAGGACAATCCTGCCTGGTTATTTTGTTCAAACACAACTTATCAGAGATAAAACCTTCTGATTTTTATTTTTGCCTTTGATCCCCTCATATATATTTCTAATTAATCTTGTTATTGAGTCAGCAAATGCTTCTGTTGCCCTACTCATAAAATCACACCTTACTATGTTGAATACTTTCTCTGCTTCAAGACCCACTAATAGTGGTATTTTCTTACATTCTGCTTCCCTCTGGATCATCTTTGTTCTATTAATGTTGTCAAATGTGTATCTCCCTTCCACAAAACTACATTGGTCCATATCTGTTAATTTTTTGGCTTCACCTTTGACACTCCTTTAGCCTTTATAGAAGTAAACACTTTATAGTCATGGGTTTGGAATTGAAATGGATCTGTATGAAGCTGGATCAGATGGGTCTTTATTGTCTTTAGGTTTTACAGCCATCACAGCTTTTTTTTCTAGGATATCGGTGCTATCACCATTTTTTTCTCATCTCCTGCTATCTTAACTTTTGGTTGTATAGCCTCATCTACCTCTAACCTTGGCATATTTAATTCTTCCATAAATATTTCTATTTGTGCTTCTTCTTGATTTCTCCACTTCTCTGCTTTATACAAATGTTCATAACTTTTCTGAAATGTTTAAAACCTTTACAGGATCTCTGTTTTTTTTCTAGTTATAGGCTCCCTAAGTTTGACAACTTTTTATACTTTCTATTGCCTAAGTCACCATGCTAAAAGTTTTTTGTGCTCTGGAGTTATCAAAAAAAAAAGTTGCAAAACAGTAATCTTTCTAAACTCATGCATGTTACCCCAGGTAGTCACTTATTTTCTCTTTAGCACTCTGCAATTGTGCCCCTTCTTGTTCTATGAGATCCCCATTATTTTGTAATAATTTAATCTTTGTCAGCCCCTCTAAATAATTCTTACTTCCTAATCAGATCTGTCTTTATTTCTACCCTATTTTAAACTGCACTTAAATTTTATCCCAGTGTCTAGCTATAACTTCTGGAATATTTTCTATCTTTCGTAATAACTCCCGGATAATTTCTACTATTCATTATTTAAATTTCTCTCAACAACTAGGTGGGGAAGCACCATTATTTCATCTTTACTTCCCTACCCTGCATTTCTGTCTTGGTAATTATTGGTGCATGATCCGAAATAGTTATTGGATGTGTGTCTGAGTTCTTAATTAAATGGACATGTTCCTGTGAAGTACAATTTCTAACAAGTCTAGCCCAGTTATTGTACATTGGGAATTTATATATAAATTCTCTGAGTTCCTGCTACTTAATTCACATCTTTCATGCAAAATATTTTCATAAATTTCTTCAGAATTATACCCTCTTTTGTTGTAGTTTCCCTTGTATGTCCTCCAGATTCATTTCATTGTTGCAAATCAAATTCTAGTCCTCACCTGTAAGCAATGTTCTCTGCAGAAAGCTGATTATTTCTCCCCAAATTGTTTAAATTCCAAAATAGTTTTAGGTGGAATATAAATGTATGCCAGTGTAATCCTCTTCCCTTGCCAGTAGCCTGTTAGTACTACAAATCTGACATTATCTTTTTTTCCCTCTTCTATCACTACTGTTGCTCCTCTAGCAATGAATATACGTATTCCTCTTTCCCTTTGTCCCTGTTCGGCAGAATGTCCATCCTGGAATTCTTTTATTACATTTACATGTTCATTTCTTTTCAACTCTCTCTCCTGTATCTCTTTGCATTCTGCATTTCGTTTATAATAAAGTATTCTTTCCTCTTTGTATATACCTGTGAGACCATCCATATTCCAAGATAATATGGAAAGTGTCGCTGTTATGGTGAGAAGTCATTATTCCCAACTGTTGTATATGGTGGCTTTTTTTAATGTCTAATTCCATCTTATGTGATATATGAACCCATTGATGTTTGGCAGGTTAATAGTTTATACTATTTTTTTTCTTATCAACATTGGCACCTATGTCGCATTTTACAAGACTTTTTGTTTTAATAAACCCTCAAACAAAAAAAAACAAAACACCCCATAACCAATTAACTTAATGTAAACACACTTAACTGCGTACATCTTCAAATAATGACATTTAACCTTTCTAATAGAAACATTTGTGCCAAATTCAATGGATATAAAAAGTGTACACACCACTGTTTAAATGCCAGGTATTTGGGATATAAAAAAATGAGACCACAATAAATAATTTCAAAACTTTTCCCCACCTTTAATGTGACCTCTGACCTGTACAATTCAATTGAAAAACAAATCTGTTGGGGGAAAATATAAAAAACGTACAATAAGCTGGTTGCATAAGTGTGCACACCCTTAAACTAATACTTTATTGAAGCACCTTTTGATTTAATTACAACATTCAGTCTTGAGTAGGAATCTAATAGCACAGTACATCTCAACTTGGCAATATTTGCCCACTCTTCTTTGCAAAAGCACTCCAAATCTGTCAGATTGCGAGGGCATCTTTTGTGCACAGCTCTTTACAGGTCACCCCACACATTTTCTGCTGGATTTAGGTCTGGGCTCTGGCTGGGCCATTCCAAAAATTTAATTTTCTTCTGGCGAAGTCATTCTTTTGTTGATTTGGATGTATGCTTGGGGTCATTGTCGTGTTGAAAGGTGAAATTCCTCTTTATCTTCAGCTTTCTAGCAGATGCCTGAAGGTTTTGGGCCAAAGGTGACTGGTATTTGGAACTGTTCATAATTCCCTTCACCTTGACTAAAGCCCAGTTCTAGCTGAAGAAAAGCATCCACAAAGCATGATAATGCCACCACCATACTTCACCGTGGGGATGGTGTTCGTTTGGTGATGCAAAGTGTTGTTTTTGCTCCAAATGTACCTTTTGGAATTATCACAAAAAAGTTCAACCTTGGTCTCATCAGACCATAACATATTTTCCCACATGCTTTTGGTAGACTTCATGTATTGTTTTGCAGATTTTATCCGGGCCAGGATGTTTTTCTGTGTAAGAAAAGGCTTTCGGCTTGCAACCCTACCCCATAGCCCAGACATATGAAGAATATGAGAGATTGTTGTCACATGTAGTAGTACACACCTGGTACTTGCCAGAACTTCCTGCAGCTCCTTCACTGTTGCTGTAGGTCTCCTGGCAGCCTCCCTGACCAGTTTTTGTCTCGTCTTTTCATCAATTTTGGAGGGACGTCCAGTTCTTTGCAACGTCACTGTTGTCCCATATTTTCTCCACTTTTTGATGACCATCTTCGCTGTGTTCCATGGTATATCCAATGCTCCAGAATTTTTTTTGTATCTTTCTCCTGAGTGATACCTTTCAACAATAAGATCCTGTTGATGCTTTGTATTCTGTCTGTGAACTATGGTTTTTGCTGTAGCAGGCAACTGAGTAAATGTCAGGAAAATCCTACTAGGACAGCTGAACTTTGTTTGGGGTTAATCAGAGTCACTTAAATTAGTGGCAGATGTGTACCCAAGCAGAATGAGTGCTGTAATTAAATCAAAAGGTGATTCAACAAATTATTAGTGTGCACACTAATGCAACCAGCTTGTACATTTTTTATGTTTTCACCCTACCATATTTGTTTTTCAATTGAATTGTACAGGTTATAGGTCACATTAAAGGTGGGAAAAGGTTTGAAATGATTTATTTTGGTCTCACTTTTTTATATCACAAAATCTTGGCATTTCAACAGAAGTGTGTACACTTTTTATATCCACTGTTGCTGCTAACAAAGACCCTAATTAACCTGAAATTAAGGTCATCATGCTAAGACTCATATTATTGCTTGTGCTTCTACCTCGTCTTAAATGTGAAAGCTACTTGCATACTTTTAGAAATTTGTAACTTTTAGCCTTGAAGATACTAGTGTTCTGCTTTTTTATTGTCCTATTATTAGCTTGCCTCCATGAAAAAGTAAGAGAGAAAAGTAAAATATATTCCTGTGTTGGCAGCCTGAAAGGCAAACTGGAACATGCATTGCTAAAGGAAAACTTTTCGTTATATTCAGTGGTCTCATATTTACTTGTTTTCAGTTAAAATTTATTAAATTAATCCAGGGGTTTTAATACAGACATTCAGCTTTGCAAAATTAAGAGAAAACATATCAGCTGTGCATATATTATGGTATGTGTACTTTTATACCCCCCTCCCACCTCAGCAATCCAAGATTACAGCCTGTTGAATTTAACATGCTTCTATCTAAAAAAGAAAGAAAGAGAAGAAAATGGCCTCTGCTTACTTTATTACTTACAAGAACTAAAAAGACTTTACTGTTAAGTATGCAATTTGTGTTGTGAAAAGTTTCATAGAAATACTGTTAAAAAACATAGAGGTACCATTTCCTTCCTCCTCCTCTCCCCTCAGAGTACTTCCAAACATTAACATGAATTGAGGCAAATGCCTTTCATTTCCTCAAGTTTAATAAAGTCAACAAAAGTCCAGTCTTTCCACCTTGTCTTATACAGCCATATTTCACAAATGTGATGCTTTGCAGTCACACATTTATTTAGTAATTTCCATGTTGCTGGTAGTCTTCCTGTTCAGCTCCATCTCCTAACTCCAGATTCTGTTTTAATTCCACAGTGCTCCTGATTCTTCTGGTCAACTCCTGTGCTTTTCTCTCTCTCTCAAGCATTTTCCTTTGGAATATTGGGAAAAGGCTTCAGTGGCAAAGTCTGTCTGTCTGCTTTTTTTATCAGAAGAATAAGTAGTAGAGTCCCATTCTGCTTGATGGCTCATTCTTTTTTGCTGGACAGACTTTTTCATTTCTTCCTTAGCCTGTTCTGTATCAAAAAGTGAATTTGTTCCTCCTTAAATGTATTCTGAAGACAGCTAGATACATCAGTTGAATCTCCCACCTGCCTTTTAATATTCTCTGATTACTGAAATGCGTTTTCCTCTTTTGCCTGGTACTTCCCACAAACACTCTTGTCTCCAACTTCTAATACTTTGCCCTTTTACCCCTGTTTTGTCAGGCTGAACTCTTTCTGTTGGTATGGGTTTCATCTTTGCTAATAGAGGTCTTGGCTGCTGTCTCACTGCCATATTTGGAGCATTCACATGTTGTGACTTTTCAGTTAACATTTCCTGCTTTGGAATACCAGTCCAATTGCTTATTTGTGCCTTCATAAAATTAATATGGTATGTTCCTTCTAGTTTCTCTGCTACAGCAGAAAGTCTTGGATTTTCCCTGTGTGCTCTGTCCTCTAATTCTACCATTATTTGAAACATATTTTCTTGAGCAGTCTCCTACTCGGCCAGCCTTTTCATCATTTTGACCTCTGATTTTTGCAGTTTTATCAGCTTATATGAATGTGTTTAATGCTGCTTCCATTTTTCCAGCCTTTTGTTGTTTAGAAGATGTACTTTGTGTTTTGTTTATTTTAATCGGCTGTCTGAGCACATTCAACTTATTTTTTTTTTCCTTTGGATTACTGGAAGCCATGTCTTGCACCAAAGCTGGAGCTTTTGAACTGCTTTTTGCTGAAGGAGCATTTTTCCCAGTCAGTGTTTTCTCTTCACTGTTTTTAGCTGATTTTCTTTCAGGCTCTTAGTTTATTCTTTACAGGCACCCAGACACTGTGCTTAATAGCCAGTAACTGGGTATCTGAAGTTGTTGATTTCATTTATTCTGCACATACGGGTATACGGATCCGATTCGGATTCGAGACGGCAAAACTTTTCAAGCATCAGCTCCGAGCTCCAAGCTCCTCCCTTACCTATATTACATCACTTTTTCCTATCTAGCCCCGATCTCGTTTTCCGCTCTAAGAGTCAGCATCATGGTCTCTGAGCTCTAAGCAAGGTGGTAAGGTTTTTTGGTCTTTTTGTGATAGTTGAGTGCGAGTACCTTTCCCCTTTTTTCCTCCCTTCGCATTTGGTCATTGTGTTAGTTGTAAAAAAAACAAAAAAAAAAAAAAAGTTTTAAGTGTTTGGTTTTGTGATACTGGTTTCCCGCCTAGGCCTAATCCCTGTTAAGTGTGTGTGTGAGTGGGCCGTTAGGACTTTTACTGTCTCTACTATGGCTGAACAGCTTAAGGGTCTATTTAAGAAGTGCACAGAGTGTGGTCATAAGCTCTCACCAGCCGATGGCCACACTGTGTGTTCTATGTTTAGGGGTCACCCATTTGTCTGCATCCTGCGACATTTGTTCAGGCTTTAACCCTAGGGCATTAAAGGATTGTCGGGCTAAGCTTGTGACTAGGGGTCTGATGCCAGCTTCTGCCCTGGAGTCTGCCTCTGTTTCCTCCCCAGCCAGTGACACTGTGCAGGCAGGGACTCAACCTCCCGCCAGGCCTGCTTCATTGGAGTCGTCCCAGACAGGTAGGGACAGAAGGGAGAAGGAGAAGCACCACAAAGAGAGGGACAGGCCCAAAAAAAGATCACTGGACAGGGAGTTTCTCCAGCCCCTCTTAAAAGGTACCCAGGTCTCTTTCTCCTCGGCTCCGCTCTCCCCGTTTCTCGCCGGAGCCGACTGAGTCATCGGAGCTGAGACACTCCACTCAGATCCAGCCCAGACACAAGTCAGTCGCTTCCTCCAGGTTGACTCGGAGTGTCTCCGACCTTGATATGGACAGGCTGATGAGGAGGTTCATTAAGAACCAGATTCAGATGGGGGTCTTGCCAGGACCATTTCCCATTGGAGAGGGTCCTCCTTCATCTATGTTCCACCCTATTGCTCCTTCCCTGATCCAACCCGATGCTTCGAGGTTCTCTGGTCCGAGACCTTTTGGTGCTGTTGGGTCGGTGCCGATGGTTCTCGTGTCCTCGACGCTGGCCGTTACCTTGAGTTCCCTGGATCCGATCTAGGTGTGCTCTCCATCAGCATGCGGGGCAGTGGAAAGGGTTCTCTCCCAGGTGTTGAGACCACAGGTCACCTACTCAGATCCTACCCAGATCCCTCTGATTTTGGATTCTGCTCCCATTACTCTGTCTCAGGGACAGCCCGTGCCAAAGCAACCCCAGGTTGTTCCCCTCAGGGAACCCCCGGAGGCTTACGAATCCTCTTCAGAGAGTCCCACTGGAGAGGAACCTCATAAGTGCAAGAGGAGGCACTTGGACTCCCCTGAGTCCATTACCACTAATACGGACTTGGATGAAGGAGAGGTTTCCCCCAGATCACCTACAGAGGACATCTCATTCGGAGACATTATGGAGATCCTCTGCCTAAGAAGAGGTTGGTCAGCCCCCAAACCCTCTGCGGATGAGTCCGTATTCCTGGAAGATGGATCATTTCGGGAAGCGCATATACTCATCAATGACATTTTCTATTTGTGCGCTGAATTACTTGGCACATGTTATCCAACTACAGCGAGACCTTATACCGGAATTAATTGAGTCGCCCCCGGAGTCTCTATCGCAGCAGGACAAGCAGTCTTTCATTGCGAAGATGACTACACTGAAATCAGTGTCTAATACCTCTATGCGTCTCCTCTCATGCTACGGAGGGAGCCGCTAGGGCTGCTGGTACAGGCGTTGCCTTGAGGCGTCATGCCTGGATCAGGCTGTGTCAATTTGTGGACCCCTTTAAGGTGTCTTTCATCAACGCCCCTTTCGATGGATCATCCCTTTTTGGGGAAGACTGTACGTGACACACTAACCAAGAGTGAGAAGGACGGAAGGACATTGACAGTCGTTGGAATCCGCTTCTCTAACCCCCAGAGGTCCTATTCCAGGAACCAAAAGGGACAAAAGAAGATGTGGTTCCGGAAATCACAATCCTTTCGTGACACACAGGAATATTCGTCCCCTAGAGGCAGAGGGGGACAAGACTGACGCTGTCCCAGAGGCAGAGGGGGTCCCAGAAACTTCGGGTCTAGGGAACCATTTTCTGACAGACCCGTACAGCAACCCTGAGGGGTTGCCCGGCTGCTCTACTCTGAAGGCAGTCGGGGGAAGATTTTCCTTACATCCAGTGGCATGGGAATCCATTACTGCAGACCGCTGGGTGTTAAACATCATATCCAGAGGATATTCTATCCCCTTCATTTCATGTCCCATAACTCCGGCACGCCTTCCAGATGTTCCACCTGCTCACAGGGAGGCGGCAGCTTTAGAGGTTTCGAAGCTGCTACAAAAATGAGCCATCGAGCCGGTCCCCCCAGATCAATCCGGATCAGGCATCTACTCCAGGTGTTTTTTGGTGCCAAAGAAGACGGGGACCTCAGGCCCATTCTGGACCTGTCTATCCTCAACCTGTCGGTAGAGAAACAAAAATTCCGGATGGTCACACTACAGTCCATTCTACCGTTTCTGAGAGAATGCGACTGGATGTGCTCGTTAGACCTCCAGTAGGCTTACTGTCACATCAAGGTTCACAGGAGCTCCAGGAGGTTTCTATGCTTCCGGCTAGGGGCCAGTCACTTTCAATTCGGAGCCCTACCCTTTGGTCTCGCCACAGCCCCCAGGGTGTTCACCAAGGTTATGGCGGTCGTAGCAGCTCACCTGAGACTTAAGGGCATTCAGGTATTTCCCTACCTAAACAACTGGCTTCGCTGCATCCACCAAACGTCTCTTGTGTCAGGCCCTACACTACTTCCTCGGTCTGGCTCACAAGTTAGGCATCACGATCAATATCAACAAAGTCACACCTGGCTCCGATTCAGATCATAGACTTCATCGGGGCAAGGTTGGATTTGATTCGATCAAAGATTTTTCTCACCCCGGAGATTGTGGCTGCCATCAAACCCAGGGCCCTGAGAACATTGGCTGCTTTGGCAGCCGCAGTCTCTATCCTCCCTCTTGCACGTCTTCACATGAGGGTCCTTCAGTGGAATCTGGCAGTTCAATGGTCCTGGCTAGACCTTCCGATGTATTTCCACATCCGAATCAATCGGACATGCAGAACGTCACTATAGTGGTGGCTTCAATCGGCGGACATTTTTGCGGGGCTCAACTTTCTAGCCCCTCCAGCTCAAGCCACGGTGACCACGGACGCTTCTCAGCTTGGGTGGGTGGGGGGGCACTTCCTGGGAAGAACGGTCCAAGGCACGTGGTCCCCTCCAGAGACCAAGCTACACATCAGTGTCCTGGAGATGAGGGCAGTGCTTTTAGCGTTGAGAGCCTTCCACCCTGTCCTACCTCCGGGGATGGTAGCCATTCATTCAGACAACATGTCTGTAGTCTGGTATATAAACAAACAGGGAGGGACCCAATCCCACCCCCTTTGTCGCAAGGCCATGAGGGTTTGGGAGTGGGCCATATCCACCAGCCGGTTTCTCATAGCAACGCCTATCCCGGGACGCTCTAACATTCTAGCGGACAGCCTCAGCAGGGCAATCCTCCTGCCTTACGAGAGGTCTCTGAAACAATCCATTCCTCCAGAATCTACTCCAACCCTATCGCACCACCAGACCACTAAGATCCAGCAGCAAAAATCACTTACAGATCACTAAAGCCAGTAACTCTGCTGGTGAAGCACTATTCTCTTGCGCCATAGCCAAATTATGGAACTCACTCCCACCCACAATTACCTCCATACCATCATGCACCCACTTCAAAACTTTACTAAAAGCGCAACTAAAAACAATGCTGGCTATGCCCTTGCAACTCCCACTCTAATATCATCCACCCACTACCTTTCTTTTCACTCCACTAACTACCTTGATTATAGCAAGCTCAGATGCTCATAAGCCAGTACTACTTATACAGCACAAACAACAACTTCTTGTAACATTTGTTAATGTCTGGTATGCACTTCACAGATAAAGATTCTAGTTGTCTACTGATGTACTATGTTCTTCATCTGTAAATATGTTGTAAGTAATTGCTATGTAAATTGTTATTCACTATGTAATCCAATGTATATACTGTCTGTTTATTTTAACTGTGGAGCTTTTCTCCCCGGGCCTCCGCTGAAAATGGACCTACATCGAGTCGGACACTCCCGGTCAACAAATTTAAATAAATAATAAATAAATAAATAATCAGTGGCAGAGAAGATCTTCCGTGTTTGGGGTCAACCTTGCTACGATCTCTTCTCATCTCCTTGCAATGCGAAATGCAGCAATGTCTTCACTCTGATCCCCCCTCCGGGGGATGTCCCCAGGGATGCTCTAGTCCATGCTTGGCCTCCCAGGCTACTGTATGCTTATCCCCCATTACCTCTTATTTCGAAGTTCCTTCAGAGAGCTTGCCGGCTGCAGTGCAGAGTCATTCTCATAGCTCCCTTCTGGCCGCGTCAAGTGTGGTTTCCCTTCCTATGATTTCACCTGTTGGCTCCTCCATGGACTCTAGATGCATGCCTGGATCTGATTTCTCACCCGTCGGGCTTGCCCCTGCCCAATCTGGACAGTCTCAAGCTGACGGCGTGGCTGCTCCAGTTCCCATGATCATCAGGACTCCCGGACTTTCGTCCCCTGTTAAGAACATTCTGGTAGCTTCTCTTAACGCCTCCACTAGGAAACTCTACAATAGCAAGTGGAGACGATTTTGCGTTTGGGCCTCTCAGCGCAATCTGAACCTGTTTACAGCCCCTGTTCCCGTCATACTGGATTTTCTGGCCAATCTTTTTCGATCAGGCGCAAGTGCTTCCACCATCAAGGTTCAGCTGGCTGCCATCTCTAATTTTCATGTGGGTGGAAATAAGGTTGCTCTGGCTTTCACCAAATTGTGTAAAGCTTTCCTGAAGGGCACTTTTTTATTGCGACCACCAGTTAAAGAAACAGTGCCCCCCTGGGATCTGACTTAGTCCTTCAGGCTTTGACCTCTCCCCCTTTTGAGCTAGCCGGTTCAGTTCCGATGAAGTTTTTGTCGTGGTAGACAGCCTTCGTGATTGCCATCACTTCAGCCAAGAGAGTTTCAGATTTGCAGGCTTTATCCTCCTTGCCCCCCTATTTAGTTTTCCACAAGGATAGGGTTTCGCTGCATACAAACCCTTTCTTCCCAAGGTGTCCTCCGCAGCCAATATTAATCAGTCTATAAATTTGCCAGTCTTCTTCCCAAATTTCCAAAGTAGAGGTGAATGTAAGCTTCATTTATTTGGATGTCCATAGACAGCTTCATTTTTACCTCCATAGGACTAAACCCTTCCAGAAGTCGGATCAATTGTTTGCCTCTTTTTCTAAACCATTTTTGGGCAAAGCAGTTTCAAAAGTGTCCTTAGCAAGGTGGATCACTCTTTGTATTGCACAGGTTTATAAAGACAAAGGTTTATCTCCTCCTGGTGTATTGAAGGCTCATTCCACTAGAGCAATGGCTACTTCTGCAGCTTTCTGGTCAAGAGTTCCGTTAGACGATATCTGTGCGGCAGCGACTTGGGCCAATTCAGACACATTCATCTCTCATTATAAATTGGATCTTATTTCGAGAGGGAGAGCATCCTTTGGCTCTGCGGTGCTCAGAAATATCCTTCCATAAGGGCCTCCCATATGTGCAGAATGAATGAAGTCAACTACTTCAGATAAAGAAGTTATGTTCTTACCCTAACGTTCCATCTGAGTAGTAGACTTCATTCTTCTGCACCTTCCCTCCCTCCATCCCCCTCACTCTTCAGGTTTTTCCTGTTTAGGATTGTGGTTATGTTGCCATTTAGTTTCAGCAAACTTGATCTGGGGCTAGAAAGGAGGAAGTGATGTAATATAGGTAAGGGAGGAGCTCGGAGCTGATGCTTGAAAAGTTTTGCCGGATCTCCGAATCGGATCCGTATACCCGTATGTGCAGAAGAATGAAGTCTACTACTCAGATGGAACGTTATGGTAAGAACATAACTTCTTTTTTATTCAAGTTGACAATATCTCTGGATGCAGTTTCTGAGTTTCTGTTTTCACACTGGGAGAGCCAAAGTTAAGCTGTTAATCGGTAAGCACCATCTTTGAAGTCCCAAGAATCCAGGAATGTTAATAATTTAATCAGTGCTACAGTAGCTTTAGTTACATGTGTGATATTCTGCTAAGGATATAGCAAGGAGACGGCTTCCAAAGTTTAAGGGCACCTTCCAGCGCCAAAAATATTACCAGGTCAGGCAAAGTTGATGATGGTGATTTGGGCACCAAGCTTTTCAAGGACTTTCCTACAGCCAAAAAGCATTCCTCTTGCAGGCTTTCAAGTATTGATAGGTGGATAACACTCCTCCATTTCTGTACAGATAAGCTCCCTTGGGAGGCAAAACTTTCTCCTCTTAAATTTTAACAGAAACTTAACTTTTTTCCTGTAAAAACAAATAAGTAAGTTAGGGAAAGCAATTTTATAGACCCCCCCCCCCCGAAAAGTACAGAAATGTTAAACTTTTATCCTATCTAAAACTTGTGATAATTTACTTTTGGAGACTGGGATAAATGTTTGAAGTGCTTTTTGGTGGCAAAATCAACTTTTTGAATACTTGCTTGTTTTTCTGACCACTACTTCCTGGCTTCACAAAGGAACAACCTACTGTTTCCCTGATTTCTTCCTTTTTCCATCCGCAAAAAGAAGAAATTCGAAGCACCTTTGCAACTTCAGCAAGCTACTAAATTGCCTCTGCTGCAGATGTTTCATTGCTGTGGTCATTTCTGGTTCCTTAGTTCATTCAACCCTTTCCTTGGCACCCTCTGGTGTAGTTCCTACAGATACCATTGACTGGGTGTTAAATGCATTCTCTGTGGCTGTTGGAGTGACCTTGGCATGCAAGAAGAAGCAGGGAAAACCTCTGCCAAACTAGACTAGGATACCTGTTCCTTGGGAGGTTTTACATGTCAAAAGTAGATCTACTACTTTATAGAGATTCCTGTCAAAAAGAAGCAAAAAGTTAGACATCATCTCTGCCTGTTTCACTTAATTTGGCCAAGAGTGGTATACTGAACTTAACTGAGGACTTAGTTCAGGCTCCTGAACATACTAGTTCTGGTGTTACTGGTGAGAGAAAAAATTCTTCACTGTCTGAGAATGTTCAGGACATTGAACAAAAAATGGTTGTGAGGGGGACAACTTCTGTTTTCCATCCTCATGTTCATGATTCTGATGAGAATTTTTCTGCTAATAGTCCATTGGAAGGATTTTATTTTCTGAAAATGTGTCTAGAATGAATCAGATGATATATGATTTATTATAGCTGGAATTTCCTGAATTCCCTCTAGCTTTTCCAGTATTGGAGGATGTACTTGTTACAGCATGTAACTTGTACAACACACTACACCCAAAAAAAGGCAGATTTCAGTTCTTAGAGCATACACTTTATTTTCTAACCCCATTTCAGACTCAGCAGTGGTTTCCTTGGTAACTCCAGCTGCTGTTAAATGTCTGGTAAATGTTACTCCCTCCCCCTCTGACAAGGATGGAAAAGCTTTAGAAAGATGGTGGGGGATGGGGGGGGGGGTATTCTTCTGCAACAGTTATTTTTCTAATTCTTAATTGTGAAGCTCACATGTTAAATTTTATGCCTGCCTCTTGAGAATGAGGAACATTATGACTTGTCTTCCATCTGTGGAAAATCATCTTTGTATAGTCTTTTTGCTGGTATGTCTCAAGTGACTAAACATTATTTGAAGCATGCTTATCAGGGCCAGTGTTAGCATTTTGGGGGCCCCCAGCAAATGTCATATTCAGGGCCCCCTAGACACATCCGTCAAAGTATCACCCTGTCACTGCCATGGCTCTGAGGCAGGCTTTTAGTTCACGCTGCAAACTTTTAGGTGTAATGTGTACAGACTGACCTGTAGCTACAGTGCTCTTCCAGTACAACAGGCATATGTACCACACTATGTTTGCCCATTAGGTGAAATGTCTGTATGCTCTTAAGTGTATTTTAATTTTTTTTTTCTTTTTGCATAATCTTTTCATCCAGTGATGATTAAGGAAAAAAATTCAGTGTTGCTGTTCAGCTTACATTTTCCTTGTATCCTTTGAGCACACCTTTCCTGACCAAGACAGCACAGTAATAACCGTTTAGGAAATAACACTGATAAATCAGGACCCAAGAAGCCATAGGGTTATAGGTGTTCTGGGATGCATTTTAGAGCATTTTCCCAACTCTTTAATCCAGTGGTGTATTAAAAACCATGAGTAAGAAAAGCATGTCGGTCCTTTTTTTTTTTTTTTTTTTTCTTTTTCTTTCAAGGAAGATGTAAGTTGTGCCCAAAGCTTAATATTCAAAGATGACAGAATAATAGCTCACAACAAACTAACAAGCCATTTGTTGTCTGGATACAGAGGTCCAATCTGGGAATATGGACTGCCTCTCTAACCCCCCAAAAAAGGCAGTCCCTGCCTATGCATCCCTCTAGTGTTAGACTGAGATGAAAACAGGGGTTCAAATTGCCATAGTCATGTGTTTCAAGTGAGTGCTGACATAAATACACATAACATGCCTCCTTACTACTCAACCCTGACCATCAAAGGCAGCTACCTGCCAGCTATTTTTTCAATTTCATATCCGCATATGCCTGATATGAAATTGAAAAAATAAAGATTATAGTAATGTATTCTACTTTGTTGCTCCTAGACAGTACACTGCCCCTACACAAACTATAGTAACCTTCTTTGTACACCTGAGAGGTCTGTTAGAAACGTTAAAGAAACAATGACCACACTGTCCTCAGCACAAACAAAAGCTGTAATCACCTCATGTGCAAACCTCTATGGTTTGACTTTAATGAAAATTAAAGAGGCAACCACAACACCCCCCAATAACCTACAGCAGCTTTCTGTACATACACATGTGAGCAGGACTGATTTTGGAATGGGTGCAGTTGAGAGCAAAGGGCATTATCAGCTTTATCCTAACAAGTTCAGCCCTTTCAGATTAGAGAGTTGTCTTTCGGCTTTTCCCGGTTAGAGTAATCAGATAATTAATACATTTTTTCTCATTTTTCACCAACCGGCAACAACTCTTGTGAGGCCTTTACAACAGTCAAGGATGTATAAATCAATTTGTACGGTCTGTGGAGTATGGGCCACCAGACTCCTTAAAGACTGATGTGTTGCAGATATATTTTATGCATTACTTTTGAAATATAATTACTTGTTAGCTACATTTTTCATTGATATCCAGAAGAATAATGTACGTGTCCTGGCATTACTGGGTGTATACAGAGAGAAAAAAATCTGTGATATTTTTTACAAATACACAGAAAAGCCATAGCAGTATTAGCTTTGTACTTATTTCTGCAAGTAGCAATACATTGTGTAATACTGGTACTGCTATACCAGATCAGTGAATGCTGTTGAGCAATTGTCAAACAGCAGCAGGGGTGAGTTATTTTTATTTACCTTGGTGAGGAGTAATGCATGCCTGTTACTGTCTGATTTCACAGACCTTCCCTAATTTTGCTCTGTCCTTCGTAAAAAGTTTGATTTGCTAATAAATCATCCAAGATTACAGACCGCCAATAATTCCAGGCATCAGACGTTTGTACTTATTGTCCAAAAAATGCATGTTGATGCAAAGGGTGTTATTTTATAAGTGACAGAGTAGTATTTAAATGTGTTCCTGACTATGAGCCTTTATTCTGCTATTATTTTTTGGTTTTGTGCTGAATTCTTCTGCAAAGAAGCTGAGAGTTGTATCTGGTATTCTACCAGTATTTGTAAAACTCCCTGAATGAAAAGACATCCCTGAAGATTGGAAGCATCAGCTGTTCGTAAAATTCAAGGTTTGCACTCAAATCAGTTACTCCAGCCTGCTGATCTCTCTACTGCTTACCTTGCTTATGTTCATTATCATCTTTATCCTAACAGGGTCATACCACAGCTCTTTTCAGGTTAAAGAGCATAATCAGGAAATTAATGCATTTTCCTAATTTTTCCTTACCATCAGCTGATTTTGTGAGGCCCCACACAGTCGAGGATGATTAAAGGGCCCCCTTTCAGCCACAGGTATTGTAGGTGTACCTAAAGATGGTTATGTTGTTGTTTTTTAGTGGAGAGAATATCCACCAAGCGAGGTTTAACCAAGCCAGAGGCACTGTCAGTGGTAAAATATTTACTGGAATTGTGAAGGCTGTTACTTGATAAAACACTGTTACTATAACCAGAGATATCTTTGAATTTTAAAGGAGATATAAATAAGAGTCATTACCCATCTGGTTTATAAAGTATACAATATTGCTGTACTAGTTTTTGTTAGTTTGTTAGACATGTTTCAAAATATCAAAATAAGATAACTTGCTGTGGTTGGGGGCCCCCAGCGACCGCAGGGTTCGCTGGTGCCTAAATCTGGCTATGATGCTTATACATCAGCTGATGCCACTTCCAGGGCTCTTGCTTCTAGAACTTTTATGATGAGGTTTGTTTGGCTGCATTCACTAACCCTTCCTGATGTATAAGCTGAAATTTTGAATTCTCCCTTAGCATGTATTTGGACCATTTGCTGTAGAGGTCTTTAGTGTAATTAGGGAGGGAAGCTGATTCAGGGAGTTTCTCAGATTTTTCAGCCTCTCTCCTTCAAATTTGTCAGCAACATTTTACAAAAAGCAAAATAGACGCAGCAAGCTGGTGGTAGGCAAACTTTTAACAAGCAACAGCCAAGGAGCTTCCAAAAGGAGGGAGGAGTTTCTAGAAGCGAGGGCAGTCTAATAAGTCTGACTATCTACAAGAATACCGTTCCCACCCTGGCAAGTCTCTGATTCTTCCCAAAAGTCTGGCAGTCGGTTTCTTTCTTTGGTAACAAAGTCTCACAGAAATGGGTTCTGAGAGTGATTCAGGGATATGGGTGGCAGTGGGAATTCCCCCCCCCCCCCCATTTCAGGAAATTCCTTTGCATCCACCAGATGAAACTTTTTTCCCTCCTGTCATTCAGCATCTGCTAACTCAGGGTGTTTTAAAAGATGCTTGTTGTTGTATTCCTATAGTTTAGATTCTTGAATGTTTATTAAAGTCATGAGGAGAAGATTAACACTTGCACACCACCTCCAGCCTCACATAGACATATTAAACCAGCACTGGCAAAAAATACACATAAATACACAAAAATCATACTCTGAGGCTCTAAATAAAAACCTGCAAAAGCATCAGTGACCTTCAAAGCAGACACCCAAAAAACCTCCACCTCCCATCACATACCAGACAATGCATAAAACACAAAATCAGTGTGCTGCACAATCACAGCCGTTAAGGCGAAATAACATACCTAACACATTAGTAATAGGCGAGACTGTAGTCAGGCACACTGACGTCCCACTCACTAGGCTGGGCTGGACAAGGAGAAGGTTATTCGTAGCTGCCTGTCAGGAGCCAGAATCCGCCACATAACACAGGCACTCAGGTCACTCCAGAACAAATACAAATATGACTCTGTCATTGTTCGTGTTGGTGTGAATGACCTGAGACGTACCTCCCTGGACTACATGGAAGAGCTCTCTGATCATGTAACCCAGGCGGGTATGACCCTGAGTAGCATCCTGCCCTCTCCAAGAATGATACCGCAGCATAAAGAAAAAATGATCAATTTCAACAATTGGCTAAGCTTCTGGTGTCATTCAAAGGGGATCCAGTGTCTGTCAGCCTGGGACGACATGCTCTCGACACACCTCGTTGCTTTGCAAGAGACTGCTTGCACCTGTCACCCTTAGGCTTTCGAATACTGGCCAAGGCTCTTGCTGCCCCCATAGTGCCTTTTTTAGGCAAGGCTCAAAAGTCAAATCCACCATTGTAAACAGCACAAATAAAAAATGAGGGTTATGCTACTAAATGCCAGGAGTTTAAATCTCAAAATGCACGCGCTCAAAGCACTCCTCAGTATGGAGAACGTCAACATCTGTGCAGTAACCGAAACCTGGTTCAAGGCTTCACAGAGCACCCCAGCACTACTGGGCTACAACTCGTACCACACATTTCGGCCACAGAACATGGAAAGAAACACAAAAGGAGGGGGTGTATCCATATTCATCAAGGATACCTACACCTCCAGGTTAGTGGCACAGCATGATACCTCTGAGATCATTCATGTGCAACTAAGATCAGGCAAATCTGCAATGCAAATTGTGGCCTGCTACATATCATGCTCCATGACCCAGGATCACCACTCTGCCTTTCTGGAGACACTGGAAAACATGAAGGTCCTACCGAACACCCTGATATTGGGAGATTTCAATTACCCTACCGTTAACTGGGAAAACTACTCAAGTACAAACTCCCAGGTCCAGCGCTTCCTGGAATTTATCAACTCAAATGCCCTGGATCAGCTGGTAATCTCCCCTACCAGAGGTGAAAACATATTGGACCTGGTCATCACCAACATGGGTGACAGGCGTTCCGCACCGGAGGTCAACCTGTCACTGGTTAGATCAGACAATAAACTAATCACTCTGGATGTCCACACCACGCCACCACCCCCAACCAAGGAAACCACAGTGAAAAACTTTTCTATAGCAAACTTCACCTTACTTAAGACAGAGGTGATAAGTTTCACAGCCCCCACGCTAAGGATAACAGTGTCCCAGATGCAGGAACCTTTACAAATGCACTCTGAGCACCTACAAGGATGCATGGATCGTTCATCCCTAGCAAAACCAAGAATCACTCCCCTAAGAGAAGGAAACCAGTCTGGTGGACCCCTGCCATAAACCAGCTATACAATAGAAGGAAGAAACTAGTTCAGAAAAAAAGCAAATCCCAAGAAGGAAAGACATCCCTGATCAGTATCAGTAAGAAACTAAGGTCCCTCATAAAATCATCTAAGGCTGACTTCGAAAGAAAAATAGCTAAGGATTCAAAAGATAACCACAAAGCCTTCTTTAGCTATGTCAAGAATCTAAGTGGCAACTCTCAGATATGCTCTGAGCTAGTGCAAAATAGCACAAAATATACTGAACCTACTGATATTGCCAACATCCTGGCAGATAGATTTATTGCAAACTTCACCCCCCTCTCACCCACAAAAGGGCCCACAACAGTACCAGAAAAGTGTACTGTCCCGGAAATCACAGACGCACAGGTGAAAACATCCCTTTCAAAAGTCAAAAGCACAGCGTCAGTGGGGCCAGATGATGTCCCAGGCTGTATCTTGCACAAACTACAGAACGAACTAACCCCCACCTAAACACACTGTTCAACCTCAGCCTCTCCACAGGCTGTGTGCCCATAGAATGGCGCACAGCAATGGTTATTCCGCTCCACAAAGGAGGGGCCATAACTGACCCTGGTAACTATCGCCCCATAAGTCTGACTATCCTGGTCTGCAAGGCTGTGGAGCGCATCATCATGGAACTCATTAACAAAGACATTGGGAACCTCCAAACACTTGACCTGACCCAGTAAGGCTTTAAGGGCAGATCATGCCCACTAAACCTGTTTAACTTCTTTGAGAAAGTCACCAAGGCCATAGATGAGGGGAAGGTGGTTCACACAGGTCCGACTCTAAACCAGTCACAACTGGTGTCCCACAAGGCTCGGTCCTGGGACTCCTACTGTTCGGCATATACTTCTCAGAATTGCAGGCAAACACAGGAGGACTATGGCTAACCAAGTTCACCGATGACCGCAAACTGGGAGCCATAACTGACTCTCCGGCTGATATGGACATTCTCCAAAAGGGCCTTACTGAGACGGACACCTGGTGTCAAAGTCATGGTCTCAAGCTAAATGCCAAAAAATGCATAGTCATCCCATTTGGGAAAAACAAAACACCCATGAATTACCACATAGGTGGCAGCCCCCTTAATACAGAAGAGGTAATAAGAGGTCTGGGGTCCCAGGTAGATAGTAATCTCTCCTTTGACAATCATATTGCCAAAGTAGTTATGAAATCATTCTATGTAACCCATCTAATTACTAAAGGGTTCGCATCTAGAAATAGAGGTTATAGTGCCCCTCTACTAGTCACTCATCAGACCCATCATAGAGTACAATGCCCCGTTTGGGATGTACCTCACAAAACACTTCCAACAGCTGGAAAGACCACAAAAGTACCTCACCAAGAGGATTACTGGCCTTAAACATATGTCCTATGCAGCCCGACTGGAAAAACTCCGACTGTACTCAGTGGCATATCGCTTACTCAGAGGTGATCTCTGCCTGACTTACAAAGACGTGTCCAACTCAGAATTGATGGATATGCTCCACCTAAAGAAATCCAAGTCACGGTGAGACACTCGCTCTAGTGAGCTAAACCTCGCCACAACAATAAATAGAACATGTTGGAGGGATAGATTCCTGTCACAGACACTCCCCATACTTTGGAACAAAATTCCTAACTACATTAGGCAGAGCCCCTCACTAACATTCTTCAAGAGAAACCTTGACGAGTGGATGGGTAACAGAAAATACACTCCTGGGATCACTTCATTGGCTCTTCTTAACAGAGGCTCAGTTAATTAATTAATGGGGCGGCGAAAGCTGACACACTCTGGCTAGGCTTATAAATGCCCTTGGGCAGATAGCCTAGTACCTACCTATGAACCTATAAGTTTTCAGTGTCTGAATCGCATTTTGAATTCACTGCATTACCCTTTCAGCTATCCACTGTTCCAAGCTTTTCCCCAAAATGTCTTGCACCATTAACAGCCTACTGCAGACTGCAAGGTGTTCACATTTTTCCTTATTTAGAAGATGTGCTTGTTTTTACAGTCTGTCAAAGTTTCAGGAATCTCTCACTTGGGTGAGAGGTAATTTGCACAGACTTTTGTTTTGGGAGAACAACCAAAAGTCTTGCTTGGTGTCTTTTCACAGGATAGTTTTCCTAGGTTTATTTCTAGATACATTAGTTCAAAAAGCTTTTATTTCACAGGGAGAAAAGTAGGTCTGCATGTAAATCTGATTCTGAGTTTTTCCATTCATACCAGGGTCCCAGCAAGGGAATTCCTCGGGATATGAGGATTTATGGCGTCCATGATTCTTCAAGCCAGAATCCACAGGAAAAGCATTCAGTAGTACCTAAAATAAGTATGGTTCCCAATATCATTCTCTGACATACAAGACTGTCAGCAATAGAAAGTAAAAATTCATTCGTCAGACATAAGACGGAAGATTTATTAACACAAATATAGTTTATAAACATTATTAGTGAGGAAGGTTCCAAACATGGTTTTAGTCAGAGTTATTCAAATAATTTTTATTAGTAAGAGTGGGGGAGATGTATTAAATACTGAGCTTGCTGAATTTAACTGGATAAACTATTTTAGGGGTGGGAGTTATCTTTGCTTAAATGCTGCAGTTACTATTAAGTCAATTTTGAATTTCCATTATTTTATGTATATACCTAAATACATGATCTGATGTTGTTAATCTTCATTCATTCATGATGGATGGATGGATGGGTCTCTGTTCCGTCCTCTGAACCGACTCTGCTGATATAACAAGCTCATGCCAGCCAAAACTCTCAAGCTAAGGTTACCCACAGTGCCCCTCTCCTCATCTCCTCAGATTGCATTTGCTGCGTAGAGTTTCATGATGCGTCAGGCCAGCTCTCAAGCTAAGTGTTTTGTTTTTCTCTCAATATTTGTAAATTTACCTTTTATAATCTTCTGTAGGCCTCCTGTATCTGAATCGTTTATAGTTACTGATAGTTCCCTTCCTGTGTGAGTGAATTTTTTTTCCTTCCTTTTTACCTTGTTGGTATTTCTTCGTACCATCGTTGGTACAGGTCCTTCCCTTCTCCTTACCTTTTGGTAATTGAAATACCATCGCTGGTGTTCTCCTTTTCTCTTCCCTTTACCCTTTGTGTATAGTTTTTGTTTACCATTGTTGGTAAATCAAAAAAAAAATCCTTCCCTTTTCTATGTGCATGTGTGTATGTATACTATTCATGACAGGATATTTCTTCTTGTTTAACTACTGTTTAATTGCTGTTTAATTGTTAACTGGATTTTTCATAATGGCTGACAGGGGCACTACTGGTTTTTAAATAGTATGATAAATGTGGCAGGAAGATGCCAAACTCTGATGGGCATCTCTACTGTGTCTGTTGCCTAGGAGCATCACATTTGAAGGTTCAACCTCCATGCGAGCTCTGTAAGGGCTTTAGTGCCCGCACCTTAGCTTGAGCGCAAGAACAAGTTAATCTTAAAGGGTCTGTTAAAAACTCCTTTCTCGGAGGCTTTATCTGAGGCGGAGGTCTCAATCCTTTCTAAGAAAGAGACGAAGAGGAGGATCCATTCAGTACCATCGTCTCCTCAATCCCAGGAATAAAAAAAACACTAAGGCCCAGGTTCATGCGGAACTGAAACCGAAACATGCCAAAATGACTTTGACACCTACCTCGCACCGGAGTCTAAACTCCATCCACGATGCCATCCTTGACTACGGAATTGACGAACATTACTTTTCCCATGATACCAACCCCTTCCACGGTACCACAGACCCTCTCAACACCAACAATAGCCTTTCCCTTTCAAACTCCCCCCCCCCCCGTTATTACAGCCTTCTGGTTTTCCGACCACTGTGCCGAATGTCGTGACACTGGCTAGGACTCTATATTCTCCGTCAATTGACCCCTTTGTTGGACAATAGCTAATTCCATTCCTTGACTGGCCTGAATCTCCATCGGGGATGTCAGCCTATTCCACCAGCAGACTTTTGGAGCTCGATGTAGTGAGACTTGTGGATCAGCTCTTAGCAGCCAAAGGCATCCCAACTCTATCTAGGACCTCCCTCCCACCAAGAGCAGAGGGTTTTTCGCCACATACTCCAACCTATGCTCCTCCTTCAAGCTCCCCACAGGTCTTCGAGCCCTCGATGCCTATCCCGGTGCCAGTTTCTTCGGTTTCACTAGTAGATCTTACCGTGGTTCCAGCACCAACTTTGTGAACCTCTGCTCAGTTGGAGCTGACCCACCCTCGCAACCATGACTGATCTTTCAGCACCGTGAACCCTAGTATGGCAACAATATTTTTTACTGTGCTGTGTACGGTTCTGGTTGCTTTGGCAGCTTTGAGTCCTCTTGTGGCTCCTCCCCTGGAGGTGGCTTTATCTGTCTTTCTTGGTTCCGTGCTCCCATCCCTCTTCGTGCTGGCCTGCCTTCCAGGTCATGGAGAGGACACTCGCCTTGGCAGGCTTGCAGTTGGCCCCTTCGGCTCCAGAATGTCGCATATACATATCCTCTGGTTCGCAGCTGACACCATCCACAACACTGGAACAGCGCCCATGGGAGCAGCAAGATACTCTACCACAGGGCAACCCACTCTTAGGAGTCTTCTTCAGACATTCCCCCTGAAGAGAGCCACCCCATAAGAGGTCATGCAAGAGAAAGCATGTTGATTCCCCTGAGGAATCTCTCACCAAAGATGCAGGTTATGATGAGGGGATGGGTCCCCACGGTCGCCCCCTGAGGATGTCTCCTTTCGAGACATGCTGGAGATTCTGAAACAGAGGGGTGACTGGAAGCCCCACCAATCCTTCCTCTGAGGAATCTGTATTCTTGCAGGCATTCCGTGTTCAACCCTCTACTTCCTGAGTGACCCTGCCTGTGGATGAGTTGGCCAAGTTCATCGTGCAGTGCACCTGGAAGGCCCCTGACAACATCGAGCCAATCCCCGGAGACTGGACAAAATACTCTCCCCTCCAAAGGATCAGCCCCATTGGTCCAAAGGCTTGGCAGTAGGATGCTATGGTGGTGGCGGCGGCAACCACAAAGAAAGAACTCTTAGAGGAGAGTCCTGCTGTCCGTCCTCCAAACAAGGGAGTCTTGGACTATGGATAGACTAGAAAAGCAGGTTTATGCTTCAATGACCTTTGCCATGCGGTCGTTGAACTATTCGGCACTTTTTACCTGTCTCCAGAGAGACCTGATCACGGAACTCTCAGGAACCTTAGCAGGAGCAATGCCTGAGGCACGTGACAAAGTTGCTTAACAGCTGGCCACCGCGGAATCCATATCTAACTCATTCATGCGGTTGATTGCACGTACAACCAAAGGGGCAGCCAGAGCAATGGGTGCAGGTGTTGTCATGAGATGTCACGCCTGGATGCACTTGTGTGACTTTGCGGACCGTTTCAAGTCTTCCTTCATCAACACTTCCATTGACGCTTCCACTCTCTTCAATCCAAAAGTTAAATACACGCTAGCCAGGTGTGAGAAGGATGGCAAGACCCTATCTGCTGTGGGGGTACATTTTTCCAATCCTACTGTAGGAATCAGAAGAGTGGAAAGATGTGGTTCAGGAAATCCCAAGGATCTTTCCGTGACACACGTGGTGTTTTTTTTCCCCTCGAGCAGAGGGGGGGGAAACTAATCAGGAAGACACCCCTGAGGCAGAGGGAGTCTATGTAACCAGGGGTCCAGACATTCCTTTTCTGGTCAGCCCTACCAGCTATCCTGAAGAGCGACCTAATTGCTTGCCTCTAGAGGCAGTTGGGGGATGATTCTCTCTGCACCACTTAGTCTGGCATTCCATAACAGATTCCTGGGTGCAGACAATTATTACCAGAGGTTATCCCATTCCCTTCGATCTTTACCCAAGGCCACAATGTCAAATCCCAGATGTTCCACCCAGTCAGAGGGACGCAGCAGCACAAGAAATTTGAAAGCTGCTCCAAAAAAGAATCATCCAGACAGACCCATCAGACCAGATAGAATCCAGATTTTACTCAAGGTTCTTTTTAGTGCCGAAAAAGACAGGGGACTGGAGGCCTATTTTGGATCTCTGCATCCTAAACAAGTTAGTCAGACAGACCAAATTGCAGATGGTCACAGTTCAGTCTGTCCTCCCATTTCTGGAAAAAGATGACCAGATGTGCTTGATCTCCAGGGTGCATATTACCATATAAAAATGAAAAAACACTCCAGAAGATATCTCTGCTTCCGGCTGGGAGCCAGTCACTACCAATTTCAAGTGCTTTCCTTTGGTCTCTCCACAGCCCCCAGAGTGTTCAAATGTATGGCAGTAGTAACAGTTCACTTGAGACTGCAAGGATTCCGGGTGTTTCCATGTTTAGACGATTGGCTCCTTACCACCCCCACCAAGCATCTACTGCTTCTCACCTTGCACTACATGCCTCAGCTTGCACAACTCTTAGGGGATCTCAATAAACGAAGAGAAGTCAAAACTAGTACCAACTCAAAGCCTAGAATTCATAGGACCAACTTTCGACACAAGATCTTGCCTGGTCGCCCTTCCTCTTCATAGGCTTCAGAGACTAAGATCTCAACTCCGAGTAATACTCTGTTAGGACAAAGTCCCAGCTCGTTCAGTCCTTCAACTGTTGGGATCAATGGCAGCAATGATTATTATAGTTCCCCTAGCAAGACTCCATATGAGATTACTACAATGCATCCTAGCGACACAGTGGTCTCTGTTGATATATCCCATGTCCTACCCAATCCGCATAATGAACCGCTACAAGCAAGATCTGAATTGGTGGATGAAGCCAGAAATGGAATTTTGGAGTTGTCCTTTCTCACCCTCTCAGCCTAAGGCCATAGTGACCACGGACATGTCCCTGATGGGGTGGGAGGGCATTTTCAGGGAAAGACAGTCCAAGGCGTTTGGTCTCCCTTAGAGGTCAATTTGCATATCAATGTCCTAGAACTGAGGGTGGTGTTTCCGGCATTGCATGCATTCCAATTTGCCCTCCTGTTGGGTTCAATTGTTATCCACTCGGAGAACATGCCGGTCTGGTATATCAACAATTAGGAGGAACCAGATCTTACCCGTTGTGTCAGGAAGCCACAAGAGTTTGGCATGAGTGATAGCCTCCAACCGCTTTGTGGTAACAATGCACATTCCTGGGAATTCCAACACGATTGCGAACAAGCTGAACAGATGCATTCTCCTGCCTCACAAGTGGTCTTTCAATCCTGAAGTAACAGAGATTTTCCATTGCCGGGGTCAGCATTGATGTGATCTATTCACATCTCCCACCAACCACAAATGCAGCAGCTACTTTGCCCTAATTCTCCCTCAGAGGAGTCCCCGAGGGATGCTCTAGTACATAATTGGCCCCCGGGACTGCTTTATGCCTTGCATCACTTAACTCAGATTCCACAATTTCTAAAGAAAGCACTTTGGTTAAGAAGCAAAGTAATCCTTATTGCACCCTATTGGCCCTGACAAGTCTGGTTCCCTTTCCTTTGGCCTCACCTGGTTCACCAACCATGGACTGTGGATCCAACCCTGAGATTACTGTCGCACCCTCAGGGGTTGATCCACCCAAACCTATCGTGCCTCAAACTGACAGCGTGGTACCTCCACTTCCGGTAATTGCCAGGCAAAAATAACCTGTCTTCCCCTGTACAAAAAATACTTCTGGCTTCCCATAAACCGTCCACCAGAAAAATGTATTATAGTAAATGGAACAGATTTGTTTTTTGGTCTTGAGAAAAAGGACTAGACCCCTTTTCAGCTCCGATTAATTCGGTGTTAGAGTATTTGTCAACCTTACTCCATTCAGGAGCATCAGCTTCTACGATCCGGGTCCATTTAGCAGCAAACTTCCATAATGGTTTCCAACATTCCTTTTTAATGTCTCACTGTCTCTGTAAAACTTTCTTGAAAGGCATCATCCATATAAAACTGCCCTTCAGAGAGCCCATTGAATCTTCGAATTTGACACTGGTCCTACAAACTTTGAATTGTCATCCCTTTGAGCCTGCTGCTACTTGCGATATAAAATTCTTGTCTTGGAAGACTTCATTCTTGGTAGCCATTACCTCAGCGAGAAGAATATCAGAATTACAGGCCTTGTGTGTAAAATGTCCTTACAGTTTTCCACAAAGAGAGAGTATCTCTTCGGACTAACCCTCCTTTCTACCCAAGGTTATCTCGAAGTTGACTATTAATCAGTCCATTGACCTGCCAGTTTTCTTCCCAAACTTTTTTTAATAAAGTTGAATATTGTTTGCATTTACTGGATGTACATATACAATTACATTTCTACTTGGACAGGACTAAATCTTTCCGAAAAACAGATGAATTATTCCTGTCTTTTTCAGGACCCAAGTTGGGAAATCAGTTTCCAAAGTCACCTTGGCGAAATGGTTGAGACTGTATTTCCTTTGTCTATCAACAAAATCAAATGTGTTTAACAACTAAAATCAAGGCGCACTCAGCCAGATCAATTGCTACTTCAGTGGCTTTCCATTCTAGAGCTTCTATGGATGATATTTGTGCAGCAGCCACTTGGGCTACCTCTCATAGCTTTATCACTTATTACAAATTGGATTTGGTCTCCAGGGGAAGAGCATCCTTTGGCTTAATGGTACTCAGGAATATCCTTCCATTGCACCTCCCAGGACAAAAAGTAGCTTGGGACGCTGTCCAGCCATCATGAATGAATGAAGATTAACAATATCAGATAAATAAGTTATGTTCTTACCATAACGTTCCATCTGACCTACCACCCTCCTACCCCCTTCGAAAGACTTTTGGAGGTTCGAATTTGGTCCTGGTTACATGATAGGGCATTTGCTCAGACAAAGCCTCTGCTTTCTTATCCTTACGGGCAAACTCGATCTGAGGAGATGAGAAGAGCACTATGGGTAACCTTAGCTTGAGAGTTTTTGGCTGGTGCGAGCTTGTTTTATCGGCCGAGTCAGTTCTGAGGATGGAACAGAGATCCATCGTCCATCATGAGTGAATGAAGAGCAACAAAACAGATGGAACGTTATGGTAAGAACATAACTTCTTTTTATTGGTATATCTACAAGAATGTTTTAATATATCCTTGTATGGCGTTAAAAGTAAAATAATTTTGTTAATTGACTTGTAGTGAGTAATTAATTAGTTGACCTAATTGTATTGAAGTACTTAAGCTTCCCTTTTTATACTTTGAAATGGATAAGTGAGGAAGAGCTCATCTCAAAAGCTTTTTGCTATTTTATGCTTCGTTAAAGTTTATCATGTGGTATATGGAGAGTCTTTGTGTTTGTTTTAGATTCCAGATTTGGTCGCATTTGTATTTCATATAACATTTCAGCTTAGTCTCAGTCTGCAGACATCTTAAATCCCATCAGAGCAAAATGTTGTTGCAAACAAGCTGAAAAGCATCAGAGCAGTACCTCATGAATAAAACTGAATTGGGGGGGGGGGGGGTCTTCCAGAAGTTGATCAGCTGTTGGGAGCACATCAGGTAGATCCATTTGCCTCCATGCACAGCAATAAATTGACAAAATTCTGCTTTAGGACTCCATGCAAGAAGGTCTGGAAAATGAATGATCTGATTTCAATGTTCATTCTATCCTCAACTGTTGGCTTCAGATGTGATTCAGCCATTACTAAGGATCTCGGTCTCCTCCCTTACCCATAGTGTACCAACCCCAATAAACCTCAGATCTTTCCAGAGTAGTGCGTCTTTCTCTTGAAGTTTCCCTTTTTCTTCTGTAAATCTTATTATATTGTTCCCTTACCCCTCTTACACTTTTTTTTTACACAAAGTTTTGTCTTTCTGTTTATTTTCTTTCTTGTTGCCGGTATGTCTGAAAAAGGACCTTCCAGTTTAAAAAAAAAACGTCAAAAGTGTGGACACAAATTGCCCCTTTCAGATTTCCATGTGTTGTGTGTTTACTACTTGGGCCCACAACATCTCCAAGATATTGTTAATAAATCTCTTGATGCTGGCCTATCAACTTCAGTACTCCTGCTGGACCTATCAAAAGCATTTGACACAGTATCACACCCTAAGCTATTATAGCACTTAGAAAAACTTGGATGCTCTCTAAGTGTAATAACCTGGTTTTCCTCTTAGCTAAATGATAGACAGCAATCAGTTAGATGGCAAAACTAACCATCAGAGTACCTGGCAAACACCACAGGTATCCCCCAAGGGTACATTTTAGGACCACTATTATATTAAATATATTCATTAATGATCTAAATAAAGCCTCCCGACAAAGCATATTGATTCAATGTGCAGATGATTCAGCTGTCATTTCCTCCAACAATTTCACTAACCTCCAGAAGATCACCCAGGATGCCGTCTCTTCCATAGAAACCTGGCTCAATGACGCCCAATTAATGCTGAACCCCAAAAAAACATAAACTGCTAATATTCTCATCAAAACCTCCAACTGTAGAATTCAAGATTTTCTCCCACAACAAAACAGGAATTGAACAGGTACAATACGCAAAACTTTTAGGAATTACTAGCGATGATAAACTCTCCTTTGAACAGCACATAATCGATACAGTAAGGAAAACCCACTTCAGACTGGGCAAATTATACAGACATAAACTGTTCCTTGATAAACTAAGATAAAACTAGCTAACACTTTGCTTATCCCATCGCTCTTGTATGGAAGCCCCATCTTCACCAACCTCCGTACATCCCTCAGTAGTAAGCTGCAATCATGCTACTACAAAATAGCAAAATTCACCTCCAACATGTCCAGCTGCTCACACCACTGCAACACTATCTCAAACCTGTCCTGGCTAGAATTTCACCACTATATCTACTTTACTCAGTTAACAGTTGCTCATAAGCTAATTTTTCAACCTGATAGTTGTCCTGCTCTCCAGTCTGTCTTACGCACATACACCCCAACTCGAACCCTCCGCTCCTCAGAAAGACCTTGTGTGTGTGTGTGTGTGTGTGTGTGTGTGTGTGTGTGTGTGTGTCTGTGTGTAGCTAAACCCAATAAGAGAACAGGACAGTGCTTGTACTCATAAAACATTGCCAAAGTATGGAATAGCCTCCCCTCATCTGTTACTCAATTTGATTCCCTAATAGCCTTTAAAACTGCACTAAACACAAATTTTTTAAAAATCCCAGCTGTACCTGTGAAATGCAGTGTAAGCCTCCTTAACTTCTCAAACATAATGTACTCAAAACCTGCTTTCAGCCCTCTTTGATACTTTTCTTCCTCCTCTGAATCATTTCTTCTACCTGTGGTAAGCATCACTGTTACTAATGTTCATTGACTGGATTTGAAAGTATGTTATACTGTTCTAATGTGTATTATTATTCTGTAATTAAACATATGTTTTTAAGTATTCCATATGCATCTCTTCAACTTTATATTTGCTTTTTTGTATTTGTTCTTGTACAATAATTGTATAATGTTTTGTTTAACTGTGGAGCTTTTTTTCCTGGGCCTCCACTGAAAATTGGTTTCTAACCCAGTGGACTTTCCTGGTCAACAAATGTCAATAAATAAATAAATACATTTGTAAAAACTTCAGTCCTAGAGAAGTAGCCAACAGGAAGAATAATAATAAAGGGATTGTTTCAAACAACCTTCAGTGAAGCTATTTCTGGGGCTAAGTCCCCCAAAACAAAAACTAAGGAGCTTCTAAGTCTCAAAGATCCTGTACTTCCTAGACTCCATTTTCAGAGTTGCCAAAGAAAAAGCCAAGACTGGATCCAAAACCAGTTCACATCCACTCTCCTTTGGATCCAACAAAAGAAATCAGCAGATCCAAGTTCTTCGGATGCAAAGATCCTACCTAGGGTAAAATACTCATCAACATTGGATCAAGTTCCCTCTCCTTTTTTTGGAAAGATATCATTTCAGGTCACTCTTCCTTGCCTCATCTCATTCTACCAGGAGTTTGACTGAGGAAGATGTGAACAGAATGAGGAGGAGGTTCCTCTCAGCACAGATACAGATGGGTGTTCTTCCGACTGTCAGCCCCTCTGGTCAGGAAGCCCATCCATCTACCACACCACCACTACTTGCTCCTTCTCTGATCTCTCTAGTTGTTTGAGTCCTTGAATCTGAACCTTCCGGGTCTGTCTGGCTTGGATCCAAAGAAACCTTTATCTTTGGATCTGAAACTTTCTCTGAATGTACCAGCTCCAACATCTTTGGATCCAGATGACTCTCTGAACAGAAGCTGCCTTGTCAGGTCCAAGGTGTTGAGTCGACTCCAGGGTTTTCAGAGCAGTCTCTGCCACTTGGAGCTTTGACATTGGATGGCTCGGCTCCGACTTCCTCCTCAGGGAGATTGCTGTTGGGGCAGAGGGAGACATTGGTCCAGAAACCTGCAGCCTTGAAGCCAATGTCTTCCTTCTCTCCAGAGCAGTCTGCCTTCGAGGTAGTGAAGAGAGTATTCTCTGCTCCGACAGGATGGACGGATCCAACCTCTTGGATCTCCAATCTGATTCCCAAATGTGTCTGCGCTTAAAGCCACATCATTCTACGCCGCCACATCATTCTACGCCACAAGGACAGCAAGCTGAATGCCCCCAGACCACCCAGCAGGGCTTTACGATCTCTTATGATACTTCACCGGAACATCCCACCAAAAAAGTCCCCAGGAAGAGGAAGTGCAAAAGGAGTCGCTCTCTTCACAACAATCACTGTGGATACTGATTTTTATGAGGGAGAAGGGTCCCCACAGTCGCCTCCTAGGTTACTCTACCTGCTGAAGAGCTCATTGATTTGGTCGGCACGCAGGTGTGGAAGGAACCTGACTCAGTTGAGACAATTCCTAACAAGCCAGATCTGATTCTGGCTGTACCTATCTGGAAGGACTTTTGGAGTAAGGGGGTGCTCATGAATGCTTTGGTCGTGAAGGTGGCCACCAAGAAGGAACTTACTGAACAAGTTCCTCTGTTCATCCCCCTTACAAGGGAGTCTAGGGTGATGGAGAGATTTGGGAAGCATGTGTATGCCCTTATGTCACTGAACTATTTGGCACATTTTACCAGACTGCAAAGAGACTTGATCAAAGAACTTAATCCCTTTCAAGGACCATTACTGCTGAGGCTCATCTTCTGTGACTTCTTAGTTGGCTACCCTCCAGTCCATTTTAAATTCGTCCATGGGGCCTGTCTTGCATGCAGCCTAAGTTACCTCAAGGGCAGCAGGTTCAGGCATATCCATTAGGAGGCATGCTAGATGCGCTTATGTGATTTTGTGGAGCTTTTCAAGTCCTCGTTCGTCAATGCACTCTTTGGCAGCAGTTCATTGTTTGGTCGAAAAGTGAAGGACATTCTCTCCAGATGTGAAAGAATGGAAAAGGCCCTCTCTGCAGTGGGTGTACATTTTTCGACCCCCCTCAAGATCCTTTTCTAGGAATCAACAAATTGGTCAGAAAATGTGGTTCAGAAAGTCCCAGGGTCCTTTCCAAGATGCACATGGAAATAGTTCCCCTAGAGGGACATCACTCTAATGAACGACTCCCTCCACATGACAGAGGAGGCCCACAAAACCAGGGGTCCATAGATGCCTTCTCTAATGGACCCTATCAGCACTTCTGAAAGGAGGCCTGACTTCCCCCTCTGAAGGCAATCGGAGGTCGACTATCCCTGCACCAGAGAGCCTGGCTAGATATAACAAGAGATACTTGGGTGCACAGGATTATTTCCAGAGCTTATGTAATGCTCTTTTCCCTTCTACCTCCAACTGTATGCAAAATGTCCGATGTTCCACCCAGTCAGAGAAGAGCAGCAACACTAGAAATACAAAAGCTGGTAAAAAAGTCATCCAAGAGGTCCCACCAGTCCAGATAGAATCCAGAACTTACTCCAGATTATTTTTAGTGCCAAAGATGACAGGGGACTGGAGACCAATTTTGGATCTCCGCATCTTGAATAAGTCAGTTCAACATACAAAGCTTTGGATGGTCACGGTTTAGTCCATTCTACCCTTCTTGGGCAAGGACGACTGGATGTGGTTGATAGTAGTCTATCACATAAAAATTAACAGGCAATCCAGAAGGTATTTACGCTTTCAGCTGAGAGCCAGTCCTTACCAGTTAAGAGCGTGTTCACCAAATGCATGGCAGTAGTAGCAGCACACTTGAGATTGCAGAGGTTCCGAGGGTTTCCGTATCTAGATAACTGGGTCATTATCTCCCCGACCAGGCATCTAATAAGAGCAAGAGATCAGGTACTTCAGACTTGCTCCCTTCTGGGGATAACCATAAATTACAGCAAGTCTCCGTTACAACCGACTCAAACCATGGAATTCATAGCACTCTTCACATTCTATCAGGGACAGCTGGTCTTACTCGCTCAAGAGTATAGACTATCAGATTCCAGGTCAGGAAAATAATTTGCAATACCAAAATTTCATCCTGGTTGATTCTGTAAGCTTTGGTGTCAATGTCAGCTGCTGTAATCTTTCTTCACCTAGCAAGATTTCATACGAGAATTCCTCAGTAGATGCTAGCAACACAATGGTTGGTTCTTTATCAACACATTAGTACAAATAAGAATCACTCAGGCATGCAAGAGATACTTCTGGTAGTGGATTCACTCAGATCAGGTTCTACAAGGCCGTCCTTTCATTCTTCCTCAACCTAAGGCCATAGTGGCCACGGCTACATCTCAGGTTAGGTGGGGGGGGGTCATTTACTGGGGAAAACAGTCCGTGTTCAAGAGATGAGAGCAGTGCTGTTAGTGTTGCAGGCCTTCCAGGCTGCTCTCCCTTTAGGGACAATTGCGATTCAGACAAGACAGTATGTCAGTAGTTTGGTACATCAACAAACAAGGAGGAATCAGGTCTTTACCCCTCGTGTCGAGAAACCCTCTGAGTTTAGCAATGGGCGATCTCATACAACCAATTTCTGATAGCAATGCACATTCTGGGGCAGTCCAATGTGACTGCAGACAAATTGAGCAGGTCCATTCTACTCCTGTATGAGTAGTCTCAGCATGAAAGTGAGAGAACTGATTTTCTGTCAGTGGGGGCCAGCCTTGCTGTGATATTTTTGCTCTTCCCTTAAACAATAAGTGCATTGACGTCTTTGCCCTGACCCCCCCCCAACTTGGAGAATCACCAAGTGTCCCTCTACTCCACAGTTGGCACCCTGGTCTCCTCTGTGCCTACCCCCCAATTCCCAAATTTTTGCAGAAAGCTGGCTGGTTGAAGAGCAAAGTCATCCTTATTGCACCTTACTGACCTCGACAAATTTGGCACCCCTTCCTTTGGCTTTATTTGCTTTACCATTCTTGGATTCTGGATCCAGTGCCAGACATCTTGTCTGAACCGACAGGGATGATTCATCTAGATATCTCAAACATCAAGCTGACAGTGTGGTTTCTCGAATTCTGTTGATAGCCAGAAAACCAATGCTCTCTTCCCTTGTCTGTCATATTCTTTTATCTTCCCATAAGCCTTCTACAAGCAAACTTTACACAAGTAAATGGAAAGTTAATTTGCTGGGCACAACAAATGGACACTGACCCCCCCCCCCTTCTCAGCTCCTGTACAAAGTATACTTGAATTTTTAGCAACAATTTTTCATGAGGTAGCTATCTCCTCAATGATTGAAGTTCAGTTAGCAGCAATCTCTAATTTCATGCTGGATTTAAGAGTTCTTCTGTGGCCTTGTCTAAACGTTCTAAAGCATTTTTGAGAATCACGCTCATGTTGAGATGCGATGTTTGTTCTGAGAGTGTTGATAGAGAAGTACAGAGCAGGTCAGAAGGGGTTGCATTGTGTCTTTGTGGAATTAGAGAAAGCATATGACAGGGTGCCCAGAGAGGAGTTGTGGTATTGTATGAGGAAGTCAGGAGTGGCAGAGAAGTATGTAAGAGTGGTACAGGATATGTACAAGGGAAGTGTGACAGCAGTGAGGTCTGCGATGGGAGTGGCAGATGCGTTTAACGTGGAGGTGGGATTACATTACATCAAGGATCAGCTCTGAGCCCTTTCTTATTTGCAGTATGATGGACAGGTTGACAGATGAGATCAGACAGGAGTCCCCGTGAACTATGATGTTTGCAGATGACATTGTGATCTGTAGTGCGAGTAGAGAGCAGGTTGAGGAGACCCTGGAGAGGTGGAGATGTGCTCTAGAGAGGAGAGGAATGAAGGTCAGCAGGACTAAGACAGAATGTGTGTGTGTGAATGAGAGGGAGGATAGAGGAATGGTGAGGATGCAGGGAGTGGAGTTGGCAAAGTTGGATGAGTTTAAATACTTGGGATCAACCGTTTAGAGAAATGGCGAGTGTGGAAGAGAGGTGAAGAAGAGAGTACAGGCAGGATGGAGTGGGTGAAGAGTGTCAGGAGTGATTTGTGACAGACAAGTACCAGTAAGAGTGAAAGGGAAGTTCTACAAGAGGGTAGTGAGACCACCTATGTTATATGGGTTGGAGACAAATGTTGTTGTTGTCTTTTTGGCTTTTCCTGGTTAGGGGTCGCCACAGCGGAACTCCGGTCCGCTAATGATTGGCAGTAGATTTTTATGGTGCCGAGTTGCCAGCCCGATGCCCAACCTTCAGCGAAGGCACGCCCATTCATGCATGTCTTTCGGAGGCCACCCGACCGTGCGGAGGACATGCAAACTCCACAAAGAAGGCACTCCAGCCGAGAATTGAACAGGAGAACCTCTTGCTGTGAGGCAGCAACGCTAACACTGTACCACCGTGGCTTCTTATGGGTTGGAGACAGTGGCACTTGACAAAAAGGCAGGAGTCAGAGCTGGACGTGGCAGAGTTAAAGATGTTAAGATTTGCACTGGGTGTCACGAGGGTGGACAGGATTAGGAATAAGTATATTAGAGGGTCAGCTCAGGTTGGACGGTTTAGTGACAAAGCCAGAGAGGCAAGATTACGTTGGTTTGGACATGTGCTGGGGAGGGATGCTCGGTATATTGGGAAAAGGATGCTAAGGATGAAGCTGCCAGGTAAGAGGAAAAGAGGAGGGCCTAAGTTAAGGTTTATGGATATGGTGAGAGAGGACATGCAGGTGGTTGGTGTGACAGAGAAAGATGCAAAGAACAGGAAGAAATGGAAACAGATGATCCGCTGTAGCGACCTCTAACGGGAACAGCTGGAAGAAAAAGAAGACGACGCTCATGTTGAGACCCCCATGTAAAGATCCTGCTCCACCATGGGATTTGAACTTGGTACTTCAGGCTTTAATTCGTTCTCCCTTTCAAACCACAGCAAAATGTGATCTTAAGTTTCTGACCTGGAAAACTATCTTTCTAGTTGCGATTACCTCTTTTAGAAGAATTTCAGAACTTCAGGTATTGTTCTCTAAACCTCCCTACTTGATCTTTCATAAAGATAGTCATTTTATGTACCAAAACTTTCCTTCCGAAGGTGGTGTCAGAATCCAGTATGTCAGTCCATTAATTTGCCAGTTTTCTTTCCTAAATTTGCAAATAAGGATGAATATATGTTGCTTTTATTAGATGTTCACAGACCTTTAAGTTTTTCTCTACAGAGAACGTAAGAAATTAGGAAGACAGGTCAGTATCTACACAGAACATAAGAAATTAGGAAGACAGGTCAACTATTTGTGCCCTTTGCAGATTCTAATTGGACAAACCAATTGCAAAGGTAACTTTAGCCAGATGGCTGGTAAATTGCATTTCATTTGCTTATAACAAGTTGGGTCTAACCTTACCAAAACCTTTAACACAGGTCCATGGCAGCCTCTTTAGTGTTTCCGTTTAGAACTTCCATGCATGATACATATGCAGCTACAGCTTGGGCCAGTCCTCATACTTGTATCACTCATTGCAAATTGGATCTGGTCTCAAGGGTAAGATCAACCTTAAACATAAGTATGCACACCCTTAATACTTTGTTGAAGCGCCTTTTGCTTTAATTATAGCATTCAGTCTTCTTGGGTACACACCTGCCATCAGTTAGAGATTCTGATTAACCCCAAACAAAGTTCAGCTGTCCTAGTAGGATTTTTCTGACATTTACTCAGTTACCTGCTACAGCAAAAGCCATGTTTCGCAGAGAGCTTACAAAGCACCAAAGGGATCTCATTGTTGAAAGGTATCAGTCAGGAGAAGGGTACAAAAAAATTTCCACAGCATTGGATATACCATGGAACACAGTGAAGACAGTCATCAAAAAGTGGAGAAAATATGGGACAACAGTGACGTTGCAAAGAACTGGACGTCCCTCCAAAATTGATGAAAAGACCAGACGAAAACTGGTCAGGGAGGCTGCCAAGAGACCTACAGCAACACTGAAGGAGCTGCAGGAATTTCTGGCAAGTACTGGTTGTGTACTACATGTAACAACAATTTTCCATATTCTCCATATGCCTGGCTTATGAAGTAGGGTTGCAAGCCAGAAGCCTTTTCTTACACAAAAAGATCCAGGCCCGGTTAAAATTTGCAAAACAGTACAAGTCTCCCAGAAGCATGTGGGAAAGTGTGTTATGGTCTGAGACCAAGGTTGAACTTTATGGCCACAATTCCAAAAGGTACGTTTGGTGCAAACACAACACTTTGCATCACCAAATGAACATCATCCCCACAGTGAAGCATGGTGGTGGCAGTATCATGCTTTGGGCTTGCTTTTCTTCAGCTGGAACTGGGGCTTTAGTCAAGGTGATGGGACTTACGAACAGTTCCAAATACCACTTACTTTTGGCCCAAAACCTTCAGGCGTCTGCTAGAAAGCTGAAGATGAGGAATTTCACCTTTCAGCACAACAATGACCCCAAGCATACTTCCAAATCAACAAAAGAATGGCTTAACCAGAAGAAAACAAGTTTTGGAATGGCCCAGCCTGAGCCCAAACCTAAATCCAATAGAAAATCTGTGGGTGACCTGAAGAGAGCTGTGCACAAGAGATGCCCTCACAATCTGACAGATTTGGAGCACTTTTGCAAGGAAGAGTGGACAAATATTGCCAAGTCAAGATGTGCCATGCTAATAGACTCCTACTCAAGAAGATTGAATGCTGTAATTAAATTAAAAGGTGCTTCAACAAAGTGTTAGTTTAAGGGTGTCCACACTTATGCAACCCAGCTTATTGTTCGTTTTTTTATTTTTTTTATATTTTTTCCCCTAAAAGATTTGTTTTTCAGTTGAATTGTACAGGTTATAGGTCACATTAAAGGTGGGAAAAGTTTTGAAATGATTTATTGTGGTGTCTCTTTTTTTATATGTATATATATATATATATATATATATCACGAAAACCTGACATTTTAACAGGGGTGTGTACACTTGTTATATCCAGTGTATCTCTTACTTTCTGTCCAAAACATAAAAGGTAGGATTTTTCAAGAGGAATCTGATACCCGTGGCAGCAGTTGGAAATTTTCTGTTGAGACACCATTAGATCAGCATAAAACAATACAAATGTATATTATACAATGACAGGTCACTAACATTCAAAAACGTGCACACTGGTTGATCAGCCCAACCAGTGCCCCTGTTTTAAATGGAGCATATATCAAAAGAAAAAAAGGCCAGTCACCTGGACTTTTTTCTATTAATATATTCCAAGGTTTTGCAGTTATCTTAGGTTAAGAGGTTGAGAGGGTAGGTACAGAGAGCAGAGAAAATACAAGGAAAATTAAGAATGTTATCCAAGCAGCTGTACAACTGCATGGACTCAGCCATACCCAACAGAACTAAAACCTGCTCCTCAAGGAAACACAAACCTATCTGGTGAACATCCTCTGTCAACAAGCTTTACAACAAAAGGAAGAAACTGTTGTCCAAGGGTAAAAAGGCACAAATTCCCAATTGGAAAAACTCCCTCCTTGGCCTCAACAAGCAAATTAGATCACTTGTGAAAACTTCCAAAGCTAATTATGAATCAAAACTAGCCTCCAAAACAAAGGCTTAACCACAAAGCCTTTTTCAGTTATGTTAGGAACCTCCATGGCAAACCCAGGTTTGTTCTGAATTATTTCTTAACGGTACCACTTACACTGATCCTGTTGACTTAGCCAACCTGTTAGCAGATAGATTCAGCGCAGACTTCACCTCCCTCAAGGCCCATTCGACATCCCCGATACTTGTCCCACACCTCACATTTCCATAGATATAGTGTTAAAGGCACTATCCAAGGCAAAGAACACAACTTCCATGGGACCTAATAATATCCCTGGCTGTACTCTGCACCATCTCCAGCAAGAACTAGCCTCTCCATTGATCACCCTATTCAACAATAGCCTAAGTACAGGCTTCATTCCAGCAGAGTGTAGAATTGCCATTGTCATCCCATTGCACAAAGGTGGTGCCACTACTGACCCTGGAAATTAGTGCCCCATTAGCTTGACAAGTCTTATCTGTAAGGTCACGGAGCATATTATGGACCTCATAAACAAGGACATAGGTAATCTCGAAGCACTTGACCCCGCCCAGTTCGGATTCATCAAGGGCAGATCTTGCCTGTTGAACCTGGTTGACTTTTTTCAGACTGTCACCAAGGCACTGGATGAGGGAGTCAGTACATGCAGCTTACCTTGACTTGGCGAAAGCCTTTGACACAATCCCCCACTCAGGCATCATCAAAAAGCTAACACAACTTGGCATAAATCCCTGTCTCATCAGGTGGGTGGCCAGCTGGATCACCAATAGGACCCACAAGGTCAAATTAGGTGCCTCCACCTAAGCCAGCAAAACTGTCACTAGTGGTGTTCCCCAAGGATCTATCCTGGGACCCCTACTGTTTGGCATCTACTTCTCAGAGGTCCATTCAAAGACAAAAGGCCTATGGCTGACCAAGTTTGTGGACAACTATAAGATGGGTGCTGTCCCTGACTCCCCAAATGATAACATACAAGAGAGTCACACAGCAACAAATGACTGGTGACAAAGTCGTGGCCTTAAGTTAAACTCAGTGAAATATATTATCATACCAGTCGACAAAAACACGGCCCCTACTGATTACCACATCAACGGCAGCCCCCTAAGCACAGAACCTGTGGCGAGAGACCTGGGTGCACAGGTTGACAACAATCTCACATTCGACTATCATGTAGCAGCGATGGTCAGAAAAGCCTTTTATGTGGTTCATCTCACAAGTAAAAGTGTTGCATCCAGAAAAAGGAGGTTATTACCTCTCTGTACTCCTCCCTCATTAGGCCAGTAATTGAGTACAACACCCCATTTGGTATGTACCTCTCCAAACACCTGTAACAACTGGAAAGGCCACAGAAATACCTCACAAAGGAATCCATGGCCTCCAACACCTGTCCTATGTGGACAGGCTCAAATCACTATCACTCTGCTTTGTATCATACAGATTGCTCAGAGGTGATCTGTGTCTAGCCTCCAAGGCAATCTCAGACCCTGCTCTGCTAGATATGCTCCATATTTATAAGTTTAACTCCTTGCGCATTACTAGATTGAAATGCCTAAATCTAATACTTGACATTAACAAAACCTGCTGGAAAGATAGGTTTGTCTCCTAGAGGCTGCCCTGTCTCTGGAATAGACTCCCCACACACTTCAAAGTACGTCACTGACCCTCTTCAAGTGCAACCTTGATGAGTGAATGGGAAACCAGAAATTTGTCCAAGGGGTCCCACCTGTATCCCTCACTGACAGGGGCAACAGGTGCTGATTGAGGTTGCTTTTCTGGGAATAAACTCTTGGCTAGGCTTGTCAGGGCCCCAAGGCCATTAGCCTAGTAATCTCCTATGAACCTATGAAAACAAAATAAACTTGCCTGAGTTTTCCTTTTATTTTTGCCCTCTCTCGTCGTACTTCTAAACTGTCTGAAGTTCACAGTTTCTTTTGCCCTCATGATTAAACCACACCCAATCATTGGTTACTGCTGTAATAACTATGTTAAGCATAAAGAGAAAGTAAGATTAAATGTTTGCATTTAATACTGCAAAGATCAAGGCCTTTGAAATCATCTGACAAATTCATGAAGCACAACCAGCCAGCCTTTCACTCGTGGTCCACCCTTTGCAGTCTGGTATTATCCTAGTAGCTGTGGTGTAAGGCTGATGCTTTGTATATCTTCCTGCTTACAACAGGTTTGGGGACAGCTGTACTTACAATCCAAGTTATTGTAGGCATTCTTACAGCAGTAATCTTTGTTGAACTTCTGTATAGTCCTCATTTAGTCAAAGCTCCTTTTCTTATTGTCGGTGCAGTTGCATATGTCTAAAACAGTTTGCATAGGTATATACAATATTGTAGCATTATAATTACATTAGTACGTAATGATGCTAACAGATGTGCATAGCATACCTAATTACTCTGAGGTAAACAAGATTTGCACAAGGACACACGTAAGGTGCTGAGCATTATATTGCAAAGCTGTTTAATTCTTCTGTACTATTTTAGTAGTGTGCTATAAACATGGCCCTGTTTGGGTTACTGTACTGAACCAGCATAAGTAGTACTTAATGAGGCAGAAAGCTCATCTAGGTCCTTTACTTGTAAGGCAGCCTGATGAATTTTATTTTGTTAAACTACATGCACGAAAAAGGATGACCTTATGCATATGTTATGATTGAAAGTCTGCGTACCTGAAAACATTTATTTTTACTGGATAGTACTACTGTTGTATGTTCTCATAAAATACGTTAAATACTCCCCTGCCAGTAATATGTTATTTTTTATATTTTAATTCATATCTGTTTTAGAGAAAAAATGGCTCAGGCATACGACTTTGCCCTAGATAAAATTGGCATGGAAATAATGTCATACCAGGTGGGTTCCTTACACTTGTTGAGTTCAACATTACCTCTTGAATGTGTGGGTGAATACATAAAACTAGCATTTCTTTTTTTTTTCTTTTTTCAGATTTGGGTGGACTACATAAACTTTCTGAAGGGAGTGTAAGTATATAAATGCTTTCAGTTATTTCATTTTCATGTGAAAGTCCCCTATTTATGCATCTCTATATCTGCACTTTGTCCATGTATATACCCCACACTGTTTACATACATTTAGTTATCTTGCCCTGTTTTCTAGCTTCAGTATTGTAGGCGGGTATTAGCTGTCAATTTCATAAAGTTTGCAAATCTTACTGTATAGACTTAAGTTATCCATCAGGAGCTTAATGCCTTACTAGAGATTGAACAGTGAGGAGAACAGTATGACCATTTCTCGACTGCTTCTCCACAGCAAAGTTTGTGACTTTACATTTTTAGTCCTGCTTCCACGCCATACAAGTTTAATGGTATGAAGTTGGTATGATATGGGCTTATACAATGCTGAATTTTTTTTTATGTAAGCAGCACATCATCAATGTACATTTACTGTTTGCTTTGGGCATAGTTCTTTCAGTCTGGCAGTTTATGCAGTTGCTCTGTTAGCTTCTAAGCTGGTGGCATGTGGTGCCTTAGTACCAGAATGCCTTAATTTCTGCCCCTATACCACACTAAGCATCAGTCCTACATATAGAACTTTATTACTCATCATAAATTGTTAGCATTCTGAAGACCATCTGTAAAGCTGGACATGCTAGTTGATCAGGAATGACTTTTTTTTTCTTGTTTATATTTTCTAGGGAAGCTGTGGGCTCCTATGCAGAAAATCAAAGGATAACAGCAGTCCGCAGGGTTTACCAGCGAGGATGTGTGAACCCAATGATCAATATTGAGCAACTCTGGAGAGATTACAACAAATACGAAGAGGTAAAATTAAACATATAAATTTGTGAATGGAGGTTGTATCCATTATTAATTATCCAAAAAGGTTTTGATACATAGCTGCTTAGGGTGGTTTAAAAAAAGTGTTAAGCAGTCACATTCATATTTTACAAAATCTGAGTTTCTTGCAATTAGCACACTTACACTTCCGTGAAAACAAATTGTGGGGTCGGGAAACTTGTTTGGTATACTCTGCTGGTCTGCATTTCATCTGGCTACCCAAAAATAACTTGATCCTATTTGAATCAAAAATGTTTATAGACAATAAGACTTTCACTGTATACATTAGATTGGGTCTATTGCACGTAGTCAAAGTGCCGTAATTTCGACTGGCATATGTTCGAAGTTACGAAACTCTGACTACCTATAAAAAAATTAAAAGACAACGTACAAATATGAAACTTGTATGCAGGGGGGGCAAGCCCCCCTGCACCCCCCACTACTTAAATATACCAACTCTGAGATTGCACCACATTGAAGTGAATGGAAACCTCCGCTTATGGAGATTTCCATTCACACGCTCAAACAGTTATAATTTTGAACATATGGTCTCGACCATATGTCGTTCGGAATTGTAAGTGTTCGACTACGTGATATAGACCCCATTAGATCACCACTGATGTGAACTTCCACAACATAAGACGTTAGTTATTCATCCAGTACTTGAGATACTGTATGATGTGGTCTTTGACACAACTATGAAGCCAGAGTCCTAGCCCCTTGCTCCCTAAAATCCTGATGATTTGATAACTAATTCACCTCCCACTTCTAACTGGAAAAATTGCCCTTGTCAGTAATAAAAATGTTTTCACTTTGGTACACATCTCATTTCCACAGCAGTGCAATCACAGCAATTGTTCTGGTTGTTATTTTGACTTGTATTTACATAAACAGTCTGTAATTTTTATTTTACATATAGAAGCTTCTGTTCTAATCATGTAGTCTGAGTACTCTGTTACAGTTCAGCTGTATATTTTGTGTTGTGATCAATCCAATGATTTGGATACCCTTGAATAGTAGATAAACTTAAGGAGGTCCTACAGGTTTTATTGCCCTCTCAGTGACTATATTCTTCACCTCTCTTACTCAGGAGTCTCAGCCGCAAACTTCAGTTCTGAAGTCTGTCTTTACTCCACCATTAATTACAGGGGAAAAAAAATGATTAAAGCACTTTCTGGCAAAACTGAGGTGATTCCCAATCATGTCAGTCTGTCCATCACATCTCTCCTTCCTTCATCCTCTTACTGTGTTCTGGGAGATTAGAGTATAATTGGCATCAAGATTCTAGATCTTTGATTTTCAACAACATACTCACACCTAAGTACTAGGTGTTTGCTGTCATCGAAATTCATCATCATAAGAATGTTGCCTGGATTAAAAAAGTGATCTGGAAGGCTTTGTTTAACAGTATTTGGGGGGGGGGGGGTTGTGGTGGTTGTATTACCCAGGGAGAGAAAAGGCCCTTCAGTTCCAGCTACATATTAGACCCATTTCAATTTTAAGTCATGATTATGAAGTGTTTGTCTACTAAAGAGAATGGCAAAGGTATTGCCAAAATTGATAGGTAATGGATCACTGTTGGTTACTGGAGGGGAGGAAAACATTTGACAAATATAACTAATATATCTGATGTATTTTCCACTGACTCAACAGATGAGTTATCTGATCCAACCTCTGTGCCTTTTTCAAGCTCTTGGCTGCAAGTCTCAGGCTTCTTCCTTATTCATAATTCCCTCCTCCCTACGATACTTTAGATCTCATTTGTCACCTGTTCGGTGAAAATACACTTGTGAGGGCTTTTTTGTTTGTTAGTTTTCTTAAGGTAATGTCCAGCAAGGCTTCTGGATTTAAAAAAAGCAGAAGACCCCCCCCCCCACAGGACCCTCACATCTTGTGTATCTAATGCTTAGGGGTTAATGATTTAGAAATTAAATGTGAGCCCTGCACCTCCTTTAGGCCAGGACTCTTATTATACGAAACAAACTTTTTTTGACTCCAATGGTTTCCCTTATCCTCTCGACTCCTACTCTGTCAGATGGTGAAGAGCCTCAGAGCCAAGAGTTGGGACCATGGTATTGGGGTCTGAGTAGACTCCACGGTTTTCTGATCTATCGCTGCCCTTAGGTGCTCAGACCATGCAAAGCTCTACTCTGTCTGCTTTGGAGCTGAATCATATTGGAGTTCTTTCTTTGGCCTCCTTGGGTCTGGAGGGGGTATGTTCGGCACCGATTTCAGCATCTTCTTTTGAGGTCTTTGAGATGGTTCTCTCCAGGTCAAGAGAGGAGACATCTCGTACCCACTTGGCTCTGTCCCAGCCTTCCTTGGAGCCTACTGTCCTGGTTACTACGTATCCTAGCAGAAAGGGAGAGTGAACCACTCTAAGCCTTGAGGGGTGTTGCTTGGTGAGTTCCCCCTCCAGTTCTGAACCTTCTTCAGAGCCTCCCAGTGGAGAAGGTCACAGGAAGCAGACTTGCAAAAGGAGGTATTCGGACTCTTCCCAAGAGTCTGTCACCGAGGATACCAATTTTGAGGAAGGGAAGGGATCCCCAAGGTCTCTTCTGGAAGATGTTTCTTTTGGAGATGTGCTTAAATTGATGAGTGTAGAGGAGGCTGATCCACCTAATTTCCTTCTCTGGCGGAATCTGTATTCCTCAAGGCTATTGGGGCTGGCTCATCTACCTCCTGCATGGTCCCACCCGCTGACAAACTTATTGACTTGGTCTGCCTGTTTGCCCTGGGCTTGGAGTATGACATGTCTAACTGTTCCCTTTGCCTATTTTTCATTCAGTAAAAAGCAGGAATGAATCTTAAGAAAGGTATCTGGAACATAAAAGATCTCGTTCTTGGTCTAGGTACGCTGTGACTTCTGGCTGTCCCAACATTGAATTCCCTAGAAAAAGCAAGTGTCAAAAGGAACCAGTTTCACCGATTCTGTCAGACAACCCTCCAGTGCTCAAAATTCTCAAAGGAGGTGAGGCAATTTCAGTAGTCCCTTCTAACAACATTCATCACTGTGGTGGCCTCTGGCACAACCTTTTAACAAGTTGGTATGCCTTCTTCAGCAAAGTATGCCTTAGAGCACCTTCAAATGCCAGTTGGGTCTAGGGCCGCTGGGCAGATACCAGCCTCTGATGCCAGAATTGTGGTTACTAAAGAAGGCAGCATCCCTCCCTATTTTCACCTGTGAGGAGGTGCCTGGAGACCTTATCCAAGTCAAAGCCTCATTCCTGTGGCCTGAAATCTGTTAGTGTCACGCCAGTCCTAAAAACAGACTCTAAACCACTGAAACCAAATAAATTAGTGATTGGTTTGTTTTAGCTGCAACCGCTTGGACCTAATCCATACTCCTACAGGCTTGTCTGCAGGACTTGGTAAGGCTGGCTGAGGGCCTTATACTACAATCTCTCCTGTTAAAAGAAAGAGGAACTCTTCCCCACAGGAGACTTTGTATTCCTTAGAATCTGAGGAAGAATTGTCACATGATTATCAGCTTTCACCAAGATTTTACGCCAGCTATGAGTCTGAATACACTTTGGCCTCAACCTCACCACTTGAGAACCTTTGCTTTGGGATACATTATATGGGATAAAAAAGCAGTTTAAGTGAAAGGCATGAGAATATTCTCAGTCTAAGAAAAGTTTCAGACAATTTCTTGAACTTCCAAAGCATAAGACTTTAGTCATTCATCCAGTACTTGAACTATTGTATGATGTGGTCTTTGACACAACTATGCAGCCGGAGTCCTAGCCCCTTGCTTCCTGAAATCCTGATAACTGAGAATTTCTGCAAAGTGTTTGAGACCCACATGAGCATGTGCAAGTGCAAGAACCATGTTGCAGATGTGCACATGTGCATGTGCAAGAACCCTGTTGCAGATTCAGAAGTGATGCCTTCTGATTCCAAGTGGTCCAAGGGCTTATTTTCTGGGAACCTCCTTCCAAATAAGGAGAGCAAGGCCACTGACACCTTTGAGTAGAAGACCTATACTTCATGTGCCCTGGGCATGAGGGCCCTGACCTGTGTCAATTTCATATGATTAAATACCAGAAATCCTTCCTGGATTAAATGAAACATGAAACAGAGAGGATTGAAGACAAGTCCCTTCAGAAGGAAATGTTAGACTTGTGCAACGCTCGCTCCCAAGTTGATAAGCATTCCTTAAATTATGGTTCTGGTGCATTGGTTGCATCTAACAGTGCAGCTGCCATGGAGTTGGTTATCAGGAAGCTTGCCTGTTTGAGGGGAACAACTCCTGTGTGAGCACATTAAAGCAGAGATCTTGATTCCCTCTTTTGACAAGATATCTTCTTTGAACACCCAGCTGAAAATGTTCCTAGGAAAATGAAGGAAAAGACCATGCAGACAGTCAAGAACTTTCTACAGGCTCCTCTAGCCAGGTTTAGCAGAAACTGCCCTAGTAAAACTTGCTGTTTTCCCATCATGCAGATCAAAGGGAAAGGTAGAAAAGTAAAGAAAGGGAAATATAGTAGAAAATGGCAAACTGCTTCTGGATGAAGGCGCTAAGCACCTTCCTGTCCCCACCCAAAGAAATTCTACCCAAACCCCCCCCCCCCCTTCCCTATCACTGCCAGAAAGGATAGGAGACAGGTTGTCACTTCTCCCCAACAGGCTTCAGATCACCCAAGACAGATGCGTATTGAACATAATAAGGTCAGGTTACACCATGCATTTCTTGAAGAAACCAGCATTTTCAGGCATTCTTCATGTGCCAAAAGATTGGTAAAAGCTAATTTTATTTAAAACATGCTGGTGCCAAGTTCAGAATTCCCATCAGACTACTGTATCTCTCCTCCCATTCATAAGGAATGAGCTCCTGTGGTAGCTGAAAGACATCTATGCAAGTCACAGAGCTCTACATCAGCTGGAGACCAACACTCAGGTTCTTAGAACAGGTGATATAGATCTTACCTGGGACCCACTCGGAAGAAGATGATCCATGGCTAAGTATTTAGGAAATTGCAATGGAAGCATGTCAATGTTAAAAAATATCTCGGGCGTTTAGGATTTGTGGCATCTATGAAACTCATGGTTCCTATAGCCAGACTCCCTATGAGAAAGATTCAGTGGTACCTAAAATATGTCCGATCCCAATATCGACATACCCAGCTTTTCAAATCCCAGCTTTGGGATTTGTAAAAAGAGAATTGCTTTGATGGAGATAGGTGTTTTATTTGAATCCATGTCTCCCATTCTACTTTATAGCTCCATTACAGTCTATAACAGCAGATGTGTTGCACTTTGCTGGGGGGGGGGTGCTTTGGTAAAAATTGCAGGGTCTTTGAGTGTTTTGGACTCTTTTTTCTTCCAAACATCAAAGAGATAGTGGTAGTAATGCATCCAGCTCTCTGTCTGTGGTCTCCAGGACTTCTGCAAGTGATCACAGGACACCACAGTGATGAGGCACATAGTTTAATTTAATGCACTGTCATGTCGAGTTGATTTTAAAGGGGTTCTATGTACCTGTCCACCTGGAAAGCAGGTGGCTTGTCCTTGGGATCTTAATTTTGTTTTGGAAAAATCAGCACTTGCTCCATTTGAACCAGTTAATCAGGCTGATCTGAACTTAGGGAAAACAGTGCTGCCGATTGCTCTGATTTCTGCAAGAAGAGTGCCTTGATTTGCAAGTTCTTATGCGGAGTCAACCTAATCTTATTTTCTTCAAAGAAAGGAGTTTTGAGAAGAAATCCTTCATTTTCAGTCTAGGTAGCACACTCATCTTTGGTGCAAAAGAGTGTGGGTTCTGTTCCCAACCCAAGTAGCTGGATTACTTTTCCAATACTGACACTTCGGTACAGCATAAGGGTGATGCTACTGCACTTCTGAATATGCCATCCTTCAGATGAGACATTAAACTGATGCCCCATCTGCCTAAGTTGATGATAGCTTAGGTGTATGTAAAAATTCCTATGGCACATATCAAAAAGCGTACGCGAGGTGCCCTGACCATGTTTCCCTTATTCAGTATGAATACTACTTTGGTTGTCCCATGAAAAGAGGCCATTAGCCTAGTTGCATTAACCTGGTCGACATAGTGTAAATAAAATAAAGAAATGATGGCTGTCCGGAGGGCTGTCTGCCTTTAGAACTTATTGGATACAAGGGTTGATACTCCTAGGAAGAGACAATGCCACGGTGATGTAGTGCATAAACAAGGAAGAACCCACTCGTATCTTTTGTGTAGGCTGACCATGCAGATTTGGGAACTGGCACAGGTGATGGGTCTCCCCCTCCTGGCCCAATTCCTCTCAGGCTGGGTGAACATCATCATAGGTATTGAGCAGAGCATGTGTTAACCAAATCAGTCAGTGCTCAAGGGAAGCAATCTTTCAAATAATTCACACGTGCTGTGTGCCAGAAGTAAACCTTTTTTCTTGTCAAAATAAGCAGCTCAGAAAATACTGACAAGGGTTCCACAGAGGGGTGTGTGAAGAACAGATGTCTTTTTTTCTTTCTCTTGGACCGGCCTATTTCTTTATGCTTTCTGTCCCCCTACTGCTTATCCCCAGAGTACTGCAAAAGTTCAGGGTGGACAGACAGAGGGTGGTACAAGTAAACCTCCCTTTTGGTCCAGGCAGCACTGGTTCTGTCTACAACTGAGCAAGGCCAAAGAGGAGTCATGGAGGCTCCTTACAGCAGATGCAGTTGCTCACCCAAAACCAGGGGTCCACAGTCCACCCCTGTTGAGCACACTGAACCTGGAAGGGTGGCTAATTTAATACACTTCCCCTCCAGACCTTAGTTTTCAGAGTGTGCCTTGCTTGTTATGAGAGGCCAGCAGACCTAGCATCAGGAATTTTTATACTTCTAAATGGATACTTCTCTCATTGGTGACTTAACCGTGAGCGACAACTTCTTCAAGCCAGGCTGCCCCCTGGTCCTTAGCTACCTCTCTGAACTGTATTTTGTCTTATGCCTACATTAAAATATGTACTTCATCTGCCTCTGCTACTTTGCCTCTGAACTGCCTTGTTTTCCCATCCAGGAAATGGAAATCTCGTCTTCCCCAGGAAAAAGTTCAGTCATGAAAATAAATTCTGTACCGGACACCGTTCAGAAAATAATCTGTCCCCCTTGTATCTTAACTTCAAAGTAGGAGAGCTTACTCCCCCACCCCTAGGCCTACTGATTCAAGATACTCACTTGGAAAACAGCTCATCTGGTAGCACTAATTTTTCTGAACTTCAAGTTTTAGTGTGCAAAGAGCCATTCTTGATCTTCCGTAAGGACGCGGTCACTCTCTACCAGTCTGACAGTTGGAGCAGAGGATTAAAGTTTAGAGCTGCTAACAAGCTACTTCCTGCAGTACAGGATTTGATTCCATCAGCCTTCATTTGCCTACTGTGCGACCTTGAGACAGTCACTTAACCAGACAGTGTTTTGGGGCAAGTGGGAATTTGGGCTAGTCTGATTAATGGTGATCTGAACTGCATGGCTAGGAACTACCTATGAACCCCTCTTTGTATACCTAAAGTGGTGTCTGAGCTTTACCTAAATTAAGCTACAAGTCTTCCTGTTTTCTTTCCATCCGTGAAAAAATAAAGATGGAAGGGTATTGTAGTCCTTTGATGTGCACAGGCAGCTGAGATTTTACCTAGACAAAACAAAATCTTGCAGGAAAGTGGACCTTTCCAAAAGGAGAGAGGAAAGGAAAATCTGTAAGCAAGCCAACCATATTAGATGGCTCCAAACTGTATATTATTTTTTCTACTGCCACGTTTCAGGTTCATGACTCTCTTCATTAGGTTAATTGCTTATACCACTGACTTCCTCGGGGGAGTTTACACTCGCAGTATACTAGAACAGCTACTTGGACTTCTTTCCACACCTTTTTCAGATACTATAATCTAGGAGCTGTATCTAGGTTTGGTTTTGCTTTGCTTTGCTTCAGCCATCCTCCAGGGGTTTAATTCCTCTGGACCAGCTTTTGGCCTTCCTCCAAATTCTGTCTAGTAATGGCAATCTTCCCAAGAGTTATTACTTCAACAGTGAGCTCTGAAAAACATAGTACAGTTGTGATAAGTACTTATAAGTATAGGTACCAATTGCTTCCCACTTAACCCCCTTCTGTACCCCCTGTGTTGGGGTGGGTATATTTTTTCCAGTCCCAGTTAAGTACTATCTCCTTTCTCCTCTGGTGGTATAGGGACAGATCAGGCCAGGGTATTTTAACTTGCACTGGAGAAAGTGCAAGTCCAGACTGCGAAAAAAGACTGGAAGGTGGCCCCATCTGTCTACCCTTTATACTACCCATGCCTTGTGGGGAATGGGAGGGAAAGTGAAATCTCTGGTATTCTGGACAGGCTCAGGCTTCTGCAAGGCAGAAATTCACAAGAGTTACTGCTGCAACAGTGAAACTACTCAAACATCTACATTTATGGTAAGTAACTAACACACACACTTTTCGTACACCCTGTCCCCAGGATATGGTAGAAATGACCCTTCTAATGGGTATTTCTTCTATTATTGCTATGGTAAAGTCAAGCAGGAGATGGGCACATACTAGAAAAAGTAGCAAGGAGCTCAAAAATGGAAGCTTGGGGTCCCTCATGGCTGCGCTTTTAGACAGAGCAGCCATAACTATCCCATACTGCTTAACTCCCAGTTTACCCTTACCCAGAGCCCCAACCCCCCCCCCCCCCTTGCCCACACAAACACAGCAAAAGAGCTGGAGGCTATTTGGCCTTATTTATGAAACAGTGAGATAATAATTAGATAAAGTGTTTAAGGACAGTTGGTGGTGGAATGCAGAAGTCCAGGAAGTTTTCTAAAGGAAGAAGGAATGCAGGAAAAGGTGGGTGTGGCATGATGGGGTGTGGTCTAGTGTGAGTGGTGTGCTGGACACATCAGTCTAAGAAGGAAACCTGATTGGCTAAAAAAAAGAGGCGGAGTGTAGTTGCAGTAGCAAAAAACTAGACAAAACAGCACTCTACCAGCTTCCGGAAAGTGACTCAGCAGATGGATCAAGGAGACTGTCAGGTTGCAAGACAAAGACAGAAAGATAAAGCAGATAGTAATCCGATGCCCTTCATAAGGGATGCCAGCAATAATCTGCTCACCGCTCCATAGGACATTAAAGGGAGGTGGAAGGAGCACTTCCAGCAACTTCTGAGTAAAGAAAACCCCACAGAATTGTTCTGCTTCAGACACAGTTTTCAATAAATCAAAGATCAGCCCACCCTAGAAGAAATAAGAACAACCTGGAGGAAAAAGAAGTCAAAGAAAGTCGCAGGCTCAGATGAGGTCTTGACAGATATGATCAGGGTATATGGGATAAATGGCTGCAGAGAGTACTCAAAGCAGTATGGAGAGAAAGGTATATCCCAGATGGCCGTAGAACAAGCATTCTGTTGCCTGTATGCAAATAATGGGGGGGGGGGGGCATTCACAATTCTGGGAAGTACAGAGGTATCGTATGCCTGTCACACCTTGAAATTGTTGGAGAGTGTGATTGAAAAATGAGTATGTATAGTAGTAGTAGGTCAGATGACAGGTGAGTAGTTCAGGATGTGACACAATCCAGTGTTTACAGTAAGTCATATAGTAGTAATCATAAACAAATGTAAAATAAATAAAAATAAAATAGTTGAGAAGGCGCTACAGATGAGAAGAGAGTTCATCTGGGAATTTCTAGACATGGGAAGCATATGACAAGGTCCCAAATAGCTGTTTTGAGCAGTCCTGCGATGGTTTGAAAACCCAGAAACTTTGGCAGAATTAGTGCATGCTGTGTACCCAGTAAGTCAAGTATGAACTCTGCTTGGATTATTACAGGGTTTCCCTATTGGAATTGAGTGTGTCTTGTTCACCTCTGTGTCCATTGCTGTTCATACTGGTTGCCTACATTAGCAAACAGGTTTGAGGGAACAGATCAATAAAGCTACTGTACTGAGACAGTGTGGTATTACAAGCAGCTCCTGAACAAGAATGTCAGTAAATAAGGGAATGAAATGTAAAACTGAAGGCACACTGGATTCACAAATGGAGGAAGTCAGAAGATGAAGACAGTTTTAGATAGAAGGGAAAATAGTAAAACAAGTCAACAGCTTCAAGTGTCTGGGAGGGTTGGTTGAAGTGAAGTCTAAATGAGGTGGTCAAAACTAGGCTCAGAGATGCTGCAGCCAACTGGTACAGTGTGTCAGGATAGTGTATGGCAGAAGAATGCCAAAGAAGCTGAAAAGTAAGGTTTACAAAACAATGGTACAACCAGCACCTACTGTATGGTACAGACACCTGGGCAGTAAAGGCAAGGCAGTTGAGGAAACTTGGTGATGAAGATAAAGTTCCTGAGATGGGTGGTAGGATGCATGCTATGGGACAAAGAAATGAGGATATCAGAGCAGAAGCCAAAGTAGTTCCAATTGCAGAGAAAAATCAGAGAACAGATTACACTGGTTTGGGCATTAATCCATCCAAGTATCTTTTCTCTGGTTTAAAAAACATTAATAGCTAGTTAGCTTTTAGGTTTTCGTTATAGGAGTAGTAGCTTTTGTGTGTGTGTCTGCATCGTGTCTCTCAGGCTTCAGGGTTTTACAAGCATGTGGAATGTGGCCTTAAAGATTCCACCACAGGATATATGTAAGTGTGTCTACTGTTTGGGCTCTGCCCACCTAGTAGAAGCTTGTGAAATGTGCACTTCTTTTGGACCTAGAGCTTTAAATGATCATCGCTCCAAATTCATTCTAAAGAGCCTTCTTCCTGCCCAAACAGAAAATTCAGCACCTTCTGATTTTGGGTCCCCTTCTTCTAAAAAGGCTATTACTATAAGGTGAAGGAGGAGATATCCAGGGAGAGGGACAGAGAACAAGGATCCTTCCAAGGATGTATCGAGAGTAGAAAGAAATTTCCACAACCTTCTACCATGCAAGGATTTTCTTTGCGGGCCTCTCGGCCCTTGGATTTGACAGCTTCCCTGCTGGCTTTAGGGTCTGATCACATTCTGATATTCAGCTGCTCCCAATCTGTCTGTTCCGATATTTTCCCTGGAACTATCTCCCAGAAATTGGTCACCCACTTTCCCTCCAGAAAGCCCTTTGTGGCTTCTTCCTTTAGGTCAGTGCAGTCATTATAGAGTTTGTCCAAAGCAGATATAGGTAAAATGATGAAGGCATTTTTAAAAGCCCAAATCCAGTTAGCTATTTTTCATGCCCCCACTAAGCAGCCTAGTGAGATCCTGCCCTTCCATACTCATTATATCTCCTTCTCTATTTGTCTGATCTTGTGACCATGGATCTGGGTGCTGCCTGCATGGTTCCTGTTTTGGAGTTAAAAACCCGAGAGTCTTAAAATCTAATAAATTGACTTACTCCGAGATGGATGGGTCTTGAAGCTGAATGATTGGTGGCGAGTTCACTGGGTCTGGGTCAACTCTGAGGTTTTTTGAGTGTTCCCTACCTCTGAGCTAATTCTTCCTCAAGACAGAGGAGTGACAATTCTGTCTCATATCTAGTCAGCCCCCCCCCCCCATTCTGGATTCCTTGCTCCACGTTCATCTCATTTTGGAACAGCCTCCACCAGCCGCTCCAGATCCAACCTAAGTTGCGAGTTCCCAGCTACTTTTGATACTCTCCCAGTATCTCTCCCCAAGGAAGAGCATAGAAAGCAGAAATGCAAAGGTGACATTTAGATTTCCCTCAGGAGTCCTTAATAAGACACTGACCTTGATGAAGGTGAAGGGTCCACCAGATCTCTCTACAAAGATATCTTTTTTTGTCAAGCTCCTACAATCACTTGGACAAAAAGGCGGTTTGGTCCATCAGTGCCCCTTCCCTGAAGGAGTCTTGCTTCCCAATGCTTTTGGTGTAGGCAGATCCATGATCTGGGTGGTCACTTTGGCGAATTTAGTGGGCTTGGTGTTCTATTGGGCTTGGAAAGAACCAGATGTGGTAGAGCAAAGCTCATGGAAGCCAGACAAGATTTTAGTGCCCCTGAGAGGGCATATTTGAGTATGGGGGCCTTCACAGGATACCATTATAGTGGCTGCAGCCACTAAAAAGGAACTCTGAGGAACGTTTGACTCTCCACCCGCCAGCAAAGTGTCCAGAGTACTGGAGAGTTGCAGGGAAGCTTGTCTATGCTTCAGCGATGTTTGCCTTACTAGTGTTGAATTATATGCTCCAGTTCAGTAGACTGCAGAGGGATTTGAAGAAGGATCTGTCAGTTCTTGATAGGTCCTGCGATGGCGGAGTCCTGTAGGACACTGAATTCCCAGCTGGTGACTATGCAGTTAACACACACACACACACACACACGTCTCTTCTGTACTACAGCAGATTGTACAGTTGGAGCAGCAAGCACCAGCCTCACAACTGGAGAGGCCGCAAAAGTACCTCACAAAAGGATTCTAGGCCTTAAACACTTGTCCTGCATGGATAGACTCAAAAGAAACTCCAACTATTCTCTGCCTCATATCGCCTTCTTAGAGGTGATCTCTGCCCGACTTGCAAAGCCATGTCTGACCCAGCTTAGAAATGCTGCATCTAAAGACATCCCAATCCCTCCACACCAAATGCTGCAGAGACCTCAACCTCATTACCACAATCAACAGAACATGCTGGAGGGACAGGTTCATAACCCAGAGACTGCCCATGCTATGGAATAGACTTCCCATACAAGTCAAACAGAGCACCTCGCCTCTTCAAGAGAAATCTTGATGAGTTGATGGGAAATAGAAAATTCACCCCGGGGATGGGAACTAAGGTTGGGTGGCACCATGCCAGGGTAATTCTATGGGCTAGGCTTGTAAAGACTCCAGGGCCCTTAGCCTAGTACACACCTATGAACTATTCTCTGTTACGCCTGGATGCGGCTGTGTGACTTTGCAGAAAGTATCAAGACTTCCTTCTTGAATACCTCATTCAGTGGGTCAACTTTATTTGAACTCAGTCAAGGACACTTTAACCAGGAGTAAACAGGATGGCAAAACCCTGTCTGCTGTTGGAATCCACACCTTAGAAGAAACATCTTTATTAAATTCCCACTTATGACATAGACAATCATACATTTATATAAATGAAAACAAACCATCTTAACATTTTAGTTGCAAAGATTATACATCACTTATCTGTCCAGTCAAACAATGCATAGCCCATTCAAAGCCTGCCTTCTTTTAAACCTCATTCCTGCTTCAAAACATTTTTCCTACGTAATTTGCTCCTACCCTTTTCTAAAGATTCCATTTCCAGTTGTTTCATCTTTTACTATAATTACTACTTCTAGTACAGTTGGTTTAGATTTTGATTTCCATTTTCTAGTAATTGCTTTTGTTGGCAGCCACCATAATTAAACTCAGCAGGGCCTTACTGTATCTAGGCAATTCCAATTCTTTCTTAGCTCAAAGAAATAATTTTCTTAGTTACACCAATTTGCTCACCCAGCATTTCTGATAGAGTAGTGTGCAGGGAATTTTTGAAGTTTGACAGCTCATTATACTCCCAAAAATATGTTCCCAGTTGCTTCTTACCTCCCCATCGCACCTTCAACATTTGCTGGTCTACCCGAGGAAAAATTCTTTGGGGTCTACCTTGGGGTATAAAAATATTTATGTAAATACTGTGTGGAAAATGTTTTTGGTTCCAGGAATCCCCCCCCCCCCGAGGGAGAGGGAGGAAATGTGGACTGCAGAACCAGGGATTTTGGAGGTACTTTAACCATTGAGCTCTTCAGCATTCCTGAACAGCTGCTCAGCTGCCCTTCCTTGGAGGCATTTGGGGGCACTTAACTATCCACCCTCAAGTCTGGAAGGCCATCAACCCTGATTTCATGGGTGCTGAGAGTAATAACCAAAGGTTACTATTCATTTTGCATCCTTTACAGAAGTGACAAGCAAAAGGTATTCCTCCCCTGCAGAGGCTATACATAAAATATTAAAGCTTGAGAGTACGTCAGTGGACACTGTCCATTCAGTGGTCTTTGACATGTCCATCTATGCAACATCCCATCAGACTCACAATATTCAGATAAAAACTCCAAACTCCGATAATTTCAAAACTCAACTATTCCACATACCTGTCCTCCAAATGGAAATGTACCTGCTTTTCACCCTACCTAATTCTTTTTAAGTAAGAGGATTTTCCTCCTGTGTTCCTCAGCGCTCTCTAACTCCCATATCTATTTCCTAAGAGTGTTCCTAAGCTCTATGCAACTCCCATAGCTATTCCCCAAAATATTTCAACTTTGTAAATACTGTAAATAGCCTCTTACTTCAAATGATTGTATGTAAATTGCTCCTTACCTTAAATGAATGAATGTATGTTTAAATGAATCTGTGCAGTATAACCCATATGATCTATCACAATGAACCATGTTGCTCATGCTTTGTATTGAATTCATATATTTGTAACTTGTTCTTTCAGCTGTAATTTTTATAGACTTGTATCTTTACTGTATTCTGTCTTATGGAGCTTTTCTCCCCAGGCCTTCACTGAAAACGGTCTCTCTGGGCCCAGTGGACTTCCCCGCTAATCAAACTGGAAATAAATAAATAAATATTCTGCAGATAGCATGTGTTAAGGTGATTTGACTGTCTTCTCCGCTGACCAACTTGGGGGCAAACCTTTGTGTTTCCCCCACCAAGGAAAACTGTAACCACAGGCGCCTCTCCTCTAGATGAGGGTCACTTGGAAGGAAGGATGGTCCAAGATTCCTGGTATTTGATTGTGCCCAACCTTTGCATCACTATCCTGGAGATGCAAGTAGTCCGCATCACATCTTATTGCAGGATTGCCTCCTCACATGTATAATAGAGGTGTAGACAGTATGTCAGTGGTCTTGTACATCAACAAAACAAGGTGGAACCTGGCCTCGCTCCTTATGTATTAAAGGAAAACTCCACCTTAGAATTAAAAAAACATTTTTCATTGTATCTTTGTTTTTCAAGCTATTTTAATGCACCAAAATCACTCTTAGTGCTTCTTTTGCAATTTTAATGCGTTTCCCACAAAATGGCAGCTGATGGGACCTGCCTTGGTAATGTGATCATGCTTTCTTGCATTCATTCCTTCTTCCCAGAATACATTTCAAGTCCTCTTTATATGAGTCGTGCTAGATTTAAGGAAGTGGTGGTGGTTTCTCATGCCATTAAGATAGAATGGCAGGAGTGTGAAGCACTGTCATCTAACACACCTTCTGCAACAGAGCTGCTTCAATCCTACTGTGAGTGAGCCTCATTTGTGTCTGTCTGAGCTTGTTTGATGCTATAAGTAGCTGTTACTCACTTTATTTTGCTGGAAGTAGCTAAATAGTATAGGGATTATTTTGTAGTTCTAAAGGAAATGACAGACCTTCCCCCATACACACATACTGAGGTCTGAAACCTCTCACTGCAGTAAATGATTCTTGCTGTATCTTGTACAGGTGATTACTACTGGAAAGGACTTCAAAATGTCTCTTCCACTTCCCAATGCCTTCAGTGGGAAGATTTTTCTCTCTCTCATGAATGAAGCAGCATTAAAACATGCTTTACTAGTTCCTTAATTATTTCTGTCATGTTTGCGCGCCCCCCCCCCTTTTCTGTTTTTTATTTATTTATAGTTTAACCAGGAAAGTAAATTGGTCCCAAGACCCTTTTCAGCCATGATCAGAGCTACATTGGCAAAGATAACAAGTGATAAATGTACTTAGCAATACAAAGAAAATACTGCCATAAAGACATTTGACAAAGATTTTATGTACAACACACAGTCAAGGTGTGACCATGAATAAGTAAAACATTATACAACATTTACTCCAGTATGTACATTAATAATGCTTAACTGTACTATGTTAACTTTATTATAAGTAACAAATTATATGCACCCATATTGCACAACTCACAGTGCTGTAAGATGTTACTGTTCTCTAAATGACTAGGAATCAGCAAGTGAATGTTTTATGGCTTCGCAAAAGAAAGATGGGGGGTAATTATATCTGCATCACTTTTGTTCTAAAATGATATGTAAACATACTAAATCTAGACATTTTGGAATGGGAACAACCATTATAGTGGAGCCTAATAACTAGTATGGTGAAACCGTTTTAGGACGTAAAAAATAAAGAGATGTATTAGAACGATGACAGTTGTGTAATACACACGCATTCATACACCCCATCTATGTATGTGCATCTGTATATATGCGTTATGGCTACACACACACACTGCACATCCATATGTCAGTGCAAGTGTGACTACTTACCTTTAGAGAGAAGTATGCAATAGATATTTTTGTATTCACACTGTACTACATCCCACATACATTAGTATAGATGCTACATTCATATATTTTATACATGCATATATATATATATATATATATGTATGTATGTATATATATATATATTTATATATATATATATATATATATATATATATATATATATATATATATATATATATATATATATATAATGTATGTGTGTACTTTAATACTGTAGCACCCCTATAGTGTCCTCCTCCTTGGTAAGTTCTGACCATAAAAACGATTACTTTCAAAGTCACCATCTCCCCTGACCCCCCCCCCTTGCCAGAATCGAACAAAAAAAACTTTACCAAAGCTGACTACAACCTCCTGAGAACAGGTGTAAGCAGATCCACAGTCACCGTCCCTTCAGTTGGAACTAGCACTAATGTCCAAGCTTGCACCAAAAAACGATATGAGCACTTGCATAGCTGCATGGACTCGGCAATACCTGATAGAACCAAATTATCTTCCTCAAGGAAGAGTAAATCTGTCTGGTGGACAGCAGCAAAAAACAAACTCTATAATAAAAGGGAAAAAAATTGCTGTCCAGGCCCAAGAAAGAGTAGGCGCCAAGTTGGAAGCACTCTCTCCTTTGTCTGAGCAAGCAAATAAGGTCACTGGTGAAATCCTCTAAGGCTAACCAAGTCCAAATTGGCCATATTTACTAAGGATAATCACAAGGCCTTCTTCACATATGTCTGCAGTCTTAAAGCTAACACCAAAATCTGCTCTTAGTAGATCACACTGAATTGGATGAAACTAAATGGATAACTGAACTGAGAGCAGACACATATCCAGGTTTGAATGATCTCATCAAGACCCGTCTTAAAGGGGCATAGACTCTGATTTTGATTGGTTACAGCTGATTTTCAAGGTCTGTGATTGGCCACATTTTGTTTTTAAGTTTGCGAAATTTATGATATGGTAGATCTGATGAAGGGCAGCAGCCCGAAAGCATTAATCTCTCTTTTTTATGTTTTTTATGGTATTCGTTAAAGTTTTTACTTGCTTACTAGCCTTGGTGGTTCGACTTGGCATTTTTGTACTTGTGAAATATTTTTTACAAGTTTGGACCTTCAGTGCTTACCGGCTTTCTGTTTGTCTTTATATTGGAGGAAGGGCCCAGCTGTGGGAAGTGATCATGGTGGCGGCCACTACAAAGAATGTAATCTGCGAGATGAGTTCCTTGGCCTGTTACCTGAACAGAGAATCTCTGGCTCTGGAACCATCTAGGGAAGCATCTTTTGCCTCAGCAACATTTGCTTTGAAGGGCATTCTGCTATTAATCTCACTTGACAAAGTTTCAGCGCAACCTTGTGGCTGAACTGTTGAGGAGTATTAAGATGCAGCAGTCTCCAGAGGTTCAGAGGACATTGGAGACTTTGGTGTCGACTGTTTGGTCCATTGCAAATGTTTTCATGTGGTTTATTTCTAACTCTGAGTAGGGAGCGCCCCAAGTGGCTGACGCATGTCGCCATGTTTAGGTGGGGTTGTACAACTTTGCGGACTACAAGACATCTTTTGTTAATGCCCCTTTCGATGGCTGTTCCTTGTTTGACCCTAAGATTAAACTAAGATTAAAGACACTTTCTAGCAGCGAGGAATATGTCCATAGTAGGCGTGCATTTTCTTACCCTTCAGGGATCCTTCTCAAGGAATCAGAAGGGGGAGCAAACATATCTTTTTTTTAAATTGGAGCAGCCTTTCCAAGATGTTCCTCCTAAGGGTTCCACTCGAGGCTGGGTGGGACCATAATGGGTGCCACCTGCAGTGCAGGGTTGGTCAGCAAAATTAACACTTCTGCAGAGCTTTCTCTGTCAGTCCTTTCAGAGATTCTGAAGGGTTGCCAGACTGTCGTGCTATGGAGGCAGCCTGTGGTCGCTTGGCTCTTCACCCAAAAGCTTGGGAGGCCAGCTCATTGGAAGCATGGGTGTTGTATCCAGAGGATGTCCTTCAAGGATGCATCTGCAGTCCTAACATATGGGTTGTCCTGCCTCAGGCAGCCCTTCGGTCGGCCGGATTCCAAAGTCTGGGTCTGGCCTCGGCTGATGTCGCACTTCACCCGACGTCATAGCTGCTGTGTATTGGGTATAAAGGCATCAGCCGACGCCATTTTCCCCAGTCTTTCTTGCCGCGTGGTGCCCGAAGCAGAAGCTGTTCGCAAGTGCCGGTCGGTCAGATCCAGAGATTTCTACTACCGAAGACTTCTAAAAAGCTAAGTACCCCGTTGGGGACTCTTTCTTGCCTCAGCCGATGTCAGAGAAAGCCTGACAGATATTACAGGGTCCCGGACACACAAAAACCCCCTCCCCTCTGAAAGAGAATCTAGAGCATTAGAGAGATGGGGTAAAAAAGTTTATACTTCTGCTACTCTTTCGGCCAGGGCCTTAAACTGTCAATTTCACATGATTCAGTACCAGGAATTTTTGTTAGACCAGCTAAATAAAAAAACTGTCCTCTCCTGAACCTATAGACCGTAAGTCCCTTCAGGAGTTGGTACATAACACTCAGCAGGTCAGTAACCATTCCTTAAAATGTGGCTATGATGCACTGGAGGCTTCCTTTAGATCAGCTATGACTGGAGCAGTGATTAGAAGGCATGCCTGGTTAAAAGAGCAATCCTTACCAGACCATGTTAAGTCAAAGCTCCTAGATGCTCCTATGGAGAAACAAAGTTTGTTTGGCTCCCCTGCACAGCAGGTGTTAAGGTGGAAGAAAAAGCAAAATCTGTCCAAACAGTCAAGGATTTCTTACAGGTCCAACCTCCGAGGTTTAGTAGAAATTGGCCTTCGAAGAATTGGTCCTTTCCAGACACCTCCAGAGCACAGAGAGGCAGAAATAGGCGCCCTAGAGGCAGAGGTCAATCCAGGGGTACCTATAGGGGACGTCAGTGGCAGCTTAACAACCAAAGAAGTACTGCCACAGATTCAGCTACAACCACTTCCACAGGACAGACACAATGACTTGGCTCTGATGCCGCCTACCAGGGAACAACTGGAAGCACCCTTGGGCGGAAAGCTAGCCTTATTTTCCATAAACTGGCATTACATTACAGGAGACAAATGGATTTTACAGACAGTAGACAAAGGCTACAGGTTTCACTTCCACACTCTACCAAAAAAGAGAGGAATGCCAAACCTACCACCAAGCCAAAAAACAAACGCTCTAAGACAAATCAACCAACTACTAAGGATGAGAGCTATAGAAAAGGTACCGCCTATGGAACAAGGACAAGGAGTTTACTCCAGACTTTTCCTTGTACCAAGAAAAGAAAATCAATGGAGGCCTATTCTCGATCTGTCCGCTCTGAACACATATCTCATTGTTCCAAAATTCAAAATGCTGACCCTACAGCAACTTCTTCCCATGCTGGGCAAGGAGTCTTAGCTGGTGACTCTAGATCTCAAGGAGGCATACCTGCACGTCCCTATTCGACCAGATTGCAGAAGGCACCTCAGATTTCTTGCAGGATCAGAGCATTATCAATTCTCAGCATTGCCCTTTGGCTTATCTACTGCACCCAGAGTATTCACGAAATGCCTGGCATCAGTAATTGCTCATTGCAGGCTTCAGGGAATTCAGATTTACCCATACCTGGACGACTGCCTAATACAAGCGGACAACAAGACCAAATTAACAAAAGATTTGGAAAAGGTTATACAACTGCTGCAAGCCTTGGGATACACAGTCAACATGAAAAAGTCAAGGCTGGTACCATCCCAAAGGATAACATTCTTGGGTGCAGAACTGGACACATCAAATCAGATGGCATTTCTCACAGAAGAAAAACAAAAGCAACTACCACTCTATTTCATGGCATTAACAACACAGACCCAGCTTACCGCAAGGAAAGTCCTGCAAGCCCTGGGTTACACTGCATCCTGCATAATATTGATTCCGCATGCCAGGCTGCATATGAGAAAGTTGCAATGGTACCTAAGGAATGTATGGTCTCAACACAAGCACAGTCTAGAAGCCCAGATTCCAATAATTCCATGCCTGAAGCAAGAATTCCTGTGGTGGGCTCAGGCCTGTCAGTTAAACAGAGGATTGCCTTTCCACAAACCTCATCCAAACCAGACCATCACCACGGACGCCTCAGACCTAGGCTGGGGGGCGCACATGGTGGACAAGTGCATACAAGGCCTATGGACACAAGACCAGCTGAATCTACACATAAATCAAAAGGAGATGCTGGCAGTGAAACATGCAATCCAGACATTCAGACCATTTCTTCAACAAGGTCACTTGCTGATAAGGACGGACAACACCACAGTCATGTGGTACATCAACAAAGAGGGAGGTACACACTCATATCCTCTATGCCGGATGGCAATGGACCTGTGGAACTTGGCCCTGAACCTCAACATTCAACTCCAGGCCGAATTTGTGCCAGGAAAAGAAAATTCACTAGCAGACACCTTAAGCAGAACTACCACGGATGCTCACGAATGGATGCTGCATCCAGATATCTTCAAAACCATTACAAAGAAATGGGGACTACCAGAAATAGACGTGTTCGCATCCCCACACAACCACCAGTTGAAGAAATTCTGCACAAGAACATTCCACCCACTTGCTTGGAAGGTGGACTCCCTATCCTTCAGTTGGGAAAACCTGACAGCATATGCATTCCCACCTCTTCCTTTGATGTACAAAGTCCTACTGAAGATCAAAGAAGATCACCCGAGGATAATCCTGATAGCTCCAGATTGGCCGAGGCAGCATTGGTACCCGCTACTGAGGAGCATGTCTCGGACACATGCATGGCCTCTACCTCTATGTCCATTACTTCTAACACAGAACAACTACAAGACCCTACATCCAAACTTGAAAACACTACAGCTAGCTGCTTGGAATATTACATAAAACAAACTAACCCAGATTTATCTCAGAGGGTTAAAGACATTATCCTGGAGGCTCGCAGACCCTCCACAAGGAAGACTTATTCAGCCAAATGGAAAAGATACCTCATTTTGGAGTGCAGCAAAAGGAGAAAATGTATCATTAGCAAACATAGCTAACATCCTGGAATACTTAGCAGAACTTTTCCACAATGGCCTGTCTTACTCCTCCATTAAGATTCATGCATCAGCAATTTCAGCAGAATACAACTTGGATCCTCCAGTCTTCTCTCATCCTCTACTCAGGCAGTTTCTGAGAGGAATTAAAAATGTAAAGCCTCCAAGGAAGCCACCTTTACCTACATGGGACCTTAACTTTGTACTGGAAAAGTTAACACTTCCCCCTTTCGAACCAGCAGCAACAGCAGAATTACAGTTCTTATCTTGGAAAACTGCTTTCCTGCTTGCAATCACTTCAGCAAGAAGGGTTTCTGAATTACAGGCATTAATGGCAGTACAGCCCTTCCTTATCTTCCATCAGGATAGAGTGTCTTTGAGAACTAACCCTACTTTTATGCCAAAAGTGGTCTCCAGAGTATCATTGAACCAAGCAATTCACTTACCAACATTCTTCCCCAACCCACAGAACAGGGGGGAAAGACTACTACATACTTTGGATGTGCACAGGCAATTACGCTACTGTCTGGACAGAACTAAGACCAACAGAAAAACTGACCAGCTTCTGGTAGCATATGTAACAGGAATGCAAGGAAAAGCAATTTCAAAACGGACAATCTCAAAATGGATAGGAAATTGCATTAGATTTTGCTACTCTTTTCATGGAAAGACAACTCCAGAAAATATCAGGCCTCACTCCACAAGGGCTACAGCCACCACTACAGCTTTCCTATGAGGAGTGGCTACCAAAGACATTTTAGAGGCTGCTACTTGGAGCTCCGTGCATACATTTGCCAAGCATTATAATCTTCCTTTATACTCCAGATCCCAAGCAGGTTTTGCAACTGCTGTTTTGCAAGGGATCTTAACTACACCATCTTTATCTTAGTGCCTCCTCCCCCAGTTTGGCTATGGTATTCTACCCATATGTTAGGACTGCAGATGCATCCTTGAAGGACATAGTACAGTTTTGTACCTACCATAAATGTAGATGTCCGAGAGGTATGCATCTGCAGTCAGGATTACCCGCCCTCCTTCCCTCTGTGGTACTCCTAGGGTATTTACCCATCTTGTAGCTAGCTGGGGGAATCTATTATGGTGTATTTGTTTGTATATACATTTTTATATTGTTTGCTCTCTACTGTTTGGAATCATTTGCATTTATCCAAATTTAGCCTTCCTAGAGGGCACCTGGCATCTGGGGCAAGAAACACTGAGGAAAATGGCGTCGGCTGATGCCTTTATACCCAATACACAGCAGCTATGACGTCGGGTGAAGTGCGACATCAGCCGAGGCCAGACCCAGACTTTGGAATCCGGCCGACCGAAGGGCTGCCTGAGGCAGGACAACCCATATGTTAGGACTGCAGATGCATACCTCTCGGACATCTACATTTATGGTAGGTACAAAACTGTACTTTATTCCATTCCATTTTTAGTAATTCCAAGTTTAGGTCATAAGCTGCTCCCAGACATTCCACCCTGTCAGAAACTGTTAACAGCAGTAGAGATTCAGAAGCTGCTGGCAGATCAAGTCATCCAAGAGATCCCACCAGACCAACGAGGATCCCTGGTGTATCTCAGACCTGTTTTGGATTTGAGCAAATTGGAATGTCTTCTTGAAAGACTAAATTCTGGAAGGTCACAGTGCAGTCCATTCTACCTTTGCTGAGGAAGGACAATTGAGTGTGCTTGATAGACTTCAAGGACACCTACCATGATATCAAGATAGAGAGGTGCTTCTGGAGGTTTCTGCACTTCCAGACTTCTGGTGGGGAAGGGGGGTCAATCATTACCAATTCAGAGCCCTGTCATTTGGCCTCCCCACCGACCCGTGGGTGTTCACCAGGTGTATTGCAGTGGTTGCAGCCTGGATCCGGCATACCTGGATGATTGGCTCCTCACTGCTCCCACAAGAGCATCTTTAATCACTGCCAGGGATACCTTACTTTTGTTGTGCAGCCATTTAGGGATAACTGTCAGTTACCTCAAGTCAAGTCTACAGCCTGTCCAAATAGAGTTCATAGGTTGCCGCTTGGATACCATTAACCAAATTCCCAAGCTCCAGTGCATTCAGTGTTCAATTCCAGGCAGCAACTATACTTGCCCTTGCAAAACCCACAGCTCACTCAATTTTGAAACTCTTGGGTCACATGGCTGCTTCAGTAGTGTGGTTCCTTTAGCGAGGTACCACATGAGGGCTCTGCAATAGATTCTCACAGTGCAATGGTCCTATTTGACTCCTCCAATGACTTTCCCATCAGGTTGTTAAAGGTGTGTCGCACTCAGATTCAGTGGTGGTTTCAGCCGTCCTTGGTGACCAAAGGGAGACCTTTCATTCTTCCACATTCTGTAGCTGTGGTCACCACAGATGACTCCCTTATATTATATGATCCTCAGACCTGGATTTTTAAGGTTGTATGGATTTTACAAGTCTCTTGTAGGGGGAAAGCTATTGCACAGGCAATCCACTGTACAGGGAGTCGGTGGTGGTGTGCTGTGTGCAGCTCATAGCAGCTTTTTCTCTTCGCTTTTTGATGAAAGCTCTCTTCTCACAGTTTAGGGCTTTCTACACTTCCCAGAGTATTAAGTAAAAGAAACAGCTCAAAAAAAAAAAAGGCAGCAAAATTTGATAAACACGTACTTCAAAAGAAATTAAATGAACTGCACCACTCCACTGTTTATTCCATCATAAAATCTGGTACCTCAGGCATTCGCCTTCACAGGTTCTCAATCCAGTTGAGAAGCCTTCCATTTTGTACATGTGCAGAATCCAGTCACAATCACAATAGCAGAAAGTTGAGCAATACATTAGTGAAAAACACCTAAATGCAACATTAAAGCTACAGCATTTTGTAAAAAAGTTATTCAGAAAAAAACATTTATTTCTCGATTTAAGCCTCTTGGAGCCATAGTTTTTAATTTAATATTAACTTGGTTTCTAATTCTAATAATTTATTTAAATGATCACCTCCCCTCATTAAAAAGGGCTTTGCTAACACAGAGAGTTCATCCCGCTATGTGCCTTCGTAAAATGCTCAGCCACATGACTTTGTGTTTTAATGACTTTTTCAGTTGTAACTCATGTGGTGTTGCATGTATATATAATAGGGTGCAAGTGTTCAAATCCTATGTGATGCATGGGTCATATATTGGAGCATTTGGGGATATCAGGAATAGAAACACACAAAGATCTGTGGCTGAGCATTTTATGAAGGCACATGGGGGTGGATTCTGTTTTTCTGTATTAACGACGTCCTTTTTATTGAGGGGTGGTGATTATTTGAATACATTATTAGAATTTGAAACCAAGTTATGTTAAATTATAAAACTATGGCTCCCCAAGAGACTTAAATCGGGAATTTTTTTTTCTGAATAATTTATTAAAGAATGTTGTAGTTTTAATGTATTTAGGTGTTTTTCACTAATGTATTGCTTAATTAATTGTGATTGTAAATGGGTTCTGCACTTGTATAAAATGGAAGGCTTCTCAATTGGGTTTAGATCTTGTGAAAGGGAATGGCCAAGATGTCCTTCAAGGATGCAACTGCAGTCCTGACATATGGGTTGTCCTGCCTCAGGCAGCCCTTCGGTCGGCCGGATTCCAAAGTCTGGGTCCGGCGTCGGCTGATGTCGCCCTTTCCCCGACGTCAGAGCGCCTGGGGTATAAAAACATCAGCAGACGCCATCTTCTTCAGTCTTTCTTGCCGCATGGCGCCCGAAGCAAAAGCAGTTTGCAAGTGCTGGTCGACCAGCTCCTGTGTTTTCAGTTACTGAAGTCTTCAAAAAAGCTAAGTACCCCATTGGGGACCTTTTCTTGCCTCAGCTGATGTCAGATAAAAGTGAAAAAGTTAATTGTTTAACTTGTGGGAAACAAATACCTCATAAGGATTTCCACTCTTACTGCTTGCCCTGCCTAGGCCCAGAATACAACGTCTCGGCCTGTGCAGCATGTGCCTCTTTCAATAAACGCACTCTTAGGCGTCGGTCAGAGTTTGCACAGGATTATTTTGGGGAAGATTTCTGTTATATCATGCCGTCGGAGCTTCCGACAGCACATTTACCTAAAAAACGGAAGGATAAGGACCGACACCCGCGGTCTCTGCCGACACCACGCTTAGGCCTACCGCGAGTGTCTCGGTCTCTTCTGAGCCGGTTTCGCAACTGCTACAGACCGACGACACCGCTCCACCGGTTACTTCGGTACCGGAGGCCAGCTCAGTGCCGGTTCCTATTCTCCCCTCTGAGACCGTAGCCCAGGATATTTCTGACACCATTTCAGTGGATAAGACTACTCCAGCACGTGGGGCTGCCAGGCCTCCAGTGTCTATGTCCATTAAGGCCTACACACGTGCTAAGGCTGCCAAACAGGCTAAGTCTCTCCCTCCAAGATCTGTTTCTCTGGGATCCACTTCTGGTTCTCAAATTTTAAGTTTAGCCGAGGACCTTATTTCTTTAATTAGGGGGATTTCATGATGGAATAAACAGTGGAGTGGAGCGGTTTGTTTGGTTTCTTTTGATGTTTGAGTTTGTGAATAAAAGACCATGGGCGGGTACATCTCTTTGCAGGTTATGACAGATGAGCTAAAGAGGAAACCAATCATGGAGCTCTGTGACTTCAGAACCTGTAGCAAGACACAGTTCTCTTAGTCCTATGACTCTGAGTTACAGGTCATTGACCATGTGTAGATTAGAATAACAATATAGCAGACACAAGAACTGAGGAAAAACCGTAGCTAATGTAACAAACAGGAAGGCACTGGAATGCAACTTCAGGCAAATGATAAGCAGAAGTCAAGACTCTAGCAGCAATGCTGGAATATAAACAGCTGTAGAAGGACAGAAGCACAACTCCCACAGCAAAAAATGCAGTACTGCTACTATTGCAATGTAAACTACAGTCCAAGGCATCAGACCAGGCAGGTATTTACTAGTCACACAGCTTATGGAAAAATGCAGTAATAAATGACTAAGTGAGGCTCAGGTATTGCAGTAGTTCAGTTTTCTGAGCTTTGAGAAGGTTCAGGATGTACTTTGTTCTATATTTGTTATGTCATGGAAAAAATAAGTATTTATGTCTGAGTTTTGAGAAGAAGAAAACATTACAGTGAAAAGAAAATAGCATTGCTTGTTATGAGCCAGGGAAACCTTTTATATTTACTATTTTTTAAAGCCAGGTAGATGAACTTGTCTAGTAGATCCAGCAAAGAAAATCTGATCTATATAATAGAATATGTTAATGAACAAAGATTTGTAAAGAAAAAAATATACAGTAAAATACAAGGAGTTTTTAAAGGTATATATAAAAAAATAAGTTAGTATTTAGTTTGTGAGGACACAGGTGTCAGTCTAATAGTTGGGTGGTTAAGTAATTTTGAGTCGCACTGTGAATTTGGTGAAGTTACATGTTGCTTCAGTTCATGATAGGAAATTGTCAGACAAGGGAAAAATCACTGACAAAATCTAATTTAACACTAAATTGTCTGATTTGTGCAGATACCAATTAAGCACTCACTGAACAGTTTGTTTAAAGTGACTTATAAAATGGAAAAGGTAAAATGAATTGTGAAGTCACTGGCAAAATTGAGAAGCCATGCAAATATGCCGGGAAAACCTTGTGTAGCAAGTGTGACTATAAGTGTGATAAATAGTATTATTTTGGTATTAAGTCTGTAGAAGCTGTGGCGAGAGCAGTTTGCAATACTGTTTAAAACAAAAGAAATCTAAACAGTAAAAGTTTAGAGCAGAGTCACAAAAAACAGTGTCCACAATAACAGTACAGAGAATCTGTGACCAATAACAGAGTTGATGATCTGAAAAAAAAAACTTAGAAGTAATGAAGTGTGGAGTTTAACTTAGGCTTTGTGGCAGAGTTCAGTGCAGTTTTAGAGTGCATTATTTATTTAACATTTGTTTACTGTGAAAGTTCGACTTGGAGCAAAGCCAGTTTTCAGTTGAGGCCTAGGGAGAAGTGCTCCAGACGTATGTCTTTGTATTATTGGAGGAAACAGGAGCACCTGGAGGAAACCCACATTAACACAGGGAGGACATACAGACTCCACACACAAGGCACTCCAGCTGAGAATCGAACTGCAGCACTTCTTGCTGTGAGGCAACAATGCTATCACTGCACCACTGCTTCATCCATTGTAATGTTTGTTCAGATATTTGAGGCACCAGTTTAGAATCAAGTTGATCTGAAGCAGTTACATCTGTTTTGAGGACATTGTGGCAAAAATATTTGGACAATTACAGGTATTAAAATCCCAAGATTCTATTCCAGATGGTTTAAGATTACAAGTACACTATTTATATTGGATAATTTGACATGTCAGAGGCTTGGCATGGTGAAAACAATGTGTGTAAATGCAGAGTTAGTATCAGGAAATGTTCAAACTGATTTACTGAAATAGGAAGATTCATTTACTGGCTTTGGCTGTTTACCTGGCTTTGATTGCATTCACAGATTTCCTGCAGTGTTACCTGTAGCTGTTGCTATGTGGAAAGTTTCAGCCGTTTCTCAGGCTAGAATCAGAGGAAGAGTTAAACTGCACAGCGTGAATGGATGAAATTCAGTAAAATAGGCTAAAAATGAGCTTGTCAGTATGATTACTATTGTAAATGCAGACAAAATTCATATTTGTATAGATGTGCAAAAGGACTACCCCACCTATTTTGTACAATTTATACAGTGTCTCATGCCAGGAGGAAAGTATTTGTCTACACTTAATGCGTAGCAGGAATTTCAACACACAAGGCTCAATGAGGAAAATTCCAAGCTGTGTACTTTTTAACTCAACTTTAGGAAGTTTTAAATTTCATATTTTCTCAGTTTTCTAAAGTGTTTCAGATAGATTTTGCCCAGCTAACCAAAGAGCTTTGTGATGGTGGTGTTATTGATGACATTCTGGTATAGTGGCAAAGCAAGTAACATGATGCAAAACTGATTGACACATCTTTAAGCAGAGTAAAAGTCAGTGTATAAGTAGGTTTACAGAGATAAGATGTTGGCCACATTATATTGTCCAGAAGAATTGAAATACATTGCAGTTGAATAAACCAGAGAGGAGAGGCATTTTCTTTGAGATGTATTGGAATTGTGCAGTATTGCTAAGGGCAGTAAACTCTATTCCAAGCAATTTACAGAACAATGTCCAAGGACAATTCAGACTTGAAAAAATGTAAAAGATTATCATTAATTGTGTTTATGTTGGTGTGCATTTTGCTTTTTTGCAGTGTAGTATATAATTATTTCCTAGCAAGGTATAAATCCTGCTACTTGCTGAACTATTGCTGTATCTTTACTGTCCCCTGAAAATGTAACAAGTGTGTGTGTGTGTGTGGGGGAATGAAAGCAAGCCTGTCCAGGCAAAATTTTAAAGAACAAGAAATTTGACTACTTTGATGGGGGGGGGGGGGGTGAAGAAGAGAGTACAGGCAGGATGGAGTGGGTGGAGTAGAGTGTCAGGAGTGATTTGTGACAGATGAGTACCTGTAAGAGTGAAAGGGAAGGTCTACAAGAGGGTAGTGAGACCAGCTATGTTATACGGGTTGGAGACAGTGGCATTGACAAAAAGGCAGGAGTTTGAGCTGGATGTGGCAGAGTTAAAGATGTTAAGATTTGCACTGGGTGTGACGAGGGTGGACAAGACTAGGAATAAGTATATTAGAGGGTCAGCCCAGGTTGGAAGGTTTGGAGGCAAAGTCAGAGAGGCAAGATTACGTTGGTTTGGACATGTGCTGAAGAGGGATGCTGAGTATATAGGGGAAAAAGATGCTAAGGATGAAGCTACCTGGTAACAGGAAAAGAGGAAGGCCTAAGATAAGGTTTAAGGATGTGGTGAGAGAGGACATGCAGGTGGTTGTTGTGACAGAGCAAGATGCAGAGGACAGGAAGAAATGGAAACAGGTGATCCGCTGTGGCGACCCCTAACGGGAACAGCCGAAAGAAGATGATGTTGGGATGGCATTGTAGCTTGAATGTTGCACCACATACAAAGCCACAATGCCTTAAGTGTAGAATTGTCATTAAAAATAAAACTAAATTCATTTTCCAAGTATACAACTTAAACCCTGTTATACTGTCCACTAAACTGGTTTTCATCATAGGGGCCTATGAAAATATGTTTTGAAAACTTTAATGGTTCACCATCAAATCAATATAGATGAAAATAATCCTCAGAAATTTTGATCATCGATATTTCTTGTAAGAGTCAAATTATTTGTCATCCAGTTGTGTCTCTGGTGCTGATTCCTGTAACCTTCAGTGTTGCATGTCACTGTTTCCTGGGCCTGTTGGGTCACTTCCTGGCTGTGATATTGTGGTTTCCAATTTGATAATTAGTCTGAACACCTCAAAGTTGGGTATTCTGAAAAAAAAATCTGAGAGACTTCCATATCAACATTATTCAAAGTCGTGTCCCAATCAATTTCCCCTAAGGGAATTGTTATTGTTCCTAGTTGGATTAGCACCTTTTGGGATAAGATAAGGTGTTTTGGTAAGACGGTCATTACTGTCACATAGAAGTTTAGGCCACCTTGACATGTTTCTCTTATGTCGACAAACACTAGGGGTGAAGCCTTGACTTCGCCCAGGAAGGTGTTTGACTATTGGCATGAGTGTTGGAGGGATTGGGCAGTTGAGGATTGGAGTGAATGGTTGCTGCCAATCAGGCAACTCAGCTTGCTGTACTTGGCAACACATGCTGGAGTGCAAATGTATAGCTTATAACAGAGCCTAGCTTGCCTGTGCTGCATAATAGTGAGCCATTCAGCAGGAGGTTGCAAATGGATTTCCGGAGAGCAGAGGGTGTGAAGTGCACAAGCTGCCAAGGTATGGTTATAGGCTATGCCACAGAAGTGGCAGACTGGCCTGATCCCCAACTCTGAGCTCCAATGGGGAGAAAGTGGGTCAGAAGGCTATTGCCCTGTTGGAGGAACATGTGTGGAAAAGCTTGCTTACATACTCAGATTCAACACACGATGTTCTTATGGAACATTGTTGCAGTAATCTTAAAATTAATTTGTGTCCTAGGCCTGATGTCTCTCCAAACTTTGAGCTTTGCATCTTTCCTCCAAGCTATTCTAATTAATTGCTTTCACTATGCCATCTTCAGTTCCTTCTTGTAGCAGCTAGCTACACGTTAGCATTTTCAGTGTGTGTTGTCACTTTAAGTAGACAAACTGTCTCCTACATTATATAGGCAACATGTCACTACAAAATGAAAAAGTGGTCACAAACCTAGGAAATTGAGTTAATTCCCTCTCTTTTGACCTTAACATGACAGTGGTTAAGAAATCTTTTTATTTAGCACAGCTGATCTCCCAATTTTGTATCTTCTAAATTTAAGGAATTTAATAATTGGATGGTAATTAAAGGCAAAGGTCGGGTATAAAATGCTCTGCATATCTAATGTACATGGATTCTGAATGTTTTATTATTTAGTTTCAGGTTTTATCTGTATTTTTCCCTACAGATGTCATTACTGTTTCTTGTGTATATTATGAGGTGTACTTTTCATTATAAATAAAATAACCCTGTTAAAGGGGAGCAGGGGAGCATTTTCTGTATTTTTTCATCTATTTAGTCTCCAGCACCATTTCAACTCCCCATATGACTACTTAACCAGTATTAATTTTTTTTTTTGCTGCCTGCCCTATATACTATTAGGAGCATCCTTAGTGTTAGTTTTGTGTCTTGTAAAAATTATTGTATTTACAAGTTTTTAGTTGCAGTAACTAAATTTTACATTATCAAAAAAGAAAATGTGTTGGGTGTGTTTTTGGAACTTTTGTCCACTACACACACCGTTAACCGTGCAATATTTTCCAAGAGTACTATGTGATAGAGACCTTGCCATTTGGGAATTTTAAACAGAATGCATTGGACAAGAACACTGAGCAATTCTTAGTAGTAATTCTGCACTGTGCTGAAGCCACTTCCATAGCTGATGAAGGCTGGTCAGACCAATCTCAAGGAGAAACTGGTACACACCCTAGTGATTTGGAGGATATAAAATACAAAACAAATATTGCTGCAAGTGAGTAATACTGCTTTGCCATATAGAAGAACATTAGTGCAGAGTAAGGAAGTGAGCTGTTAAAATGCTTTATTCTTCAGGATTGGATTTCTTTTCTTTAGATGTGATTTGTCTGTTGTGTGTTTCTAATTTGCTAGTGTTCCTGGGTCTCTCATACAGAAGAGAGTTTTAGCTTTGTGTATTTACCTGGTTAATAAATTATAAAGGGAGAATGATGTGTTTAACTGCACTTTTTTAAACTTGTGTAGTCCAGTTTGAGTTAAATGTTACACTGTCCTGTAACAACTTGGATTCAGCTCATGTGTTGTACTATCATAACTTAAAACTTTTGCTAATTGTAATGTTTCTTTTATGAAACTGGCTAACTTTTTTTCTTTTAATGATTACCTGGCCACTGCTTTTATTTGGTCTTCATCTGGGCATTGGATGAGATGCAGCTGGCAGTATTTTATGACAACTGTTAAAAGAATTTAAAGTCCTGGAAAGTTATATATATATAAAAGGCTGGGTCTGTGGCTCAGAGGTGTGAAGCCCTGATTTTTATCTTGGTAACCCTGGTGCTTCAGGATCCAATAAGACAGGGTGGAAGTTGGTGACTGATACCAGCTGTTGCAACTGTGGGAGAATGGGGGCATCTCGGTCCTCTCCATAACTGGCTCCTAGTGGAAGTAGGAGATGACAACATTCAGCTCAAGACCTGTTCCTACTCTGGTGTATTACACAAATGCACCGTAGTGTACAATTAAAAAAGGGTAGCATTGTGTGAATCTGTGGACATCAGGATGCTTATGGAACACACATGAAGGCAAAGGAAAAGCTAACCATTGTTCATGATTGGCTTTATGACAGACCGTCCTCTGTTTTGGCTTTCACCCAAGCACTTGGGATGCTTCAGGGAATGAATAGACAATCAAATTGTGCATGATAGTTGGCAGACAAGGGGCAGGAATGAGGTAGGGAAAAAATGTATGTGAAACATTTATGAAAGACTGTCTTTTCTGAGCAATAATCTATTTATTTGTATGTACTTTACAGGGTATTAACGTCCACCTGGCTAAGAAGATGATAGAAGACCGTAGTAGAGACTACATGAACGCTAGACGTGTGGCAAAGGTACTGACTTTTGGCTTATAATGTGATAATGACTTTAATGTCTGTTACACTTTCTGGTTGGTGCCTCTTTAATATAGTGAAACCACTGATAATTTTCAAAATTACTTGTATGCAAGGCATTTGAAATTGCATTTTAGTGTGGGAATATATTTGAATGTGTGTAGTGCGTAGATGCAGAAGTATGCTTTTTCGCATCTGTTTTTCTATAAAGATCATGTCAGGCACATGTATTTTGAAAGCATTTTAAACTGTAGCTGTAAACTGCTACTACTGCAAAACTAAAGACAATTGCCTCATATTCCCAGAAACAAAAGCCAAACCATACCCACATTACTACTACTACAACCAAATTCCATTGCACTGACCAGTTCTCCTCCCGACTTCCTCCAGAAAAACTGTATTCCACTTGACCATTCCTTCTCACTACCTGTCTCCAGGCTATAGGAGTCTGTTCCCTCTTACCTTATACTCTACTCACAGCTAACTTTGACCTCAAGACATTTGGTAAATGCCAATGCCACTCATCCAGCCACATCCTCTGCTTGTCCTCCTGCAGTTCCTAAATTATTAGTAAAATGTTTTACTGTTTTCTCATTTCTTTTGCACCTTTCATCTTCCTTTCCTCACTTACTCCTACACTCAGTTGCCTATAATATTCCTAACTCTGCCCAACAACCACAATTGGGCTACAGTTTTAAATAACTGTACTTTATTCTTTTAATATTACTTGTTCATGTTATGTTACACCATGTGTATATAGTTCCTCCTGTATACCAGAGTTGTGCATAACTGTATTGTCTTCTATTAATGTTACTTGTGTAATCCTAAACTGTTATGTTGCATCATGTATAATTGTTTATTCATGTTATGTATTCATTTGAATTGTGCCCTCTCCAGGTTGACTGAAATTGGTCAAGTGATGAGTGCTGTACCAGGTTAATAAATGTTAAATAAAAATATTGGCTACCCTAGCACCAGTGCAATGTAGAGTAATACTGCAGAGCTGAGCTGTAAATTTCTGATTGCTAACTTCAGCTGTTTTCATAATTAGGGTTTACTTTGGCTAAAAAGCATTCATAAAGTTTCTTTCTGCTTTGCTGAAGAGCCCTTTTTCATTTTAAAATGTATGTTTTTTTCCTTATGTACTGTTTCTGCCTTTAGTGGTATTTTATTCTGTTTTTGTAACACATTGGTGATGAAGTAGTCTCTCTCTGTCATCAAAATCAATCAGACTCAACCTAATTATCATTTTTTCCACCAAGTGTGTGTCTGCATTTTGGCTGACTAACATACTAAATTCTGGCAGTTTTCACACAGCACCTTTTTCACAAAGACTGTTCTAATCAATCGCTACCATTTCTGCAAAAAACTACTTCCTTGCGTCTCTCTTGTATGTCTCCAAATTGCTTTGTTTTGTTTTCATGATTGTTTATATATGGTTTCTAGAGAAAACCTTGGTCTGTTTTATTGCCTTCCTGTATTCTGGCTAGTGCCTGTGTCTATCCTCAAAGAAATTAGGTCCAGAGCTTCCCATCAAAATCCAAATGGTATCTCATAGGATATATTTGGATGATAACTTACACTTTTCGTGTTGGTGATACTTCCTCATGCACTCCAGTTTTGTGCATTACTTCTTTTTTTTTGCTACCCTCTCACTGCCTGTTTATCTTTAATCTAGTGTGAGCATTTCCTTGGTCCCTTTTTGCATTTATTGTTTGTATATTCCTTTCACAGGTTATTGCTTCCTAGATGCATTTTTTTTTGCATTTACTTAAGACTTCTCTGTTTTAGACTGACATCTTCCTGGAATTAAAATGAAGGAGGGACTTGTGTGCCATTCTGATCCTGAGAATGGGGCTTGATTAAATAGTAATCCCGAATGACCCTTCCCAAATGCTGATTCAGTTAAAAAATCTGAGAACATCACCAAGAACAGCTATACTGAGACCAACATTGGAGCCAGGCAAAGATTCTTCTGTACACCTAATGAGGTCAGATTTCTAGAGTCTGAATTGACTGTTCAAAGCCCATAGTTGAGGTGGTGGCAAGGAGCTGTGACCCAAAGATAGTCTGTGGTTATTTTGGTAGTAACCCTAAATGTCACAGCTGTGAAAAGATGTCAGGTTAAAGAAAAAGGCCTTGCTTTTGCAGTACTGGCAGAGGAGTCTATGGATATGGATACCAAAAAGCAGCAGGTGCATTGCTCACCAAAGTGAAGGCCTAGATATGATAGGACCTTGGTGACATCCTCCCGCTCCACCTGGAGTCTCAGCTAACTGGAGATGGACAAGATGATGTGGAGATTTATCCACGCACAAATCCAGATGAGGTTCTTGCTGGCACCCACTTCCTCTGGAGGGGGCTTCTTGCAACCTTTTTTCTTACCAATAACTCCTTCTCCGATCTTTCCGGCGGTTTTGGAGTTTTTGGATCCGAAGACCCTCGGGGTCGTGGGGTCGGTACCATGTACCTCGACGCCAGCTATTACCTTGAGTGTGTCTGATCCGACTGGATCGGATCTGAAGTCTCGGAGCCGTAACCTCTGGGTCGGATCCGAGGGGGTGCTCTCTGCTTAGAGCTCTTCGGAGCAGAGCATTCCATTCGGCATCTTGGCTCCTTGGAGGCTCAGCTCCAACTCCCCTATTGGGTCGGGGAGACGGGCCCTGTCAGTACATCCCAGGAGGTTTGTTCCCCCTCAGAATTCAACGTAGTGGAGAGGGTTCTCGCGGTGTCGAGTACTCTGACCATCTCGTCCTCGGACTCCATCCAGACTCCCTTGGCTCTGAGTGCAGTTCCGACCATCTTGCCGTCTCAGGGACATCCTGTGGCCACTATGCCCCAGGACATTCTAGTGGAGCAACAAGAGGTTTATAAGTCCTCCTCAGAGATTCCCCCTGGAGAGGTACCCTGCAAACGCAAGTGTAAAAGGAGGCACTTGGACTCTCCTCCAGAGTCCCTCACAGAAGGCACTGAGTTGGATGAAGGGGAAGGTTCCTCAAGGTCACCCCCCGAGGATGTCTCCTTTGGAGACATCACTTCCTTTGCCCCTAAACCGACATCAGACAAGTCTGTGTTCCTGGAGGCATTCGGCTCAAGCCCAATTACTTCTTGGGTGTCCCCTCTTGCTGAACCAGTTGTGGATCTGATAACATCTGGGGCATGGAAGGAGCCGGACAAAGTAGAGCCCATTCCTAAGTGCCCCAACAAAGTATTGAGCCCCCCGTTGGACAGGACACATTGGAACAAGGGGTCCCCCAGTAGATGTGAGAATGGTGGCTGCCAACACCAAGAACGAGCTCGTTCAGGTGAGCTCCAAGGTCCATCCCCCTGATCGAGAATCGAGCGGTGGACCATTTTGGGAAGCGAGTATATGCTTCATCGGCCTTCTCAGTGAGGGCACTGAACTATATGGCGCACGTCATTCGACTCAAGAGAGATCTAGTGAAGGAAGTCACAGAGTCTACCACAGAGTCCATGTCAGTGGAGGACAAAAAGACATCTGCCCGAATGACCACTCTCAAAGCAGTTGCCAACACGTCCATGTGACTGCTCTCTCATGCCACGGAGGGAGCCGCAAGGGTGGCCGGAACAGGCGTTGCCATCAGGCATCATGCCTGACTCCAGTTGAATCAGTTTCCAGAGCCCTTCAAGGCGTCTTTCACCAATGCCCCCCTGTGATGGTTCGTCCCTCTTCAGGAAATCAGCGAGAGACATTGGTCCAGAGCAAGGACGACGGGAAGACACTGTCTGTCGTTGTGATCTGCTTCTTGTCTCCTCAAAGATCCTTTTCCAGGAATCAGCAAGGAACAAAGAAGATGTGGTTCTGGAAGTCTCTGTTTTCACAGGACGCTCAGGATTCTCCATCCCCCAAAGGCAGAGGGGTCATGATAGACGCTGTCAGAGAGGCAGAGGGGGTCCTAGGAATTTTGGGTCCCAAGAACCTTTCTCTGAGAGATCCAGGCAACAGCCCTGAGGGGTTGCCCGGCTGCTCATCTCTGGAGGCCATCGGGGGGTCATCTGTCGCTACACCCGAAGGCATGGGAGTCCATTACAACAGATCGCTGGGTTGTTGTGAATCATATCCAGAGGATATTTCATTCCATTCAAGGAACATCTGCATCCAAACAAGCTCCTTACAGACGTCCCACCCGTGCAACAGCAGGAGGCAGCGCCAGAAATTGGAAAGCTGCTGAAGAAACGAGTCATACAACCGGCTCCCCCCAAACCACTCTTGATCTGGTGTTTACTCCAGGTTCTTTTTAGTGCCAAAGAAAACGGGGTCCTCAAAACAATCTTGGATCTGTCCACACTGAACCTGTCAGTAACTAAGATGAAATTCTGGATGATCACTCTTCAATCTATCCCGCCCTTTCCGCAGGCCAAAGACTGGATGTGCTCGATCAATCTCCAGGATGCGTACTACCATATCAAAATGGACAGGTGCTCCCAGAGGATTCTTCGCTTCCAGCTGGGAGCCAGTCACTATCAGTACAGAGCCCTTCCCTTTGGTCTCACCACAGCTCCCCGGGTGTTTATCAAGGAGATGGCAGTTGTAGTGGCTCACCTGAGGCTTCAGGGTATTTAGGTCTTTCAGTACCTGGATGATTGGCTCTTTACTGCCCCTTCAGAGCATCTGCTGTGCCAGGCCAGGGATTACTTCATTCGGTTAGCGAGCAAAGTGGGTATTACCATCAATCTGAACAAATCTTTTCGAGCGCCTGTCCAGATTCTGGATTTTATTGGGACGCATTTGGACACTCTTCAAATGAGAGTTTTTTTCACCCCGGACAGGGTACGCAGTCTGATTACATATGTTACAAATAATTTACGCTCAAGTCTCTACCGCTGAAGCAATTTTAAGGGCACTGGGTTTCATGGCGGCCATGATCAATCTTCTGCTGATGGTTCGCCTTCATATGAGAGTTCTTCAGTGGACACTTGAGGTCCAGTAGTGGTCCCTGTTAGACCTTCCTCTCTCCTTTACAGTGAGACTCTCAATGGTATGCAGGGACTCCCTTCAGTGGTGGATTCAATCTCCGGATCTCCTCAAGGGATGCTCCTTTCACCCCGCCTTTCCCAAAACCACTGTGACCACAGATGCCTCCCGGCTAAGGTGGGGAAGCACTTCTCTGGAAGGACGGTCCAAGGCACGTGGTCCCCCTCTGAGACCGATTTACATATGAATATTCTAGAGATGAGAATGGCCCTTCTTGCATTGCAGGCACTTCATGCCCACCTTCCTCTAGGGACAATATGTCGGTAGCCTGGTACATCAACAAACAAGGGGGAACTAGATCTTACCCCTCTGTCGAGAAGCCATGAGAGTGTGGGAATGGCCGATCTCCACCGGCCGCTTTCTAGTAGCAATGCATGTTCCGGGGGGTGGTCCAACATTCTAGCGGACAGGCTCAGCAGGTCTATCCTGATGCCTTGCAAGTGGTCTCTGAATCCTTCAGTAGTGGAACAGATCTTTCTAAAGCGTGGTCAGTCTTGCTGTGATCTCTTCGCATCTCCTTCCATTGTGAAATGCAGTGAGTTTTTTGCTCTGAACCCCCCCAGAGACAAACTGGTTCATGCTTGGCCTCCTGGTCTCCTCTGTGCTTATCCACCACTTCCTCTTACATTGAAGCTTCTTCAGAAAGCTCAAAGGCTGGGGAGCACTGTGATCCTCATCACCCCATTCTGGCCTCACCAGGTTTGGTTCCCCTCACTGTCGTCTCATCTAGTTGTTCTTCCCTCAAGGATCCCTCATCCAGATCTGGACAGTTTGAAGCTCATGGCTTTCTCTGCTCCGGTTCCCATGATTATCAGGACTCCCGGATTGTCATCCGCTGTAAAGACCATTTTGGTTGCGGCTCACAAATTCTGCACCCAAAAGGTGTATCGTAGTAAATGGAGACATTTCTCCATATGGGCCACTCAGTGGGCTTTGGACCCTTTCATGGCACTTCTTTCAACAGTTTTAGATTTTCTGGCAAGCGTCTTTCATCAGGGTGCTAGTTCCTCTGCAGTTAAAGTCCAACTGGCAGCTATTTCTAATTTCAATATGGGGGTGAATATCTTCTCTGGCTTCTTCCCAACTTTGTAACACCTTTCTTAAAGGTGCTTTTCTACTTAGACCTCCAGTTAAGGACCCTGCTCCTCCGTGGGATCTTACTTTAGTGTTACAGGCATTGGTTTCTGCACCCTTTGAACCTGCAGCATCAGTTGATTTACAATTTTTGACCTGGAAAACTGCTTTCTTGGTCGCCATATCCTCAGCCAGAAGAGTGTCAGAGCTTCAGGCTCTTTCTATTAAGGTGCCTTACATGATCTTTCACAAAGACAGAGTGTTGCTGTGCACTAATCCATCTTTTCTTCCTAAGGTGGCCTCGGAAGCCAATATTAATCAGACTATAAATTTACCAGTTTTTTCCCCCAACTTCCAGAACAAAAGGGAATACAAGCTGCACTGCTTGATGTTCATAGACAATTGATATTTTATTTGCACAGGACGAAACCCTTTCATAAGTCTGATCAACTTTTTTAGGCAAACCAGTTTCCAGGGTAACAATTGCTCGCTGGATTTCTCTAGGCATTGCTTGAGCCTATGTTGTGAAAGGTAGGTCTCTGCCAGGGCAAGTGAAGGCACATTCCACCCGATATATGGCTACATCAGCTGCCTTCTGGTCTAGGGTGTGTCTGGACGATATCTGCTCGGCAGCTACATGGTCCTCATCTCATACCTTCATTTCTCATTAAAAACTGGACATTGCGTCTAGGAACAGAGCGTCCTTTGGCTCTGCAGTGCTCCGGAATATCCTTCCATGAGGGCCACCCAGGAGTTTTTGGTAGCTGGGGACTGTGTCCCACAGGTTGAAGAGCAAATTAAGTAAACTACTTCAGATAAAGAAGTTATGTGCTCACCATAACGTTCCATCTGAGTAGTTGTACTTCATTTGTCTTCAACCTTTAACCCCCTCCTTCTCCCTGACCTTATCATTGATGCAATCTGCATTTAGCTTTGCATAAAGTATGTGGCCCTTGACTCAGTCCAGGTCTGGGAGTGTCATGGAGATTCTTGTTATCATAAGGTGATATTGGGTCGGGTACCTGATACCTCTTAGGCAACAAGCTCGATGTGAAGGGAGAAGAGAAGCAGGGGGGCATTATGGGTAAGGGGAAGAGTCTGGAGCTCAAATCCATAGCTGGGAAATGTGTGTGTCAGATCCGATGTGGATCTGAGACCCACAGGTTGAAGGCAAATGAAGTACAACTACTCAGATGGAACGTTATGGTGAGTACATAACTTCTTTATTTGCACCATTAACATACACTGCTGTCTTAAATGGTTGCGCAGTTATATAAGACACCAGGACAGACAGATGATTCATAAGCATTTGTATCAAGTGTTTTATCTTTGTTTTTCATTAAATGTTTTTTTATATCCCTGTTTGACAACTTTATGGATTCATGTCCACACAGATGTCCTTCATGGATGCATCTGCAGTCATAACAAATGGGTTGTCCTGTCGTCAGGCAGCCCTTCGGTCGGCCGGATTCCAAAGTCCGGGTCCAGTGCTGCTTTTTAGCACAAGTACTACATAACTGATTTCTTGTATGGGTGAATCAGTATGTGTAGATACACATCCTTCAAATCCAAATATACCAGAAAGGCTTGTAGAAGAATGAAAAAGGGCACCTTCCAGAAGTGTTAAGATGGGTCAAATCTAGACTGGATCTCCATTCTCAATTTCTTGGCATCAGAAGAAAATCTAGAATAACTTTTTACATGTTGTGGTGGGGGCACTGGTTCTATTGTACCTTGTTTGTGAAAATCTTTTCTGATGGGCGGTAAGAGGTTTACTCGGTTTGGAGGGGTGTTGGGATACCTTTGAAAGGCGGAATCTGTTTCCATGTAATTTTGTAACTTTGTTGAATAATGGAAAAAATTATTTTATCTCATAAGAGTCTCCAAGCAGAAAGGGAAGAGGTTAGTCTTTTTGACAGAGGGAAGAGATGGACTGAGTGGGAGATGAGTAGGAGGAGGCAAAAAAATAGCCAAACTGATGTGTTTGGAAAGGGAAGCATCCCAGACTTAGTCTCTGGCAAGTTTATCCTGTGCGGGATTATGGTCTCTGTGAGAATAGGATGTGGACTTAACTAAATACCTAGGAACAGGAGTGGGGAAGATTTTTTGTAAGGATTTGAACAAGTTGGCAGTCTCAGGACCAGGTAAGTGATCCCTAGTGAGGGAATACAAGAGTTTAGCTTTAATCTTCTCAGAAAGGAAATGAGAAAAAACAATGCAGATCTTTTGATGACAGGTCTAGTAGCAGATGTTCTGGATGCAGATTCCACTGTATATAGCTACACTTAATATGTCTTGTTACCTTAGTAGCTTAACCTTACATAGGAATAGCCTGCTGTTTACCTTCAAACAGTTCAAGGGAAGACAGGGGTTTATTCTTATTACTAAGAATAGACGACAAGTATGTGTTTGTTTGAAAATTCACTGGGAATGGAGATCCTTAAAAAGAATCTGCCTTCCACAACACAACCACATTTCCCACTAATAACTCTGAAGGCCATGTGGAAGAGGTATAAACCACCTTTCTATAGATGTCAATTGCCCTGCTATTTTTGTCTTGAGGGTAGGTCATTAGCAGCTCATAAAAGTTTAGATACCTTGTTTGCAGAAAATGAAAAGGCAGAAGGATTTGACAGTGTGTTTTTGTACAAGAGTTTTAGGTCTTCAGGAACTTTATAGACTCTATGTGAGGTCTCTTAGATGCTGGAGTTTGCAAGTCAGTTGCACTAGAAGTGGATGCAAATGCATTCTGAAAAGCCTGTCAAACCTGGAGGGACAAATGCAGGCATAGGGATATCTAGTAAGTTATAATGTCTCTTCTGTACATCAAATATTTGTCTGTATTCTTTATTCAAAATGCTGACTGATCTTAGTGATGGCATCCCCAAAGGAGATTTCCTCAACAGGTGAATCCGGGCATAAGGTATTATCAGGAGCCATTTGGCCTATAAAATGAATCTACAAAGAGTAAGCCATGGAATGTTCATCTGAATCTGCCTCATCCTCTGAAGAGAACTCGTGTCTTTTCTAAGGGGTAGAAAGAGTAGGTGTAGGGGAAAGAAAGGAAGGTGGTTTGAGAGCCAAAATGACCTTAAATAGGCCTTGAGAGAATTCCAACCGTTCATTTTACTGGAAAGTCTGAGGAGGACAAATATTTTTTATCTTTTGTTTGTTCTTGGGAATGACATCCATTTCAACTAAACTTGGCAGATGCGACCCTTGGAAAAATTCAAAGACCCAGGCACCTGTTCCTAAACAAATATTTGAGGGATACCCTCTGGTTCTTCCACAGTTATAAGCCTAGGTTCCCCCTTCTTCATTGTATTGTTTAGCTCAGGCTTATCAGGTGTGCATGAGCCAGATGGCATACATGACCGCTGGTGGGGTCACGATAGCAGTAGCCTTAGAAAAGGTCAAATGTACTGTGGGCTGTTGTAAAGCTTCAATAGATATGTCCGAGCCTGAGTGGGCAGATGGTAGTTCAGGTCTAGGCCTTTTGAATTTCTTTTTTGGAATGAGCAGGATGTTAGGTGCCAATGGTTCTGCCATTTTAGAATGGGCAAGGTGCTTTAATCACGGAGCATCTAGATAGTTGAGAGGAAAGATAATTACTTATAGTTTTAGGTATGAAAGATTAAAAAATTTGGCAATTTTTATAGTTGCCTTATGTTCAGAGACAAAAAAAGACACTGGGAGTGGAGAGCTTTATAAGGAAACTGCCTACCACAATACCCCCCCCCCCCCCATTAGCTTACATCTAACAGATTAAGCCACAAAAAAAGGAAAGAAAATAAGGAATGTTCCCCAATGGGAACTTAGCTAAGTAAGCAAAGGCAAGAATGATGACCAGTGAACATGCATAGAACAGACTGGGTGCAGATCTCAATTTGAACTAGCTGCAGGGATGATCTGAGGATCTCAAATTCATACATCTGCTTATATACCCTTATGTTTGTGGGCTTGTTAGACGTATGGTTTTATGGAAGGCTTTGTCTTATGTACCCCAGCCAGACATCCAGGTTATTTGTCAAGGTAACGAAACATAGGACATCATCTGTTTTGGCAAAATGTTCTTCATATCGATCACTGCTTGCATTAGCCTTTGTTATAGGTTCATAGGAGTGTACTAGGCTAATGCCCCTGGGGCCTTTACAAGCCCTAGCCATAGGATTACCCTGGCATAGTGCCACCTGACCTTGGTTCCCAGTGCATCTGCCGAGCCACTGGTGTTATCCCCGGGGTGAATTTTCTGTTTCCCATCCACTCATCAAGATTTCTCTTGGGGGCATGTGGATTTCCAAGGTGATTAGTGTGTGGTTGGATCTAACCAGGGAGGAGCTGACTATTGGTGTAGAGCAACGGTCGCCCATGTTAGTAATGACCAGGTCAAGGATGTTGCTACCTCTAGAGGGGGTAAGAATGAGCTGATCCAGGGCATTGGAATTAATGAACTCCAGGAAACGTTGTGCAAGTGTATTGGTACACGAGTAGTTTACCCAGTTAATGGAGGGGTAGTTGAGGTCACCTAGTAAGAGCGTTAGGTTGGATCCTAATATTCTCTAGGGTGCTTAGGAATGTGGAGTGCGAGTCTTGGGACATGGTTGGGGACCTATAGCAGGCTACGACCTGAATCGCCATCTTACCCAATGTTAGCTGCACCTGAAGTATCTCTGATGTGTTGTGTTGGGCTACCAGTCTGGAGGTGTGCGCATCCTTTATGAATATGGAGAGACCACCGCCTTTGGAGCTTTGGTCTAAGTTCTAGGGCTGAAAGGTGTGGAATGAGTTATAGCATTGTAGTGCAGGGGTGCTTTCTGCTGCCTTGAACCAAGTCTCTGTTACAACACAAATGCAGATGTTCTCCATTTTAAGGAGTGCCTCGATCAAGTGCATTTTGCGATTTAGACTTCTAGCATTGAGCAACATGACCCTCCGATTGCATTTGTTTGTAGCTGTTACGGTGGTAATTTAGTCTTTGGAACACCGCCTAGAAAACGGCACTACAGAGGTGGGAAGAGCCTTAGCCAGTATCCGGAAGCCCAGGGGTGACAGATGCAGGCCATCTCTGGCAAAGCATCAAGGTCCGTCGAGCATGTCATCCCAGGCAGACAGATACTGGATCCCCTTAGAATGACACCAGAAACTTAGCCAATTGTTGAAATTGATAATTTTCTGCTTGTACTGTGGTATCATTCTGGGTGAAAGTAGGATGCTGCTCAGGGTTGGGTCTTACCCGCCTGGGCTACATAATCCGAGAGCTCCTCTGTCTCTCTTCATGTAGTCCAGGGAGGTATGTTTCAGGTCATTCACACCCACATGTGCAATGACTGAGTCATATTTGTACCTGTTGTTGAGGGACCTGAGTGCATGCGTTGTCGGATCCTGCCACCTGACAGGCAGCTGACTGTTACTTTCTCCTTATTCAACCTAGTGAGTGGGACATTAGCATGCCTCACTATCGAGTCACCTATGACTAGTGTGTTGGGCATGCTGATTTGCCTTAGGGGCTTTGGTTGAGTGGCACACTGTTTAGGAAAGTTATCTGTCTCGTGATTAGTGTTGTGTTGTGGTGGTAGAGTGCATTTCTGCCTTGCAGGGCTCTGCTGCTTGGGTTGATTTTTATTGAGAGCCTCCGCAAAGGTGGGTGTGTGGTTTGTATTTTTATGTGAAGGCAGTGCTGGTGTGTCTTCCAGAGGACTATGTTTTCCATGTGGTGTGGTGCAAGTGTTGACCTTCTCTTGACCAGCTATTCTGGTCTTGGCTGGAGAGTGCGTGGCTTCCAATTTGAAAATATAAGTGCATCTCTCGCAAGTCTAAGTGTTGGAAGCTAAGAGGAGAGGGTTGTCTGTGTACATGAGGCAGTTGCTACATTGCCTCAGGATCCCCAAGTTCACCAGTTTAATAGGAGAAAGCACAGGGAACTGACCTTTAGACATGCCTGGTGCGGTGGGCATTGATTATAAGTACTAGATCGGTTTCCTTGTAGAACATTTAGTGCTGTTAGCAGTTGTGTGCTACAGTAATTGCTAGAAGAAGTTTGGTAAAGTGCTAGACTCATACGCCAGTATAAGTGCAGGAGAGGAGATAACTAGTACACCTGAGGAAAAAATTGAAGAGCAGGCTCTGGCACCGCTCAGAAGCTTTATGGGTTATATCCTGCCGAGGACGTAACAACTGTCCAGCTTCCAAAGCTTCAGAGCATCTTCCATGCCCAGACTGTCGGGCATCTTGAGCTGATCTGACTGAAAAACAAGTTTGAGCATGAAGCCCTTCTGAGTAAGAGTAACCTCCTTTGAGGCTTTTGAGAATTGATTGGCTTATGCTGTTCCTCAATAAGATAAGATTCCCCCTGGAGAAGAAGAAGAAAAAACTTCAATTTTCTTATTTTGTTGCCATTGTTTTACTTTCTTCTTCAGGAAAGTTATTTTAAAGCTAGGAGAGTTGTGTTTTAAAGAGACTGTCATGAGACTGTAATGTACTTTTAAATGAAGCGCTTGTTCTTCCTGTCAGTTTAAAAGTGACGTAAAGAAACTGAAAACATTTTTCTGTAGTGAAATTGTGTTGATTTTACTTTTGTGGGACTGGCATAGTGTTTTAAAGTGTGCTTTTACTGCGTTTTTCCTGTCAGAAAAATAACTCTCTTTCAGACTGGTAGTGTTTACTCGCACTTGCTGCGTGTCCTCCTTGGGAAAGAGGTGCAGTTTTTAGTTTGAACTTAGAACAAGCTCCCAGTCCCATGGTCTGTCCTCCTTTCAACCAAAAAAAGAAAAAAAATTAAGTAAATTTAAGTAAATAGCCTTTGCAGCCTCAGCAGCAGGTGGATGATGTGGTCATTTGTGGTACCCCACACTCCTCACCTTTTACCAAGGATCCCTCTGGTGAAGCACTTACAGCCATTATGGACTGGGGTTAGGCACGTCCTCGGTGGCTGTTGGAATCCCCTCAGTGAGCAAGGGAGAGCTATTCTTGTCAGTCCTGGGAGAGGGAACAAGGAAAGTTTCCCTGTTGTGTCAGAATGCTGTACCCATAAGTAACATTGTTGGCCCCATTTTCCTGTCGAAAAGAAACAAAAGACCAAGTATTCCTGTCAGGGTTTCTGTTTCTCTGAAACTATTGATAGAATGTGCCAGTGTTTTCAGTGGGAGTGCAGAGTAGATTCTCAGCCCCTCAGAAAATACTATGAGTTGTTTCAGAAGGATTTTCCAGATCCTACACCCATTCCTCCTGTTCTGTCTGCTTTAAAGGATGTGTGTATTATTGCCTGCAATATTCCTGATAGTCAGCTAGCCCTCTCTTGAAAGGCAGATACAGTGGATAAAGTTTTTCAATCTTTAAAATTTTATATGCTGTTCACACACCTGACCCAGCAGCTATAGCTCTAGCTGATTCCGCTGCTGCTAAGCACTTAGTCAATTCCAATCCTACTCATTCTGATAAGGATGGAAAATTATTAAGTATGGGGGTGGGTGGCAGTATATACTTTTGTAACTTTGATTTTCAGAATTTTGAAATATAAGGCTGATAAATATGTTTGGTCTGACTAATTGTGAAAATATGAGGAATGTTTTCTTTCATTCCTCAACTGATGGGTCTTTGATCCGACTTTGGCCTCTTCAGTAGACTTCGCCTCCATAGCTCGAGCTCTTCCTCTAAACCATAATCCTCCCTTCTGCTGAAATAGCTCAGATCTCATTTGCTGCTTTAATGTTTGGATGTGGTCACCTATAGTTGAAGTAGCTGGTGAGATAAGTATTTTCTTTATTTATTGTGGTCAGTTTTCTGTAGTTTTCACTTTTTCACCTCCCAGTTCCCTTTTAACAATGTATTTGTGTGTGTGTGTATGTGTGTGTGTGTATATATATATATATATATATATATATATGTATATATATATATATATATATATATATATATATATATATATATATATATATATATGCATATATATCTATATCTATATATATATATATATATATATATTTATATATATATATATATATATATATCTTTAGATATCTATATAGAGAGAGAGAGAGATTAGTTCTGACACAGTAGGTAGATGCCAAATGGTCGGCAGAGGGTTGACAGGAGTGCGAGATTGACAATCCTCAGGGAGGGGAATATTTCCTTTCCCCAGGGATTGTGCAGACTTGGAGTTAGTATATGTAATTTGCAGGAGTTTGGGTGCAGATGGGCTTTCCCCCCTGCAAAAGCACTTGCTGTTGGCTCACTATGCTTCAGGGTAAACCCCGGAGCATGCGCAGCATGTCTTCTGAGTGCATTTGTTTGGACGTTGATCTTTAGGTTGTTGGGGGCACTGTACTTTTGATACAGTATCCTACACACACACACACACACACACACACACACACACATATATATATATATATATATATATATATATATATATATATATATATATATATATAATTTATGTATGTAGATATCGCTCTTACTCTCTCTCTCTAAATAAATATATATATATATATATATATATATATATATATATATATATATATATATATATATATATATATGTTCGAACCACATATGGCCAAGATCATATGTTCGAACTTGTAAAAGTTCGAACACTGAAGTAAAAACAAAATTAAACTTCTGTAGCAGGGGGGCTATGCCCTCCCCCCGCACCCTCCACACCCCCTTACTTAAATGTAACAACTCTGAGGTTGCACTACATTGTGGAAATGGGAAATCTTCCCATTCCGCACTGTATGGAGATCTCCATTCAGTCCAATAGAACTTTTACAAGTTTGAACATATGGTCTGAAGGGGACCTATATATATATATATATATATATATATATATATGGGTCTATCTGACTTGGTCGACATTTCATTTAGTCGACAATTCACTTAGTCGACATTTCATATAATCAACAAGCTTTTGCCCCCTCCCCCAAAATTGTGCGACCCTGGAGTTAGAATATATATTTAGGGGGGGGTGGGGGGCACAGCCCCCCACTTCGGGGGTGTGGTAAGCCCCCACTTAAAAAGCTTGTCGATTATATGAAATGTCGACTAAATGAATTGTCGACTAAATGAAATGTCGACCAAGTCAGATAGACCCATATATATATATATATATATATATATATATATAAAACTATGAGTCTACTTCAAAACATTGAAATCTCATAATATTGAACTTCAAAACACTGAGACCATAACACTGAAAACCCAAAACGAAACCTCAGAACACTGAAACATTCCATCATAAGACTGAAAACTACAATGCAGATGTAAATAACGTCCCCTCCACCTATAACACCACCAAACTAACAAACGCAGTTTTACTACATACCCCCCATAAATTTAATATACCAACTCCAAGATTGCAGTGCTGTGGAAAAAAGTTAATTTCCTAACCTCACTATATCGCAATCACCGTACAGAATGTAAATATATTGTCTAAATCACTTGCATGTATGGCCTAAAAACACTTGCAGATTGGCAAAATAAACACTTTTTCCCCTATTCACTTCTCAGAACACTAACTTAACTTCCATGAAAGCAACACATTCATATGTTAACATTCTGTATGGTGATCATGTTTCAGTGGGGTTAGGAAATTAACTTTTTTCTACTGTAGTGCGATATAGGAGTTGGTATATTTAATTTACGAGGGTGTGGGGGTCAGAGCTCCCCACATGGTACAGGAGGGCTTGCCCTCCCGCAGAAATGTAGTAAAAACTGTTTCTTTCTTTGGTGGTGGTATAGGTGGAAGGGATGTTATTTACATGTGCGTTGTAGTTTTCTGTTATAATGCGCACTTAATGTTCTGAGTTTTCATTGCTTTGGGTTTTTGATGTTTGATGTCAATGTTTTGAATTTCAGTGTTATGATATTTCAATGTTTTTAAATAGACCTATATATATACATATATATATATATATATATATATATATATATATAATAAAATTAATCAAGTTATTTCCTTCTCTTCCCCTTGTTACTTGTTGGGTACTACTACCACATACCACTGTTGGTATTTCATTATTTCTTATTGTTGTATACCTGTCTGGGTATTGGTATTACCATTGTTGGTATTTGCCTTTTTCCTGTTTGATATATATACATTTTTTGTTGTGGTGATTCTTTTCATGTGTTCTCTTAAAATGTCAGATAAACCAACTAGCTTCAAAAAGCACTCTTGTGGACACATTCCCTAATGCTCATTCTTGTTTGTCTACTGCCTCTCAGCAGGTCTTCATAACACCAATTGCGATATTTGGCCAGGTTTTAACCCTAGGTTTTTAGAAGAGTGCAAATACAAAATAATTTTGAAAGGATTCCTTCCATCCACTTCCTGTTCATCGGGAGCTACCTCTCCCTCATCCAAAAAATCTTCAGTCTATCAAGGAAGGTGCACCTAGCAAAAAAAGAAGTTGTCTTACCATAACGTTCCATCTGTGGTGTTGATCTTAGTTCATTCGTTACTTATGAGTTATCTGTTCCGTCCTCGGAATTGAGCTGGCCTCATACCAAGCTCGCTTCAGCCAAAAACTCTCGAGCCAAGATCCTACCCAGAATGCTGTGCTCCCTGTTACCTCTGATTGAGTTTGCAAGTTGATAGACAAAAGTAGTAGCTACCTGTGGTCATAACAGACTTCTACAATAATGGAAAAAAGGAGTATATGAGATCAACAAGGAACCTCTGGAGGGAGGCGGAGGGTGGGGAGTAATGAATGAATGAAGATCAACAACACAGATGGAACGTTATGGTAAGACATAACTTCTTTATCTGATGTTGTTAATCTTTGTCCATTCCTTACTGATGGGACCGAGTTCCCAGCTACCTGTATCCCTGGGCGGCCCTCATGGAAGGACGTTCCTGAGCATCATGGAACCAAAAGAAGCTCTTCCTCTGGAGGCCAAATTCAGTTTGTAATGAAGGATAAAAGTATGGATTTTGACCCCAAGTCGCAGCTGAGCAAATGTCATTGAGGGAAGCCCTAGCATGGAATGCTACTGAAGTTGCCATAGACCTTGTAGAGTGAACTTTCACTTTGTGAGGCAAGGTGATGATGTTCGTGTTGTAGATGAAGGTAATGCAATTTCTCAACTATGACGCCAATGTAACTTTGGAGACAGGATGACCTAGCCTTGGTCCAGAAAAGGCCAGAAATAGTTGGTCTGATTTACGGGTAGATTTTGTTCTGTCAAGATAAAATCGTATTTGCCTATGAACATCTAGGGAGTGCAGGCAATACTCTCCCTTATTAGAATGTTTAGGAAAAAATACTGGGAGGTCAATAGACTGGTTGATCGCTCTGACACCACTTTCGGTAAAAAGGAAAAATTAATTCTCATTGATACTCTATCCTTATGGAAAATAAGGTAGAGACAGTTGATGCATAAGGCTTGAAGTTCTGACAGACGTCTGGCCGATGTGATTGCAACTGGAAACCATGAGAGGTACTTTAAATCACATGACAACGCAGCTTCAAAGGGGGGAGCTGTTAGGGCTTGTAGAACCAAGGCCAAATCCCAAGGTTGTACTGGTTCTCTAAAGGGAGGTTTTAGGTGAAAAACACCCTTCAAGGAAGTCTTAGAGAGTCTGTCTGACATGAGTGAAGAGTCTTGAAAGCCAATGTGGAAATTAGAAATGGCAGCTAAATGAACACTAATAGTAGAGGCTGATGCACCAGATTGAAAAAGATCTGACAGTTAATCTAATACCACCGAAACTGGGGTGACAAAGCATCCAGTTGTTTGTTCACTGCCCATAATGTAAATCTTTTCCATTTCCTGAGATAGATTAGCTTGGTGGATAATTTATGAGATGCAGTAAAAATATTGAACACCAGGGAATAGAGGTTATCCTGCCTGGCAGTCATAGGAAGTGCAGAAACCAAGCTGTCAGTTTCAAGCTTGTTAGATTGGGGTGAGAAAGACCCTGAGGATGGGAGATCAACATTGGGGTTGGATTGAGAATCCATGGTCAATCTAGCAGGTGAGGCCAGAGGAAGGGGAACCAAACTTGTCGAGGCCAGTATGAAGCAATGAGGATCACTTTGCTCTTCAACTGCGATGCTTTCTTTAGAAATTGGGAGATGAGGGGAAGAGGAGGATAAGCATAAAGCAGACCCGAGGGCCAAGCGTGGACTAGTCGTGTCTCGGTGACTGTCCCCAAGGGGGGATCAGGGCAAAATAGTTGCTGCACTTGTAGTTGATTGGGGAGGCGAATAGGTTGCAGCAAGGCTGGTCCCAGCGGTTGAAAATTGGATTTGGAACAGGATTGAGGGAACACTGCTCAATTTGTCCGCCATCATGTTGGAGCTGTCGTGAATGTGCATTGCAGTTAGAAAGCGGTTGGAAGCTATCGCCCATTGCCATATTCTCAAGGCCTTTTGGCATAACTGATAAGATCTGGTGCCCCCTTGCTTGTTGATGTACCAGACCACTGACATGTTTGATTGGATCGCAATAGTCCCTGACGGAAGGATCGAGTGGAATGCTTGCAGTGCTAATAGCACCGTCCTCAGTTCCAGGACCTTGATATGCAAATGGGCCTCTTGTCTCCAATCAGCTGCCTTGGACTGAGTTTTCCTGACATAGCCCCCCCCCCATCCGGGAGGTGTCCGTGGTCACTGTGGCTTTCGGCTGATGAGGGCTGAAGGGGCGAGACCATTGTGGGGGATTTTGAGATGTCCACCAGAGCAAATCTTGCTTGCATCTCTGAGTTACACTTATCTGAAAAGACAAAGGATGTTGTAGAGGGTACCACTGAATGAGAAGTAGCCAGTGAAGGAATCTCATGTAGAATCTGGCCAGAGGAACAATGGTGATCGAGGCTGCCATCAACCCCAAGAGTTGGAGTATGGACCGAGCAGAGGATTTGTGGTGACAGATTAGCGACTGAACCTGTTGTCTTATTCTTTGAAGTCTGTGATGCAGAAAAGGTTCTGTGCAATTCCTGTTGTCCAACAGAACCCCAATGAATTCTAAAGATTGTGCTGGGGTCATATTGGACTTCTCCCAGTTTATAGTGACCCCAGGCGTTGAGCTGTGAGAAGAATGTAGTCTAGCGCTTCTTCCAGTAGACGCTTGGGGGGTGGTAAGGAACCGGTCGTCTAGGTATTGAAACACCTGGAATCCTTGAAGTCGCAGGTAAACGATGACCACTGCCATGCATTTGAACACTTTGGGGGCTGTAAAGAGACCAAAGGGCAGTGCTCGAAATTGGTAGTGACTGGTTCCTATGCGGAAGCGGGAGATATCTTCTTGAGCGCTTGTACATTTTTATATGGTTATATGCATCTTGATGTACAGAGCACATCCAATCATCATCTTCCAGAAGAGGAAGGAAAGACTGAACCGTGACCATCCAGAATTTCTGTTTTTACAAATTTGTTCAGTGTGCTGAGATCCAGAATCGGTCTCCAGTCCCTTGTCTTTTTTGGCACTAAAAAGAACCTTGAGTAAAAAACAGATCCTATCTGGTCTGGGGGGACCATTTGGATGACTCTTTTTTTGTTGCAGGTTTCGGATTTCGTGTGCTACTGCTTCCCTTTGACTGGGTGAGACGTCAGGTAAGTCTCTGGGTGAGGTGGGACAGAGATGGAAGGGGATGCGATAGCCTCTGGATATTGTCATGTTGTACCCAAGAATCGGTGGTCATGGTTCTCCAGGCAGTGGGGTACAAGGAAAAATTACCCCCGACCGCTTCCAGAGGTGAGCAGTCGGGCAACGCTTCAGGAGCACTGGTAGGGTTGCCCAGAGAAAGAATCTCTGGAACCCTGGTTTCACGGACCTCCCCTACCCCAAAAGGGGTGTCTTCCATTGGAGTTTCCCCCCTGCCTCTAGGGGAGAACTCGGCACGTGCGTCACAGAAAGAGCCCTGTGATTTTTTTTGTGTCACATCTTCCCATTCATCTGCTTTCTGGAGTAGAATCGTTGAGGGGTGGAGTGTCGGACACCAAAGGCAGACAGGGTCTTGCCATCTTGTTCGCACCTTGCCAGCGTATCTTTAATCTTAGGGCCAAACAATGAAGCGGCCTCGATGGGGGCATTCATAAAGGAAGCCTTGAAAGAGTCCACAAAGGTGCATCCAGGTATGATGTCTCGTGACTATACCTGCACCTGCCGCTCTAGCCACTCCTTCTGTTGTTTGTGAAATAAGGCGCATGGAAGAATTGGATATCGATTCTAGGGTCGCTATCTGAGAAGCTATGTTGTTGCGCACCTCATCAGAAACAGCTCCTGCCAAGTTTTCAGAGAGTTGATTACAATGCTCCAGAGGGACCTTATCAAAGTGTGCCAAGTAGTTCAAGGACCTTATGGCAAAGGCCAATGAAGCGAACACACGCTTTCCGAGTCTATCACCTGGGACTCCTTGTTGGGCACATGGACAGTCTATCTCTCTTCTGCCAAGTCTTTTTTGGTTGCAGCCACCACCACCATGGCATCTACTGGAAGATCGTTTGACCAGTAGGGATGCTCAGCAGGGGGAAATAAAATCTTGTCAGGCCTCCAAGGTATAACTTCCAAAGTGTCAATGGACAAGCTCATCGGCTGGTGGGGTAACCCAGGAGGGTAAGGGGGCTGGGCACGAAAGGCCTGCAGGAATACAGATTCCTCTGAGGAAGGGTTGGAGGACTTCCAGTCACCCGTCTGTCTTAGGATCTCAAGGATGTCACCAAAGGACACCTCATCAGAGGTTGACTGTGGGGACCCTTCCCCATCATCAAAGTCTGTATCTTCGGTCAAAGACTCCTCAATGGAGTCCATGTGCTTCCTCTTGCACAAAGCCTTGCAAGGGACTTCTTCAGTGGGGAACTCTGGGGAAGATTACAAAGAGGGGATCTCCTGAGGGGGAGAAACTTGAGGCCCTTGTGCCCGGTGGTTGTGGCTTGCAACACAGAGGTGGGGGGGGGACTCCGAGAGGGAGAGTTTGCCAGCAGAGGCAAGTGCCCTCTCCATGGCCTGGAAGGGATAGACTGTACAAAGAGGGATGGGAGCCCGGAACCGAGCACGACAACCTCAGAACTAGGGTCACACCCTGCTCCGACAAGCGGAACCCCAGACCAGGAGTCTCAAGAGGATTGTGGCGCATGAGGGGAGGAGGATTCCTGGTGGGTGCCATAGAAAAAATTGGCTTGGAACCAAGAATGCCTACCCCCACGGCACAGCCACTAACCTGAGAAGAGCCCGGTGCCCAGTGCACCGAGGGCCACAAGGATGACTCTGGCTCCAAAATGAGGTCTACTGTTGGTGTCGAAGGAAGGTAAGATGCTCGAGGTTATCTGTGCCGGCAAAGGCAGTGCCATAGGAGTCGAGGGTGTCTGCACCGTAAAGAGCAGTATGGCAAATGTCTGCACTGATGAATACAGTGCCATCGAGGAAGGTGTCTGCACCATTAACGGTGCCGAAAGACTGCACCGAACAGCAATGGTGCTGAAGGAGTCTGTACCTGTAGAGACGCTGCCAGTAAAGGCTGCAACAAAACTGTTGGAGCTGTAAGTGTCTGCATTGGGAACGCTGGTTCCTGTGGCACTAGAGGACATAGCTGGAGTAAGAATCAACTGGGGTGGTGCCAAGGCTGGGACCAAAAGGGCCACAGATGGCAGCGCAGGGCTGAAAATTTTCACCCTTTTGTGAGATCCTTGTGATCTCCAGAGGGAGATGAAGTGAGCGACCTCAAGGAGGAAGGGGTTTAGCAGGAGGGGGTGAACCCTACGACCCAGATATAGCCTCACAAAAAGGAGTTTTAAGGAGGCCCTTCAGAATTAATTAATTCTTCTTTCATTGAGAGTCCTGGTTGAAAAATTTCTACAAATCCCACGGGGGAAGGGGGGGGTACTGAAAGTTGAGACATTCAAGCAATAAATAGACACACAAATTATGGCCATCAGAAAGTGGTAACTTATGGCCACAGTCCATACATTGTTTGAAACCAACACTACATTTCTTATCTGACATAATATGAAGAGAAGGATAGTACCAAGAAGACAAGAAAGCTACCCAGAAGGGTATGAAAGGGAGAAAAGAAAGATTAGCAACGATGGTAATGAAGAATTACCTCAAAGGTAAGAAAAATGTAATAAAAGGGAAAAAAACTATAGGAAGAGAGTCTTAAAGTTATGAATAGGGTAGGAGTATAGAGATAGTAACTGACTGAAAACTTTAAACGCTAACAATAGAGAAACTTCAAAAAATTGTTCACTTAGCTGAGAGAGAGTGGCTTGACGTGGCTATACAGCAACGTGGCAAATGAGATCTGAGGTAACAGGGAGCAGAGCATTCTGGGTAGGATCTTGGCTTGAGAGTTTTTGGCTGATGCGAGCTTGGTATGAGGCCGGCTAGGTTCCGAGGACGGAACCGATAATCCATCAGTAAGGAATGAACAAAGATTAACAGCATCAGATCTAAGGATTTGAGGAAGCATTCCTCTCATCGCTCTCCTCCTCCTGCAGGCTCAGCTGTGTCCAAGAAAATCGCAAGATCATAGGCTCTGACTCTGCCAAAACTGAAATCCTTGGATCCAGCTGTCCCTTTGGATCTGACTCGAGCCAAGTCAGATTCTCCACATAAAGTCTACAATCTCTCCAGAGCTTGTTAGTTTGAGGATGCACTTACATTTCTTACAGGAGACACCTTCAAGTGTATCCCATCCACCCTTTACGTCTTCATCCCTTAGGTTATCTAGGAGCCTAATAGAAGCAGATGTGGACAGGATGATGAGAGAGTTTCTCAAAACCCAAATTCAATTGGGAGTTATCCCTGCTCCATCTCCTATTGGACCTGTGAGTCTACCTCCAATTTAACACCATCTTTTGAATTCTACTCTAATCCATCCCATAGTTTTGGAGTCTACAGACCCAAGAATTCTGAGCTTGTCTGTTGGATCTGAAGGCTTGGCCTTTGACACCTTCTCTGATGTAGACGGCCCCAACACTGTGGGAATGGGAAGAATCTCAAAGCCTTAGCATTGGCACCGGATCTGGGGTTTGGGTTAGACTCCAATGTTTTCAGAGCTGTCTCTTTTTCTCTCAGAGCCTCGACAGCTCGGCTCCAGCCTCTGTGTCGAGGCATGATCTTGGGGAGATTGAGTTCCATTCTGCACACGTAGGTTTGGCTCCTGCCAGGTCGAGACTCATTTCCCCCACGCCTCTGAGGTAGCCGAGAGGTTTTTCCACTTTCATGGGCAAGACATCCTTGCCCCACTTTGGGTCCACCCCCTCCTCAGCTGTCTACTGTTGAGCCATAGTGTCTTCATCCTGCCCTATCGGGATAGTCAGTGTGGTCAAGCCTGGAGATGGTCCTCATTCAGAATTCTGCTGGCACTTGAGTCCTCCCCAGAACTCCCAACCACAGAGCCTCCTCAGAAGTGTACATGTAAAAGGAGGCATTTGGGCTCAGGAATCTTTAACTGAAGACACAAACTTTGATGAATGGGAAAGGTCCCCCAGATAATCCCTTGAAGATGTCTGTTTCTGTGAAATCCTTTAACTTTTGAGACAGAAAGGTGGTTGGTCTTCCGAACCCCCTTCCCAGGAGGAGTCAATGTTTCATGAGGATTTTGGAGCTAGCTCAGGCTACATCCTGTTTTTTCCCCCTGTTGTATGAGATGGACCTCATCTTATGCTGGTCTTTAAAGGATCCATATGTCATGGAACCTATCCCCAAAAGGTTGCACCAAAGGATAGGACCCATTGGACTAAGGGTCCATGAGTAGATGTTATGGTCTTAGCAGCAGCCACCAAGAAAGAAATTGCTGAGCAGAGTTATGTCCCTCTCCTGAACAGTCTGTCCAGGTCATTGGACATATTTGGGAAGTGTCTACACTTCAGCAACCTTTTCCTTCAGGTCGCAAAACTATTTTGGCACACATTACGAGATTTCAGAGAAAATTGATCAAGGAATTTTCCAATGCTATCTTGAGGTCCATGTCTGCTGAGGACATTAAGACCGTTTCTTTGCAACTGGCTACCCACCAGTCCTGTCAAATGCCACAATGAGGTTAATTTCTCATACCTTAGAGGGAGCTTTGAGTCAGAGGTTCAGGAATTGATGCAAAATGTCATGCATTGATGATTTGGTGACTTTGCGGAACCCACCAAGACATCTTTTGTCAATGCTTTGTTTGATGGATCCACTTTGTTTGGCCCCTATGTGAAGGAAACTCTCTCTAGGAACAAGCAGGATGATAAGACATTATCTGCCCAAGGAATAAGTTTTTCTACCCTTTCAAAGTACTTTCCCCTGGAAACCAAGAGAAGGCAGAAAGATGCGCTTCCAAAAGATGCAAGGGTCTTCCCAGAACTGCTATGGAGACAGATCCTCCCTGACAGGGGAGCAAACTCTAATGGAAGAAGTCACTCCAGTGACAGAGGTGGCCCACAACATCAGAGCTTCAGAAGTATTTTTTCCTGCAATGCCCATTCAGCTCCCTGAATGGTTACCTGACTGCTGCACTCTGGGGGCAGTCAGGGGGTGCCCTGGGCAGTCATTACCAAAGATACTTGGGTGCACAGAATAATAGCCAAAGGTTGTTACACGCCATTTTCCTTCTTTATCCCCAGCAGACCAAAAGAATTCCCAAAGTTCCACCCAGTCAGTGTTGAAAGCAGCATCCATAGAAATAGAAAAGCTGCTGAGAAAAGGGGTCATCTAAGTGCCCCCACTGACCAACAAGGATCCGGAACCTATCTGAGATTCTTTTAAGTGCCAAAGAAGACAGGGGACCCAAGACCAATTTTGGATCTTTGCAATCTGAATCGATTTGTAAAACACTCATAAAGTTCCTTATGGTCACTGTTCAGTCCATTCTGCCACTTTTGCGGAAGGATGATTGGATGTAACTGTATAGATCTCCAGGATGAGTACTGGCATATCAAGGTACACAGGTACTCCAGGAGATGACCAATGACCAGTCATTGCCAGTTCAGAGCTCTGCCCTTCGTTCTCACCACAGTCCCCAAGGTGTTCAAGTGAAGTGTAGTGGTTGCAGCTCATTTGAGACTGCACGTATGCTAGGTGTTTCCTTACGTAGACAACGGTCTCCTTTCTGCTTCCACCAAGAGTCTACCGATTCAGGCCAGGGATTACTTGGTCTGTGTCTTAAACTGGTCATCACAATGAGCTACACCAAATTTCAGCTCTCCCCAACTCAAGCCCTGGAATTCATTTGTGCTTGTCTGGATACTGTGACACAGATGACAGACTTACCACTGACAAGGTTAAGAAGTCTACAGAACCAAGCATTTCACATTTTCTGCCTTCCTTCCCCTCCAGACAGGCTGGTGTCACAGCTTCTTGGATCAATGGCAACTTTAATAGTTTTGGTTCCTTTAGCAAGATTTTACATGATGGTACTGCAGTGGACCCTTGTGGTACAATGGTCAATAGGGTATCACCCTCTGACTACACCTAGTCGAATTACAAACATTTGCAAACAATACACAGCCTGGGGGATTCACACAAAAGTTGTTTCTCTGGGCCACCCTTTAATTCTTCCTGCACCCAAGGCCGCAGTAACAATAAATGGCTCATTGGGGGGGGGGGGGGGGCATTACTTAGGAAGGACAGTCCAAGGCACTGGCCTCAGAGGTCAATCTTCACATTAATATCCTAGAACTGAGAGCAGTTTTATTGGTGTTGCAGGTGTTTCCGGATGTTTTCCCTCTAGTGACGGTTGCTGTTCAGATGGGCAACATGGGTTTATCAGTAAACCAGGTGAACCCGATCCTACCCCCCCGGCAATGAGATTGTGGCAGTGGGTGATCTCTTCTGTCGGCAATACATAATCTGGGGAAGTCCAATGTGCTAGCAGACAAACTGAGCATGTCTGTTTTACATCCTCATGAGTGGTCTCTCAATCAGTTAGCAGAAATTATATTTTGCCAATGGGGCAACTATACTGCGACCTCGCTGCCTTTCGCCTCAATTCCATTTGCAGCAGGTAATTTGCCGTGATGTCTCCAGAAGGGGAGTCACCAAGAGACTTTCTGATTCACAAGTGCCCCCCCCCCCAAGTCTCCTATATGACTTTCCCCCGACTCCTCTCATTCCCAAGTTTCTTCGGAAAGCATTCAACAGAAGACCAAGGTAATCCTCATTGCACCATTCTAGTCTAGACAAGTGTGATTTCTCTTCCTATGGCCTCACCTGATTCACCCTCTTTGGATGTTGGATCCTTCTCAGGACCTTCTGTCTCGCCTATCTGGGATGCCTTACCTGGTTATTTGAACCTTCAAATTGACTGTATGGTTTCTCCACTTTCAATGATGGCTAGACACTCTAGACTTTCTTCCTCAATTTGTCATATCATTACGTCATCCCAGAAAGTTTCCAATTCTACCAAAAAGATTTATAAGAGTAAATGGAAAATGTTTTCTATTTAGGCCATCCAGAGGTAATAAGACCCATTTCCATCACCTATCCCAGCTGTTCTTGACTTCCCTGCTTCCATTTTCAATAATGGAGATAGTTACTTAACAGGTAAAGTCCAACATGCTGCCATTTTTAATTTTCCCTTGGGTGAAAACTGTTCTTCTATGGCTTGTCTGAGATTATGTAAGTCCTTTGTTAAAGGTACCTTTTTACTTCAATCTATTAAGGACCCCACTCTTCCATGGGATTTAACAGAACTTCAAGCTTTAACCTAGCCTCCCTTTGAGCCTTCAGCCAAGGTAGATTTAAAGTTTTTATCATGGGAAACTCTCTTTCCTGGTTGCCGTTACATCAGCTAGATGAGTATCAGAACTCCAGGCCCTTTCTTCCCAACCGCCATATCTGATTTTTTGTAAGGCTGGGGTATCCTTTTAGACTTAACCTTTTCTACCCAAAGTGACATCAGACACCGCTATCAACCAGTTCATTAATCTACCTGTTTGCTACATCTGTTGGATGTTCGTAATCAATTTAGATTCTATATTTCCAGAAATAGATATTTCAGAAAATAAGACCAATTGTTCTTATCCTTTTCCAAAGCTAAATTGGGCAAGGCATTATCATACGTGACCTTAGCTAGATGGCTCACTGTTTGCATTTCTTTTGTCTATAACAATAAAGGATTGTCATTACCTAAACTGCCCAAGGCTTATTCCACCAAATATATGGCCACCATCTGCTTTTTGGTTCAGAGTTTCTATAGATGACATTTGTGTAGCTGCCACATGGTCCAGTGCTCATACCTTTATAGCTTTTTACAAATTGGACATCTTATCTAGGGATAGGGCAGCATTTTGTCTTCACTGTGCTCTGGAATATCCTTCCTTGAAGACCACTCAGGGTTTCCCTAGCTGGGGACTTTGCCCCATCGGTTGAGGAATGAACGAAAAAGACATCAGATGTAAAGGATGTACTCGTCATAACTATGCATCAGTGTTGCCTGTTTTCTTCCTTCTTCATCCTCTGTACCACCACCCCCCTCCTGTTTTATAAGCTTTTTTCATGCAGGCTCCTAGTATGTCCTGAGCAATATTTCCTGTTAGCCCGGTTGCATGAACTGCAGTCTTCCTCCTTTTTGCCTTCTCTATTTCTTTTTGCTATAGCTGATTTACAGCTTCATTTAGCTTATGCTTATGGCTGGATATATTTTTTTGTTTAAAATTATTACATTAACTAGAGGGCAAACTATGAGCTATTTCAGCAAAAGAGAGGGTTGTGGGTAAGGGGAGGAGCTTGAGCTATGGAGCCAAAGTCTAGTGAAGTGGCCGGAATCAGATCCAAGACTCATCATTGAAAAAGAATGAAAACAGATGACACAGATGCATAGTTGTGGTGAGTACATAACTTTTTTTTATTTTGGTGAGTACATAACTTTTTTTTTTATTTTCTTGTGAAAAAAAAATCTTTTTTAAATAACTTTTCCTCTATTGTACTCATTGCTTACAGTGCGTGCGTGTGTATATGTGTGTGTGTGTCTGTGACTATGTTTGTACTTCTTCCAGGGCTATGCCACTTGATACTGTTTTGAGGAGGTTTGCAAGACTGCATTCTCAGAACCTCCATTTGTTAAAAATGAGATTTTTAATTCACCTTTGGATAGAGATTGTGTTTGGCCCTCTGCTGCAAAGCTGATCAAAAAGTGTGATGAAAGCGGCAAGCTGATCCAGGGAATCTCTTAAGATTTTTCAGTCTTCCTTTTCCAAAATTTCCAAGGGATTTTCCATCTCCTCATCCTTTTTGCAAAAAGCAGAATAAACAGTCTCAAATAAGTACAGGTAAACACACATTTAAAGAGAAATGACAAGGGGGTTCTAAAAAAGTTTCAAAGCTCCGTAAAACCAAGCACAGTCCAACAAGTCTAAGTGACAGTTCAAGGGGACTTTGTAATGCCCTCTCACCCTGGCCCCCCTTTTTTTCCAGAAAGTTTTAATCTCAAATTTTCTGTTTGGCAACAGTTTCAGATAAATGGGCCCTGAAAGTCATTCAGGGTTTCAAATGGCAATGGGAAGAAATTCCTCCTTTCCATGGGGTTATTGCTCTTCCTCCAGATCAGGCTGTCTTGTTTCCACTAGTTCTTCATCACATGCTGTTTCAAGGAGTGATAGTCAGTTGCTCTTTCACATTTGGGGAAGGGTTTTTATTCAAGGATGTTCCTAGTGCCAAAGAAAGAAAATGCTTGAAGACCAGTTCTGGATCTTTCTTTCCTAAACCTGTTTGTGACCGTGCTCAAATTCAAAATGATGTCACTTCACAACCTGTTACCTCCTCTTCCTCTCTCATGTTTCCTGGTAACACAAGACTTAAAATGCTTATCATATCTCTGTTCATCCAGACTTCAGTTGTTTAAGATTTTGTATGTCTGGATAACATTATCAGTTCTGTGCCTTCCCTTTGGAATATCTACTTAACCAAGAGTGTTCATAAAGTGTGTAGCTGTATTTATAGGTCATTGCAGGCTACAGGGTGTCCGCAATTTTCCATATTTAGACACACTCATCTTTGCAGAGTCTTTCAAAGTGTCAGGCATTTGTCTTGGGTGGGAGATCTCTTACACAACCTGGGATTCCAAGAGAACATTCAAAAGCCTTTCTTAACCCCTTCACACAGCATTTTGTTCCTGGTATGTCAGATAGACACCTCAGTTGAAATAACTTTTATTCCACAGGAAAAATGGATCTGTTTCCACTCGGACTTCATTCACTGAGAGAGAATACCTAAGGATTTTGGGTGTCATGGCATCTGTGATTTGCATGACACTCCTGCCAAGATTCCACATGTTTCTTTTTCAAAAGCCAAATTGGTAGATGGTGTTGGAAAAGTCACGTTATCCAGGTGGCTTTCTGATTTTGTATTACGTTTGCATATCTCGGTCTCGCAAACCAAAAGCTGATTTGATCATAGCAGTTGCAGCCTCGGCAGCTTTCTTTGCCAGAGTGCCTTTGAAATTTGAGCTGCAGCTACTTGGTCTACTGTGCATACCTGTGTTTCCTATTCCTGAACCTGCAGTCTGGAAACCATTCCTTCAGAATATCCTTCCATGAGACCACCCTGGAGTGTTAGTAGCTGGCAAATCTGTCCCATCTGTTGAGTCTGATGGAAAAGACAACATCAGAAATGTTATGTTCTTACCATAATGCAAGATCTGTGTTGTCCTCTGTCTAGCTCAACTTTCCCTCCCTCTGTCCTCCTTAAATTATCTTTGTGGCTCTCTACTGACCACCTTGGACATGTCCAGAGTCTTGTCTGATATGCAGCTTGGGGCTGTGAACTAGTGTTATTTTAGTTCCTCCTACTCTCATTTGGTGATTTTAGGAATATGTGTAGAGTTCAAGTGGGCAAACTGAATCTGAGGTTTTGTGGGGACAGGGAATTGTTGGTTGGGGGTGAATCCTGAGCCCTGGATCCCAAGAACCTGCAAAAAAAAATGGTGCTGATGTTAGATCCAGTCAGATCCAATAACCCATCTGTTGAGCTGGACAGAAAGATAATACAAATCTAGCTTTATGGTAAGCACACAAGTTTCATTTGTTCTTGATGTAACCAGGTAAATGTGGTATGTTAGGGAAATGTGTTCAACTCGCATGGTTTCATATCAGAGTTTAAGCATACCCCAGAAAATCTGTATGTTATTCCAAGCAGTGATACTATTAATAAATTAGCCAAGGTGGACAGAATTGAAGATGTTCTTCGTGTTTCACTGTTGCAGTCATTACATTTGGGTAATCTGCTGGCAGGTTGCCCTCAGTCGTTCTGAATTCCAAAGTCTTGGGTCCTATGTCAGTTGCTGTCTCCTCTTCCATGACATCAGGTAGTTAGGGGTTTATAACATGTAGCCGACGCCATCTTCTTTAGTCTTTCTTGCCGCGCAGTGCCCGAAGCAAAAGCATTTCGCAAGTGCAGATCGGCCGACTACTGAAATATTTCAGTTTGAGTTTCAGAACCAAAGTCTTCACTAAAGCTAAGTACCCCAGTGGGGAAACTTTTTTCTTGCTTTTTACCGATGTCAGAAAAAGTTAATAATTGTATTACTTGTGAGAAGCAAATACCTCATAAGGATTTCCATTTATACTGTATTCCTTGCCCTAGGCCCTGATCACAACATACCTGGCTTTCGGTTTTGTGCTAGATTTAACCAACGCACTATTAAGCGTCGGTATATTTTTGCATCTAAGTATTTTGGAAACGGATTTAACTACCCAGAAATGTCATCGGATAGCAATCCGACTACTGGAGTACATAAAAAATGCAAAGAAAAAGAGAAAGGCAGTCGAGATCCAAAACCGACGACAAAGTTTCTCCTAAGCCAGTCGCCATTTCGCCAGTACTCAGGCACTTTTGCAGCCCCTGATACCCGCTACCTTAGACTCGCAGGCCTCTACCGACACCCATGTGGAGTCCGGCATGCCGCAAGATACTCAAGGTATTGGACCGACGGATGTATCTCCCTCGGATGGGAACGGAGCCGCTGAACAGGCACCGGCTTCTGAGGGTTTATTCAGACCTCAACATTTTTATATCAAACCGACGAAAGCTGCAAAACCAAAGGCAAAGACACCTTCTAAAACTAAAAAACCGACGCCTGAGCCATGTGCACAGGCCTCTATGCCTAAAAACAGATGATCAAAATGGCTGAAGACCTTATTACCTTGATCAGGGGTACCCATCCCCCTCCAGATAAGAGGCGTAGGCAAGACATTGACTATGAATCTTCAGATCAGGTTTCTATTTCTTCTGATTCCTCTTCTGATCAGGAATTATCTTTACCTCCCTATGAGGATTCTGATGCTGAGGATTATTCATTTGGAGAAACCTTGCATACTTTAAGAGGGAGCATTTTCACTGGGAGAGTCAAGACTTCTCAGAATCAAAAAAGAGGCTCATGGATTTCCTCCTCCTCCCTCAGCGCGAGCCTTTAGCCATTCCCCCAGTTTTAGACATTGTGGATGATGTGTTTTCGGAGTCAGGCCTGACCCATGATTCCTTACCTCCGGTTCCCAGTAAGGCTGACCGGTATTACAGGGTCCCTGACTCATACATTTTTATTTAAAAACCCTGCTGCTGATCCTGAAACTATTTCACAGGGTCCAAAGGGAGTTAAGGCCTCAACAGCAAAAAACCCTACCCCCTCCAACAGAGATTCAAGGGCACTGGACAGATGGGGAAAAAAAGGTTTATACATCTGCAACCTTGACAATCTGGGCCTTAAACTGTCAATTACATATGCTTAAGTACCAACAACATTTTATGGGATTGCTGAAACAGAAAATGTTGATTTCAGAATGTGCAGAAAATAAGGAATTGCAGGAATTATTGCATGCAGCTGAACAAGTTGGAAAGCATACTTTGCAATGTGGTTTTGATTCTTTAGAGGCCTCCTGCAGGGCCACAGTTACTGGATCTGTGATTAGGAGGCATACCTGGTTAAAGGAACAAAATTTGCCTGATCATGTTAAAGCTAAATTGCTAGATGCACCTTTACAGCATGATTCTCTGGTTGGTATTGAGGCAGAATAGGTTTTAAAGAAAATGGAAGTCAAAGCTAAGTCTATGCAAACTGTTAAAGATTTCTTACAAGTACAGCCACCTAGATTCAGTAGACAATGGCCTACAAAAAATTGGTCCTTTCCTGTGTCAGACAGAGCTCAATGGGGCAAATCCAGACGCCCTAAGGATTCCAAGTACCAGACTCAAGACTCATACAGGTCAAAGCAATGGGGCGCATCCACCTCCAAACCTGGAGGAGATAAAGCGCAAACCTACAGAAAGCAATCCCAATGACTTCCCTCTGCCTATACCAAGCATTTATCTTTTGGCAGCACCCATAGGGGGAAAATTAACACTTTTTGCTCAAAATTGCCAGTTAATAACCCAAGACAAGTGGGTACTAAGCATCGCATCACAGGGATAAAGATTCCATTTCCACACTCTGCTAATGACAAATGGTTGGCAGATCTGCCAAAAAAATCAATGGGCAGAGGTACAGAAATGGGTTACATTCCTCATGTATATGGGGGCCATTCAGACAGTACCAGAACAGGAAAAAGGACAAGGTTTTTACTCAAGACTGTTCTTGGTACCCAGAAAGAACAAGGCCTGGCGGCCAATACTGGATTTATCGATTTTGAACACATACCTGGACATTCCAAAATTCAAAATGCTCACTTTGCAGCAGCTTCTGCCCATGCTGGGCAAGAATGCTTGGCTGGTGACTTTAGACCTAAAAGAGGCCATACCTGCATGTCCCAATAAGACAGTCACTCAGAAGTTGCCTCAGATTCAAGGCTGGCTTAATGCATTACCAATTCTCTGTACTGCCCTTTGGCTTATCTACTGCGCCCAGAGTCTTTACAAAGTGCATGACAGCAGTAATTGCATTTTGCAGACAAAGAAGTATACAAATATATCCTTACTTGGATGACTGTCTCATTCAAGCAGAGAACAAGGGCACTCTTCTGCGACACCTGGCATTTGTGAAAAGGCTTCTAACATGCCTAGGATACACAATAAACGAAAAGAAATCACAACTGGTACCCTCTCAAAAAGATAACATTCCTGGGTGCAAGCTTGCATACAACTGCCCAGATGGCTTACCTCACGCCAGACAAACAAAGGCAACTGACTACTTACTTCAAACTGATGGCAACAAAAACCCAGTCTTCTGCAAGACGAAATTCTGCAGGCTCTGGGCTTCATGGCATCCTGCATCCTAGTAATTCCATATGCAAGACTGCATATGAGGAAACTTCAGTGGTACCTAAAAAAGTTTATGGAGTCAACATTCACACAGTCTGGAAACAATGATTCCTCTCATTCCCTGCCTGTAACAGGAGTTTCTATGGTGGGCAAAGGCCTGTCACCAAAACATGGGATGGCCCTTCACTCTACCCCCTGCCAGCAAAACCTTAACAACAGACGCATCAGATTATGCCTGGGGGGCCCACATGGCAGGAAGATGCATTCAGGGCATATGGGCACCAAATCAAATGCATCTACATATCAACCAGAAAGAGATGCTAGCTGTTCAAAATGCCCTAACAGCCTACAAGGACTTACTTCATCCAGGGCAACTACTGATAGACGGACAACACCACAGTCATGTGGTATATAAACAAGCAAGGGAGCACACACTCATACCCCCTTTGCAGATTAGCCATGGCACTATGGAACACAGCTTTGACCTACCAAATACATCTTCAGGCTCAATTCCTGCCAGGAAAACAAAACACTCTGGCAGATGATTTAAGCAGAAACCTTATGGATCCTCATGAGTGGAAACTAAATCCACAAGTCTTCAGCATGATAACAGAGAAATGGGGGAGCCCAGACATAGATCTATTTGCCTCTCCTCAAAATTATCAACTGAAAAGATTCTGCACAAGGACTTATCACAGACAAGCATGGAAAGTTCACACCCTATCCTTCAGTTGGAAAAACCTATCCGTTTACGCCTTTCCTTCTCTGCCTCTTCTACCCAAGGTCCTCCTAAAAGTCAGACAAGAGGAGCCAAAGATGATATTAATTGCCCCGGACTGGCCCCAACAGTACTGGTACCCAATCCTAAGGAACTTGTCTCAATACCCAGCTTGGGTCTTGCCTCAAAAACCACAACTACTGTCCCAGCAAAACAATCAGATCCTGCAAAATCAACTACAGACTGAACCTGGCAGCATGGCTAATCCTGTAATCATAGAAACAACACCTCTCAGTAAAGCTGTGATGGATGTCATTGTGGAAGCCAGAAGGCCTAGTACTAGAAAATCTTATGCTGACAAATGAAAGAGATTCAGTGCTTGGAATCAAGCACAAGGAACTGATACAGCAGAACCACATATTCCTCGGATATTACAAAACTTAACTGAGATACTTGACAAAGGCCTATCTTTCTCATCAATCAAAATCCATGCCTCTGCCATTTCGGCTCATTACAATACAGAGCCACCAATCTTTTCTCATCCTTTACTAAAGCAGTATCTTAGAGGAGCCAAAAATCTAAGGCCTCCTAGAAGATCACTGTTACCTGCATGGGACATCAATTATGTGTTGGAGAAGCTCACCCTGCCCCCATTTGAACCAGCTGCGACCGCTGATATAAAGTTCTTATCATGGAAGACAGCTCTGCTACTAGCAATTACTTCAGCAAGAAGAGTTTCAGAGCTACAGGCCCTCATGGCTGTAGAGCCTTTTGTCATATTTTACCCAGACAGGGTGTCTCTGAGGACAAATCCTACTTTTATGCCTAAGGTCGTTTCCAGTGTGGCTCTTAACCAAAAAATTCATCTGCCAACTTTTTTTTATCCAAATCCACATAAAGGGTGGAGAATTCTGTATTACTTTGACGTGCACAGACAGCTAAGATTCTGCTTGAGCAGGACTAAAGCTCTAAGAAAAACTGAGCAATTACTAGTGTCATATGCTGCAGGATCAGAAGGAAAGGCTATTTCAAAGCAGAGAGTTTCAAAGTGGATAAGCCAGTGCATCCATTTCTGCTACTTACTCCATGTCAAACCTGTGCCCAAGGGCATTAGATCTCACTCCACCAGAGCTGCAGCTACTTCAGCAGCCTTTCTCAGAGGAGTACCAACCAAGGACATTCTAGAGGCTGCTACTTGGAGTTCTGTTCACACCTTTACTAAGCATTACTCTTAAGTCCAGGGCAGGCTTTGCCACTGCAGTGCTACAGGGTCTTATAGCCTCACCTAAACTCCAGCCTCCCAACCATAGCTTTGGGATTCTACCCACATGTAATGACTGCAACAGTGAAACACAAAGAACATAGTACAGTTGTGTACACTTACCATAAATGTAGATGTTCGAGTGTATTCACTGTTGCAGTCCAGGTTACCCTCCCGCCATCCCCCTGTCATTCTACAGTTTATCTTTCCTTCTCTATCTTCTACAACCTATGTGGTGTATTTGCTTGTAGAGGAAGGTAAAGTTTATACTTATGCATGTGTGTGTGTGTATATATATATATATATCAATAAAATATTGCTACCTTTTTGGGGGCACCTGACATTGGGGGCAAGAAAAACTAAAGAAAATGGCATTGGCTGCATGTTTTATACCCCTGAGGACCTGACATCATGGAAGAGGAGACAGCAACCGACACAGGACCCAAGACTTTGGAATTCAGGCCGACTGATGGCAACCTGCCAGCAGATTACCCACATGTAATGACTGCAACAGTGAATATACTTGAACATCTACATTTATGGTAAGTGTACACAGCTGTACTTTGTGCACCAAAATATGCATTAGGATTTCAGAGATGCTTCATCAGTTGCAGCCATTTTTGGTGTAGTTTTTAGATGATTTTCATAGCTTAGGACAAAGCTGTATAATTAAGATGTTAAATGAAGTGCTGCATAGACACAATACTTTTTATTTGGGCAGCCAGCTGATAGTATAATTGTAGGCTTAAAAAAGGGGGAGAATAAGATATTCAGTTACAGAAATGCAGCATCACCTACTCCTCAGTTTCAGGAGTTATACATCAGAAGGGAAATCTCAGCAATTTTTCATAAAAAAACAATCGACCAGCTGAAGCTCAAATTTAGCAGGAAAGGGAAGCCACAAAGATATCTTCTAAATTACTGCAGTCCATTTCATACCTCGTCCTAGTATCACTAGCAAGTACATTCCAAAACAATCCAATGCATGCAAGGAGATTACCACAAACAATAGTATTCTGCAAACAATACAGCAGATTTCTGCAGTACAGTTTGTTGGGGAACCCTATGAGTAATTTGTTCCATGGATATCATATGTCGTATACATCAAGTTTTGCCTGTATGTAGACTAGTTATTAATAAGTATGCAATAAAGTGGGTACTCATCAGTCAAAATAATCAAGGTTATTACTCCAGATAGTTTTTCCATAAAAGACCAGTACTTCAAGACTAATTTATCAGGACTAAAAAAAGATCATTAAGAAAATCAGAGTGGTGATTACAGAAGCAAAACCTTTGAAGCTTAAGGTCTGCACTAGATGAAAAACATTAGGTGTATGGGGAAATTAGAAAGAACTGAAGGCAGTGACTGCATTTTTTGTGAAACAAAAACTAGCAGAGTGGTCCAATGTCCCTGCTCAAGATCTCTGCACTGAAAGGGCAAATAGATTATACCTGTGCTAGCAGAATACTCCAGGATGTTCGTGTTTCACTGTTGCAGTCATTACATTTGGGTCATCTGTTTGCAGTAGCCCTCAGTCGGCCTGATTAACAGTCTTGGGTCCTGCGTCGGTTGCTGTCCCTTCTTCCATGGCGTCAGGTCGTCAGGGGTATAAAACATGCAGCCGACGCCATTACATCAGTCTTTCTTGCCGTGCGGTGCCCGAAGCAGAAGCAGTTTGCAAGTGCCGGTCGTCCGACTCCTGAAATTTTCATTTTCGAGTTTTAGAACCGAAGTCTTCGACTAAAGCGGAGTACCCCGTTGGGGAAACTTTTTCTTGCTCCTTACCAATGTCAGTAAAAGTTAATCATTGCATTACTTGTGGAAAGCAAATACCTCATAAAGATTTTAATTTGTACTGTATTCCTTGCCCAGGCCCTGACCATGACATTCTTTGCTGTCGGTTTTGTGCTTTATTTAATCTGCGCACTATCCATCGTCGGTATATTTTTGCCTCTAAATATTTCTGTTCTCTGTTTAATTCTCCAGAAATGTCATCGGTTAGCCATCCGACTATCGAGATTTTGAAAAAAAGCAAAGATGAAGACAGAGACAGGCCGCTGAGGTCCAAAACTGCTGACAGCGCTTCTAAGCCAGTCGCCGGTTCGCTGGTACTCAGTGAGGTGCTTTCGCAGCCCGATACACGCTACTTCTGATTCGCAGGCCTCTATTGAGACCCACCCGTCCGGTACGCAGCGAGATACTTCAACTGTGGAACCTGCAGCTGTCTCTACCTTGGATGGGTCTGGAGCCACTGTGCAGGCACCGGCTTCTGAGGGTGTATTCAGGCCTATGGACTTGCATGTTAAACAGATGCCGCCTCCTTCATTTAGGCCTAAATCTCGAACCATGCCTAAAAAAACGATGCCCAGGCTGCATGCTCAGGCCTCTGTGCCTAAAAAACAAATAAGAATGGCTGAAGATCTTATAACTCTAATCAGGGGAAGCCAAGCTCCCCCTTCTAAGTGACCTAGGACTGAAGTTGTTTATGAATCTTCTGACCAGGATTCTGATTTTTCTGATTCTTCTGATGATCTGGATTTGCCCTTATCTACTTATGAGGATTTTGATGCAGAGGACTCTATTCCTTCTGCTTCCCCTCCACAGGATTTTTCTTTTGGTGAAACCTTACATACTCTAAGGGAGCATTTCCACTGGGAAAGCCAGGATATTTCTGATTCAAAAAAGAGGCTTAAGGATTTCTTTATCCTGCTTCAGAATAGGCCTTTAGCTATTCCTCCTGTACTAGATATTGTTGATGATGCTTTTTCGGAATCTAGTTTGGTCCCTGATTCTTTGCCTCCTGCTGCCAGAAAACCTGACAGATATTACAGGGTTCCTGATTCACACAAGTTCCTTTTTAAAAATCCTACTGCGGATCCAGGGACTATTTCACAGGGACCCAAGGGCATTAAGGCTTCTACTGTTAAAAATCCTACCCCTTCTGATAGAGACTCCAGGGCGCTGGGTAGATGGGGTAAGAAGGTTTACACATCTGCAACCTTGGCCATTAGGGTTTTAAACTGCCAGTGTCATATGTTAAAGTATCAGCAACATGTTATTGGATTTCTTAAGCAGAAAATGATGATTCCTGACTGTGCAGAAAATAAAGAATTACAGGGTTTAATGCATTCTGCTGAATAGGTTGGAAAACATACTTTGCAATGTGGATTTGATTCATTAGAGGCCTCTTGCAGGGCTGCTGTTACTGGGGTTGTGCTCAGAAGGCATGTTTGGCTTAAGGAGCAATCTTTGCCTGATCATGTTAAAGCTAAATTGTTGGTTGCTCCTTTAAATAAGGACCCGCCTGTTTGGCAACAAGGCTGAGGAAGTTCTTAAAAAGATGGAAGATAAAGCTAAATCTATGCAAACTGTTAAAGATTTACTGGCCCTCTAAGAACTGATCCTTTCCAGCCCCTTCCAGGTCTTCTAAAGCCAAACACAGACAGCAAAAACCCAGGTTTCAGTCCCAGGGAACTCACAGAACTAAGCAGTGGGGGGCCTCCACTTCCAAGTCTGGGAATAATGAGACTTCCCCCTATGGTAATCTGTCTCAATGACTTCCTTTTAAAATTTCCAAGCACTTATCAACTGACTGCCCCTTTGGGGGGAAAGATTGCTCTTCATTGCAAAGAATTGGGAATTCATTACCCAGGACAAATGGGTTTTAAATAGTGTCCCAGGGATACAGATTTCACTTCCACACTTTGGCAACACCAAGTGGGTGGCTGGACCTACCCCCAAATCAGTGGGCAGAGGCCCAAAAACAAGTACTTTCTCTCTTAAGCATGGGGGCTGTTCAACTGGTACCAGAAGAGGAAAAGGGACAAGGTTTCTATTCACGACTTTTCCTGGTACCCAGAAAAGACAGTTCATGGCGTCCTATCCTGGACCTGTCTACTCTAAACACCTTTTTGGAGATTCCAAAATTCAAGATGCTGACTCTTCGCCAATTACTTCCTATGCTAGGCAAAGATTGCTTGGTTGGCAACACTAGATTTAAAAGAAGCATACCTGCACATCTCAATCAGGGAATCTTGCAGAAGGTATCTACGCTTCGAGCAGGCTACACGGACTATCAGTTCTCTGCACTGCCCTTTGGCTTATCTACTGCGCCCAGGGTATTCACAAAGTGCATAGCTCCAGTTATTGCATTTTGCAGGCAAAGAAATATTCAAATATACCCATACCTGGATGATTGTCTAATTCAGGCAGAAAGCCAGGACATACTTTTGAATCATCTGGCCTTTGTAAAAAGGGTTCTAACTTGTCTGGGGTACACCATAAACAAAAAGAAATACAACTTCCCAGATGACTTACCTCACGCCAGAAAAGCAAATTTATTTCACAACCGACTTCAAACAAGTGGCCACCAAGACAAATACTGCAAGCCTTGGGGTTCATGGCCTCCTGCATTCTTCTAATTCCATATGCAAGACTACATATGAGGAAACTACAGTGGTATCTAAAAAACCTATGGTGTCAACATTCTCAAGACCTAGAAACAATAATTCCTATCATACCTTGTCTACGCCTAGAGTTCCTTTGGTGGGCAGAGGTCTGCCACCAAAACAAGGGACTACCTTTCATATCACCCCCTGCCACCCAAACCCTAACAGATGCATCAGACTATGCATGGGGGGCTCACCTGGCAGGGAAGTTCATTCAGGGCAAATGGAACCCAAGTCAAATGCACCTACATATCAATCAAAAAGAAATGTTAGCTTTACAGAACGCTCTGGCAGCCTTCAAGGACCACATTCTTCCAGGACAACTAATGGTAAAGACGGACAACACCACTGTTATGTGGTACATAAACAAGCAGGGGGGTACACATTCTTACCCCCTCTGCATACTAGCCATGGCATTGTGGAACACAACCTTGAGCTACCAAGTGCACGTACAAGCTCAATTCCTGCCAGGAAAATTAAATACATTGGCAGACTAACTAAGTAGAAACTTCATGGACCCACACGAGTGGAAACTGGAATCAAGTATTTTCAATATGTTGACAAGCAAATGGGGGAGCCCAGATATAGACCCGTTTGCTTCTCCCCAGAACTACCAATTGGACACATTTTGCACAAGGACTCCCCACAAACAAGCCTGGAAAGTGGATGCTCTGTCCTTCAGCTGGAAAAACCTATCAGTCTATGCCTTCCCCCCTCTGCCTCTGCTCTCCAAAGTACTACTAAAAATCAAACACAACAAACCAAGGATGATTTTGATTGCTCCAGACTGGCTGTGCCAACACTGGTGTACCCCCTCTTGCGCTGTGTCACGGTCATCTCCATGGCACCTGCCTCAGACTCCTTCCCTGCTGTCTCTGCAGGAGAACCAGATTCTGCACCCTCAGCTTCCAACACTGAACCCTTCAGCCTGGCTAATTACTTAATCTCTCCTTTACCATCCCTCAGCAAGCCTGTGATGGATATCATTTTAGAGGCAAGGAGGCCTAGTACTAGAAAATCTTATGATGATAAATGGAAAAGATTCTGTGCCTGGAACCAATCACAAGGGATGAGCACAGCAGCGCCCAATTTACCTCAGATTTTACAATACTTAACTGAGATGCTTCACAAGGGCCTGTCTTTTTCCTCCATTAAAATACACGCCCCAGCCATTTGAGTTCATTATAACACAGAACCTCCCCTCTTCTCTCATCCACTGCTCAAGTAGTTCCTCAGAGGGGACAAAAATTTGAGACCACCCAGGAGTGCTCCAACCCCAGCCTGGGACCTTAACTTTGTCTTGGAGAAACTCACTCTACCTCCTTTTGAGTCAGCTGCTACTGCAGACTTAAAATTTCTTTATTGGAAAACAGCTTTCCTAATCACCGCTAGAAGGGTATCTGAATTACAGGCTCTTATGTCTTTCATGCGGACAGGGTGTCCCTCAGAACCAATCCATCCTTCATGCCCAAGGTGATATCTAGTGTGGCTCTTAATCAGTCCATTCATTTGCCAACCCTCTTTCCCAATCCACAGAATAAAGTGGAACGGATACTGCATTCCTTAGATGTGCACAGACAACTTGGATTCTACTTGGACAGGACTAAACCTCAAAGGAAATCTGAACAACTGCTGGTGGCATTTGCTGCAGGGGCAGAGGGGAAGGCTATTTCAAAGCAAACCATTTCTAAATGGATAAGCCATTGCATTCATTTCTGCTATAAGCACCATGGAAAACCTATCCCCCAGGGGATCAGACCTCATTCCACCAGGGCTGCATCTACCTCTACAGCCTTTCTCAGAGACGTCCCTACCAGGGACATCCTAGAAGCTGCTACCTGGAGTTCTGTACACACTTTCACCAAGCATTATCATTTGCCAATTTTCTCTAAATCCAGAGCTGGCTTTGCCACTGCAGTCTTGCAGGGCCTTATAGCTGGCCCTAATGCTATCTAAATTCCTCCTCCCAACCATAGCTTTGGGAATCTACCCAAATGTAATGACTGCAACAGTGAAACACGAAGAATATAGTACAGTTGTGTACACTTAACATAAATGTAGATGTTCAAGTGTATTCACTATTGCAGTCCTGGTTACCCTACCTCCAGCCCCCTAACTTCTTTTGGCTACACCTCTGTTTTCATTTCCTATGCTTAAAAACCTTTTTGGTGTATTTGCTTTTTTGTTGGAGGTATATCTTTGTGCTTTTATGCTTAATTGCTTCCCATTGGGGGGCACCTGACATCTGGGGCAAGAAAACCTGATGTAATGGCATTGGCTGCATATTTTATACCCCTGACGACCTGGCGTTATGGAAAGAAGGGACAGCAACTGACGCAGGGCCCAAGACTTTGTTAATCAGGCCGACTGAGGGCTACCTGCAAGCAGATAACCCAAATGTAATGACTGCAACAGTGAATACACTCGAACATCTACATTTATAGTAAGTGTACACATCTGTACTTTATTACCTCTCTGTACTCCTCCCTCATTAGACTTGTAATTGAGTATACGCACTGTTTGATATGTACCTCTCCAAACACCTGCACCAACTGGAAAGGCCATAGAAATACATCACAAAGAGAATCAATGGCCTCCAACACCTGTCCTATGCGGACAGCCTCAAATCACTATCACTTTACTCGGTATCATACAGATTGCTCAGAGGTGATCTGTGTCTCTTCTACAAGGCAATATTGGACCCTGCCCTACTAGAGATGTTCCATATCCTTAAGTCTACCTCCTCATGCATTACCTGCTCAGTAGGCCAAAATCTAATGTGCGACATCAGCAAAACCTGCTGGAGAGACAGGTTTGTCTACCAGAGGCTGGCCCGTCTCTGGAGTAGACTTTCCCGTACATGTCAGAGTACATCGCTGACCTTCTTCAAGCAGAACCTTGATGAGTGGATGGGAAACCACAAATTTTTCCCAGGGTTCCACCTTTGTCCCTCATTGACAGGGTCAACAGGTGCTGACTGAGGTTTCTTTTTTGGGAATAAACTTTTGGCTAGGCTTATAAGGGCCCCAGGGCCATCAGCTTAGTAACCTCCTATGATAGGTTTTGTATAGTTCTACCATGTATTTTTTCTCACCCGCAACACACCCACACAATGTATGTGATTCTGAAGCAGGTGGCACTAATGTGTTGTCTGCTATAGCAAAAAAAAAAAAAAAGCTTATTTTTTTCCATCAAACATCATAACATTTAGCGTTTCATATTCCATATCCACCCACCTGTATTCTACATTTCATGCCTTCTTTTTCATTTATAAAACTCTGCTATATAATCACTCGGTTCAGAAAGTATCTGTAGTTTTTGCAGGAGTCTGTTCTGTTCTAAAGCAAACTTGCACATACTTCCTCCTGATGACTATAAAATTATTTTAAAAAAAGTTTCCATGGAGTCTCTTTGCTGTAGTTCAGATTTATTCCAACAGTTTTACTACTTATTTCAGTACCCCATTATCATGTAGTATTTCATTTCCAGTATGTATAATAGCCTTGATATTTGATCTGGGAGGAAACACATTTTCATCCAAGTACTTGTTTGTAGGAGGGAAAATGCCTTGCATATCCGACACGTTATATATGATCATTGTACTATTCACTCTTGCAGTTCTCACGTTTGGGTTATCCTGAGTGTATCTGACTAGCCTTTCAGAGCTCTTTCCTCTGTGAGGGCTCCAGACAATTTCCTCTTTTCATTATAGGAACATTGGTAGTATAAGGGTGCATCAGAAGGCACAATCTTCAAATCTTTCTTGCCTTACAGGTTACATTAGTTGTATGCATCTCTGCAGTGTGTGTAGACTGTTGATCAACCTAGTAAGTCTGTTGGGGCAGATTAAGTACCCCATAGGGGATTTCTTTTTTTCTTGGGTCATACTTGTCTAGCACATTTCTTCTGAATAACTGTTTAGTATAGCAAACCAGTACTGCATAAGGAGTTCCACAATGTGTCTTTTACATTTTTTTACCTCGATCTGGAGCACAACATAGACTCTTGTCGCACTGTATATCCTTCACCTATTGGTAATCTGACATCATTAAAAGTCTTCTAAGAGTTGACTTCCAGAAAGGACCTCTGGCCTGGTTATGTGCCTCCATGATGTCATCCAAAACCTCCAGGGTTGTCTTCCTTTAAAAAAAATATATTGAAAAAAGGGAGGAGCTTAAGGAAATGAATGACATGATCAATGGTTCAGGACTTCTGCAATCCAGTGATTTAGTTTCAGATGTGGTGCTTTTGCAGCCCTCACTTTGGAATTCATTTTGACCGAGGCCTCAAGTATAACGTCAATGGCAGGCACTCACATTTTCAGTTTGACATTTCCTTGTGAACACTTTGAAGCCCCTTTGGCATCTAGAGATATTTTTCTATGTATATGGAAGTGAGCTGTATTACTGCCAGGAATATATTATTCTATGTATTCTCTGTGTTGTTATGGTGAAACTTCACCACCCTTGATTGCAGGTGCAGGACCTTGAAAAAAGCATAGGAGAATTTTCACAATGTCCTTGCAATTTCTTGTATACAGTGTAAATATCACCTTTGGTCTCACCCAGAAATTGTCCTTTTGCATAACCTAGGATTGTCAACAAAAGATAAATATCAGACAGTTTGGCAGTTCAGTGAGGTAGCATTAAAAAAATGGTGTAGAAGCCTCCTGCAGCAGTGATCTCTATGATGAACATGATGCGTTTGTGTGCAATGGCACTATACTATCTATTCATCTGAAATAGGATTTTTGCTAGAATAATCTTCCATCCACCTTTCTTTACTACCGCCAGTACTTCTACCTGTTTTATATCTAGTCTTCTAATTTGTAGTTTATCATGAAAATACAGTTATAATTGAGGCAATTCATTCTGTTAATTTTATTATCATTGTTAATATTGTGATTAAATAACAGTTGTATTACTTTATTTTTTTGTGGCTACTTATGCTCCTTGACTTTACCTATAGAGCATTTGCTGATGTATATATTATGTTTGTGTGGAGGAAGTTCTAGTTTTTTTTTAAACTGGGTTCCCACTAATGACCGCTGATCATCTTTGAACACTTCCTAATGTAAATAGGAATGCTTGACTGAAAAAGATCTGGACTGTAACTGATGCCCAATTGATAACTAAACTCCCTCACCACCTCCCATATTGATCATTATCTGTTACCTCTGCTTGATTGCTGGGTCTACCAGACCCCCCTTAGCCTCTCCAAGGCTAAACGTATCCCGTGTCCAGGGCCTGAGAGCAAACCAATTACACTGGTGGAGTACCATAACCGTTGCCAAACTGCGGTTGCCTTGCATGCTCCACAGTGGCAGCCTTCAGGAGGTGCATGCTAGTTTCCGCACATGCTCAACTTCACAAACAAGTGGTTTAATGCTTGCAGTGCAGAGCTCATCCAACTCTTAGTGCTGCTATCACAACGATCCTAGGCAGCCTCCCTTGCCCTAGGATGGGCCAGCTGGTATTGGTAGCTTACGCCCATCCTCCCAAGTGGTCCCTCCAGTGCCTGTGCCACTAGTCGAATGCAAGTCATATGGAATGCAGAGCTGCATATGATGGTCAAAAGTCACTTGATAACTAAGCTTCTCCAGAGGTCTAGTCTTGCAGCAGAGACCTTATTATCCAAACATATATTTTCACAGTTAGTGGATCTCAGTTGTAATTTTTTCCATTTTGTATAACTGCATTCCATGCCTCACAGTTTGACTGAGAATTTGTTTAGTTGGTTCATCAGAAAAAATGGAAGATGCATATTAGTGTGACCAACTCGGTCTTTTTTCCTTCATGCCGTACTGCAGTTAGCAGGAGTAATTGTTAAAACTGGATGTTATTCAATGTGGCATTTTTATGCTTATCTTGATATACAGGTGTGAAAAAGTAATGTCTGCAACTAAAGTTTATGTAATGGCTCCAGCACTAGACTTTACACTGATAAGCAATGTACATAGTTCTTTTATGCTGTTATTCTTCATGCTAGTAAGTCTAAAAGTGTGTTATTTCCTCTTGTGTATGTTGATTACTTTATAAATGTTAGATTTTTACCTGAATGTCAATGTCATTGGCTCAGCACATTTTCCTTTGGTGCTTGAAAATCCAGACTATGTTTTATTCCCAAGCCAGTAACTTCAATTAATTTCTAATGCTGACATTGCAGTGCAGAATGATATGTTAAGTGGGTACAATAGTCCTAAGTATGCCATCCTGTGGATGCCATGTTAAATAGCCCCATCTGTCTGGGTGTATTACATTCTGTATGTATAACTCCATCTTTCCTACACAAATGTATGATTCAGTACTTGTAACCCCTTATCCTTGTCCTGTTTTGTTTTATGCAAAATATCAACTTGTCTCCCTTGCTATAGTACCCAAGCTACAATGATCACAATACTACCCACACCATCACTTTCTTCATCTGTTAAACCATCATATTAACCATAAATTAAATCTTATTTTAAAGTTTTAAAATATTCCGTTCCCAATTTTTATACCAACATATTTAAAATCTTGTGCATTTGTTGCATACAATACCTTTGTCATGCTCAAAATTTCCCCTACAATATGCATACGACCTCAAGTCTTCCCTGAAAATAGATTGTAGGCCTAGTTGGGGTTGGTCTGTCAACTAAAATGTAAATAAAAGAAAATTAAATATTCAGAACCCTTTTTCTGACAGATTGAATTTCTCTTTATGAAGCGTTTAATTTGGAGTTCTCTTGAGCTTTCTTCATGTTGGAATTATTTTTACGGTATAGTAGAGCAGAAAATATTTTACTGTGCCGGTTTTGAATTGCGAAATACTTTTTCTGTTATTCATATCATGCAGTTATTGTTCATTGTGATCTATCTACTGTTTGAAGATTGTGGCTTTTGAAGCATATTGTTGGATTTCAGTATGTAGTAGTTGTCTTTGCCTTGTTCATTCATGAGACAAAAGTTACAGACTCTTTCTGAATTCATGCTTTGCACCTAATGTTGTTTTTCATTCATTTTTTTCTGTTACAGTTTCTTTATCTGGACATTTTATGAAGAATGAAGTCCGACCTTAATCTGGCATCAATTCGTTTTAGCCTGTTTATTTTGATCAAGTGCTGTTGCAGCATATCACACTTTCCTGTCCTAGTTTGTATAAACTAGATAAAAAAAAAACTGAAGTAGTTGATCACCATGTATTTTATATTTGAGCAATAGATAATGTCAGTTAAAATCTTTGTCATCTAGGAGTATGACAATGCTATGAATGGCCTGGATCACATTGCTCTCATCCCCACCAAACGAAGAGTACACCACAAGAAGTCCATTTTTTTTTCCCCAAGAACAGTCAACATGTTGAAATGTGCTCCTAATGGAGCAATAGATAACTTAATAATTTTAAATCTTTTGTCATGTAGGAGTATGAAACTGTTATGAAAGGCTTGGATCGCAATGCTCCTTCAGTGCCCCCACAGAATACACCACAAGAAGCACAGCAAGTAGAAATGTGGAAGAAGTATATTCAGTGGGAAAAGAGCAATCCACTTCGAACAGAGGATCAAACTTTAATTACAAAAAGAGGTGAGAGAAGTGCAGCAGCAGCAGACATTTTAATTGTAAGAAATCGTGTTATTTTAAATGATAGTTTTAGTTAGCCATTCTGTTTGGTAACTGTATTTTTTGAGGAATGCTTAAAGATTGTCATATTAGTATTTCTAAAAGTATTATTAAAATAAGTAAAAAAAAAAACCTATCCTGGTTCTGTTTCTTTTCGCCCTGTGTGTGCCACTTTGTTTCTCAGCTTGCAGAAGTTTGTTTGCCAGATTTGGTGTGCTTGGATAAGTATACTATTCTAAAGCATCTTTGACCTGGTTTGGGTCTCAAGTAAAGCACTGGGTGTCCCTTTGCATTATCAGTGGTTAAAAGGAGCGTATCTGATGCATCATTTGAAGATGTTGTTTCATCTTGGCAGAAGCATTTGAGTAAAAAGCATCACTCTGAAAACAGGGTGAATGAGTGTTTTCTGTATGCAAGCATTTTCTGGCCTATATTAGTGATTGGTTTACACAGGAGAGCAGTACATCATTTTTCATTCAAGTGACTTTTATTTTATTGGTGATATGTCCTTAAATGGATTGTCATGCCATAATTAAAGGTGTTGCAAGTTTTGTCTGTTATCAGAACTGAGAATCTGGCTTCAGGAAGGGGAAATTATAATATTTGATCTGTAGCATAGAATAATTAAAAAAAAAAAATCTGTAAAAGGTTTAGTTTGCTGTTTTACTCTCTACTGTTTCACTTCTGTAAGTGTATTTAGTAAAGCAGAAGCAGGGCTGCTACTTAATGTAAAATATTAAGTACTGTTCTGGTACCAGTTAGTCTCGAGTTTACTTCTTGTGTAACTCAGTAGTATCATATTTAGGCCTTTCCAGGATTTTTACTATTTTAATTTTATTTTCCACCATTTACTTTTCCATATTTAAACTTGGAGTACTACCTTTATAACTCCAAATTGTAATAGTGGAACTTCTGCATGCTCACTGTGTTGTTTTGTAATGCCGCCACCCCACCCCACCCCTTACAAACCGTTAAGCTCCATCTGTCGGACTAGAGTCCATTCATTCCCTGGAGATGAGGATCTTTTTCTTCCACAGATCCTGTAAGGTGATCCCTGTCTGGAGGGACTGTCATCCAGGCAAACTTTGTGGAGTTGGCACTGTTGCCAGCAACCTTACCATGAGAGCATTTTTGTATAAATGACCCTAATCCCTACCCTTGCATGGTGAGTATAGGTTGTACTCCACCTTAGGGACCACCAAGGGTCCCTCCAACAGTTTATACTTTACTCCATCGAGCAGTCATCTTCGGCTACTGTTACTAATTTGGATGGGAATGCCCATGCCGTCCCTGAACTGGCTCATTTTCCATACAACCCTGTTCCTGCTCTCCAGCAGGCCATGTCTGTGTGTGAGTGGTAGCACTCACATCTAGTCCTGCTTCTGAGCCATTAGCCGGACCCAAGTTGTGATCAGGGCTTTCTCTATCTCTGACACCAACAGAGTACTGTTTGAAGACTTTTAACTTTTTTGTGGTGTTTCTGTGACACCAGACATGGGAGCTGAGCTGTCCCCAAAATGGCACCATTTGATGAGATGTATTAAAGGCTATTTGAATCTCTTTCTTCTGTCAAGACTTGATTGTCTGCTCCTATCACAGTTAATAATAAAAAGTAAATTTGTGTAGTCACTGGTGGAACAGCAAGCACTGGTACCGCTGTTTAAGGGCTTGCAGCATCTCATGCCTTAAAAAGGACAATTGCACTAGGCCAGTGCAAGGTGCTACCAAATTTGTACTGCAAGTTGAGTTGTACTTTGTAACTATGCCCCATTTCCATACAGGTAGGAAATAGACTTGGCTGGAAGGCTTCATTGCTAACAAGTCAGGGTGTGTATGTCTGTGTTTTATAGTCCAGTAGCAAAAGCAGTGAGTATAGTTGTAGGCATTTGTGTTAACCCAGGTGAATGTTTTTGTTCAAAAGACCGTTATCAGCCAGTCCTTAGAAAAAAGCAAGTGCAGTTAATTCATGGAGCATCCCCAAGCAGTAATATACAGTTTGCACATAGCATAATAGTACAATTTTAAGAATAAAAGTAAGAAAGTTGTGTTTGGTTACATTTTCAGTACAAACTAGAAGAGTTTGTAGGGAGGATAAACATATAGTTCAGTCATTACAAGCTAGATGAAAAAGAAAGATGCATCCAGGTCATTAGTGTTAGAGGGATGAAGCCCTGACCACAGCCTAAGTGACCCAAGACTGATTAGTGGCTTGGGCACTGGAAGAGCTGCTGGCAGGGGGGGTGGGTGCTGTGTGAGTGGCTATTACTAGCTCAACCATCCTGCGGAGTGGGGTGAGAGTGGGTTGGCTGGCTTATTGCAGTGTTGGTACCTACTGGAGAGAAACCTATATCTAATGCCAAGTCATGCTCATGTGATAACTTTCAAGGAGCATATATGGGAATGTGCATGCCACAGGAGAAGTAACTGCAAGACCCTTGTATCTGCCAACAGATGCCAAGGAGAGAGATGTAAGGTTAAATAAGAAAAAAAAATGATAGCTGCCTGTATGATGGCCTCCCATAATTAGCCCTTACCCACAGGAGAGCAAATAAGTTAATAATTAGCAGGTGTTGTGGGATACTTAAAAAGCAATAAGTATATATTTGTATGATATAGACTGCACTAACATCTGTAGCACCTAGTACAGACTGCATACTGTATTTTGAAGGAGAAACGTATATTCATGATACCACTGACTCTAACATGCAGTGCAACAGCAGAAACATTTTATATAGATTCTGTGCTGACAATGCAAATCCATCTTTAAATTTCAATTGTATTAGAAGTAATTTCTCCTGAAATTTTAAGAATTATGCTGTCCCTTGTTCAGGCTTTAAAATACTCCCTGTGTGTGTCTAATATACATATTAATTTCTTGATGGTGGTCTTATTTTATAGTCTTTCTCCTGTTCCATTCCTTCCATTTTGGATATTCCATTTGTTTACACTTTATGCAAAACATGCTTTAATATTAAGATACGTCTAAAGAGAAGTACACAGGTTAGTGTTTTCCTGGCTATATTTTAGATTTTTTTTTGGTATGGCATTCATTCTCATAGGTTCATAGGTTCATAGGTTCATACTAGGCTATCTGCCCGAGGGCATTTACAAGCCTAGCCCATAGTTTTGTGGCTTACGCCACCCCTTTAGTATGGGGAACTATACCCATTATTTTGCTGTGCCTCTGTTGAGCAGTGACACTGAGGTAATCCCTGGGGTATATCTGCGATCTCCCATCCATTGGTCAAGATTTCTCTTGAACAAGGCCAGCGAGGTGCTCTGCCTCACATATACCGGGATTTTATTCCACAGCATAGGGAGTCTTTGGGTGATGAATCTATCCCTCCAGCACGTCCTATTAATAGCCGTGTCGAGGTTTAAGTCTCCGCCCTTGTGGCTCTGACGGATCTAGATTTTTGAGGTGAAGCATATTCATCAAATCTGGGTTTGACATGGCCTTGTATGTTAGGCAAAGGTCACCTCTGAGCAAGCGGTGGCGACTGAATAGAGCTGGAGTTCTTTCAGTCGGGCAGCATAGGACAGATGTTTGAGACCCTTTATCCTTTTGGTGAGGAACTTTTGTGGCCTCTCCAGCTGCTGCAAGTGTCGGGTCAGATACATTCCGAATGGGGCATTGTACTCAATCATTGGTCTGATGAGTGATGAGTATAGGGAGACTATGACCTCCCTTGATCTAGATGAGAATCCCTTCATGATAAGGTGGGCAATGTAGAAGGTCTTCCTAACTACTTTAGCTACATGGGTGTCGAATGACAGACTACTATCAACCTGGGTCCCCAGGTCCCTGATAACTTCTTCTGTACTCAGTGGATTGCCACCTATTTGGTAGCTAGGGGTAACCTTGTTTTTCCCGAAGGGTATGACTATGCATTTTTGGCATTTAACTTTAGGCCATGGCTCTGGCACCAGTTATCCGTTTCTGTGAGACCCTTCTGAAGGATATCTGTGTCAGATGTGTTTTCTACTATGGCCCAGTTTGCAGTCATCTGCAAACTTTGTCAGCCATAACCCTCCTGTGTTTGCTTGTACTGGAAAAGTAGATGCCAAACAAGAGTGGGCCCAGGACTGAGCCCTGTGATACACCACTTGTGACAGGCTTTGAGTCTGACATGGCGCCAGCAACTCTGACCCTGTGGGTTCTGTCACTCAGCCAGTTTGCAACCCATCTTGTGATGTATGGGTTAACATTTAAGCTGATGAGTTTTTCAATGATACCCGAGTGGGGTATTGTATCAAAGGCCTTCGCCAGATCGAGGTAGGCTGTATGGACTGCCTTTCCTCATCAATGGCTTTGGTGACTGTTTCAAAAAGTCAACCAAGTTTAGAAGGCATGATCTGCCTTTGACAAAGCCAAACTGGGATGGATCCAAAGTCTGCAAATTCCCTATGTCTTTATTTATGAGGTCCATTATGATCCTCTCCATGGCTTTGCAGATAAGGCTTGTCAAGCTAATGGGCCGGTAATTTCCAGGGTCGGTGGAGGCACAGCCTTTGTGAAGTGGGACCACAGTTGCAGTGCGCCACTCCTGGAGTGCGTATCCAGAGGTAAGACTATGATTAAACAGCTGTCCTAGCTGTGGGTTTAATTCCTCGTTGAGTTCTTGGAGCACACAGCCGGGGACACCATCAGGTCCCATGGATGGTGTGTTTTTTGCTTTGGAGAGAGCAGTTCTCACTTGGGCGTTGGAGATGTTTGGCGGGCTGCAATCGCTTGGTATAGATATCTCTCCTCTTGGCGGAGAGGGGAGAAGTTTGCACTGAACCTGTCAGCCAGTATGTTGGCAATGTCTGTAGGATCAGTAATCTTCACATCATTTTGAACTAGTTCTGAGCATATCTGGGAGTTTCCTCCCAGGTTTCTAACATAGCTAAAGAAGGCCTTATGATTGTCTTTTGAGTCTTTAGCTATTTTTCTCTCAAAATTTGCTTTGGATGATTTTATGAGAGCTCTTAGTTTTTACTTATAGTGATCAAGGGTGTCTTACCTTTTAAGGATTTTGCTCTATCTTGTAGTAGCTTCCTCCTTTTGTTGTAGAGTTTGTTTATGGCTGGGGTCCACCAGAGTGGACGCTTGCCTTTGGTACAAAGAGTCTTTGTTTTGCTTGGGATTGCCTTATCCATGCAGTCCTGCAGGTGCTGGTAGAAGGCATTTGTAAGTGATTCAGCGGCTTGAGTACTGTTTTCCGTCGGCTCGCGTGCCTTAAAGGGGACCACACTAGTCTTTAGAAGTGTGAAGTCGGCTTCGAGAAGTTCTTTACTGTGGTCTTTTAATTTCAGGTAGGGGTGGGATGAAGACCTCCAGCGAGATTAGTTTGTGATCTGATCTCACCAGTGAGGGGTATACTTCCGGTGTTGAACATTGTGCTCCCATGTTCGTGATGATGAGATCAAGTATGTTTTCTCCTCTTGTGGGGATGGTGATTAGTTGTTCCATGGCATTTGAGTTTATGAATTCCAGGAACTTTTGGGCTAGGGTGTTTGGGCTTGAGTAGTGTTCCCAGTCTATATTAGGGTAATTGAAGTCACCTAGTATGATGGTGTTTGGTGATACATTTATCCCTCTAGTGTTTTCAGGAAGGCCATGTGAGGTTCCTGAGTTTGTGAGGGTGGCCTGTAACATGCTACAATTTGCAGAGCAGTCTTGCCTATGGTTAATTGCACCTGGATGGTCTCCGATGCATTGTGCGTTGCCACCAGTCTTGAGGTGTGGGTGTCTTTGATGAATATGGATACCCCCCCTCCTTTCTTGGTATTGTCCGGATTTTGGGGCGGAACGCATGATAAGAGGTAAAACCTGATAGTGCTGGGGTGCTCTCAGGAGCCTTGAACCAGGTTTCTGTCACTGCACAGACATCGATGTTCTCCATACTGAGAAGGGCCTCGAGTGCGTGCATTTTGAGATTTAGACTTCTGGCATTGAGCAGCATTACCCTTAGTTTTTTCCTTTTTGTGTTCTAGGGTGGTAGGTTTAGAATTTGAGCCTTGCCTAAAAAGGCACTATGGGGTGGCAAGAGCCTTTGCCAATATCCGAATCCCAGGGTGACAGGTGCAAGCCGTCCCTTGAAGCAGCGTGGCTTGTCCAGCATGTCATCCCAGGCAGACAGACATTGGATCCCCTTTGAATGACACCAGAGTTTAAGCCAATTGTTAAAGCTGATCATCTTATCTCTGTATTGTGGCATCATTCTTGGTGAAGGTAGGATACTGCTCAAGGTCAGGGTCATACCTGCCTGGGCTACATAATCAGAGAGCTCCTCAATGTCTCTTTTCATGTAGTCCAAGGAGGTACGTCTCAGGTCGTTTACACCAGCGTGGACAATGACTGAGTCATATTTGTACCTGCTGGTATATGAGTTACATCAGTAGTTCATGAAAATGCAGGAGGTTGTCATTCTGTACTGTGGATATAAAAAGTTTACACACCCCTGTTAAAATGTCAAGTTTTTGTGATATAAAAAAATGAGACCACAATAAATCATTTCAAAACTTTTCCCACCTTTAATGTGACCTATAACCTGTACAGTTCAATTGAAAAACAAACAAATCTGTTAGGGGAAAAAAATATAAAAAAATAAAAGTACAATATGCTGGTTGCATAAGTGTGCACACCCGTAAATTAATACTTTGTTGTGTGCACACCCTTAAACTAATACTTTGTTGAAGCATCTTTTGATTTAATTACAGCATTCAGTCCTCTTGCCTAGGAGTCCATCAGTATTGGCACATCTTGACTTGGCAATATTTTCCCACTCTTCTTTGCAAAAGCGCTCCAAGTCTGTCAGATTGCGAGGGCCTCTCTTTTGCACAGCCCTCTTCAGGTCACCTCACAGATTTTCTATTGGATTTAGGACTGGGCTCTGTCTGGGCCATTCCAAAACTTTAAATGTCTTCTGGTGAAGCCATTCTTTTGTTGATTTGGATGTATGGTTATTGTCATGTTGAAAGGTGAAATTCCTCTTCATTTTCAGCTTTCTAGCAGGCGCCTGAAGGTTTTGGACCAAAAGTGACTGGTATTTGCAACTGTTCATAATTCCCTCCACCTTGACTAAAGCCCCTGTTCCAGCTGAAGAAAAGCAACCCTAAAGCATGATACTGCCATCACCATGCTTCACCGTGGGGATGGTATTCATCTGGTGATGCAAAGTGTTGTTTTTGCCCCAAACTTACCTTTTAGAATTGTGGCCAAAAAATTCAACCTTGGTCTCATCAGACCATAGCATGTTTTCCCACATGCTTTTGGGAGACTTGATGTATTGTTATGCAAATTTTAGCCAGGCCTGGATGTTTTTCTATGTAAAAAAAGGCTTCCATCTTGCAACCCCTACCCCATCGTCCAGACATATGGAAAATTGTTGTTGCATGTAGTACACAACCAGTACTTGCCAGAAATTCCTGCAGCTCCTTCAGTGTTGCTGTAGGTCTCTTGGCAGCCTCCCTGACCACTTTTTTCATCAATTTTGGGAGGATGTCCAGTTCTTTGCAACATCACTGTTGTCCCATATTTTCTCCACTTTTTGATGTTCCATGGTATATCCAATGCTGTGGAAATTTTTTTGTACCCTTCTGACTGATATCTTTCAACAATGAGATCCCTTTGATGCTTTGTAACTTTTCTGTGAACCATAGCTTTTGCTGTAGCGGGTAAAACTGAATCAGGAAAATCATACTAGGACAGATGAACTTTATTTGGGGTTAATCAGTCTCTTTAATTGATGGCAGATGTGTACCCAAGAAGACTGACTGCTGTAATTAAATCAAAATGTGCTTCAACAAGGTATTAGATGTTATGTTGTCCTATCTCACCTTCATTCTTACTGGATGGGTTTGGAGCTGATCCTCGACTCCGACTGGGCCGAATACACTAGCTCGTGGCAGAGTAGGTATCCCATCATGCAGTGGTACAATTTCTCAGATCTCATTTGCCGCTTTGAGTTCAGATGTTCTCTTCTTGGCTGTGGCTAAGTTTTTGTCCTTTGCAATTTTTTCTATTTTGTTTGGGTCTTTCGGCTTTTCCCGGTTAGGAGTCGCCACAGCAGAACTCCGGTCCGCTAATGATTGGTAGTGGATTTTTACGTACCAGGTTACCAGCCCTGACGCACAACCTTCAACGAAGGCACGCCCCATTCACGTATGCCTCCACACAGAAGACGCTCTAGCTGAGAATCGAACGGGGTAACGTCTTGCTATGAAGCGACAACGCTCCCGCAGCACCATATTTTTCTATATTTAAAACAGAATTTCTTAAATAGTTTGAGAGTGCTTACATAGCTTGGGTAGATTATTCTTGCTGCTGTGTTTCTTTTTGGCCATTTTTTCGCCAGGCCTGTATTGTGTATCCCATCGCCTTCTGCTGTAGTGGTGTGCTTAAATTATTTAGATAGACTGTGTGTGTAGTGCTTTAATAATTTAGTGGATTAGTTAGTTATTAGCTCGTTTAAGTTAGAGAGCTAACTGCCCGTTTGAGTTAGAGGGCTAGTAGTAGTAATGTGTTTCTCTGTGTTCTGGTAGTTACTAGGCCCATTTAAATTTGAGGCCCTAGTGCTCATTTAAATTAGATAAAAGTTATTTCCCTTTAGTGTCACTAGATGTGCTGTGTGGTAATTATAGTCTCTAACTTTTTTTTTCTAGAATTGTTTTTTCTGTGTGGCATTTACTTGGTTGATATATTGTTGTAGGATTTCTTCATCCCTAACATGTCTAAGGAAACTAGGGAGAAAGAACACAAACCTTCGGGCTTTAAGAAGTGCCAAAAGTGCTCTCAAGAGATGTCCATTACTGATGGACATAGCATTTGTGTTTACTGTTTAGGACCAATCCATCTTCAGAAAACTTGCACATTTTGCCATGCCTTTAGCGTCCGTGTTTTGCAGGAGAGGAAAAATAAGCTGATTGTCAAAGGACTCTTGAAACCGGCCTATGAGGAAGCATTGCACAGTGCTTCGTTGTCGTCGTCCAGTAAGTCTTCTTCCTTTAAGGACAAACCAGCTAAAAGGCCATCTTCTGTCTCTTCTGATCAGTCTGAGCCTCCTGAAAAATTGACACAAATTTCACAGGCTTCAACCTCCTTGGCTCCACAGTCTTCGGAACAGACAGAGATTATTATTGATAAGCCTAGATGTTCATCGTGTTTCACTGTTGCAGTCATTACACTTGGGTTATTCTGCTGGCAGGCTACCCGCAGTTGGCCTGAATTCCAAAGTCCTGGTCTGGCGTCGGTTGCTGTCACCTCTTCCCTGATGTCAGTGCGCCAGGGGTATATAAGATGCAGATGACGCCATTTCCTTCAGTCTTTCTTGCCGCACGGTGCCCGAAGCAAAAGCAGTTCACAAGTGCCGGTCGGCCGACTCGTGAGATTTTCGAAATTGAATTTCAGATCCAAAGTCTTCAATAAAGCTAAGTACCCCATTGGGGAAACTTTTTTCTTGCTCCAGACCGATGTCAGAAAAAGTTAACAATTGTATTTCTGGTGGGAAGCAAATACCTCATAAGAATTTTCATTCTTACTGTATTCCTTGTCTAGGCCCTGACCATAACGTTGCTAGTTGTCGGTTTTGTGCTAGATTTAACCAACGCACTATTAAGCGTGTGTACGATTTTGCTTTTCATTACTTTGGCTGAAGGTTTAACTATATAATGCCGTCGGAACAGCCGACGACCAGAGTTCATAAAAAGCGCAAGGAAAAAGAAAAGGACAGGCATCCGAGGTCCAAAACCAATGACGAAGCCTCTTCTAGGCCAGTCGCCGGTTCTCAGTGAGGCACTTTCGCAGCCCCTGACACCCGCTACCTCAGAGCCACTGGCCGCCTCAGACTCCCACGTGGAGACAACTAGGCCTCTGGATACTCAAGGTATTGGGCCTTTGGAAACTAATCCCTCAGATGGGTCCTGAGCCGCTGAGCAGGCATCGGCTTCTGAGGGTGTTTTCAGACCTACACAGCTTTATATCAAGCCAACTTCAGCATCCAAGACAAAGACTAAAACAGCTTTAAAGACAAGGAAACAAGTACAGCATTCTCCAGGACAGACTTCCATGCCTAAGAAACAGATGCTCAAAATGGCCGAAGACCTAATTACTTTGATCAGGGGGTTCCCATCCCCCTCCTGATAAGAGGCCTAGGCAAGACACTGAATATGATTTCTCTGATCAGATTTCCGTTTCCTCTGACTCCTCTTCAGAACAGGGGTACTCTATTCCTCCCTATGAGGATTCTGATGCTGAAGAATCTATTCCTTCAGCTTCTCCTCCAGAGGATTATTTATTTGGGGAAACCCTGCATACCATGAGGGAGCATTTCCACTGGGAGAGCCAAGATTACTCAGAATCTAAGAAAAGGCTCAGAGACTTCAGCACAGACCTCTTGCTATTCCACCTGATGTTCATCGTGCATACAGCTGCAGTAATAACATATGGGTTCTCTGCCATCAGGCGGTCCCTCGGTCGGCCGAATTCCAAAGTCTAGGTCTGGCGTCGGTTGCTGTCGCTTCTTTTCCTGACATCAGAGAGGCAGGAGTATATAAGACACAGCCGACGCAATTTTCTTCAGTCTTTTTTGCCGCACAGTGCCCGAAGCAGAAGCAGTTCGCAAGTGCTGGTCGGCCAGCTCCTGAATTTACGAAAAATTTGGAAACCGAAGTCTTCATTAAAGCGAAGTACCCCGTTGGGGAAACTTTTCTTGCCTCAGACCGATGTCAGAAAAAGTTAACAATTGTATTTCTTGTGGGAAGCAAATACCGCATAAGGATTTCCATTCCCTCTGCATACCTTGTTTAGGCCCAGACCATGACGTCTCGGGCTGTCGCTTTTGTACTACTTTCAATAAACGCACTATCAAGCATCGGGTGGAGTTCGCCCAACATTTATTTGGTAAAGCATTTGATTATAAAATGTCGTCGGAGACTCCGACTACCGTTTTGTCCCAAAAAACGCAAGGACAAGGACCGGCACGCGAGGTCCGTGGTCTCCACCGACACCACGCCAAAACCGGCTACATGTGGTCCGGTTCTCAGCGAGACGCCTATGCAGTCCCTGACTACCAACGACACTTCCTTGGCGGGGTCTTCTGTACCCGAGACCGCAGGTACCTCGGCCCATACCCAGACTACAACCACCGAAGCCACTGTGAGCATTGAGTCTCCTAATGTGGACAGGTCCACTTCCACCCATGGTGTCTTTAGACCCTCATCTTCTTTTTCCATAAAGGCCTTTACTAAGTCCAAATCAGCCAGGCATCCCAAGAGGCCTGTTGCACAGGGCCCATCCACAAGCCCCATGCCTAAAAAACAGATGCTTAAAATGGCTGAGGATTTAATTACTCTTATCAGGGGTTCCCAACCCCCTCCTGACAAGAGGCCCAGAGTGGAGGAAGATTCTCCCTCTTCTGATCAGGGCTCCATTTTTTCAGAACACTCTGATGTAGAAGAGCAATCTTACTCCCCTTTTGAAGATTCTGATGCAGAGCAATCCATTCCTTCTGTATCTCCCCCTGAGGATTATTCTTTTGGGGAAACCTTGCACACTTTGAGGGAACACTTCCATTGGGAAGGCCAAGACTTTTCTGATTCCAAGAAAAGACTGAGGGAATTTCTTTTGTTACCTCAACACAGACCTCTGGCGATACCTCCGGTCTTGGATGTACTTGATGTTTATTCGGAGGCTTGCCTTAACCCGGATTCCCTGCCTCCTGCCCCAGTCAAGCCTGATAGGTACTACAGAGTTCCTAACTCTTACCAATTTCTTTTCAAAAGCCATAATGCTGACCCTGAAACCATTTCTCAAGGGCCCCAAGGGAATGAAGGCCTCTACTGCTAAGAATCCACTACCTTCCGAAAGAGAGTCAAGATCCTTAGAAAGGTGGGGAAAAAAGGTATTTACCTCGGCCACCCTAGCCATGAGGACCTTAAATTGTCAGTTTCATATGCTTAAATATCAGCAGTTTCTGTTATCACAATTAAGAAATAAAATGTCTCAACCTGAACAACCAGATTTGAATGAGTTGCAGGATATGATGCATAGTGCAGAACAAGTGGGTAAACACACCTTACAATGTGGTTATGATGCCCTAGAGGCCTCAAGTAGAGCTGCAGTTACAGGATCAGTCATTCGTAGGCATGCATGGCTTAGGGAACAAATCTTGCCTGATCATGTGAAAGCTAAATTGCTAGATGCTCCTTTACAAAAGGATGTGCTATTTGGTACTAATGCTGAGGAGATACTACGGAAAATGGAAGAAAAAGCCAAATCTATGCAAACTGTCAAAGCTTTTCTACAGGTTCAACCACCACGTTTTAGCAGAAATTGGCCTTCTAAAAACTGGTCCTTTCCAGCCACGGACGGGCCCCAAAGAGGTAGATATAGGCTATGTCAATCACAAGGATCTTATAGAGGCAGGCAATGGCAAGCTCCAATACCAAGAGGTGGCGAAAACGGTGCACAACAATACAGGAAAGAAACCCAATGACTTCCTCCTTTCCATGCCAAGCAAGTCTCAGCTGGCAGTACCCTTGGGAGGAAAGCTGGCATTATTTACAAGAAATTGGCATATGGTCACAACAGACAAATGGATCCTGGACGTTATAAACAGAGGCTACAGATTTCATTTTCACTCTCTTCCAGAAATGAGAGGCATGCCAAACCTGCCACACAATCAAAGGGCAGAGGCACAACTACAAATTTCAAAGCTCATAGACATGAAAGCTATTCAAGAGGTACCTACTCACGAACAAGGTCAAGGTTTTTATTCCAGGCTATTTCTGGTACCAAGGAAAGGAATCGACTGGAGACCCATTTTGGACTTATCCATCCTAAACACATTCTTACTCGTACCAAAATTCAAGATGCTCACATTACAGCAGCTTCTTCCCATGCTGGGCAAGGGGTTTTGGCTGGTAACATTGGACCTCAAGGAGGCATACCTACATGTCCCAATCAGACAAAGCTGCAGAAGATACCTCAGATTTCTTGCAGGTTCAATCCACTATCAATTCTCTGCATTGACCTTTGGCTTATCTACTGCGCCCAGAGTATTCACGAAATGCCTGGCATCAGTAATTGCCTACTGCAGACTTCAAGGGATACAAATTTACCCTTATTTGGACGACTGCCTGATCCAAGCGGACAGCAAGCGCATACTTCTGGAACATCTGGCTTATGCAACACCGTTACTTAATGCTCTGGGATACACAATCAACAAAGAGAAATCCAGGCTAACACCAGTTCAGAAAACAACTTTCCTGGGTGCCAACTTGGACACAAACACCCAGATGGCCTATCTTACGCCAGAAAAGCAGAGGCAACTAACTCAGTACTTCAAAATGCTAGCAAATTGTACCAGGCTTACTGCAAGGAAAATCCTGCAGGCTCTGGGCTTCATGGCATCTTGCATTCTTTTAATCCCATGTGCAAAGTTGCATATGAGGAAACTTCAGTGGTACCTAAAAAATCTATGGTCTCAACACAGCCACAGTTTGGAAACAATAATACCAATAATTCCATGTTTGCAAAAGGAATTTCTATGGTGGGCTCAAGCATGTCAAACAAACACAGGTCTCCCATTCTGCAAGCCTCAAGCAAATCAAGTCATCACAACAGACGCCTCAGATTACGCCTGGGGGGGGGCGCACATGACAGACAGGTGCATTCAGGGCAAATGGTCCCAAAAGGAAAAGCACCTTCACATCAATCAAAAAGAAATGCTAGCAGTAATAAATGCAATTACAGCTTTCAAGGACCTCCTGCATCCAGGACAATTATTGATAAGAACAGACAACACCACAGTTATGTGGTACATAAACAAACAAGGAGGAACACATTCATACCCCCTGTGCAGACTAGCCATGACACTTTGGAACTTGGCTCTGGAATGGCAAATCGAACTTCAAGCACAGTACTTGCCAGGTTTGGAAAACACGCTGGCAGACAATCTAAGCAGAAATATGACAGATCCACACGAATGGAAATTGCATCCTCAAGTGTTTACAAAGATAATCCAAGCGTGGGGGAGGCCAGACATAGATCTCTGCGCCTCCCACAGGAATCATCAATTGGAAAAGTTTTGTTCAAGGACCTTTCATCCAAAGGCCTGGAGAGTGGACGCCCTTTCATTCAGTTGGACGGCATGGACAGTTTACGCTTTCCCACCTCTGCCTCTTCTGACCAAGGTGCTCTTGAAAGCAAGAACAGAGACCAAAGATGATACTGATTGCTCCAGACTGGCCAAGACAACACTGGTACCCACTCCTGAGGAGCCTAACACATACTCCTCCCTGGTCCCTACCCCTAATGCCGCTTCTGCTGACTCAGCACAGCTACAAAACTCTTCACAGTCAGCTGAAAACACTCAAGTCTCGCTGCATGGAAAATTCCTTAACACCTCAACAGACCTTACTCCCCAAAGAGGTACAGGATGTCATTTTGGAGGCCAGAAGGCCATCTACTAGAAAGGCTTACTCAGCAAAATGGAAACGGTTTTGCTCTTGGAATGAGAAAAAAGGCCAGGACCCTACAAAACTAAATTTGCCTCCGGTATTACAGTATCTAGCTGAACTGCTGAACAGTGGACTTTCATTTTCCTCCATAAAAATCCATGCCTCAGCCATTTCTGCAGAATTCAACACGGATCCACCCTTATTCTCTCACCCACTCTTAAGACAGTTCCTCAGAGGGGCTAAGAATATAAGACCACCAAGGAAACAACCAGTGCCAGCCTGGGATCTTAATTATATTCTAGAAAAATTAACATTTCCTCCCTTTGAACCAGCTGCCTCAACAGATTTGCAACATTTGTCCTGGAAAACAGCCTTCCTTATGGCCATTACCTCAGCTCGTAGGGTTTTGGAACTACAAGACCTCATGGCTGTGCAGCCCTTTCTCATCTTCCATCAGGACAGGGTTTCCCTTCGAACCAACCCATCATTTATGCCTAAAGTGGTATCCAGGGTAGCTTTAAATCAAGCCATACACTTGCCTACCTTTTACCCCAATCCTCAAAACAAAGGGGAAAGGCTGTTAAACTCTTTAGACATCCATAGACAGCTACGTTATTATTTGGACAGAACAAAGCCTTTTAGGAAATCAGAACAACTTTTTGTGTCCTATGCTGTAAGAGCTCAAGGGAAGCCAGTTACCAAACAGACAATTTCAAAATGGATAGGCCACTGCATACGGTTTTGTTACTCCTATCATGGAAAATCTGTCCCTACGGGCATCAGATCCCACTCCACCAGGGCCACAGCTACCTCTACAGCCTTCCTCAGAGGAGTTCCTACCAAAGATATTTTGGAGGCAGCCACTTGGAGTTCTGTGCATACCTTCACAAGACACTACCACCTGCCTTTATATTCCAAAACTAGAGCAGGCTTTGCTACTGCTGTGTTGCAGGGCATTCTGGCTCATCCTAGTTTTACCTAGTGCCTACCACCCTGTGCGTAGCTTTGGGATTCTACCCATATATTATTACTGCAGCTGTGTGCACGATGAACATAGTACAGTTTTGTACCTACCATTAATGTAGATGTTCGAGTGCTAATACAGCTGCAGTACAGATTTCCCTCCCTCCTTCCCCTCTTGGTAAAGTTTTAGGACCTAACTCCTCTTCATACAACCTGTTTGGGTTATCCTTCTATGGTACATTTGCTTGCAACTACTGTTTTTTGATTACATTGCATTGCATGTATATAAATATAATTTATGTATTGCCTTCCTACTGGGGGCACCTGACATCTGGGGCAAGAAAGACTGAAGAAAATGGCGTTGGCTGTGTCTTGTATACTCCTGCCTCTCTGACGTCAGGAAAAGAAGCGACAGCAACCGACGCCGGACCTAGACTTTGGAATTCGGCCGACCGAGGGACCGCCTGACGGCAGAAAACCCATATGTTATTACTGCAGCTGTATTAGCACTCAAACATCTACATTTATGGAAGGTAAAAAACTGTACTTTCTAGACATTGTAGATGATGTATTTTCAGAGTCCGGACTGTCTCCCGACTCTACCTCCTGCACCTGTTAAGCCAGACAGATACTTCAGGGTTCCAGATTCTCATAAATTTCTATATAAAAACCCTGCTGCTGACCCAGAAACTATATCTTAGGGTCCCAAAGGGGTCAAGGCCTCTACTGCAAAAAACCCTGTCCCCTCAGATAGGGATTCAAGGGCACTGGACAGATGGGGGAAAAAAGTTTATACTTCTGCTACCTTGGCTGTAAGGGCTTTAAATTGTCAGTTTCATATGCTTAAATATCAGCAATACTTAATGTTTCTGCTAAAACAGAAAATGTTGACAAATTCTGAATGTTCTGAGAACAAGGAAATGCAGGATTTATTGCATGCAGCTGAACAAGTGGGAAAGCATACTTTGCAATGTGGTTTGATTCACTGGAGGCCTCTTGCAGGGCCGCTGTTACAGGTTCTGTCATTAGAAGGCATGCTTGCATAGTTAAAGGAACAGACTCTGCCTGATCATGTTAAAGCAAAATTATTGGATGCTCCATTACAGCATGATACTTTGTTTGGTGTTAAGGCAGAAGAGGTGTTGAAGAAAATGGAGGATAAAGCTAAATCTATGCAGACAATAAAGAATTTCTTACAGGTACAGCCACCCAGATTTAGCAGGAACTGGCCTTCTAAGAATTGGTCCTTTCCTGTGTCAGATAGGCCACAAAGAGGCAGATACAGACGCCCTAGAGGCAGACAACACTCCCAGTGCTTATACAGGCCCAAACAATGGGGTGCTTCTACCTCCAAAAGCGGAGAAGACAAATCACAACCATATAGGAAACAGTCCCAATGACTTCCCTCTGCCAGTGCCAAGCATTTATCTTTTGGCAGCACCCTTGGGGGGAAAGCTAGCACTTTTTTCACAAAATTGGCCCATGATCACCCAGGACAAATGGGTCTTAAATATAGTCTATCAGGGCTACAGGTTCCACTTTCACACCCTTCCAAAGGCAAAAGGTATGCCATACCTGCCACACAATCAATGGGCAGAGGCACAAAAACAAGTTTTGTCTCACATGGACATGAATGAAGGCTATTCAGCCAGTGCCACAACAAGAGCAGGGACAATGATTTTACTTTTCTTAGTACCAAGAAAGGACAAAGCATGGAGACCAATTCTGGACCTGTCTATTCTAAATACTTTTCTAGACGTTCCAAAATTCAAAATGTTAACTCTGCAGCAGCTTTTGCCCATGTTGGGCAAGAAGGCTTGGCTTGTAACTTTGGACCTCAAAGAGGCATACCTGCATGTCCCAATCAGACAATCTTGCAGAAGATACCTCAGATTCATAGCTGGCTCAATGCACTACCAATTCTCTGCACTGCCCTTTGGCTTATCTACTGCGCCCAGGGTCTTTACAAAATGCCTGGCACCAGTAATTGCATTTTGCAGACAGAGGAATTCAAATATATCCCTACTTGGATGACTGCCTTATTCAAGCAGAGACCAAAGATATTCCACTAAAGCATCTGGCATTTGTAAAAAGATTACTAATTTGCCTAGGGTACACAGTAAACGAGAAGAAATCGAAACTAGTACCCTCTCAAGAGATAATATTCCTGGGTGCAAGCTTAAATACAACTGCCCAGATGGCTTATCTCACGCCAGACAAACAAAGGCAACTGACTTCTTACTTCGAAAGCATGGCAACAAAGACCCAGTTATCTGCAAGAAAAATTCTGCAGGCTCTGGGCTACATGGCATCCTGCATTCTGCTAATTCCATATGCAAAAATGCATATGAGGAAACTACAATGGTATCTAAAAAGTGTTTGGACTCAACATTGCCACAGCCTGGAATCATTAATTTCACTCTTCCCTGCCTGCAACAGGAGTTTCGATGGTGGGCACAGGCCTGTCACCACAACAAGGGACAGCCATTCACTTTACCCACAGCCAGGCAAACACTAACAACAGATGCATCAGATTATGCCTGGGGGGCCCACATAGCAGGAAAATGTATTCAGGGCACATGGCCCGCAAACCAAAGGCATCTACACATCAATCAAAAGGAGATGCTAGCTGTACAAAATGCCCTGGCAGCCTTCAAGGACCTACTTCATCCAGGACAGCTGCTGACGACGGACAACACCACAGTCATGTGGTACATAAATAAGCAGGGGGGCACACATTCCTACCCCCTCTGCAGACAAGCCATGATTTTGTGGAACACAACATTGACTTACCAAGTACACGTGCAAGCACAGTTCCTGCCAGGAAAAACAAATGCTCTGGCAGACGGACTAAGCAGAAACCTCATGGACCCTCACGAGTGGAAACTGGATCCACAAATCTTCAACATGATAACAAGGAAATGGGGATGCCCAGACATAGATCTTTTTGCCTCCCCTCACAGCTGCCAACTTCAGAGATATTCTGCACAAGGACTTATAACAAACAAGCATGGAAAGTGGATGCTTTCTCATTCAGCTGGAACAACCTTACAGCATATGCCTTTCCTCCTCTGCCTCTCCTCCCCAAGGTACTCCTAAAGATCAGACAAGAGAAGCCACAAATGATGCTGATTGCCCCGGATTGGCCACGCCAACACTGGTACCCAATCCTAAGGAGCTTGTCTCAAGGTCCAGCGTGGACATTGCCTCAAATTCCTCATTTACTGACCCAACAAAACAATCAGATCCTGCACAGCCAACTCAGAACCCTAAATCTAGCTGCGTGGCGGATAGAGTAACCATTCAGAATACAACTCTCTCTAAAACGGTTATGGATGTTATTTTGGAGGCCAGGAGGCCCAGAACCAGAAAATCTTATGCAGAAAAATGGAAGAGATTCTGTGCTTGGAACCAGGCACAAGGAATTGACACGCTTGTTCCAAATATTCCTCAGATTTTACAATATCTAACTGAGATGCTGGACAAAGGCCTATCCTTCTCATCAGTTAAGATCCATGCCTCTGCCATTTCAGCTCATTGCAATACGGACTCACCTATTTTTTCACATCCATTGCTTAGGCAGTACCTCGGGGGGGGGTCAAAAACATAAGACCTCCAAAGAGAGCACCAATACCTGCATGGGACCTCAATTTTGTATTGGAAAAACTCACACTGTCTCCTTTTGAGCCAGCCAATACAGCTGAAATAAAATTCTTATCATGGAAAACAGCTCTGCTCCTAGCAATAACTTCAGCAAGAAGAGTCTCAGAGTTACAGGCATTAATGGCTGTGGAACCTTTTATTATCTTCCATCCGGACAGGGTTTCTCTAAGGACAAACCCAACATTTATGCCTAAGGTAGTGTCCAGTGTGGCTCTTAACCAAACCATTCATTTGCCGTACTTTTTACCCAAACCCACAGAATAAAGGGGAGAGACTTCTGCATTATTTGGACATACACAGACAGCTACATTTCTACTTGGACAAAACTAAAGCTTTCAGAAAGACTGAGCAACTTTTAATGGCATATGCTGCAGGATCACAAGGAAAGGCCATCTCAAAGCAGACTATTTCAAAATGGATAGGACACTGCATTCGTTTCTGCTATTCACAACATGGCAAATCAGTGCCTAAGGGCATTAGACCGCATTCCACCAGGGCAGCAGCCACCTCAGCAGCCTTCCTCAGAGAAGTACCAACCAAGGATATTTTGGAGGCTGCAACTTGGACTTCAGTGCACACTTTTACTAAGCACTACCACTTACCTCTTTACTCTAAATCCAGAGCAGGCTTTGCCACTGCAGTTCTGCAGGGCCTCATAGCCACTCCTAATTCTGTTTAGACCCAGCCACCCAACCTCAGCGTTGGGATTCAACCCAAGTGTAATGACTGCAACAGTGAAACACGATGAACCTAGTACAGTTTTGTACCTACTGTAAATGTAGATGTTTGAGTGTATTCACTGTTGCAGTCCAGGTTACCCACCCACCATCCCCCTTTCTTTGCTGGGACTTATCTGTACTTCTCTATTCTATACAACGTATGTGGTGTATTTGCTTGTAGATGAAGGTAATGTTTTAGTGCATGCTTTTTATAAGCAATGTTTTTTAGCCTACCCTTTTGGGGGCACCTGACATCTGGGACAAGAAAAACTGAAGAAAATGGCGTCGGCTGCATCTTATATACCCCTGGCGCACTGACGTCAGGGAAGAGGCGACAGCAACCGATGCCAGACCAGGACTTTGGAATCCAGGCAGACTGCGGGTAGCCTGCCAGCAGGATAACCCAAGTGTAATGACTGCAACAGTGAATACACTCGGAACATCTACATTTATGGTAGGTACACAACTGTATTTTCTTTGGCTCCAGGGTCATCAGAGCCGAAAGAAACTGTGACTAGGAGCTGGTCCATTGATCTTCCACCAGTCTCCCCTACTTTGAGATCTCCCATCCTGGAGAGATCAAATTCCCCAACCCTATCCTCCAGGTCTTCTAGAAGCCTCTCTGATGACGCGGAGAAGGTAGTGTGCAGACTACTGAAGTCGCCGGCACTGGCAACATTGTTCTCTGCTCTGACCCAGCAGGTTTTGGAGCTGTCTAAGACTGTTACAGCCATTGTTGTTCCTCTTCTGAGCCAAGCTGGATCTTCAGAGCTGGAGTACCAAGTACCACTTGCTGTAGAACCTTCGTTTTTTGGGACCCCTTCAGGACATTCCAGAACCGATCTCTGCTCTGACACTCTCGGTGCCATCTGGGATGTCTGGGAGCTGTAGTTCTCCAGTTGGCCCCAGGGGGATGCTCGGACCCAAGCTTCTTCGGTTCCAAGCCTATCCCTTGATGCTTCGGCTTGGTTGACCTTGGCTCCTACATTGGCTTCGGAGCCGGGGGTTTCCTCTGTTTCCTCAGAACCAGAGGTGTCCTTGGAGCCGGGGGGGGGAATCTGCCTTCGAGCTGATGAGGAGTGTGCTGTCCCAATCTACAGCTCTACACAAGGATACTGGTATTCTTCCCCCCAAGGCACCGGCTTCTGTCTCGGCACTACCCTATCCACTGGACAGCAGAGATTCAGAGCCTCAGGAACCCCCATTTGGTGAACCCCACTCTTCCGAGACCTCCCCAGAATACCCTCCTGAGGAGCCCCCTTGGAAGAGTACATGCAAGAGGAAGCATGTAGACTCCCCTGATGAGTCCATCACCTCGGACACTGACCTCAAGGAGTCAGAAGGGTGCCCATGGTGGTCCTCTGAAGATATCTCCTTTGCAGATATCCTTGAGACTCTTAAACAGAGAGGCAGCTGGAAACCCATCACCCCTTCTGAGGAGGAGTCTCAATGTACCTGAAGGCTTTTGGATCTCAACCTTCAACCTCCTGGGTGTCTCCACCTTTTGATGAGCTAGTCAGTTGAAAGGCATGGGAGTCACCTGACACGACAGAACCAGTCCCTTGGAGGCCAAACAAGTTTTTTTCAGCCCCCGCTGGAAAAGAATTTTTTACCAAAAGGTGTGCCTGTAGATGCTATGGTGGTGACAGCAGCCACCAAAAAGGAACTTTCTGAGACATCCTCATCTGTCCATCCTCCTAACAAAGATTCTCGAATGATGGACAGATTTGGGAATCGTATAGTTTCAGCAGCCACTTTTACACTCAGATCGCTGAACTACCTTACACACTTTACAAGGCTACAAAGAGATCTCTTGAAGGAGCTAGGAGATGCTCTACAATTTTCTTTGACTGTGGGGGTGCCAGAGAAGGTCACCTCCTAGTTATCCACCATAAATTCCATCATCAACACCTCCATGAGACTGATATACACAGCGGATGGAGCGAGTAGGGCAGCGGGTTCGAGTTTCCCTCAGGAGATGCTCCTGGGTGCACTTGTGTAATTTTGCCGAACCTTTCAAGTCTACCTTTACCAATGGCCCTTTTGATGGATCTTCACTTTTGGACCTAAAGTTAGACACACTCACCAGATGCGAACAGGAAGGGAAAACTCTCTCTGCTGTTGAAATACATTTTTCTGTTACTTCAAGACCTTACCCTAAAGGTCAGCAGAGTGGGAAAATGTGGTTCAAAAGATCCCAGGGAGCTTTCCAAGACTGACTATATGGATCCTTCCCCAGGGGCAGAGGGGGCGGTAACAATGGTATATGTTCGAGAGCCAGAGGGGGTCCGCAAAACAAGGATGACTGTGATTCCTTTTGCGAACGTCCCTACCAGCGCTCCTGAAAGGAGGGCCCACCTGCTCTACTCTGGAGGCAGTCGGGGGGGGGGGGTGTTTATCTTTGTACCCAGAAGTCTGGCAAAACATCATAAAAGACAAGTGGGTTCAAAGCATAATATCCAGAGGATATTCCATTCCCTTTTGCCATCCTCTTCCCACATTTCAGAACAATCCCAGATGTTCCACCCAATCTAAGGGATCAAGCAACTATAGAAGTTCAAAAGTTGCTAGACAAAAGTCATCCAGAAAGTCCCCACAGACTAAATAACATTCGGAACTTATTCAAGATTCTTTTTAGTGCCAAAAAGAACAGGGGACTGGAGACCCATATTGGATCTCAGCAAACTGAGTGAATCTGTCAGAAAGTCCAAGTTCCGAATTATGACACTGCAGTCAATACTTCCCTTTTTAGGGAAAGACAGTTGGATGTGCTCAGTAGATCTCCAAGAGGCGTACTACCATATAAAAATGGACAGAGCATCAGAGTCATTTACACTTCTGGCTGGGAGCCAGTCATTGTCAGTTCCGAGCTCTGCCCTTTGGCCTCTGTACAGCCCCCAGAGTGTTCACCAAATGCAACTTGAGACGTCTTGGATTCCAAGTGTTTCCGTATTTGGACGACTGGCTCCTCCAAGTATCTTCCACAAACCAGGGATACGACACTGGAAATTTGTGCTCAGCTAGGCATAACAGCCAATTTGCAAAAATCTGCCTTGTTGCCCTGTCAACATATTACTTTCATAGGTGCAGACCTAGACACTGTTTCTATGATGGCACGTCTTCTTCCCGACAGAATTTCTGCCCTCAGACAGCAAATGCACCTCCTTCCCAGGGACAAGGTAAAGGCAAAGGTAGTTCTGAAACTTATAGGAACCATGGCTTCAACCATAACTCTAGTTCCTCTGGCCAGGATGCATATGAGAATCCTTCAGTGGCTCCTGTTTTCCCAGTGGTCACTACAAGAACTTCCTATGTCCCATCTGATCAGAATAAGAGAGTCATGCAGGAGAGATCTACAGTGGTGGACTCGGTCCAAACGTGTGACCATCGGAAGACCCTTTGTACCACAACAACCTGTTGCTACAGTAACCACAGACGCTTCCCAGATAGGGTGGGAGGGCATTGTCTGGGAAGGACAGTCCAACACATATGGCAAGAACACAAGTCCCATTTGCACATCAGTGTTCTAGAGATGAGAGCAGTGCTTCAAGCCTTGCAGGCACTCCACGACTCTCTTCCACTAGGGACGATTGCATTCCAGTCAGACAATATGTCGGTGGTATGGTACATAAACAAGGAGGAACCAGATCATACCCACTTTGTCGGGAGGCTCTGAGAGTTTGGCAATGGGCAGTCTTTTCCCACTGCTTTCTAGTAGCAATGCACATCCGGGAAAATGCAATGTGATAGTTGACAAGCTCAGCAGGGCAATTTTAATGCCTCACAAGTGGTCTCTAAACCAGAGCATAGCGGAGGAGATTTTCCAGAAATGGGGCCAGCCTTGCTGCGATCTTTTTGTCACTCCCATGAATACCAAATGCAGCAGCTACTTTGCCCTAATCCCCCCTCCAGGGTAGACACCAAGAGATGCACATGTTCACAATTGGCCCTTGTGACTTCTTTATGCCTTTCCCCCATTTCCCCTCATACCCAAAGTCATCCAGAAAGCAAAATCCTTGGGAGGCAGGCTGATTCTCATTACCCCATATTGGCCTCATCAGATTTGGTTCCCCTTCCTCTGGCCTCCTCTGCAGGAGAAGCTGGTGGGTTCTGGACCCAGTTCCAGACCCTCCTGACCCATATGTCAGGAACAGTTCATCATTCTCTCCACACCCTCAATTTGACAGCATGCCTGCTCCACTTCCAATCTTAGTCAGGCTTCAAGATTTCACTCCAGCAATCAAACACATCTTGATATCCCCTCATAAATATTCTACCATAAAATTATGTAATAGTAAATGGAAGAGGTTCTCCTGTTGGGCGTAAGCCAGAAACATTGATCCCTTTTCTGCTCCAATGTCCTCGATTTTAGAATTTCTTACAGAACTCTTCCAGCAAGGCTCGGCTGCAGCTACAGTTCCAGTCCAACTTGTGGCAATCTCAAATTTCCTCATTGGTGAATGTACGCCTAACCTAATGTCACACAGATTGTGTAAAGCATTTTTAAAAGGCACTTCTTTATTGAGACCTTCTTTGAAAGAACCACTCTCTCCTTGGGATTTAAATTTTGTCCCGTCTCGTCTAACATTGCCACCACTCGTGCCCTCCTCAGCTTGTGACTTCATATTTCTTTCTTGGAAGACTATCCTTCTAGTAGCTGTAACATCTGCAAGAAGAGTCTGAGTTGCAAGCACTATCAATCAAACCACCATATTTGATTTTCCATAAGGATGGGGGTATCGCTACAAACAAATCCGTCCTTTGCATCTAAGGTTTGTTCTCAATTTAATCTAAATCAATCTATTGAGCTTCCAGTGCTTTTTCTTAATCATAGCAACAAGGCAGAGTATAAACTCCACCAACTGGATGTGCATAGACAGCTCAGGTTCTATCTGCACAGAACTAAAGATTTAAGGAAATCAGACCAATTGTTTATTTCTTTCTCTGAAGCAATAAAGGGCATGCCACTGTCTAAAGTCACACTTTCAAATTATATCACCTTTATATACACCTCCAATAATAGAAATTTGCCGTTCAAAATGGTCACTCAACCAGAGCATTGGCAACATCCTCTGCTTTCCAGACCAGAGTGTCAATGGACAGTATTTGTGCTGCTTATTACTCATTGCAAAGTTGATTTGGCCTCCAGGGACAGGGCTTCCTTTGGTTCTGCTGTGCTCATAGTGCACTCTCGTGCGCCACCCAGGGAAAAGGTGCTAGGGACGCTGTCCCATCCAGTAAGAATGAAGGCGAGATAGGGCAACATAACATTAAAGAAGTTATGTACTCAGCATAAGGTTCCATGTTTGTTGTCCATCTCGCCCTTCATTCTTATGATCCTCCCACTTTCCCTCATCCAAGGACTCCTAGAGGACCTGGTGGAGAGTTGTTTCCTCCTATAAATGAGTTCCTTTGACTTTGTTTTTCCTTGACCTGATGACATATGATTATTTTAGTGTTTTAGTTAGCAGCAAACAAGATCTGAGGAATTGCACCACTGCAGACCACCCAACCATCCCAAATTACTCCATTTTTACCGAGTTTTGTGGTGCCACGATTCCCCGAGTGGCACCCCTTCATTTCCGATTTTCTTTCATCTGTTTTTCATATTTTCGTGCTTTCGGAGCTGTCGTCATCAGCTCCAGCAGCTTGTGTACGCGCATCTGTTTGAATACTGGAAGGGAATGGAAGAAGATGAACGCATGATCTGTTTTTGGTTTAGAACGGCATGGTGTCTGTATTAAGAGAGAAGCTGGGAAGAACACTTAATCTGCCAAACTAGTATTTGGGGCCAGCAGCAGAATGCGAAGCTGGGAAGAAACAGCTGGTCTGAGCAGAACAGCAGAACGAGAAGCCGGGAAGAAATGGATGGTCTGAGCAGAACCGGTACTTAATACAGTGAAGCAGAGGGTGTGTGTGGCGAGTGTGCACACACAAATTTACTACAGTTACATTTTACACCATTCGAACTGAACATTCTTTTACTGCTGTCCTACTTTTTTGAAGCTGATCAGAATTTGTAGCCCCCTCTAAGTCAAGATTATCGTGGCTTCTTTACTTTGAGGTGAACTGTCTTCTATAATGCTTGCTGTTCACAGTATTTATAGGCCAAAAAAAAAAAAACAGAACTTTATTTGAGAATGTGCATTTGTGACTTTTACTTTATTTTTGGTAAGTCTTAAAGTATCACAAAAGTAAAAATATAACATGTAACAGTATGATTTCTATGCACAGCTGTCAAAATATTTTTTCTTGGGACTATCTCAATATCTAGATTGGTTTGCTGGCTAAAGTTGTTATTCCATTTATTATTGATTTAGTTCATAGTATAACCATTGCAAATACTTGTACAAATTTTAAAAATCAAAAGATTTTTTTTTTTTTTTTTTGTAATTCATATAAACATTGTTTTTTTTTCCTTGCTTAAGCTGTTACCCTTCAGAAAATAGACGGTTGTATAATTATGCCCCCCAACAGGATACACCTGGTGGTTAGAAGTACTCAGGCTCAAACCCTGTACCTTGGGTACAGGGTAAAAAGAGCCTAAAGTCCCTAGCCGCCACCACTTGTGAATTGATGCCTTTCTGGATTTTGTATTTGAATTTCAAGCTTCATATTCTTCATAAAATAAATGGTAAAACAAAACCTTTTATTCAAGCAATTTTCTAAGTTTATAAGATCAGTATTTGAAATGTTTTGGGGCTATATTCCCCCATTATTGGCTTTGTTCTTTGTTTTTGTGCTAAGAGGTTGAGAACTATGGTGAGAAGTGTGAACTGAATTCACTAAATGATAGCCATTTAAGTTGGTCTTCCTGTCTTACAGCAAACTGCTGATTTGGCTTAGTGGTATGTTCTGACTGTAGTGCACAGGTACCTGGGTTCAAGACTTAGCATTGAAATGCACGATGGTAACATTTTATTCAAGCAATGTTTAAAATATATCCCTGTTTTTTTGCCTTTTGCCCCTGCCGATTTAAAATAAGTGCAAGAAGCTGTGCAACATGCCTATGGCTTACACTGCTGTAATCATATATACATATATATATATATATATATATATATATATATATATATATATATATATATATATATATATATGAAATGTGTGTGTATAGAAGTAGACTGCTACGTAACTGTTCTGAATAGGGCAGTTTTGTCATTATTGGTTCATGCATTTTGTTTCATTGCCTACTGGAAAAATATTTAAACAATAAATTTAAAATGCGCTCTAACTTAAGTATAACAAGTGTGTGCTGTATTATACAAGGAATATAATAAAATCGGGAAGGTGTATCAAAGAACGCATGTATGTTTCTTGTTTTGTGTGCAAGGGGCTTCTGATTTGAAAACAGCCCAAAGGTAATCTGTGGGTTTCAGCTGTTTCAATGAATGTTAGTTTCAAGGGCAGAGAAGTTTTAATTAAGTTTTAATGCCATGTCTATTTTCATTGTGAGACAGTATTGCTTTGTTTAGCAGCCAGATATATATTACTGTTTGTGCATTGTGCTATAAAATGTTGTTGTATCTTTTGGCTTTTCCCAGTTAGGGGTCGCCACAGCAGAACTCCGGTCCGCTAATGATTGGCAGTAGATTTTTACGTACCGAGTTGCCAGCCCTGACGCACAACCTTCAATGAAGGTACGCCCATTCACGCATGTCTTCACACAGAAGACGCTTTAGCTGAGAATCGAACAGGACAACGTCTTACTGTGAGGCGACAATGCTACCGCAGCACCACCACCACAGCGCATTGTGCTATAAAATGTAAAAAATAAAATCCAAATAATCATTGTAGAAGTAACGCACTATGCACACATTAGTGTTTATGGTAAATAGTGTGAAATAGCCAGATAATGGGACATTGGAATGAACAGGGGGTCTCTGGTGCTATAGTTTGGTTCTGTTCTTCAGTCTGCGTTTGAAAGTTGGTATCCCACAATTCCATTGGAGTGGGTGGGGTTGTGTAATTATGTATGCAAATTTTACAGTAATCAGCATACAGATTTGTACCTATTTTTCATGGGCCTTGTCCAGATTTTTTATATTTCCAGGTTGAGAGGTATGCACCACTGCATGATGTGATACCTACTCTGCCACGAGCCAAGTTAGAGACTTCGAGCTAGTGTATTCGGCCACGTCAGAGCCGAGGATCAGCTCCAAACCCAACCAGCAAAAATGAAGGGTGCGCATTGGACAACAGACATGGAAAGTTATTTTGAGTACATAACTTCGTTTTTAAGGGTGTGCGCACACAAAGTATTAGTTTAAGAGCGTGCACACTTATGCAACCAAGCATATTGTACGTTTTTTTTTTATGTATATATATTTTTCCCACTAACAGATTTGTTTGTTTTTCAGTTGAATTGTATAGGTTATAGGTCACATTAAAGGTGGGAAAAGTTTCGCAACAATTTGTGTTCTCATTTTTTTATATCAGCATTTTAACAGGGGTGTATAAACTTTTTATATCCACTGTATACGATTCACACAAGGTAACTGATAAAAGTTGCTGACTAGATTGAATGTGCTATCAGGAAAGATTGGTGTAACAGTGACTGATTAGTAGGTTAAGTTACTTCCTCTGTACTGGGTTTACAGGCAGTCGTACTTTAAAAGTAATATTCAGATGGTACGGGTATTTAGAATAGTTTGAGGATGACCAATTTATGCTGGAGATTAATAAGTTTATTGACAAGTTCATTACCAGAGGCTAACCAATTATTAAATGAAATTAAACATAGAAGTATGTAATAAAATAAAAAAAAGCTGAGTATTTTTTTCTTATATTGGGTAAACCCCTGGATAGCACTACTACATGGAAGTCGGAGAATACCAACTGTGAATATAATATGATCATTAAGTGTGGAAATTTTAATAGTAAAATCAGTAAAATCAGACAGTTAACCAACAACTGGAAAGTTATCGACTATGACTCTGATGTTGGCAAAGTTCTTGGCAATGGTCCCCATTTTGTTTATAAGAGGCACCTAAATCTTAGAGAGGTTCGAAAGAGGTAGTGGTTTAACCATCATAGGAAGAAAACAAGTTAGGGATGAGTAAGTGTGGTTGTTGCCAGCAATGCAAGTACATTTATGAAGGGCAGGTTTTGAAATTGACGTGTTCCTACTATGAGTTTAGATTGACGGGTGCATATAATTGCAATACCTTTGGAGTCATGTACATTGCTTTCTGTGATTTTTGCCATGGGTTTTATGTAGGCAAAATGCATTTAAGAACATTGTTGATATGTCACAAATAACTGTAATGAGAACAATTCGCTCTGTAAACACACCTTACAATGTAAGCAGCATAAAAAGTTTTATTTATTTTTTTACTGGAACGGGTAACACAAAATATGAGAGGTGGGATTTGGGAACACAGACTGAAATGTTGTGAATTATTATGGCAGTTTAGGCTTGATGCAAGTGTTTATCTCAGATTAGATGATATATCAATAAGTAGTGTGCTAAAATTACAGGCTGCCAAATTGTTGACGGCTTTCATTTTAAATATATTTAGTTTTAGTGTATTCATATTTTTGTATGTGCTTTTAGCATCGTCGTAACAAATTATTAGTATTAAATGCGATTATCTTGATTTGCTGTTCTAGTCACGTGATTTCCTGTTAGGGTTTAAATCTTTGTAAGATTAGTTTTTTTTTTTATCAGTTCTGATGAAGTTCTTGCATGTTAATGGGACAAAAGCGCTTAACTTTACAAAATAAAGTTCTGTATGTTTTGGAGTTCTGACGTTTTTTGAGTGAATCTGGAAGCCTTTTTAATCTCCTTGTTGACTGGATGATACTTGGGTTTTGCCTTGGTTTAATATTTTGCAGGGACTGTACTGAGGGATTTGGAAGCTGCTTTGGCTTAGTAGAAAAATGTAAGGAAAAACAGGGAGAAGCATAATTTTATTACAGGAACTATATTTTCTAGCATTCTGATGGATATTTTTGTAGAACAAAAAAAATGACCAAGCATATGTTTTGGTTCAAGTAGTGCTTTATCATTATACATAATTATGGTTATAATTATAACTAGAGTCAGTTAAGGAGGTGGAGTGAAACAACGGAAAAGAGCAAGCGCACAGTCTTTTTTGAGGATTAATGAAACAGTAAATTGTAGCATTTGGGGTACCTACCTTATGTATTATGTTTTCTGGGCAGATGTTTTTAGATGTGGCTGTCTTTCATGCAAGGAATTGATTTGGGTCTCTTGCACTGCTGTAAGTGAAAAGAGACTCCTTTACGTATACCACACACAGTTTTTCTTTGCCTTCAGTTGTCCTGTTCTGACCACTGTTAACACCTCAGTTATGCTGAAGATTTTATTATTGAGTAGTAAATGACAGTACCTTTGTCAGTTCCTGTCAGCATATTTTCTTCAACTGCAGTTAGTACTTTGATCTTTGAATTGTCAAATTTTGTTGTCTTACACATGTAAACAGATATCTTATAGTAGACAGCAGAGGTGTAGCTAGTTCTGGCACCATCCAGAGATCTGCACCCCCCCACATTAAGCTGAGGAGCAAAAAAGTAGCACTTCTTTTAAGTTGTAGTAAAATGCTTGATATATATATACATTTGTAGATTTATACCAAGCAGGTGTTGCAGTTTATGCCACACAAGGAGTGCTAAATAACTTCAGTTCTAACAGTAAATACAATACTGACATTAATTTCTTAATGCTGGTAATGCACTGAAGACCAGCATCTGCTGATCATGCCCCCCAGCACTTTGCACTGGGACAGCTGCCCTCTTTGCCCCACCCTAGCCATGCCTCTGGTAGGCTGATAGTGTCAAAAGATTTACCAGTACTTGTTCTGCTTAATGCTAAAAGGCTAAGTAGTATATTTCTAAGCCTGTAGTTCAGAAGAGATGAGAAAGGGGATGGTTTATCTCAGAAAAAGAAAGAAAATCCCAAAAGAAGAAGAAAATCTAATAAAAGGAGAGTATCAGCAGACTTGCATGGATGATGGAACATCCTGTGTCTTGGCTGTCTGAGAGACTTGCAACTTGTCCTGACTTTTTTTCAGGTGTATAATATAAAGCAGGCACCTGCATCATCAGTGCCCATCTTTGAGACACCACAGAATTTTGAAGGCAATATAAACATCAGATCCAAAATGTACAATTAAGAAAGCTTTCTGCCTTAACAGTATTAGAGTCTGCAATCACGGTCCTTCATTGCAGTCCCTGCTTTGATTACAAGAGCTGCTTAGTGTTACTCTGGAGCAGCAACTGAAACCTGCATCATATGCTTTGCAAGGCAAGTGCATGTAATGGATTCATGCTCAGTCCACTTGGACCTTCACTTGTGCTGTTAAGTTAAGGATATGTCTAATGTTTGAAACTTTTTGAGGTTTTATGGAAACTTGACAGTCTTCACCCTGATATGCAGGCTGCAGCTCTCAAATCTGCCAGTTCAGTATGCAACTGTTCAAAGGGAAGCTCTGACCTTTAGAGTAATATAAAAGCTGACACTGCAAGTTTACCTTGTCTTCAGATATTACTACCAAATCCCTTCTTGTAAGTGCACTAAATTTAGAAAGGGAGGTAAAGGTCCATAATAAATTTGAGATGAATATTTACTCTAAACAAACTTTGCAGGATGAAGTTCACTCCTTGAAATATGTTATGCACCTAGTTTACTAATAAAAATCAAACTGTAAAATATGTACTGCAAATAACTGTGGACTACCATCTTCTATTTTAATTTAAAAATGGAATATCCTTTATTGAAACACAAACAAGCGATCCTAGTTGAGTATAATGAAAAGCATTAGACATTCATTATTTATATATAATAAGGTTATTTAGAGCAAGGGAGTGGTTACAGAGGATAGCTCTGTTAAGAGCAATAAAAGCATTAAACTCATTCATGGATGCATGTATATGAAGGATCCTCATGTTTGGTCATGTTAAGGTTATGGAAGAAGGTGGAAGAATACAGGTGACAAAAAGATCTAATTTGTTATGATTTCTAAACCTAATCTAGACTAATCCAGTTTAGGCCTGTATCAGGGGGGAGTCGCTTATGCTAAATACAAGTGTAGGAAGGTGATTGGTGTCATTCTTGATCAAAAGCAGTACCCACCACCTTGCCAGGAGCCTGACCTGGTTCTACTTGGTAGTGAATACTTTTCTTCCAGATCAGTCATCAAGGGAAGAATGGTTAATTTTTGGCAACGAGTGCAGTAAGTAACTTATTGGTATCAGTATCTATCAGTATGGCCCAACTTTTGAAGGTCCTTGCCTGGTTTGTGGAATAATTATAACCATACACCACATGTTTGGTATCTCTCCATTTACCAACATGTAATTAGCTGTTTGAATAAAGCCTTTAATAAGTCTGTCTTTAAACATTGCATATTAAAATGGTATACCATCCAGGCCAATTATTTTACCCCACTTTTAATTCCTTAATATAGTTTCCACCTTATCCTCAGTACCTAAACCCTCAAATCTAACTCCTGCACACTACCCACCGTCAACAGGTCAAAGCCAACATACAGTACTCTCTGATACTAGAAAACGCAGCTATGAAGTGGGAATCACATGACTAGTATACAAAAGCCTTTAAAGCAGCAAAATCAAGCTAATGTTTGGCAACATTGTTTTTGGATGACCCCATAGTTAAGCACACCATGATGAGCAAAAACAGTGCGACAGTTAGCTGAATCTCTTGGATGCACAGTATTACTAGGGCCTTTAAGTCCCATCACTCCAGATACACAGAATCTAGTCTTTGTGCAGGTGGGAGTGACTGACTTGAGACTCGCATCTTTCAATCATATGAAGGGGGACATGATATAGTCCGGTTGCAAAGCATTTCATGGACATTCATGATGGTTGTAGTGATAGTTTGAGATACTGTGTATTGGGAAAACCTTTTGTCTGCAAAGGAGATGATGTAGTGGGTAAACTACTAGAATTAGAAACAAGGATGATACTCAAATATAAAACATTGAAACCATTTGGTTTAAATCAGGAGCTGGGCTTGTAATAAAGCACATAGGTATATTTTTGCACATATATACTTTTTACTAATAATCTTTTGCTAAAATTTAGCGGATGATATATAAATATACCATTTGGATAGTGAATTATTTTACATTCATTAATATGGATTCAATTTTAATATTTGTACATAAATAAACAATTAAGTTTGTTATATGTATATTAATTTTTTGAAGTAGTAATTTTTCTATATATATTTATATATTTAATGAATTTTTGTATGTGCTGAAGGGTTATATTATAAAAGTATAAATGGTTTATAGCATAAATGGTTTAAAATAATTTAAACAGACTAAAATAAGTAAATGTCATATTTCTATTTTTTATACACAGAGGTCACTTTAAATCTTGAAGTAAAATTGAATTAATTTATTAATTAATCAATTAGTTAAATAGTATAAAAGGAGTTCATTTTGAAACCTGTAATGTGATCCTTTGAAGGCGAATAGCCGAGGTACCAGATCGTTGATGGAATAAAGAACATTGGTGGAACCTGACTGTTGGTGTGTTTTTGGGCAGAACTGCTTGCTATCGTTTGTTTTGTTATTGGACATGATATAGCTCTCTGAATATGTATCAGAAATGGGTGTAAAACTAGTATTCTGCAGTATCCTACTATCTCAGAGAATGATGCTTCAGTACAAACAAAGGATGGGCGACTTATTACTGGCTTAGCAGCCAGTGTCACTGTAGAGGGATCCAATATATAGCAACCTGGGAGGAGATGTCTGGCAGCCCTGGCTATTTTAAGGGTGGCCTCCATTCCTCTTCTCATTGCTTCCATATATTGGCAAAAAAACTTTCTTCCCCTATAGTGCCTTTTTTAAGCGAAGTCATTCATATTTACCTATAAAGCCAACTATAGTCATAATCATACAAATGTAGCATTTCTCAGTGCTAGAAATCTTAAATAATTGTGCTTCTTACGGGCATTCCTAAACATCGAAAATATAGATGTGTATACATAGTTGCTGAAACACTGTTTCAGCACAGTGGAAGTACACCTGCAGTGTAGGTCTTTAGTGACTGTCATTCCTTCAGACCCAACACTAAATTTGATGATGTAGCTGGAGGAGTGTGTTTGTGTACCTAAAAATGCATTTCACCTCCTGGCTATTAATGCAGGGCATTGTCTTTGAACTCTTCCTTGTCTTTCTCATGATAGATAAAACCACGTATCACATCGAATTCAGCTGCCATATTCTCTCCATGACACTGGCAGTCCTTGAGGCATATCTAAACAAATTATATTCTCACTATTGAACTCAGCACTCATCTCTTGGGTAAATTCAACTATCTCTGTATTAATTGGGAAGCCTGCACCATCACAAATAAGTGAGTACAAAGATTCAAAGACTTCATTAATGCCAACTGTTTAGATCAGCTAGTCCAAATCCCAGCAAGATGCTCAAAAAATATTGGACTCGATTCTCACCAGTATAGCCCCCCCCCAATACTCAACACCCATAGTTACCAAATCACTAGTCAAATCTGACCACCATGAAGTAACACCGTCTTGGACCTAAGTTACCTTGCAACCCCTGTCTTTAGAAAGTACTCCAAAACAAATTTACTCCAGATAACTGATGACCTGATGAAATTCAAACAGTCTGCTGACTGCAGTGACCCTCACTTCACAGGCTGCATTATTCACAGGTAAATGTTATGCACATCTGCAGGCTTGCATTGAGACTTTGTTCCCTGTAAGGCACAACTACAGTGCCAAATTCCAAAATAATCCCATTTGGTGGAACCCCAGTATAAATCAACTTTACAATAAGTGGAAGAAACTCATAAAGCCCATAAGAGTAAACAACACCTCAGCAGCTTGCTAGAGGGGAACTCATAAAGATCACCAAAGAGCTTGGAGATGAAATCAAATCCTCCAAAATCAAGCACAAATTGAGAATTGCTATCTATTTTTAGAATAACCACAAAGCTGCCTTTAGTTATGTCAAAAGCTGTGGAATTAATACTCAGCAATGTTCTCAGTTGAAAATAATATAACATACTCCTCTCCTGTAGACATAGTCCATGTACTAGTGGAGAAATTCAGCTCAAACTTTGCTTCGTTATCTCCCCAAAACTTCTTACAGCACATTAGCAAAGCTGCTGGCCACACCCTGGTCTCTTCGGATCAAGTCCTGAGTGCCCTCTCCAAGGCTAAGAAAATTAGCTTCATGAACCCAGATAATGTAATATACTGGGCTGTCTTGTGAGCACCAAACATTATCTGGCAGACCAGTTAAAGTCTATTCAATCTCAGCCTCTCCACTGGGTTTGTGCCAAAGGTATCAAGAGTTGCTTTAGTGATATTCTTCGTGTTTCACTGTTGCAGTCGTCACACTTGGGCTATCTGCCTGCAGGTAGCCCTCAGTCGGCCCGAATACCAGAGTCGGATGCTGTCGTTTCTTCCATGACTTCAGGTCGTCAGGGGTATAAAACATGCAGCCGATGCCATTACATCAGCTTTTCTTGCCAAGCAGAGTCCGAAGCAGATGCAGTTTGCATGTGCCGGTCGGCCGCCTCCTTAATTTTTAATTTTCTGAGTTTTAGACATGAAGTCTTCTAAAAGATAAGTACCCCATTGGTGATGCTTTTTTCTTGCTCTGACCGATGTCAGAAAAAAATAATAATTGTCTTGCCTGTGGAAAGCAAATACCTCACAGAGATTTTCATTCTTACTGCGTCACCTGTTTAGGCTCAGACCATGAAGTCCCTTGCTGTCGATTTTGTGCCATGTTCAACTCCCACACTATCCGTCGTCTGGCTATTTTTGTCATTAAATTCTTCTGCTCTCTCCGTTTTCCAAAATGGCTTTGATAAGCCATCCGACTACCGATTTTACAAAAATGTAAGGATAAAGACAGAGACAGACCGCATAGGTCCAAAGCTGCCGACGATGCTTCTGTTAAGCTAGTCGCCAGTCCGCCGGTACTCAGGCACTTTCGCAGCACCTGATACCCACTTCTTACAGATTCACAGACCTCTACTGAAACCCATTCAGAGTCCGGTATGCCACAAGATATTTCTTCGACTATGGAACCTGCGGATTTCTCTACCTTGGATGGGTCCGGAGCCACTGTGCAGGCACCGGCTTCTGAGGGTGTATTCAGGCCTTCCGATGTTCATATTAAACTGACGACTTTGTTTCAAACCAAAAATACTGAATTTTTCAGGCCCAGAGTTTGCACTATGCCTAGGAAATGGACGACAAAAGCACATTCTCAGGCCCCCATGCCACAGAAACAAATGCTTAGAATGGCTGAAGACCTTATTACTTTAAATAGGGGAAGATGGCCTTCCCTCTCTAAAAGACCTAGAATTGATTTTCCTTCTGATTCTTCAGATCCTGAGTCCTATTACTCTGATCCTTCTGATTACCAGGACATACCTTTATCTACCTATGAGGATTCTGATGGAGAGGATTCCATTCCCTCTGCTTCCCCACCAGAGGATTTTTCTTTTGGTGAAACCCTGCATACTGTTAGAAAACATTTCAGCTGGGAGTGCCAGGACTACCTACAGTCCAAAAAGAGACTCGGGGAATTTTTAAACTTGCCTCAGCACAGGCCTTTAGCTATCTCTCCTGTTCTGGAAATTGTAGATGATGTCTTCATGGAATCCAGCCTTGCCCCTGATACTTTGCCTCCAGCTCCCAGGAAACCTGACTGGTACTACAGAGTACTTGACTCCAGAAATTCATCTATAAGAATCCTGCTGCTGATCCAGAGATATTTTCCCAGGGACCTAAAGGCATTAAGGGTACTACAGCCAAAAACCCTACCCCTTCGGACAGGGATTCTAGTGCTTTAGACAGATGGGGTAAGAAGGTATAGACCTCTGCTACTCTTGCCATCAGGGCTTTAAATTGCCAGTTTCATGTGTTAAAGTATCAGCAACATATTATGGAGCTAATTAAACAGAAATTATGTTGATTCCTGATTGTGCAGAACATAAAGATTTACAAGAGTTAATGCATGCTGGAAAACATACTTTGCAGTGTGGTTTTGATGCCTTAGAAGCATCTTGCAGGGCTGCTGTCACTGGGTCTGTTCTTAGAAGGCATGCTTGGCTTAAGGAACAAATCTTGCCAGACCATTGTCAAAGCAAAATTACTAGATGCTCCATTAAACCAAGAATGTCCATTTGGCACTAAAGCAGAAGTCGTCCTCAAAAAGACAGAGGAAAAAGCTAAATCTATGCAAACTGTTAGTTTTCATACAGGTACAGCCACCTAGATTCAGTAGGCATTGGCCTTCTAAAAACTGGTCTTTTCCAGTCCCTCCCAGACCTTCTCAGTCCAAACCCAGGGGCAGCATACGCCAAGACCACAGTCTCAGGGTATGCACAGATCTAAACAGTGGAGTGCTCCCGCCTCAAAAACAGGGAGTAGTAAACCCACCACCCTAGAGTAAAAATTCACAATGACTTATCCTTAGTTCTTCCAAGCCTTGCCCAAGTACTTGCACCCTTAGGAGGGAAAGTGTCTCTGCATGTAAAAAACTAGGAGTACATTACCCGGGACAGATGGGTCCTGAACATTGTATCCCAGGGATACCGATTCTACTTCCACTCACTGCCAACCCCAAGTGGATGGCCAGACGTCCCCCCCCAAACCAGTGGGCAGAGGCCCAAAAGCAAGTACTTTCTCTCCTCAGTATCAAGGCTATCCAACCTATCCCAGCAGAGCAAAGGGGACAAGGTTTTTACTCCAGACTGTTTCTGGTACCCAGAAAAGAAAACTCTTTGCACCCTATCCTGGATCTGTCTATTCTCAACACCTTCTGGTGGTTCCAAGATTCAGTATGCTTACTCTCCAACAGTTACATCCCATGCTATCCAAGGACTCCTGGCTAGCCATTCTAGACTTAAAAGAAGCTTATCTGCACATCCCCATAAGTGAATCTTGCAGGAAATATCTACTTTTCATAGTAGGCTCTATGAACTATCAGATGTAAGAGTGTTCAATCTCGCCGTTTGTTCTTACACACGGGTTCGGAGCCGATCCTCGGCTCCGAGTCGGCCGAATTGCAAATCTCTGAATCTCAGAGAAGCTCGAAACCATCCCATATCCCACAATCCTCCCTGCCATTACCCAGATCTAGTTTGCCACTGCAACAGATCGGATCGAGGAAAGCTCGGACCAGATAGAAACTTGAGTTTTTGTTGAGTCTTCAGATAAGAATTCAAATTTTTTCTTCTTAATACTTCTTTATAGTTACTAGTTACTGTAGAAGTGCTGTTTGTGTGATATATATATATTTACCCTTTTTTTCTTATTTAGGCACCCTTGTGGCCTAACCTTTTTTCTTGGGTGTGGTATTTTTTGTGAGAGTTTTATATTATAACTGTTTAGTATACATATATTGCTAGGATAGTTATTTTTTTCTTTTTACCTATTATAGTGATCTTCATTGTTACAGTGCAATGTCAGAAAAAGCCAAATCTAGTTTTAAAAGATGTCAGTGTGGGCAGAAAATGTCCATTACTGACAATCATGCTTCCTGTGTCTACTGTCTTGGCCCTCTCCATCTCCAAGAGGATTGCGCTATTTGTCATTCCTTTAGTGGGAGGGTCATGACAGATAGACGCAGGAAGCTTATTGACAGAGGATTGTTGAAGCCGGCCTTTCAAGAGGCTTTGGACAAGTCTGATCAGGCTTCTAAATCCTCGAAGGGGTCGAAGATGTCGGAGCCCATGTCATCGGCTCCGAGTTTATCTTCTCGGGTTCGTTCGCTGGTTCCACAGATCTCTGGGCCGAGCGTCGAACATTTATCTTTTACTGAGCCCCAGATCTTGGAACCGGTGTCGGAACTGCCACCACCGTCCATTATTCGGTCGGTGTCATCTTCGGCTCCTTTGACCCGTTCTTCCAGACCTTTGTCTGACACAGATGTGGATCGTGTCGTGCAGAAACTCATAGAGAATACGGCCCTTTCCAGGTTAATTGCAGTTTCCTTCCAGTTGGTGTCGAAACTAGAAGGCCTCCCCATATCTCCAACGGGTCCTCCTTCAAGACACATCCAGATCTCGGAGCCGGGAGAAGAGGACCTGATGATAGTGGAGCCCTCGGTGCCGAAGCCGTCCATTGCACGATCGACACCTTTGACTTCGACTCCTTCAGAACCGTTAGGGGAGTCGCGGAGCCGACGGTTTTTGCTCGGTTCTGGGACCGAGAGTCGTACCGACCTGTTGGTGCCAACTCTCCCTCTTGGGGCCTTGGCACAGACTGGTTCGGCTCCGTCCTCGGGGTCGGAGCCCACGGCACCTGGTTCTGGGATGCTTCTGTGTTCTTCGGAACCGGGGGAGCCCTTAGCCAGGGGTTCTGGGGCCTTTGACCTTCTGAGGAAGGTATTGTCTGCACAGACAACCACATCATCAGGGGAATCTTCTCCTTCCCCAAAAGGGCCACTTTCTGTTTCTGCCCCCCACGATCCATCCCAAGCGTCGCGCCCAATTGCCACAGCCACCCACAGAGGGTTCCCCCTGTTCCTTGGAGGCCTCACCAGAAGCCCCCTCTGATGAGGTCCCAAGGAAACGGTTGTGCAAGAGGAGGCACATAGATTCCCCACAGGAATCTCTAACATCTGACACCGACTTGGATGAGGCAGAGGGGTCCCCCAAATCACCCTTGGAGGATGTGTCATTTGCAGACATCCTGGAGATCTTGAAACAGAGGGGTGATTGGCAGTCCCTAGCCCCCTCTGAGGACGAGTCGGTGCTGCTGAAGGCTTTTGGGGCTCAACCTTCTACCTCCTGGGTGACCCCGCCCTTCGATGAATTAATGGATTTGATTGCTCGAAGGGCATGGGAGACACCTGACACAGTGGAGCCAGTACCTAGGAAACCAAACAAGTTCATCACTGCCCCCCCAAGATAAATCTTATCTCACCAAGGGAGTCCCTGTCGACGCTATGGTGGTGGCGGCAGCCACGAAAAAGGAGATGTCTGAGTCTTCCTCATCTGTTCATCCTCCTAATAAGGATTCTAGGACTATGGACAGATATGGGAAGCGCATTTTTAGTTCAGCAACTTTTTCCATGCGTTCGCTGAACTACCTGACCCATTTCACATGATTACAGAGGGATCTCATCAAGGAGCTGACAGATACCCTCCAGGGTAACACAGATGCTGCTGTTTCAGATAAGGTAACAGCACAACTTAACACCCTCACATCCATAGGGCTCATCTCGTATGCAGCCGAGGGATCGAGTAGAGCTGCAGCTTCAGCGATAGCTTTTCGAAGACAATCATGGATGCGGCTGTGCTCCTTTGCGGAAGCCTTCAAGTCTTCCTTTGCTAATGCCCCTTTTGATGGTGCTACACTTTTCGGGCCCAAGGTTAAGGAGACTCTCACTCGGTGCGAGCAAGAGGGAAAGACCCTGTCTGCTGTCGGGGTCCGTTTTTCCGCTCCTACTAGACCGTACCCCAAAGGGCAACGAGGCGGAAAAATGTGGTTCCGTAAGAATCCGGGATCTTTCCAAACCGCACAGAGTGATACTCCCTCCAGAGGCAGAGGAGGGGGTAGAAATGGAAGACGCCACCCCGGCGGCGCATAACCAAGGTGACAGGTATTCCGTCCCTGGGAAACCTTTCCAGCACTCCTGAAGGGAGGCCCGGCTGTCCTGCTCTGGAGGCAGTCGGGGGTCACTTAGCTTTATACCCACAGGCCTGGCTAAACATTACTTCAGATTCTTGGGTAAAAAGCATTATAACCAGAGGATACAAAATCCCCTTCTTTTCAACACCACCCCTACAAAGGAAATTTCCAGACGTGCCACCCCGTCTGCGAAAACTAGCAGCTGTAGAAATTTCAAAGCTGCTCGAAAACAGAGTCATCCAACCAGTCCCGGCGGAACAAAGAGGATTCGGAACTTACTCAAGGTTCTTTTTAGTTCCAAAAAAGACAGGGCACTGGAGACCGATCTTAGATCTCAGCTGTCTCGACAACTTCGTGAAGAAGGAAAAGTTCCGAATGGTCACGCTTCAATCGATCCTTCCATTCTTACAGAAGGACGATTGGATGTGCTCTATAGATCTCAAAGACGCGTACTACCACATCAAAATGGCCAGACCATCCAGAGATCACCTGCGCTTCCGGCTGGGGACCAGTCACTTTCAGTTTCGAGCTCTGCCCTTTGGACTCACCTCAGCCCCCCAGGGTGTTCACCAAATGCATGGCAGTAGTTGCGGCTCACATGTGACGACAAGGATTCCGGGTGTTTCCCTATCTGGAAGACTGGCTCCTCACCGCCACCACCGAGCGTCGACTATTGCAAGCCAGAGACTACACAATCGGCCTTTGTTCCCACTTAGGGATATCCATAAACTTAGAAAAGTCTTGTTTATCGCCCTCACAGTATATTTTCTTCATCGGAGCAGATCTAAATACACGATCGACACTACTAAAACTCCCCCCAGTAAGAGCTTCAATGCTCAAACAGCAGGTCCTACTACTACTAGCCAGCAAGAAAGCCCCAGACAAACTGGTGTTAAAAGTGTTGGGACTGATGGCAGCTGCATTAATTGCAGTCCCTATGGAAAGGTTACACATGAGGATTCTTCAATGGCTACTTTTTGCGCAGTGGTCGTTCCAACAACTACCCCTAACGCACGAGATCACGATAACAGAATCTTGCAGATGGGACCTCTCATGGTGGGTGTGCAACCAGAACCTCACTGTGGGTCGTCCGTTCATTCTACCCATCCCAACAGCTACAATAACCACGGACGCTTCCCTGATAGGGTGGGGGGGGCCTTTTTCAGGGAAGAACAGTCCAAGGAGAATGGTCCAGCACGGAGTACACTCTACATATAAATGTTCTGGAGTTGAGGGCAGTGTTCCTAGCGTTGCAACACTTCCATCCCCTCTTACCTCTAGGGACAGTAGCAGTTCAGACAGACAACATGTCGGTAGTCTGGTACATAAGCAAGGGGGAACCAGGTCTTACCCGTTATGCAGAGAGGCCATGAGAATTTGGCAATGGGCAAAGTCCACGGGTCGCTTTCTGATAGCAACTCACATCCCGGGGTCATCCAACGTCATTGCATACAGGTTGAGCAGAGCTATCCTGTTACCTCACGAGTGGTCCCTGAATTCACAGACGGTGGAAAAGATCTTCCGCAAGTGGGGCCAGCCTTGCTGCGATCTGTTTGCTTCCCCATTAAATGCAAAATGCAGAAGCTACTTTGCCCTTCTACCCCCTCCGGGGGATGTCCCCAGGGACTCACTGATACACTATTGGCCCCCGGGTCTCCTATATGCATTCCCACCGACTCCATTGATTCCCAGATTTCTACAGAAAGACAGGAGCCTGGAAAGGACTATAATACTCATAGCCCCGTTATGGCCTCGTCAAATATGGTTTCCCTTTCTTCGAGCTCATCAAATAGAGGAACCATGGATTCTTGACCCAGTGCCAGACCTGCTGACACTCATCGGGAGTTCCTCACCCGTCTCTACAGTCCCTCAAACTAGCAGCTTGGCTGCTCCGCTTCCCTGCCTAGCCAGGTCTCATCTTCTCCCTCTGTCAGTTCAACACATCCTGGTTGCTTCTCATAAAGCCTCTACTACTAAGCTCTATACGAGTAAGTGGAAACGCTTTGTATATTGGGCATCTAGTCAAAACCTAGATCCATTGGTAGCTCCTTTACATAAAATTTTAGAATTCTTATCCATCCTTTTTCACAAAGGAGCTTCTTCTTCCACTCTAAGAGTACAGTTGGCAGCCATATCAAGCTTCCATATTGGTGAAGGAGGTTCTTCCATTATGTCTCTCAGGCTTTGCAGAGCCTTTTTGAAAGGAACCTTCCATCTTAGGCCCCCTGTCAGAAAACCTTTCTTTCCATGGAGCCTGAATTTGCTACTGTCGCAACTCATGTTGCCACCTTTTGAACCTGCTTCGTCATGCCTCCTAAAGTTCTTGTCGTGGAAGAAGCTGTTTCTCGTCGCCGTGACCTCAGCCTCAGCTCGTAGGGTCTCAGAGCTGCAGGCATTATCGGTTAGACCACCTTACCTGATATTCCACCCAGACAGGGTTTCTTTACGTACAAATCCATCTTTCCTTCCAAAAATATGTTCAGTTATGAATATTAACCAGTCTATAGAACTTCCCTACCTTCTTCAAAAACCATACTAACAAATTGGAGTATATGTTGCACAAGTTAGATGTCCACAGGCAGCTAAGATTTTATTTAGACCGGACCAAAGCTTTCAGAAAAACGGATCAACTCTTCGTCGCTTTTGCAGACAATAAAATTACTAAATGTACACTATCTAAATGGCTTGCTGACTGAATAACATTTGTATACTCTAAATCAAACCAATCCTTACCAAACAAACCTAAGGCCCATTCTACCAGATCCGTTTCCACCTCCTTAGCTCATGCGGGGCACGCTTGCCTTTGGACACTATTTGTGCAGCAGCCACGTGGTCTAAACCACATACTTTCATCACTCATTATAGAGTGGACAAGGTCTCCAAGGATAGGACATCATTTGGTTCCACTGTGCTTAGGAACGTTCTTCCATGAGTCACTCGGGGTCACGGAGCTAGGGACGCTACCCGTGTGTAAGAACAAACGGCGAGATTGAACACTCTTACATAAAGAAGTTATGTCCTTACCATAACGTTCCATGTAGGTGTTCATCTCGCCTTTGTTCTTAAATTCCCTCCCTTCCCATCCCATGTGTTTGGAAGAACTGGTAGGATTAGAGTCTGATCGACGTGTCTTGACCCTTTGCGGGGTATATGGTCCCGTGTGTCATGGGATATATGTTTAGACCATTAGTTATTGCTATGGTGAGAGAGTGTCTCTGAATGGCTAAAGAGAGTGTATGCTTCTAGCACCGCTGGTGTTGGATCCTTTGTCTGGTTTGCTTGCAAACTAGATCTGAGTAATGGCAGGGAGGATTGTGGGATATGGGCTGGTCTCGAGCTTCTCTGAGATTCAGAGCTTTGCAATTCGGCCGACTCGGAGCCGAGGATTGGCTCCGAACCCGTGTGTAAGAACAAAGGCGAGGTGAACACTCTACATGGAACGTTATGGTAAGGACATAACTTTTTCTCTGCACTTCCCTTTGGCTTATCTACTGCGCCCAGGGTATTCACAAAATGCCTAGCTCCAGCCATTGCATATTGCAGGCAGAGAGAAATTCAAATTTACCCATACTTGGACAATTGGCTGATTCAGGCGGACAGTCAGGAATTGCTACTCCAGCACCTGACATTTGTAAAGAGACTTCTAACTTCACTGGGGTATACCATCAACAAAAAGAAATGACATCTGGTACCCAACCAAAAGATTGTATTCCTGGGAGCAAGCTTGAACACAACTTCCCAGATGGCATTCCTCACTCCAGAAAAACAAATTTATTTAACAAACTACTTCAATCTACTGGCCACCCAAACCCAGCTCGCTGCAAGAAAAATACTGCAAGCCTTAGGGTTCATGGCCTCTTTCATTCTACTAATTCCATATGCAAGACTGCATATGAAGAAACTTCAGTGGTACTTAAAAAGTCTCTGGTGTCAACATTCTCAGGACCTGGAAACAATGATCCCTATCTCTCCTTGTCTAAGGACAGAGTTCCTTTTGTGGGCAGAGGCCTGCTACCACAACAAGAGACTCCCTTTCACTCAACCCCCCCTGCCACCCAAATCCTAACAGACGCATCAGACTATGCATGGGGGGCTCACATGGCAGGACAACACATTCAAGGCAGATGGAGACCAAAGCAAATGCACCTGCATATCAGTCAAAAAGAAATGTTAGCTGTACAGAATGCTCTGACAGCCTTCAAATGCCTTATTCTTCCAGGACAACTATTGATAGACAACACCACGGTTATGTGGTACATAAACAAGCAGGGGGAAACCCAGTCCTACCCACTCTGCAGCTTAGTCATGGCTCTGTGGAACACGGCCTTGAGCAGTCAAGTGCACCTGCAAGCTCAATTCCTGCCAGGCAAACTAAATTTACTGGCAGATGACTTAAGCAGAAATCTAATGGACCCACACAAGTGGAAACTGGATCCCAAATCATTCAAGCTTCTGATCCACAGGTGAGGGGCACCAGAGGTGGACCTCTTTGCTTCCCAGCAGAACTATCAATTGAGCAAATATTGCACCAGGAATCCCCACAGCCAAGCATGGAAAGTGGATGCCCTGCCCTTTACATGGGAAAACCTCTTAGTCTGCGCCTTTCTCCCTTTGCCCCTCCTCTCGAAGATTCTACTAAAGATCAAACGGGGCAAGCCAAGGACAATCCTGATTGCACCAGACTGGCCATGCCAGCACTGGTACCCACTTTTGCGCATTCTGACAATAGAGCCACTATGGCACCTGCCTCAGACCCCTTTCCTGCTGTCCCAGCAGGAGGGCCAGATTTTGTATCCTCCGCTACAAACCTTGAACCTAGCAGCCTGGCTCATCCCCTAAACTCATCACTAGTAATCCTCAGTAAACAGGTGCTGGATGTCATCCTTGAGGCATGGAGGCCTAGTACTAGAAAATCCTATTCAGAAAAGTGGAAAAGATTATGTTCTTGGAGCCAGTCTCCGGGAATAGACACAACTGTGCCCAGCTTACCTCATATACTCAATTACTTAACAAAAATGCTCCACAAAGGCCTATCCTTCTCTTCAATTAAGATTTATGCCTCTGCCATCTCACCTTATTATAATACTGAGCCACCCCTCTTCTCTCATCCTCTGGTCAAACAGTTCATGAGAGGAGCCAAAAATTTAAGACCTCCCCCGGAGAGCTCCCACTCCAGCCTGAGACCTTAACTTTGTATTAGAGAAGCTCACGCTTCCACCCTTTGAACCTGCTGCTACAGCAGAGTTAAAATTCCTCTCCTGCAAAACAGCTTTACTTCTAGCCATCACTTCAGGAGGAAGAGTGTCGGAATTGCAGGCCCTTATGGCTGTGGAACCCTTCAGTCTGAAGTTGTTAATCTTCTTCCTATTCATCACTGATGGGGTATGGTTTCGAGCCCTCGGAACCGAGTTGGCCTTATACCAAGCTTGCATGCACCAAAACTCTCGAGCTAAGCTGCTACCCACAATGCCCTTCACTCAGTTACCTCAGATCTCGTTTGCCACACAGCCATATAGCAGCGTTTCACCGAGCTCTCCAGTGAAGTGTTATATTTTTCACATTTTTGTAAGTATTTGAGAGTTCTTTCCTATCAAATTATTATTATTTTTCTCCAATTACTCACTCAGCTCTACCCACAGGTATCCCTTTTCTAGTACCATTGTTGGTATTTACCCTTTTTATCCTGTTGGTATTCCCAATACCATTGTTGTTATTTCCCTCTCTCTCTAACTTTCCCTTCTAGTTTAGTGTTGTGTGTTTGGTTTTATTTCTGAAAAGAAAGGGACTACGGGGTTTAAACACTGGTGGTCTTGCAGTGGTAAACTCCCTAATAGCGATCTGCATGAGGAATGTGTGTATTGTTTGGGGGTTCCACACATATTGGCGAAACCTCTCTGTGATATTTGTGCCAGTTTCAGTCAGAGGACGCTGAATGAAAGACTAAATAAGTTAATCCTCAAGGGCCGCCTTCTTTTTCGGAGGCTATTTCTGCATCGGAGGTCTCAACCCCTCCTCCTGTGGACAAAAAACATCCTTGTTCTGACGCCTTTTCACCGGCCGGTGATAGGGGCAAGCCTCATAAGCACACTTCCCATAAGACGACTTCTGAGCATCGAATCGCCTCCTTGGTTTTGACCACCTTGGCTCCGAGTTTGGCTCCAGTGGTTCATACAGAAGTTGCTATGATCGCCTTGTCGGCGCTGGTCCCGGCACCGACTACGGCTCCCGCTGCAACTTTGGTTCAGGCCAGTTTGCCAGTCTCTACCTCGGCACCGACGTCCCCCATGTCCACTCCGACGTCAGTTCCGAGAACATCTCCGGAACTGCTATTGACCTCCACCCCAGTTGTGACTTCGGCTTCGAGACAGTTCTTGGCTCTGATTATTCCCCTGCTGCCGGTTTCTAAACCGGAATCCTCTGTGCCATTTTTCAATACTCCATAGACCCAGTGCTCCCTGTCTGTGGATCCATTTGCCGGACAAGCTTTCAGCCCCTTTTTGGCCAGTCTGATTCTCCCTCAGGGGCATCGGTAAGGTCCACCAGGAGCTTATCGGAATTGGATGTGGTGCGCCTCTTTGATCAGCTGCTGACTGCCAGGGGAATTACAAAATTTAGTAGTGCCCATCCCACTCTGGGTTTTGGGTCCATTGCCCCGGCGACCCCCACGTATTCTCCTCCCTTGGACCCCACGGTTCCAAGGCTCATATTTGACTTCTACGAGAGGACCCCTTGCCTCTGCACCGACAACGACCGTGTTTGAGGCCCCTTTGGGTGTCTATTCTGTCAGAAACCCACCCTTCCTCAATCTCATGCTTGGGGAGTGGAACCCTCTATTCAGGCCACAGTTCCAGTTGTGTCACCGGTTCTGCCTTTGGGTCAGAGGGTGACTCCCGCCCCAGTTTTGCTTGAGGCTCCATCCCTGGGAGCGGACCGCGTGGAGCAGGGTGCGACTCCGGTTCCGAAATTGTCTTCTTCGGTTTCGGGCTCCCATTCCTCTTCAGGCGGGCCTGCTTTCTGGGTGACGGAGAGGGTGGTTGCTTCGAGCAATCCTCCTAAGTCGGACCTACCACCCGTTCCTGCTGAGCTGCAGCTATCAAAGGTCACCCCCCAGGACTCTGAGATCACAGGACCCAGGAAACCCCTGTACAGAGTATTTCCCTTTCTGAGTCTTCTTCGGATGCTCCCACCGAAGAACCCCCTCGGAAACGTGACTCCCCAGAGGAGTCCCTCACGAAAGATACGGACTACAATGATGGGGAAGGGTCCCCACGGTCAGCCCTGACTGTCTCATTTGGAGACATCCTGGAAATTTTGAAGCAGAGGGGTGACTGGAAGCCCTCCAACCCTTCCTTGGAGGAATCTATATTCTTGCAGGCCTTCCGCTCTTGGCCCTCTACTTCTTGGGTGTGACCCCCCCCCCCCCCGCCAATGAGTTAGTCAAGCTCATCATGCAGTGGGCAAGGAAGAATCCAGACACCACTGAGGCCATTCCCAGGATATCAGATAAGATACTCTCCCCTCCAGAGGATCAACCCCATTGGTCTAGATGTTTGCCAGTAGACGCTATGGTGGCGTCGGCCACGAAAAAGGACCTTGCGGAGGAAAGTCCTACTGTCCACCCACCCACCCAACATAGAGTCCCAGGCAGTGGACAGGTTAGGGAAGCGAGTTTTTGCTTCAGCAACCTTTACTGTCAGGTCTCTGAACTTTTTGGCACATTTTGCAAGGCTCCAGAGAGTCTCATCACTGAGTTCTCTGGAACCCTCGCGGGTCAAGTTTCGGATGGGGCATGTGATAGTTACTTCCCAACTTGCCACCCTAGAGTCAATTTCCAACTCATCCATGAGGTTGCTCTCCCATGCAACTGAAGGGGCAGTTAGAGCTGCAGGTGCAGGCGTAGTTATGAGTCGCCATGCCTGGATGCGCATTTGTGACCTCGCTGACTCCTTAAAGTCTTCCTTTTTAAACGCCCCTATCGAACCATCAGTTCTGTTCAGTTCTAAGGTCAAGGACACATTGGCCAGGTGCGCGCAGGACAGGAAGACCTTGTCTGCCATGGGTCTAGGTTTTTTCAAACCTCAGCGCTCCTTCTGCAGGAACCAGAGGAGTGGGAAGATGTGGCACAGAAAGTCTCAAGGTCCTTTCCATAAGGCATGTGGTGAGGACTCCCCCAAAGGCAGAGGGGGTTCCAATAATGGAAGACTCCCCTTTCGGGGCAGAGGAGGTCTTCGAAGTCAGGACTCCAGAGAGACTGTATCAGCGCTCCTCGATTGCTTTCCTCTAGAAGCAGTCGGGGCTCGTTTCTGTCTGCACCAAGCTGCCTGGCTCTCTATTACAAACGAACAGTGGGTGCAGAGAATAATTTCCAGAGACTGTCACATCCCCCTAATCTCTTACCCAAGACCTCTGAAATCCCTTCCCGATGTTCCACCCAGTCAAAGGGAGGAGGCAGTTTCCGAAATAAGAAAGCTATGTCAAAAACGAGTCATCCAACAGGTCCACCCAGACCAGTGTGGATCTGGGTTTTACTCGAGATTCTTTTTAGTGCCAAAAAAGACCAGGGACTGGAGGCCCATTTTGGATCTCAGCCAGCTAAACAAATCAGTGGTTCAGACCAAGTTCTGCATGGTCACGATTCAATCCATCCTCCCTTTTCTTTGGGAGGGTGTGTGGATATGCTCGATAGACCTCCAGGATGTGTATTACCACATCAAAATGGACAAACGCTCCAGGAGTCTACTTTGCTTCCGGCTGGGAATCAATCATTACCAATTCAGAGCCCTGCTATTTGGTCTCTCGACGGCCCCCGTGTGTTCACAAAATGCCTAGCAGTGGTCACAGCTCATCTGAGACTTCAGGGATTCTAGGTTTTTCCCTATTTAGATGATTGGCTCTTCTCCGCCCCCACCAAGCGCCTTCTGGTCAGGGCCCTCCCGCTACACTCTAGTAGTAGCGGAGTCGCTGGGCATCACCATTCACTGGGAAAAATCCAACCTTCAGCCCTCACAACAGTTGGAATTTATAGGGGCAGTATTCAACACTCAAACAAGCCTGGTCCATCTTCCCCCTCACAGGCTTCAGAGATTAAGGGCACAAGTTCAAGTGATGCTCTGTCGAAGAAAGGTGTCTGAAAGGGAAGTTCTTCAGGCTCTGGGGTCTATGGCGGTGGTCATCCCAATTGTTTCCCTAGCCAGATTACATATGAGACTGCTATAATGGCTCCTTCTGTCTCAGTGGATATCCAATCTTCATCCCCTGAGCTCACAGATTCTCATCACCAACTTCTGCAAACAAGATCTCATCTGGGGGATGAGTACAGACAAAAATCTTTGGTGTCGCCCCTTCCAGGCTCCCCAACCCAGCACCATGGTGACCACGGACGCTTCCCTGATAGGGTAGGGGGGCCACTTCCATGGAAAGTCAGTCCAAGGCACGTGGTCCAGCATAGAGGTCAACTTGCATATCAGTGTCCTGGAGTTAGGAGCGGTGCTATTGATGTTGCAAGCATTCCATCCGCTCTTTCCATCAGGAACGATTGCTATCCATTCGGACAACATGTCCATCGACTGGTACATAAACAGGAAGGGAGCAAATCCTACCGCCTATGTCGTGAAGCCATTAGAATCTGGCATTAGGCGATAGCTTCCAACCACTTTCTGATCGCGATGCGTATCCAGGGGAGCTCCAACGTGATTGCGGACAAGCTGACCAAATGCGTCCTCCGTCCTCACCAGTGGTCTCTCAATCCGAGTGTGACGGCAGAAATCTTCAGCCATTGCGGACAGCCATGCTGCGACCTTTTTGCCTCCCCCTCAAACAGAAAATGCAACAGCTACTTTGCCCTCTTTCCCCCTCATGGGGAGTCACAGAGAGACACTTTGACTCACGATTGGCCTGCGGGTCTCCTTTATGCTTATCCTTGATACCTCTGATCCCTCTTTTTTAAGGACGGTTATTCAGTTGAGAAGCAAAGTGATCCTCATTGCCCCGTTCTGGCCTCGTCAAGTGTGGTTTCCCTTCCTCCAACCTCACCTGTGAAAACCTCCTTGGATCCTGGACACTCGTCAGGATCTCATATCTCACCCACAAGGGCAGACTCCACCGAATCTATCCACTCACAAGCTGATGGCTTGGCTTCTCCACTTCCGTTAGTTGCCAGGCAGGAAGTCCTCCCCTCATCTGTCCATGATATTGTCCTGGCCTCCCCATAAACCATCCACCAAAAAACTTTACAGGGACAAATGGAAAAGATTCTCTATCTGGTCACATAATCGGATGCTAAATCCATTTTCAACTCCTGTAGCTACTATTCTTCATTACCTTTCTGAGTTGTTTGACAATGATCCATCAGCTTCCACCATTCAAGTCCATTTAGCAGCTATTTCCAACTTCCATAATGGTTCAGATGGAGTCCTGCTTATTTCCACCTGACTTTGCAAGACCTTCCTCAAGGAAATTTTCCATAGCAGACCTCCTATCAGGCAGCCGGTGGAGGCATGGAATCTCTCCCAGGTTCTCCAATCTCTCTCTCTACCCCCTTTTGAACCTGCTGCGACATGTGATCTAAAATTCCTGTCTTGGAAATCCTTGTTTTTGGTGGCAGTCACTTCAGTCAGACAAATATCTGAGTTGCAAGCCTTATGCATCAAGAGTCCCTATCTGACCTTCCATAAGGACAGAGTATCACTTCGTACTAATCCATCCTTTCTCCCCAAGGTGGTGTCCGACTTTTCTATTAGCCAGTCCATTGAGCTCCCTGTATTCTTTCCAAATTATTTAAACAAGGGAGAATACTGCCTGCATTCATTGGATGTTCATAGACAACTATGTTTCTACCAGGACATAACCAAGTCCTTCCGCAAGTCGGACCAACTTTTCATTTCCTTTTCTTGTCCTAGAATGGGGTGTGCAGTATCTAAAGTTACTTTGTCAAAATGGCTCAGGGATTGCATTACCTTCTCATATTCGCTTATGAATGAATCTAAGCCTGCTCAAATCAAAGCTCACTCAACTATCGCAGCATTTGTTGCCTTCCACTCTAGAGCCTCCATGAATGACATCTGTGCAGCAGCCATTTGGGCTAAACCCCATACCTTCATCAAGCATTACAAATTGGATCTGATCTCCAGGGGAAGAGCGGCCTTTGGCTCAATGTTTCTCATGAATGTTTTTCCATAAGGGCCACCCAGGTTCTCCAAGTAGCTTGGGATTATGTCCCATCAGTGATGAATAGGAAGAAGATTAACAACTTCAGATAAATAAGTTATGTCTTACCATAATGTTGATTAACAACTTCAGATAAATAAGTTATGTCTTACCATAATGTTCCATGTAAGTTGTTGATCTTCTTCCAGTCATCACACCCTCCCCCACCAAAGGCTCCTGGCAGATCTTTTGGGTGTTTGTGGTGTTTCAGGGTTTCTGCGCAGAGATGGCCTCTGACTTTGGTTCTTCTATATGTTGCATGCAAACTCGATCTGAGGTAACTGAGTGAAGGGCATTGTGGGTAGCAGCTTAGCTCAAGAGTTTTTGGTGCACACAAGCTTGGTATAAGGCCGACTCAGTTCCGAGGGCTTGGAACCAAATCCATCAGTGATAACTGGAAGATGATCAACAACTCAGATGGAACATTATGGTAAGACATAACAACTTTTCATCTTCCATGCGGACAGGGTTTCCCTCAGGACCAACCCATCTTTTATGCCCAAGGTGCCAACCTTTTTCCCTAATCCACAGAATAAGGGGGAAAGGATCCTACAGTCCCTGGAGGTGCACAGGCAGCTTAGGTTTTATCTGGACAGGGCTAAACCCATCAGAAAATCTGACCAGCTGCTAGTCAGCTTTGCTACAGGGGCAGATGGCAGGGCCATTTTAAAGCAAACCATTTCTAAATGGATAGCACACTGCAGCCATTTCTGCTACAAACACCATGGGAAACTTATGCCACAGGGTTTCAGAACACATTCCACTAGGGCTACATCAACCTCTACAGCATTTCTCAGGGGTAGTCCCTACCAGGGACATCATGGAAGTGGCAACCTGGAGCTCTGTACACACCTTCACCAGGCATTACCACTTACCTGTCTTTTCTAAATCCAGAGCTGGATTTGCCACAGCAGTCTTACAGGGCCTGCTAGCCAGCCCTAATGCTTCTTGACTACCTCCACCCTTCCTCAGCTTTGGGAATCAACCCAAGTGTGATGACTGCAACAGTGAAACACGAACATAGTACACTTGTGTACACTTGCCATAAATATACATGTTTCATGCAGTCCTGGTTACCCTCCCTCCAACCCCCTGACTTCTTTATTCTTCTACCTATCCTTTTTCTTTGGCCATGTTTTAGAACATTGGTATGTACTTTTTACTCGGGGTGTTCCACACCATAGAACATCTACATTTATGGTAAGTGTACACAACTGTACTTTTCTAATCCATAATGGGGACCCACTACTTGTCTGGGTAACTGTAGGCTGTAAGCCTGATTTGAAAGTCTTTGGGCAAAAGCCCTTATCTGAGAGAAATAAAGCTAGATTATTTGAGAAGAATGGGAAGCCTCTAACTTGACTTTTTCTTTTTTTTGTGATGTGATTAAGTAATAGTAGATTTGCTAAGCTCTTCTGCATTTACTTGGTTTGGGAATTCTGATATCTGTATTAACAGCACTGCATAAATGTCAAAAAAGGGATTATTTCTCATCATTAAGGTCCTAAAGAGACAGAGCTTGAGGTTAGCACCAATCTGGAGTGGCACCATTTTGTTGAAGTTTTATGGTTATTCTGCTTTAAAAGCACAATCTGGTACAGTAAGCAGATAGGTGTATACAGGAGTTACCTGACATATGGACCCTTTAGTTAATGATTTCAGCAACGAATTCTAATTCTTGTCAGTTGTCAAATCATCTACCAGATCAATCTGTTATTAACCTGTGAACTTCTTCCTTCAAACAATTTCAACTGGTCTTGGTCCGGACTTTATAATGGGAGCTTGCTTAGGAAGTCCCTTACTTCATTTGTCTTTGCCTGCCATTCTGCTTGCACTTTGTATAATTGTTCTTAAAATTAACATACATTTCCAAATTATCTCCAGGTTTTTCACAAACCCTTCATGTCCTTGTATAATCTTATTAATGTCTCCATCTTCTATTGTCTATACTTTAGAGCTAAATGCTTTAGTCCTTAGGTGTCATTTTAAAATCTAACATTGGGTTCTCTTAGCTTGGTCTTCCCTTATAACCTAACTTTTTATTTGCATTAGTCTGTAATGCCATCACTTTGCATTTGACCCATTTCTTCTTATGAATCACTTCTTCCTATGACTTCAGAAACCCTGCACATAACCTAGCAACTTTGAATATAATGCCTCTCTTTTTCATCAGTAAAATTCCTTACATCCTTATACCATATTGCTCAGCTGTCCAGATTTTTGCCTTGTATTTTGGTTTGTTCCTCATAAAATTTGTCATTTTCAGGCAACTTTTTGAGAACTGAAGTCATTAAATAATGACAGACATTTGAGTTTCAGACTTTGTATCTTTCAAAAAGTCCTTGGTAACACAAAACCTTTTATTCTAGCAATTTAAGTATGTAAGATCTGTATTTAAAATTTGTCTCTATTTTGGGCTCTTTGTCTGGATTTCTTGTGCTAACAGCTTGAGAGGTATGCTTAACTCTCCAATTTGTATTGAACTTTTCCTTGTTAACGTAAAACTTGTGAGCAATGGAGAGTGACCTGATAAAGAAACTGGATGCATATAGAAACTCTCAAGAAATGCATGTACCTTTCTAACCATGACTGTCTATTCTTAACTTTGATTTATACCTATATAAAAGCAAGTATACATATTTGTAGGAAGTCTTAATGCCTCATGCACATCTTTAGTGTAAAATAATTAAGCACCCTAACACAGGCATCCAGTGAGCTGTAGGATGAATGTGCACTTCATCACTTAAAAAAAAAAAAAGTTCCTACCTCCCATTCAAAAATTACCCGTCTTGTTTTTTAACTCACTCGATCTCCTTTAGCATTCTAGCTACAGTTTGTTGAGCAGTCCCTGGTTGGGATATACAGATTTACAGTTGTATATAACACAATCTGTGTCTTCTCTCTCACTAATACAAATCTGCCTTCATTATCTTTTGTACTTCCAACACCTTAGAAGCTGTATTTCTTTGCAACACAGTTCATCCTCCTGGTGGATATGTTCAAAACCCAAGTAATTTATAACTAAGGTTCTCTAGTTTTAAATGGTCACCGTCATTCAAATGCATTCCTTGTGGTAATACAAAAGGAGGACTGATTTTTTTCTTAATATACACATTTTTATACATAATATGGGAAACATTCACAGTCTATAGTAAGACTGTAAACATTACTGGTAGTGCAGTTCAGTATTATAATACCTTCCTGCCTGGCTTCACCATTAACCTTTGGTTATACAAACAGATAATGTGCTGAATTCAGAAGTATATACAACAAACAGTATATTCACTTCTCCTGTATCATTTGTCAACTTTTTTCTTGCATCCTAAACTGTATAAAAAAAAATTATGAACTCATCAGTAGTACAAGTCAGAAAAACAAGATCATTAGGTGACAATCTCTCTCTAACTAGTGTTTGTAAGGGGCATTTTGTAGGAAAAGCTTCTTATTCCATCTTTTGAGTCCACAGCTTATGCTGATCTAAAAATTTTGTTCTGGAAGACCTTTCTTCTAACTTATACTTTCACCAAGCGGATTTATGTCACGGGTCTTATCCATTAAACCTCCATATGTTGAGCCCCGTAAAAGTAGAGTTTTTTCCTTGGGAATAAATTCTTCATTTCTAAGGCTGATAATGTGTCTTATCCCAGTTACTGCACTCAAAATGACTATCCCTTCACTTTACAGATTTCCATCTGTGGTGTTCTGTAGACAGAACTCAAGTCATCCCCAAAGATCTTGTAATTTCCCTGGCTTAAGCATTAACCTTTGTAATTTCACCCAACTCATCACCACCCCCAGTAGATTCTCCAGGAAAAACTACCAGGGTTCCATACTTGACGAGATTAGTTTCTGAACCCCCGAAATTCTCCAGTGCTAGGACCCTCCCCTTATACTTTGAGTGATCATCTCCCTAATTATACCATTAGAACTTCTAAAAGATCATCAGTACAAAACTATTCGAAACATCTCTGACAGCTATTAACTAGTCCATTCTCAAAATTCTTCCTGTAGATAACGCTGTCAATCACTTCAATTCAACTTTCCTAGGCATCCAAAACAGTCTAACACCACCATGTGGGAAAAGAATTAAAAACTATACACCCTGGTTATCCAAAACTACAAAAGACCTTAGCAGATCTAGAGATAAGCTCTGGAAAGTATAGCACACTTCTAAATCCTCCTTGGACCTAAATAACTACAGGCATCTCCGTAATCTGACTAAAAAAAGCAGTAACAAAAGACGAGAGAACTTTGTTACACATTACATAATCCCTGGAAGTTCTGGTCCTCTGTTTCATCTATTTTCAATCCTTGCAAAAAAAACTCAACCTAACTCCATTCCAGACAAAACCAACCCACAAATGGCTAACATCTTTAACAATCACCTCATTCATTGCAAAATATTGCCTCAAACACATCAGCTCTTCCCACTAATACACATGACTCATCAGCATCACATTCCATCTCTAATGGCTCTCTGCCTCCTCCCTGCCCACTTGACCCATCTTTACTCTTCCACTCCACTGCTTCGTCTACCTGACCAACTTTTTCTCTACAGCCTCTTCCCACTAACACAGTTAAGAAGCTCCTCCTCAAACTGAAAACTGAATCATATCAATAGATCTATTGTAGAATCGTATGTCCCAACGATCTGGAAACAGTATTTCATTATACCATTACATAAAGGAGGCAATTCCATCGAATTGTCCAACTGTTGACCCATTACCCTTCTGTCACCTCTCTCTAAACTTCTTGAGAAATACATCCACTCACAACTACTCCACTATCTCCTTGACAGTCAGCTCACTCTTACACAGCACAGATTTAGACCTGTACACAGTACTAACACAGCCTTATATTTCACTGACTCAGTAAGTAAAGCCCGTGACTCAGGTAAACTTGTTTCCTCTTTGTTCCTTGACCTATCTAAGGCTTTTGATACTGTTCCCCATCATCTGCTAATATTAAAACTCACAAACCTTGGATTATCCCCTTCTGCCATCAGCTGGTTTATCTCTCTAATAGACAGCAGGCAGTCAGATGGCTAGACTCCCTCTCTGATTTTCAAGACATCATAACTAGAGTTCCTCAAGGATGCATTCTTGTCCCCCGTCTTATTTAACTTAACTTTTTTACTAATGACCTATATACTCCTTCCCAACAGAGTGCACTAATACAGTATGTTGATGGTTCCACAGCCGTCTGTTCATCTGATTCCGTGCCACATATTCAGCAAATTACCCAAACTGCGTTGACTTCTATTGAGACCTAGCTTTCTAATAATCAGCTACTTTTGAATCCCACAAAAACTAAACTTGTGGTCTTCACTCCCAAAACATACTCTCAAAATAAAAAAACAATTTACTATTTTCTCTCAGAACAACACCGTAATAGAACGTGTCTGTCACACAAAACTACTAGGCGGTGTCATTGATGAACACTTTGTCTGCATATACATAACATTAAGAAAACTCATCAGAAGCAGGGAACTGTCCTATCAAAAAAATTTCCTAGACACACACACTAAACACACTGTGGCTACTACCTACCTTCTAGCGCCTCTCTCTTATATGGAGCCCAACTTTTCAACAATCTACAAACCTGTCTAGAATCAAAGCTCGAATCTTGCTGCAACAAAATTAAGTTTGCCACCAGTGCAAAATACTCCTCACATCACTGCACAGCCCTCCACAAGCTCAATTGGCTTGAACTTCCACTTTACCTTACCTTCATCCAGCTAATCACCGCACATAAAACCATTCATAAACCCATGGCCTGTCCGGCCTTAAATACTGTCTTCTGCTATTACACTCCAAGCAGATTTCTTAGGTCAAAAAATAAGCAGTTTCTACAACAACTTTGTGCAATGAAATCAGTCAGACAAAATCTATACTCCTCTTTAGCTAAAATCTGGAGCACACTTCCCTTATCCTTAAGAGCTAACCACATTCACACATCTTTCAAGCGTGCACTTAAGGAACACCTATCTAAATCTTGGATATGCTCCTGCTGAACTCCAAGCCAATTTTTAGCCATTTCAAACACCCCTCCACTTTCTTTCTCCTCTTCTATAAAGTCGGTCTTCCTTTATCACCTTACATTTCCTTCTTAGTCTTTCTTCTTTCCTCCTGTACCCTGCTCTTAGCTCTTTTTAACTTGTCCACTTCAGTTTTAGCTTTCTCTTATTCCATCTCCCTTCATCTGTGTTCATTCTACTACATTTCCCTCCTTTTTTAAACTATAAGCTACTTACTACTTTTCCTAGTTATGACTACCATAAATTCATTATGCAGTAATTAGCATAGATACTACTACTTTCAGCTTTTCCTGGTTAGGGGTCACCACAGCAGATCACCTGTCCGCTCATGATTGGCAATGGAGTTTTATGGTGTCGAGTTGCCAGCCAAGTGCCCAACCTTCCACAGAAGGCGCACACACCCACGCACTCGCGCCTATGGCCAATTTAGTGTGTGCAGTCCACCTGCAGCATGTCTTTGGGATGTAGGAGGAAACTGGAGCACCCAGAGGAAACCCACACGACCACAGGGAGGACATGCAGACTCCGCACAGAAGGCACCCCAGCCGAGAATCAAACTGGAGAACATCTTGCTGTGAGGCGGCAACGCTAACCGCTGCACCACCGTGGCTGCCCAACTAGCATAGATACTACATGTTATGTAAAATATTCTATAATTATTCTAAGTAGGTAATCTTTTGTTATATTTGTGTTACTGTTTTACTGTGTTTTAATTAGTTCTTAAGTGAAAGCCCATGTCTATAACTACTAATTATTTTACTTTGTTCTACTTGAAATATTTTTGTACTTGGAGAATTTTTCCCTGGCCTCCGCTGAAAATGGGTTCTTTGTGGCCCATTTGGACTTTCCCAGTAAACAAATGTCAAATAAATAAAGATGACCAGTTTTTTGCTTCCTTTAATGGTCAAAAAGGAAAGAAAGTTGCAGAGCAATGCCTTTGTTAATGATTTTTCAGTTTCATTTCTTTCCTTATAAATATGTCAAGGCTCTGGAGCTTGTGCTTAAGTACATTATTTTGCAGCTGTCTTCACATCTGCTTTTTTCTTTAGAAATATATTAGGTAATGTTTGTGTTGAAGCTACTTAGTTATCTTTGATTTTAAAATCTTACCTATAGAGCTGCGTTAGTGAGACCTTTTTTTTTTCGAACCTATTCAAATACGTTTCCATAGGATGGCCACACAGTGTAAAATGGGACTCTCTGCTGCGAGTTTCCTCCAGGTGAACAATGATATTAGATTCAAAACTTACAGGTACTTAACCAAAGCACTAGATCTCTGAAAAGAGATCTGTTTGCATGACCTACTCTGTCTCTCACATGCACGCGGGCACATCCCAAGCTTCCTGTCATGTGTTCTGTAGTTTCATCTCTTTGCAGGATTGCTTTTCTCAGTAAAGAACAGGAGGAAGTAGTGCACTGTGAGATGGAGTGGAGCAGGCACCCTGGGAAAGTTGCATTTGCCAAGCAGTACCAGAGGTGCCAAAAGCTGATGAATGCTGGGGGGTGTAGGGCAAGAAGGGCACTTATTCATCTAAAAGGGGCAATTTTTAAAAGCTGTGTACTATCTTAACAGAAACCACTATGTGATGCAAGCTAAGCTGCATTAACAACAACTGTGCATACATTTCATACAAAATAACAAAAGAAGCTGGTATTGAAGCAGGTTAGTCCTAATCTAGTTTGTCATTCTGAACTGTCCACTGCTTTAGCTTGTTTCAAAGTCTGAGATGCACACAGTTTCTATTAAGCCATTTGTAAAAAAGTTCAGTTTAATAGGAGTGGGGATGACTGCAAGAAAGAGATTTAGAGAAACTGGAATTGAGAGTAAAATAATTTCACTGCTGAGTTGTATTTGGTTTACTGCAGTACTTGACCTGCATAGAGAAAACAGCAAGTGTAATCTCTTACTGACCATAGTCCTGACAGAATACTATGTACTTTGTATTGTACAGCTAAAATTTACATAAGTTGTACTACTACTAAAACTTGGGTATTTCCAGATTCGCAATAAAGTATACAGTGGGCTGTCAGGACTGTGGTCAGAATTACACACACCACCAAGTCCCACCTGATGGAGAGTTTCTAAGTTTGAAAGAATACATGCCTACACATACCCATGCATACAGACATGTGCACGCGCACACACTCACAGTTCCTAGGGATGGCTGGCAGAACTGTACAATTCATCACAGTTAGATCAGTAGCTAATACAAATTATAGAAATACCTGTATGGTAATGTGGATGAAAGTGGTGTGTCTTGCAGATGAATGCAGCAACTGGAAACCCTACAAGAGCTAAGTGACATCCTCTCCTCAGATGATAAATATAAGCTACAAAATCTTGGCAGTTTGAGAACACTTACAGAAATTATAGCAGGTGGCTAAGGATAATAATATAGCTCAAATAAAAAGTCCATCTCCACGTCCCTGTTTAGGGAAAAAAGCAAAACACAGCCAGTTAGTTAAATAATCTTTTTACTGAGAAGTGTATTCTGAAAAGGTACACCTCTCAGCTGTCCTCTGATTTCACAGCATGCTCCTGTAGAGTAGTATATTTAAAATCTTGCTTTGATTTTGGACCTTTCCCCTTGCAACCATAACTTTTTCTTTTTATTCCTGATTCTTAAGCTGAAAATATTTACTGCTCTCAGACTGAAACTACTGAAAAATATTTTTTCCTTACGTTGCTACACAAAATAGTAAACAGAAGTGCAATAAAAACTGGACTTCTTTCAACATCAACAGTAAATTAATAAACAGCTGAAAGAATAAAGGCAGGATAAAAACTTTAACATCTTCTTTAACCACAGAATACAATCAGTAGACTTTAAAATCACAGTATTATCTTCTGCTTATAAAGCAATTCTTAGCTCTTGCATGCTTTTAAAAATGAAACTGATAAACTACCAACTAATTTTGAAAGCACAATAAAACAAAAATCTTTATATGTGCCATACAATTACTAGTACACTTTAGTTGCATTTATTGATATCTATACATATTGGAGAAATCTGACCAGGACACTGGAGAAATGCCCCTTCTCTTTTCAATAAGTGACAGACATTGAAGTTTCAGACTTCATATATCCTTTCACATTCAACCTAAGCTGCCATCATACCAGGGGTCACTTGGTGATGGCTAAAAATACAGTTCCAGAACAGGCTTTGGGAAAATGATAGCAGGCAACCAAGGGCAGTAATACCTCTAAATAAAAGTAATGGCTTATCTCCGCATCCATGGACTGGAGTGGCTTGCCACTCTGGGGTAGAGGGGAGAGTAAATGTGGCCAGTTAGTCGAATAATAATTTTACTGAGAAGTCTGTTATGAAAATACCTCTCAGATGTAGTCTGATTTTGCAAAAATGCTCCTGATAATTTGCATCATATTTCTGGTCTGTTCATAACATTTTGGTACTTGCTGTCCACTGAGGAGTCTTGCGATAAGATGTTGCTCCTAAGCATTTTCTAATTAACTGACTTGCTCAAGGTAGAATAATAACAGCTAAGGGAATCAATATCTGTACCACAGAAACTACAGCTCACAGCCTTAACCGTTTGTGCCAACTGCCAGATTATATTACAAAGTTGTTAGTGACTTTAATTTACAGCTTTATTGTATCTTAGTACCCCACATGGATGTGCAGTAGCAAGGTAGCCCTACTGTCCAACACCTGGTGACATGTATGAATATTTAATGAATATTCATGGAGTGTCCTCATCAGCCTCATGAATATTCATCAGGTATTCGGCACACCAGTACAGGCTAACTTTAGGTGAGTTAAACTTATTCTTACAACTAAGTATATAAGAAGAAAAATTAATTTTTGTCTTTAAAACAAGAGGCAGAAGTCTCAAATCAGCTTTATTTGTGATTCTTGTGTTAAGATGTTGAGTACTATGCTTTATTAGCTGGGGAAATATTAAGATACAACCAAAAACACCCTAATACTGGGTGATTTCAACTACCTTGCCATTAACTGGGAAAACTACTCGGGTACCAACACCTTTTTCCAACGCCCTGGATCAACTAATCCATTGTCCCACCAGGGGCTCCAATATCCTAGACCTGGTCATTACCAACATGGGAGACAGATGCTCCACACCAGTGGTCATCCCCTCATTGGTCAGGTCTGACCATAAGCAAATCACCCTTGACATCCACATCCCATCCGCACCCCCCAGTAAGGAAACCTCCATAAAAAAACTTCTCCAAAGCCTACTTCATGCTAACCAAGTCAGAAGTGACAAACTTCGTGACATCCATGCAGACAGGATCTGAAAGTTCGACTGCTGAATCCTACACTAAGGCAATGTACGAGCACATCCACTCGTGCATGAATCGGGCCATCCCAAATAGAACCAAGACGCTCTCCTCCAAAAAAAGGAAGACAATCTGGTGGTCCCCTGCCATAAACAAAATTGTACAACAGAAGGAAGAAACTGTTGCAGAAAAGAGGAAAATCCCAGGATGCAAAAAGCTCCCTTACCAGCCTCAGTAAGAAGATGAGATCCCTCATAAAATCCTCTAAAGCTAGTTATGAAAATAAAATTGCCAAAGATTCCAAAGACAACCACAAGGCATTCTATAGTTATGTCAAGAATCTAAATGGCCATGCTCAGATCTGCTCTGAGCTACCACAGAATGGCATTAAATATACTGAGCCAAAGGATATTGCCAATATCCTGGCAGATTGATTTAGTGCCAACTTCACCCCCCTCTCACCCCCCTAAAGGGCCCATCTCAATACCAAAATATTGCCAAATTTCAGTGCTCACGACCACACAGGTAGAAACCGCACTTTCCAAAGCTACGAATACAGCATTCATGGGACCAGATGACATCCCGGGCTGTGTACTACATAAACTACAAAATGAACTGGCACCTCGCCTAAGTGTCCTGTTTAATCATAGCCTCACCTCAGGCTTTGTGCCCACTGAGTGGCGGACAGCTACAGTTATCGCACTCCAGAAGGGGGGAATCCACCATGGATCCCGGGAACTACCATCCCATCAGTCTGACGAGCCTGATCTGCAAGGGCATGGAACGCATTATCATGGAACTTAAAAACAAAGATATTGGCAACCTTCAAACACTGGACCCCACCCAGTTTAGGTTTGTGAAGGGCCGATCTTGTCTCCTAAACCTGACTGACTTCTTCGAATCAGTCTCCAGAGCTGTGGATGAGGGTAAGGCAGTCCACACAGCCTATCTGGACCTTGCCAAGGCCTTCTACACCACCCCCCACTCTGGAATCTAGAAAAACTTACTAAGTTGGGCATAAATCCCTACGTCACTCGATGGGTTGCCAACTGGCTTACTGACAGAACCCAGACTGTAAAAGTAGCAACTCCAAATCCAGCTCCAGACAAGTGGAGTACCTCAGGGTTCAAGTCCTGAGAGCACTCTTGTTTGGCATCTACTTCTCTGAAGTACAGGCCTACACTAAGGGACTCTGGCTAACAAAGTTCAGAGATGACTGCAAACTGGGAGCCATTATTGAATCCCCAAATGGTGCGAGTATTCTACAAAAGGGCCTTACAGAAACAGATGCTTGGTGCCAGAACCATGGGTTAAAGCTTAATGCCAAGAAATGTATAGTTATCCCCTTTGGAAAAAACATGTGCCCATGAATTACCACATAGGTGGCAAGTACACTAAACACCGAAAGCGTGATGAGAGACTTAGGGACACAGGTGGACAGTGGTCTCACCTTCGATAACCACATCGCCACAACAGTCAGGAAATCCTTCTATGTGGCATGCCTCATCACTAAGCGCTTTTCATCCAGAAAAAAGGAGGTCATTGTCCCACTGTACTGATCCCTCATTAGATCCATTATAGAGTACAATGCCCCATTTGGTATGTACCTCACAAGATATCTGCAACAGCTGGAAAGGCCGCAGAAATAACTCACTAAAAGAATCACAGGCCTAAAGCAGATACCCTATGCTGACTGTCTAAAAAAAACTCCAGCTATACTCTGTGGCATATTGTCTACTCAGAGGCAATCTGTGCTTAACATACAAGGCCATGTCAAACCCTGAGCTGGTGGAAATGCTCCACTTAAAGAAATCCCAATCCCTCAGAGCCACACATTCCAGGGATTTAAATCTTGTCATCACAATGAACAAAACATGCTGGAGGGATAGGTTCCTGACCCAGAGACTCCCCATACTCTGGAATAGACTGCCCATACATGTCAAGCAGAGTGCCTCCTTGGTCCTCTTCAAAAGGAATCTTGAAGATTGGATGGGAGATAGGAAATTCACCCCAGGGATCATGTCCGTCGCCCTGCTGGACAGGGGTCCAGAGAGATAAATATTGTGGGAAGAAATATCCAGGAAATTGTTATTGCTTGGCCCTAGGGCCGATAGCCTAGTACCAACCTATGAACCTATGACTTTTAAAGTCTGGAGAACTGGGGAGAGTGAGAAAATGTAGGAGGCCATGCCTGTTAAATTCTTAGTGCAAGAAATCTGGATAGAGACAAAAATGGGGGGACAACAGCCCAAAAAATGGATAGATTTTAAATCTTGCTCTTATAAACTTTGAAAGTTGCTAGAATAACAGGTTTTGCATTATCCTGCATTTTATGGATGGATGAAGCCTGAAACTTAAATGATTTGTTATTTAGTGACTTCAGTCATCAGTGATTTGCCAGATTATCACCGAAGTTTGAGAACTGGACCAAAAGATGAGTCAAAAATCTGGATTTTGTGCAAAAAATCAGACAGTTGAGAGATAAGTAGGTGATAACTTTGTGCTGATGTGGAGTCTGGTTCCTGCATGTCTTCACCTGATTAATATTCAGTGTTATTTTAGAGTACATGCCTGTCAACCTCTTAGCAATACTAAAATAATAAAGGGGGTAAAGGACTGAAAAATAGGGACAGATTTTGAAAATTGCTCTAATGCAGGATGTGAAGTCGGAAACTTAAATGTCAGTCCTTACACTAATGATGTCACTGGCATATCTGCATCTGTCAGTCATGCATCATTTGCATGCGACATCATGGCCACTTAACATGTCAGTCACATAGGCCGTGCCTACTTCTGCGCAGTCCAACCATGTGGGGTACTAGGATGCAATAATGCTGAATTTACCAGATAACTCCGGTACCATAGATAGTACATCTTATTAAAGGAATCATTTTACTAAATTTCTGGTAGATTCTTATGTAGTTAGCAGGCCTGCAATCTAGGAGACAATTGAGTAGCCCATTGCAGATTCCCAGTTGCATCTAAACACTGGTTTGGTGACCTGCTAAAGGTCACAGTAGACAAATGAGGGGTCGGGTGATGGAATCAAACCCTGTATCACAGGAACTACAGATGTCCTCCTATTCTTACATTGCAGTATTCTCACATGTGGGATCCTCCACCTCAGCTGACCCAAACTTCTGGCTCTTATACGAAAGCTTAGCCTAGCTGCTGTAAGGTGCATGGGACGTTGCACCCCGAGACCGTAAAGCATGGGCCATAAATGTGACGTCTGCATGCACAGGCCTCAGAACTTCTCTGCCACAGTCAAAAGTCAGCTTGCTCACACTACTGACTCCGTTAAAGATAAGTACCCCATTGGGGAATCTCTCCTTATTTTTTTCTAGGCTAAGTTTAGGTTGCTGTTTATCTGTTAGGGAGTATGTAAGTGTGGCTGGCAAGTTCTGCACAAAGATACACACGACCTCTGCTTGTTTTGCTTAGAGCCGTCACATGACCATACAGCATATAAAATATGCCAGTCATTTGTCCGTAAGACCATACGCAGCTATCTGGCAGCCCTCAAACTGTTTATAGAAAATCGGCGTCTGAAGCGCCTTGCTCTCTGTATGGATCCTGAATCAGCTGTCTAGGTGGAGCCACCTAAAAAGAAGGCCAAGGTTTCTAGGCCTGACGCTGTGCCTCCGACTTCGGACATCCTGCCAACTTCTGTTGTAGGGGCTGAGGAACATCAGATAGGACTGGCGACTTTGGTGGGTATCATTTTGATGCCGCCCTTGCTTCTCCAGCCTGCACGTCTGTGGAAGTTTCTGCGACATCTGTCTCAGTTGATGTTGAATGGGAACCTGGCTCACACATATGGCTGCCTCTACTCGCTTCCGAGGAAGGCACTACGACCCCAGGCCTGAAGTCTGATTCCATGCCTTTAGCCTCTCAGACCACTCATAAGACTCCTACTCTCAAAAGAAAACAAAAGACTAGGCATTTATCTCCCCCAGTGGAATATCAGCCTGACTGGCAGGCATTTTTCCCAGTCATTGTTTCAGGCCTTTTTGGCCCTGGGGCCTACTGCCTCACATACTCCTGCCCTGCCAAGTTTAAGTCCCAGGCCTGCCTCTGCTAGCTCCATACCACCTCCACAGACTCAAGAGGAAGACTGTTTTCTTCTTTCTCTGATGATTCTCTCACCTATGCCTCCCAGTTGGCCTCTCCCCTAGTATACTGTTTCCCAGATGAGGACTCCTTGGAAGGGGGCTCCCCGCCAGAAGACTTAACCTTTGGGGAAACAATCTTCAAAATGATAGAATACAAGTGTGAGTCCACCCAAATGACTGAGGTGCAGAAGCGATACTTTGAGTCTGTGTACCTGGAGACATTCGGATCTCACCCTTCCTCCTCTTGAGTGTCTCCGCCTTTTGACCCACTCATGAACATAGTCAGTCAGAAGGCATGGGGCTCTCTGGACTCAGTGGAACCTGTTCCTAGGAGGCCAGATAAATTCATCACTGTGCCCTCAGATAGGGAATTACTCAGTAAAGGTGGCCCCGGTAGATGCTATGGTGCTGGCGGCAGCCACCAAGGAGGAGTTGTCTGAGACATCATCATCTGTCCATCCACGGAATAGAAAGTCTCAAACAGACAGATACGGAAAGCATATGTTTTCTTCAGGTTCCTTTGCCCTTAGGTCACTGAACTACCTGACCCATTTCACTAGGCTTCAGAGTGATCTCTTGAAGGAGCTAGGAGAATACCCTCCAAGGTTCTGTAGCTACAAGGGTCTTGGAAAATATTTCCTCCCAACTCTCCATCTTTATTTTATTGCATTTGTTTACCGGGAAAGTTCACTAGGCCTAAAAGAGCCCATTTTCAGTGGAGGCCCGGGGAGAAAAGCTCCAACGAGATGCAGAAAAAATATAAACATTAATTAGTACAGAAGTAGAAACAGTGTTACAGATAGTAAATATAGTAACATATACAGAATATATACATAAAAGCAGGAATCTGGTTTGTTTGATTGCAGTAATATATACAGAAAGTATACATTAAAGCAGAATTCAGTGAATTCAGAGTGGTATAAACAGAGCTATATTAATCAGTATTATTGTACCAGTATCAACAAGTGAAGATAAAAATAAATATGGAGAAAGTATCATCAGTCACTAGTAGCAAAAGGCATAGAGGTTTAGTAATCATATAAGGAGAGTGAAGAGGTTAGGTTATAGAGCAGGAACACAGCCAGGAAGAGTTGAGATCATTTTTCAGTATTTGTTTGAAGGTGGTGGTGCTGCCTGTGTTTCTTATAGAAGGTGGAAGTGAAGTTCATAATTTGGCGATGGTGAAGGAAGAGAGGAGTTGACCAGCAGGTAAGGCTGCTTTTAGAAGTAGATGATTTTCAGATCTTAGATGCCTGCTGGGATGGTGTTTGGCAAGTAGAGTTGAGAGAGCAGGACAGTCTGTGAGTCTGTAGATTTTTTTGTGCACAGTAGTTAGTTGGGTGAATGAGAGATGGTAGGGGGAGTTCCAGCCACCCTAATTGTTTCAGTGACTTAAAGTGGTGGGATGAGAATTTAGCCTTGGTAGCAAATTTTGCTGTTCTTTTGTAACACACAGCAAGTTTGGATTTTGTAGAATTTTGGATATTAGTAAGGAGAGGGGCACCATAAAGGAGAGAGGGTAATAAAAAGGTAGATGTTCTTCATGTTTCACTGCTGTAGTCATTACATTAAGGTAATTTGCTGGCAGGTTGCCCTCAGTCGGCCTGAATTCCAAAGTCTTGGGTCCTGCGTTGGTTGCTGTCTTCTCTTCCATGACGTCAGGTCATCAGGGGTATAAAACATGCAGCCGACGCCATTTTCTTTAGTCTTTCTTGCAGAGCGGTGCTCGAAGCAGAAGCATTTCGCAAGTGCCGGTCGGCCGACTACTGAAATATTCGTGTTTGAGTTTCAGAACCGAAGTCTTCAGTAAAGCTAAGTACCCCATTGGGGAAACTTTTTTCTTGCTTTTTACCGATGTCAGAAAAAGTTAATAATTGTATTGCTTGTAGAAAGCAAATACCTCATAAGGATTTCCATTCATACTGTATTCCTTGCCTAGGCCCTGATCACAATGTGCCTGGCTGTCGGTTTTGTGCTAGATTTAACCAACGCACTATTAAGCGTCGGTATATTTTTGCTTCAAAGTATTTTGGAATCAGATTTAACTACCTAGAAATGTCGTCTGATAACAATCCGACTACCGGAGTACATAAAAAAACCCAAAGAAAAGGACAGAGAAAGGCAGTCAAGATCCAAAACAGACGAAGCTTCTCCTAAGCCAGTCGCCGGTTCGCCGGTCCTCAGGTGCTTTCGCAGCCTCTGATACCTGCTACCTTCGAGTCGCAGGCCTCTACCGACACCCATGTGGAGTCCAGCATGCCGCAAGATGCTCAAGGTATTGGACTGATGGATGTATCTCCCTCAGATGGGTCCAGAACCGCTGAGGAGGCACCGGCTTCTGAGGGTGTATTCAGATCTCAACATTTGTATATCAAACCGACGACAGCTGTAAAACCAAAAACAAAAGCAACTTCTAAAACTAAAAAACCGACACGAGCCATGCACAGGCCTCTATAAAAAACAGATGATCAAAATGGCTGAAGACCTTATTACCTTGATCAGGGGTACCCATCCCCCTCCAGATAAGAGGCCCAGGCAAGACACTGACTAAATCTTCAGATCAGGTTTCTATTTCTTCTGATTCCTCTTCTGATCATGAATTATCTATCCCACCCTATGAGGATTCTGATGCTGAGGAGTCTGTTCCATCTTCATCTCCTCTTGAGGATTATTCATTTGGAGAAACATTGCATACTTTGAGGGAGCATTTTTGCTGGGATAGTCCAGACTTCTCAGAATCAAAAAAGAGGCTCAGGGATTTTCTTCTCCCTCAGCACAGGCCTTTAGCCATTCACCCTGTTCTAGACATTGTGGATGTTGGGTTTTCGGAGTCAAGCTTGACCCCTGACTCCTTAAATCCGGCTCCCAGTAAGCCTGACTGGTATTACAGGGTCCCTGACTCGCATAAATTTTTATTTAGAAACCCTGCTGCTGATCCTGAAACTATTTCACAGGGTCCAAATGGAGTTAAGGCCTCGACAGCAAAAAATCCTACCCCCTCTGACAGAGATTCAAGGGCACTGGACAGATGGGGAAAAAAGGTTTATACATCTGCAACCTTGGCAATCAGGGCCTTAAATTGTCAATTTCATATGCTTAAGTGCCAACAACATGTTATGGGATTGCTGAAACAGAAAATGTTGATTTCAGAATGTGCAGAAAATAAAGAATTACAGGAATTATTGCATGCAGCTGAACAAGTAGGAAAGCATATTTTGCAATGTGGGTTTGATTCATTAGAGGCCTCCTGCAGGGCCGCAGTTGCTGGATCTGTGATTAGGAGGCATGCCTGGTTAAAGGAACAAAATTTGCTTGATCATGTTAAAGCTAAACTGCTAGATGCACCCTTACAGCATGATACTCTGTTTGGTATTAAGGCAGAAGAGGTTTTAAAGAAAATGGAAGGCAAAGCTAAGTCTATGCAAACTGTTAAAGACTTTTTACAAGTGCAGACACCAAGATTCAGTAGACACTGGCCTACAAAAAAATGGTCCTTTCCTGTGTCAGACAGAGCTCAAAGAGACAAATCCATATGCCCTAAGGGTTCCAGATACCAGGCACAAGATTCATACAGGTCAAAGCAATAGGGTGCTTCCATCTCCAAATCTGGAGGAGAAAAAGCTCAAACCTGCAGAAAGCAATCCCAATGACTTCCCTCTGCCTATACTAAGCACTTGTCTTTTGGCACCACCCACAGGGGGAAAATTAACACTTTGCTCAAAATTGGCAGTTAATAACCCAGGACAAGTGGGTACTAAACATCGTATCACAGGCATACAGATTCCATTTCCACACTCTGCCAATGGCAAATGGTTGTCCAGATCTGCCAAAAAATCAATGGGCAGAGGCGCAGAAACAGGTTACATCCCTCATGGATATGGGGGCCATTCAGATAGTACCAGAACAGGAAAAAGGACCAGGTTTTTACTCGACTGTTCTTGGTACCCAGAAAGGCCTGGTGAGCAATACTGGATTTATCGATTTTTGAATACATACCTGGACATTCCAAAATTCAAAATGCTGACTTTGCAGCAGCTTCTGCCCATGCTGGACAAGAATGCTTGGCTGGTGACATTAGACCTAAAAGAGGCATACCTGCATGTCCCAATAAGACAATCGTGCAGAAGATACCTCAGATTCAAGGCTGGCTTAATGCATTACCAATTCTCTGCACTGCCCTTTGGCTTGTCTACTGCGCCCAGGGTCTTTACAAAGTGCCTGGCATCAGTAATTACATTTTGCAGACAAAGAAGTATACAAATATATCCTTACTTAGATGACTGTCTCATTCAAGCAGAGAACAAGGACATTCTTCTTCGACATCTGGCGTTTGTGAAAAGGCTTCTGACCTGCCTAGGGTACACAAACGAAAAGAAATCACAACTGGTACCCTCTCAAAAGATAACATTCCTGGGTGCAAGCTTGAATACAACTGCCCAGATGGCTTACCTCACGCCAAACAAGCTACTGACTACTTAGTTCAAACTGATGGCAACAAAAACCCAGTTATCTGCAAGACAAATTCTGCAGGCTCTGGACTTCATGGCATCCTGCATCCTACTGATTCCATATGCAAGACTGCATATGAGGAAACTTCAATGGTACCTGAAAAGTTTATGGAGTCAACATTCTCACAGTCTGAAAGCAATGATTCCTCTCATACCCTGCCTACAACAGGAGTTTCTATGATGGGCAAAGGAATGCCACCAAAACATGGGACGGCCCTTCACTCTCCCCCCTGCCAGCCAAACCTTAACATACCCATCGGATTATGTCTGGGGGGCCCACATGGCAGGGAGATGCATTCAGAGCATATGGACCCCAAAACAAATGCATCTACATATCAACCAGTAAGAGATGCTAGCTGTTCAAAATGCTTTAACAGCCTTTAAGAACTTACTTCATCCAGGACAACTACTGATAAAGATGGACAACACCACAGTCATGTGGTATATAAACAAGCAAGGAGGCACACACTCGTACCCCCTTTGCAGATTAGCCATGACACTGTGGGACACAGCTTTGACCTGCCAAATACATCTTCAAGCTCAATTCCTGCCAGGAAAACAAAATACACTGGAAGACGATTTAAGCAGAAATCTTATGGATCCTCACGAGTGGAAACTAAATCCACAAGTCTTCAGCATGATAACACAGAAATGGGGGAGTCCAGACATAGATCTATTTGCCTCTCCTCAAAATTATCAGTTGAAAAGATTCTGCACAAGGACTTATCACAGACCAGCATGGGAAGTGGACGCCCTGTCTTTCAGTTGGGAAAACCTATCAGTTTATGCCTTTCCTCCTCTGCCTCTTCTCCCCAAGGTCCTCCTAAAAGTCAGACAAGAGAAACCAAAGATGATACTAACTGTCCCAGACTGGCCCCGCCAGTACTGGTACCCAGTCCTAAGGAACTTGTCTCAATACCCAGCTTGGACCTTACCTTAAAGATCTCAACTACTGTTCCAGCAAAACAATCAGATGTTATGTAGTCCAATCTCGCCTACATTCTTACCCGTGGGTTCGGAGCCGAATGTCGGCTCCGACTTGGCCAAAACTTTTCTAGCTCGAAGTCTTTCTATTAGCTGGGCTAAGATGGTATCCCATGCTGCACTGCTCTATATCCCCAGATCTCGTTTGCCGCTTGTGTAGCTCGGACGTGGTCTCCCTCTTGGCTGTGGGAAAGTACCCTTTTTTCATCATTGTTAGAGAATTGGTTTAAAACGAAAGCTATTTTAATAGCTATTGTGTGTTCTGGTCTTGTATGGTGAAAACGTTTTGTGTTTGATCATTTTTTTCTATGGTATCCCACTAGCTGTTTCCAACGGGCTAGGCCCATTTCAGTTAGAGGACCTAGTCTGTCCCTTGCTTCCTTGTGTTATATTTTTACAGGTCTAAAACTGTTTAACTTAGAGGTTTTTAGTCCCCCCCCCCCCGTGTTGTGCCAAAGGTTCGTTTTAGTTAGAGATCTTGAGGCTTTTGTTTGTGGTAGTGTTTCCCACCTTGTGACTGTTTTACCGTTGGTACTGTTGTCAGTTATTGATGTCTTTGGTGCTTTGTGGTAGCTAACTATGTCCAAAGATTCTAAGGAGCATAAGCCCTTGGGCTTCAAGAAATGCTCTAGGTGCAGCTATAAAATGTCCATTGCCAATGGACATTCTGTCTGTGTGTATTGTCTGGGAGCACTCCATTTCCAGGAGTTGTGCAGTTTGTCATGCGTTTAGTCCGAGAGTTCTTCAGGAAAGGAAGAATAAGTTGATTTTGAAGGGACTTCTGAAACCCTCCTTCGAGGAAGGTCTGGAAACTGCTTCCAGCTCCAGGACAAAATCTTCGAAATCTAAAAAGAGATCTCTGGCTCCATCAGTCTCCTCGGAGCCACCAGAGAAAATAGCTAAGTCTGCTTTGACATCCACGGCTCCTCCTCTTGGCCGCAGGAAGTGTCTGTGGTTATGGAACTGGCATCAGCTCCAATTGTTTTGGAACGTATTTGGAGCCGATCGCCTAGCATTAGGCCAGCATCCCCTCCTCGCAGGTCCCCTTCGGAGAGGAGGTCTCGATCTCCCTCTCTAACCTCTAAATCCTCCAGGACCTTATCAGATGTGGACGTCGATAGAGTGGTGCAGAGACTCCTTCAGTCACCGGTTTTGGCTAAATTGTTCTAGGCTCCAGAGCCCATCCTTCAACCTGCTTCAATACTTCCTCCTCCGAGCATATCTCAGCTTTCGGAGCCGGAGTGCTCGGCTCTGTGTGATGTCCCTAGGTCGGTTCCGACAGACCCTCCTGACTTATCCTTGCCGATGTCAGCTCCGACCACGGGATTCAGGACTCAGGATTCCTCGGTCGGACCCAAGGGAGAGGCTTAGGGACACCTATCGGTTCCTAGTCTCCGGCGTGGGGAAGTCTGACTCCTGTCATGGTTTCAGAGGCTGGTCGCTCCTTGGACTCAGGGGGACAGGCCTTCGAGGCCATGCGGAGTGTGCTGGCCAGGTTGTCAGCAGCATCATGGGGGTCGGTCACTCCTCCCCTACTACATCGGTGCAGGTCTCGGATCGCCATCTGTCTCTAGACAGTGGAGCCCCAAGGCCTCAGGGTACCCCCATGAGTGGTCCCCACATTTGAGGGCCCCTCAGAGTCCTTGCCTGAGGAGCCACCCAGAAAGAAGACATGCAAGAGGAAGCACATAGATTCCCAGGATGAGTCTCTCACATCAGGCACCGACCTCGATGAAAAGGAGGGTCCCCTAAATCATCCTCTGAGGATGTTTCTTTCTCTGACATCCTAGAGATTTTGAAACAAAGTGGTGACTGGCCATCCAAAGCCCCCTCCGAGGAGGAGTCTGTCTTCCTGAAGGTCTTTGGTGCTCAGCCCTCCACCTCCTGGGTATCTCCACCCTTTGTCGAGCTTCTGGATTTGGTCTGTCTAAGGGTGTGGGAGACCCCTGACTCTGTGGAACCAGTCTGCAGGAGACCCAATAAATTTTTGTCTGCTCCTCCTGGTAAGAAACTTCTATCCAAGGGAGTCCCTGTGGATGCCATGGTAATGGCAGCGGCCACTCAGAAGGAATTGGCAGAGACTTCTTCCACCGTCCATCCTCCTAACAAGGAGTCTAGGACCATGGACCGGTACAGGAAGCGTACCTTTCTTCAGCGACCTTTACCTTATGGTCACCGAATTATTTATCTCACTTTACACGGCTCCAGAGAGATCTCCTCAAGGAGCTTGGAGATACTCTCACGGGTAATATCTACCCTCAGTTCCATCGTTAACTCCTCCATGAGGTTGATCTCATATGCAGCCGATGGAGCGAGTAGGGCAGCAAGTTCAGAAGTTGCTCTTAGGAGACGGGCCTGGATGCGCCTTTGTCATTTTGCGGAGACATTCAAGTCTTCATTCACCAATGCCCCTTTCGATGGTTCCTCTTTGTTCAGAACCAAAGTGAAATACACCCTCAGCAGGTGCGAGCAGGAGGGAAAAACTCTGCTGTAGGAGTCCATTTTTCCCTTCCCTCTAGGCCTTATCCCAAGGCCCAGAGGGGTGGCAAAATGTGGTTCAAGAAATCAGAGTTTTTTTTCCCGGTGCACAAGGTGAGCCCCCCTCCAGAGGCAGAGGAGGGGGTGGTTATTCAGGGAGATGCTGCCCTAGAGGCAGAGGAGGCCCTCGCAACTCGGGAGACCGCGATTCCTTTTGTGGTTCCCCCTACCACCGCTCCTGATGGGAGGCCCGACTGTGCGTTTCCAAAGCCAGTTGGGGGTCGAATCTTGTTATACCCGGAGGCCTGGCAAGACATCACCCTGGACCAATGGGTTCTAAGAATAATTTCCAGAGGATATGTCATCCCCTTATCATCAGATCCCCCTCCAATCAAGAAAATCCCGGATGTGCCACCCAGTCAATGGGATTACGCAGCTTCAGAAGTTTCAAAGATGCTAGAAAAAGGAGTCATCCAAAATGTCCCCTGAGACCAGATCGGATTAGGGACTTGCTCAAGATTCTTTTTGGTGCTGAAAAGGACAGGGGACCTGAGACCCATATTAGCTCTCAGCCAATTGAACACCCACGTGCAAAAGTCCAAGTTCTGAATGGTCACATTGCAGTCTATTCTCCCATTGTTGGGAAAAGAAGTGTGGATGTGCTCCATCGACCTCAAGGATGCTTACTACCACATCAAGATGGACAGGGCATCCAGAAGTCACCTACGCTTCCGGCTGGGAGCCAGTCATTTTCAGTTTTGAGCCCTGCCCTTTGGTCTCACCACAGCCCCCAGGGTGTTTACCAAATGCATGGCAGTGGTGACTGCTCACTTGAGACGTCAGGGGTTCTAAGTGTTTCCATATCTGGACGACTAGCTCCTTACTGCCACCACCAGGGACACTACTATAAACCTGTGTCAACAGCTGGGCATCACAATGAACTGGGTAAAAATCTGCCTTGCTGCTCTCACAGCTTGTCAATTTATAGCCGCAGAACTAGACACCATCCTCATGCGGGCATTTCTACCACAGGAAAGAATCCGAGTTCTACAACAAGTTCATGCCTTGCTCCCCCTGAGAAGAGCAAAGGCAAGATGGGTCCTCCAACTATTGGGGACAATGGCTGCGACAATTGTGTTAGTCCCTCTGGCAAGGTTACATACGAGACTCCTTCAGTAGCTACTTTTTGCCCAGTGGTCTCTCCAACGTCTTCCACTTTCTTACCCTATTCTACTCACGGACAGGTGCAAACAGGATCTCAGTTGGTGGCTTCGCACCGACAACCTGAATGCAGGAAAGCCCTTCGTTCCTGCGCCCCCGATTGCCACGGTGACCATGGATGCCTCCCATGGTGTGGGGGGGTATTATCTAGGCAGGATAGTCCAAGGCACATGACAAGAGCACGAGATGCATCTGCATATCAATGTCCTGGAGATGAGAGCTGTGCTACTAGCGTTGCAAGCACTTCAGAGTTTTCTTCCTCTCAGGACTATTGAAATCCACTCAGACAATGTCAGTGGTGTGGTATCTGAACAAGCAGGGAGGAACCAAGTCCTATCCCCTTTGCAGAGAGGCCATGCGAGTGTGGCAGTGGGCAGTGTCTTCCCAACGTTTTCTGTTGGCAACGCACATTCTGGGGAAATCCAGTGTGATCGCAGACAGGCTAAGCAGAGCTATTCTGATGCTTTACGAGTGATCCCTGAACTGTCAAGTTGCGGAACAGATCTTCTGTAGGTGGGGTCAGCTTTGCTGCGACCTCTTTGCCAGCCCCCTCAATGCCAAATGAAGCAGCTACTTCACGTTGATCCCCCCTCAGGGGGAGTCACCCAGGGACGCTCTAGTCCACGATTGGCCCTTCGGTCTACTATATGCCTTCCCCCCGGTTCCCTTGCTGTCAAAGGTTATTCAGAAAGCGCAAGCCTTGGGAAGCAGAATGATTCTGATTGCTCCACACTGGCCTCGTCAAATTTGGTTCCCCTTTCTCCATTCCTATCTCATGGACGCTCCTTGGATTCTGGACCCACAACCAGACTTACTGACACACGTCAGGGCAGCTCCATCCCTCTCTTCGGACCCTCCGGTTGACAGCCTGGCTACTCCACTTCTGTCATTAGTTAGGCTTCATCATTTCTCACCGGAGGTGGTTCATATTTTATCTTCCTCTCATAAGCCCTCCACCAGGAATATTTACTATAATAAATGGAAGAGGTTTTCAATCTGAGCTCATACCCAAAAGATTGATCCTTACACGGCTCCAATTTCGTCTGTATTGGAGTTCTTGTCTATGCTCTTTAACCAGGGTTCAGCGGCCGCAACTATTAAAGTCCAATTGGTGGCGATTTCTACCTTTCGTGTCGCACATGAGCCTAGTCTGATGGCTCATAGACTCTGTAAGGCTTTTCTGAAGGGCACTGTGTTACTTCGTCCTCCGGTATCGGAACCTGTCATGCCTTGGGATTTAAATTTTGTTCTACAGGCTCTTACTTAATCCCCCTTTGAGCCTGCAGCCGCTTGTGATTTAAAGTTCTTAACTTGGAAGACTGTCTTTTTAGTAGCCATCACGTCAGCCAGACGCGTTTCAGAGCTTCAAGCCTCATCAATCAAAACCCCCTTATTTGATTTTTCATAAGGACAGGGTTTCTCTCGGACCCAGCCCTTCCTTTCTTCCCAAAGTGGCGTCAGTCAGTAACCTTAATCTACTGAGTTGCCAGTGTTTTTCCCCAGTTCTCAAACAAGGCAGAATTTAAATTTCATCAATTGGATGTACACAGACAATTACGTTTTTATCTGCACAGAAACAAAGACCTCAGAAAATCTGATCAGTTGTTTGTTTCCTTTTCGGAAAACAGAATTGGGTCTCCTGTCTCCAAAGTCACGCTGTCCAGGTGGATCTCCAGTTGCATTTCTTTCATTTATTCCTCAGGGGGTAAAGATTTACCGTTCCCAGTGAAGACTCACTCTACTCGGTCTGTATCTACATCTACAGCCTATCAGGCCAGATTGTCTATGGATGATATTTGTGCTGCAGCTACTTGGGCATCTCCTCACACCTTTGTTACTCATTACAAGTTGGATATGGTATCTAGGGGCAGTTCTTCCTTTGGTTCCACAGTGCTCAGGAGTATTTTCCACTGAGCCTCCCAGGATTTAGGTGCTAGGGACGCTGTCCCACGGGTAAGAATGTAGGCGAGATTGGACTACATAACATCAAGAAGTTATGTATTCACCATAACGTTCGATGTATGTAGTCCATCTCGCCTCACATTTTTACTTACCCCCCCCCCCCCTTCTCCCTTCCTGGAGGATTTGGAGGTTAGGTCTGGTTTGAGAGCTCCCTTCATTCTTGGTTTGTTCTTCCTTTCCTTGGGTGGTGTTATGCATGGAGAATGAGTGCTGGTGTTCATAGCAAACTTGATCTGGGGATATATAGCAGTGCAGCATGGGATACCATCTTAGCCCAGCCAATAGAAAGACTTCGAGCTAGAAAAGTTTTGGCCGGGTCGGAGCAGACATTCGGCTCAGAACCCACAGGTAAGAATGTGAGGCGAGATGGATTACATACATCGAACGTTATGGTGAGTGCATAACTTCTTGATCCTACACAATCATCTACAGACACTGAACCTGGCAGCATGGCTGATCATGTAGTTATACAAACAACACCTCTCAGTAAAGCTGTGATGGATGTCATTTTGGAAGCCAGAAGGCCTAGTACTAGAAAATCTTATGCTGACAAATGGAAGAGATTCTGTGCTTGGAATCAAGCACAAGGAACTGATACAGCAGAACCAAATGTTCCTCAAATATTACAATACTTAACTGAGATGCTTGACAAAGGCCTATCTTTCTCATCAATCAAAATCCATGCCTCTGCCATTTCGGCTCATTACAATCAGAGCCACCAATCTTTTCACATCCTTTACTAAAGCAGTATCTTAGAGGAGCCAAAATTTTAAGGCCTCTTAGAAGATCACCATTACCTGCATGGGACCTCAATTATGTGTTGGAATAGCTCACCCTGCCTCCATTTGAACCAGCTGCTACCGCTGATATAAAGTTCTTATCATGGAAAACAGCTCTGCTACTAGCAATTACTTCAGCAAGAAGAGTTTGAGCTACAGGCCCTCATGGCTGTAAAGCCTTTTTATCATATTTTACCCAGACAGGGTGTCTCTGAGAACAAATTCTACTTTTATGCCTAAGGTGGTTTCCAGTGTGGCTCTTAACCAAACAATTCATCTGCCAACTTTTTTATCCAAATCCGCAGAACAAAGGGGAGAGAATTCTGCATTCCTTGGACGTACACAAACGGCTAAGATTTTACTTGAACAGGACTAAATCTCTAAGAAAAACTGAGCAGTTTTACTAGTGTCATATGCTGCAGGATCAGAAGGAAAGGCTATTTCAAAGTGGATAAGCCACTGCATCCGTTTCTGCTACTTACACCATGGTAAACCTGTGCCCAAGGGCATTAGGTCTCATTCCACCAGAGCTGCAGCTACTTCAGCAACCTTTCTCAGAGGAGTACCAAGCAAAGATATTCTAGATGCTCCTACTTGAGTTCTGTGCACACCTTTACAAGGCATTATCATTTGCCTCTCTACTCTAAGTCCAGGGCAGGCTTTGCCACTGCAGTGCTGCAGGGCCTTATAGCCGCACCTAATGCTGTTTAGCTCCAGCCTCCCAACCATAGCTTTGGGATTCTAGCCAAATGTAATGACTGCAACAGTGAAACACGAAGAACATAGTACAGTTGTGTACACTTACCATAAATGTAGATGTTAAAGTGTATTCACTGTTCACTGTTGCAGTCCAGGTTACCCTCCCGCCATCCCCTGTCATTCTGGAGTTTATCTTTCCTTCTCTGTCTTCTACAACCTATGTGGTGTATTTGCTTGTAGATGAAAGTAAAGTTTATATTGATGCATGTATGTATGTGTGTGTATATATATATATATATATATATATATATATATATATATATATATATAAAATTTTTATGCTTTTTTGGGGGCACCTGACATCGGGGGCAAGAAAAACTAAAGAAAATGGCGTCTGCTGCATGTTTTATACCCCTGATGACCTTATGTCTTGGAAGAGAAGTCAGCAACCGGCACAGGACCCAAGACTTTGAATTCAGGCCGACTGAGGGCAACCTGCCAGCAGATTACCCAAATGTAATGACTGCAACAGTGAATACACTCGAACATCTACATTTATGGTACGTGTACACAACTGTACTTTGCAAGGGTTTGTCTAGTCAAGAGGCTAAGAAAGTGTTTGTGCCTGTAGAGCATACCAAGCTTTTGGTGTGTTTTTTTGATATTGTTTATGTGTAGGTCAAAGTTAAGGTTTTCATCTATAGTAATGCCTAGTAATTTAGTGTGTAGGACAACTTCTATAGTGGTATTGTCTTGGGCTTGTATAGTGAAGAGTTTTTTTATCAAATGGAGTGGTTTTCCTAGTTTTGTTTTTTGTTTTTTTTTTTTTTGGATTTAGGGCAAGATGATTGTTAAGCATCCAAGATTCAGTAGATGTGAGGGCATTCTGGGTAATTTGCTGGAGTTCAGAGCTGGAATTTGTAGGATTATTGTAGAGTCATCATCATACTGGATTACTGAGCATTGTGGGAGAGTGGTGTGAAAGTTGTTAATAAAGATGCTAAATAAGAGAGGACCAAGTATGGAGCCTTGGGGTACCCCTGTGGATGTGTTAAGGAAGGGGAGAGTAAGACTGTTGCCATTTGGTGGATTGCTGCCTATTGGAGAGGGAGAGCTGTTGAACCATTGTAGGGTAGGGAGAGAAATGTGCAGGGTGGATAGTTTAGAGAGGAAGATAGTGTGGGAAATGTCATAAGCTTTGGAGAGGTCAAGGAAAAGTGAAGCAATTATTTTACCAGAATCCCGTGCTCAGTTAAATGTATCGAGAAAGGATAGGAGGGCGGTAGTGGTGCTGTGTCCTGGTCTGAAACCATGCTGAGTGGGTGATAACATTTGATTTTCATGCAGGTGTTTGAGGAGTTGGGCATGGAGGCATTTTTCCAGTATTTTAGAGAGGGGTGAGAGAATTGCTATGGATTGAAAGTTTGTGGTGTCTGTGTTGGTGCCACCTTTGTGTAAGGGGAGAATGAATGCTTTTTTCCAGATGTCTGAGACAAGGGATTCTTTAATTGATCTGTTAATGAGTATGCTGAATGGGATTAGCTATAAAGTTTGCTGCTAGCTGCAGGAAGTGTGGGGGTGTCATGGGCCAGAGTACAGACTTTTAGCTTAAGTAAAAGTCTTTTTATTGTACTGGTGAGTTTGTGTCTTTTGGCTTTTCCCGGTTAGGGGTCTCCACAGCGGAACTCCGGTCCGCTAATGATTGGCAGTTGATTTTTACGTACCGGCTTGCCAGGCCTGACGCACAACCTTCAACGAAGGTATGCCCGTTCACGCATGTCTCCACGCAGAAGACACTCTAGCTGAGAATCGAACCAGACAGCGTCTTACTGTGAGGCGACAACACTACCTCAACACCACCACCGCGGGTTTTATTGTGCTGGTGAGTATGGGGGAGAATTTTAGGTTAGGGTTAAGGGTAGACGTGTTTTCTGAGATCTAGAAATTGAACAGGGTAGCAAGTTTGGTGGGGGGAGGTGTGGGTCAGGGGATGGGTTGCTTTGAGAGCCGGGGTGTAATAGCTGGCTGATGGAGGACCAGAATTTTGGGGGATTATTAATTATAATCGGGAATTTATAGAGGATTATGCCAGAATGGCAGCTCCTCTGTATGATATGCTTTCTAGCTAGAAAGAATTACCCTTTCTGAAGTGGGGATCAAAGGAAATTACAGCTTTTTGTAATTTGAAAGCAGCATTGGCCAAGACTACAGAACTAGTAGCCCCAAGTCTATCCCGTCCCTTTGTGTTACAGGCAGCGTCTGGACCTAACACACACACACTGTTGTTCTTTTATAGGAGTGGTCTTGGGGCCCTGATTCTCGAATGGAAAGGACTTTACGCCCCATTGCATTTTGCAGTAGAAAAATGACACGTGTTGAGAGGAGGTTCCACCCATGCATTCAGCAACTTTTGGCCATTTATTGGGGTTTAAAATAAGCTGAATACCTAACAGCTTTTTCTAAAGACATTATAGTACAGACACTGCATTATGCCATACAGGCTTTGGTAAATGAGAGATTGCTAAATAAGCTGATTGATGACATCAGTCAAGCAGTATTTGCAAAATGGTTAGCACTATTTAGTATCAAGCAAGTTACAATAAAGGCAGGAGATAAGTATTACTTATCTAACTTCATGGGCTATGAAGGAAAACGACATGCATCAGGCACATTTCAAATCCAGAGCAGCCCATTTTGTCTTCTTATTTTCAGGAAGGCAGGCCATTCATCTTTGTTGACGGTGCTCGATTTTGGGACAATGGACAATATCGGACAGGATTTGCAGTAGTACCAGAAAGTCATTCTATGGGACAACCAACTTGAATTCAGTTACTGGGACATATGTCTGCTCAGCGGGCTGAACTAGAATCGGTTCTTTGTGTTACAGAATTTTCCACCTGTCAGTATTTTTTCAGACAGTGCATACATAGTTAATTCTAGGTGGCTACATATGTCTACATGGGCAAGGAGAGGGTTTGTTGATAACATGGGCAAACCACATAAGTATGCTTCTGTTTTGCAGACTATTTGGGATTTGGTTCGTAGTCACTCTTGTGGGTTGCTACAATATCTTAAAAGTAAAAGCTGAATGCTTAGTATGTTTGCAGGTTAATGCTCAATTAAAAAAAAAAACAGTTACTGATGGTAACTCTAGCGGATGGGCCTTGGTATGCCATCCAAATTGACTTTGCAGGTCCATTACCCCCAGGTAAAGGTGGGTACAGGTATCTTCTAGTGGTAGTTGATGTCTTTTTCAAAGTGGGTAGAAACAATTCCTACAAAAATAATGATGGCTAAGGCTACGGCAGACACCCTATGTAAAAGAAAAAATTTTTGTTTTTGGAGATGGCCACGAGTTGTCGAGTCCGATAACGGGCCACAATTTGTCTGGATTTCTCTGAAGTACAGGCCAACACTAAGGAACTGTGGCTAACAAAGTTCGCAGATGACTGCAAACTGGGAGACATTATTGAATCCCCAAATTATGTGGATATTCTACAAAAGGGCCTTACAGAAACAGATGCTTGGTGCCAGAGCCATGGGCTCAAGCTTGATGTCAAGAAATATATAGTTATCCCCTTTGGGAAAAGCCATGTACCCATGAATTACTGCATAGGTGGTAGTACACTAAACACCGATAGTGTGATGAGAGACTTAGGGACACAAGTCGACAGTGGTCTCACCTTCGATAATCACATTGCCACAACGGTCAGGAAATCCTTCTATGTGGCACACCTCATCACTAAGGGCTTTTCATCCAATAAAAAAGGTCGTCATTGTCCCACTGTACTCATCCCTCATTAGACCCATTATAGTGTACAACGCCCCATTTGGTATGTACCTCACAAGACATCTGCAGTAGCTGGAAAGGCCGCAGAAGTACCTCACTAAAAGAATCACAGGCCTAAAGCAGATGCCCTATGCTGACAGTCTAAACTCCAGCTATAAACCCTGAGCTGTTGGACATGCTCCACTTAAAGAAATCCCAATTCCTCAGAGCCACACGCTCCAGGGATCTAAACCTTGTTCATTAATTTAATGAAAAACAATGTAACCAACAACTTTGAATCTAGTGTCTACAGAAAGAGTACTTTAACATGTTTTTACATTTTGACAGCAGTCACCCATACTTTCAAAAAAAGAGTATTCTTAAAGGCCAATTTATTAGGGCATCAAGAATTTGCAGTACAGACTATTTATTCCAAGCAGAGATAGAATATTTAAAGACCCTTTTCCTAGAGAAAAAATACCCTTTAAGTTTGATTGACGCTGTAACAAATGAAATTACAACAAAAAGAAATGAAAAATATGCCCCACTTTTAAATACTGAAACAATGAATAACACAAAAATAATTGAAAACAAGGAAAAATACAAAAACCAAGCATTTGCATACACTTTTAGTAGTGACAACAAAGAAATAGAAGCCATCATTTTAAAATATTGGCCAATGTTAACAAATAATTCGGAAATTAATAAGACGATCCCACCATTACCAAAATTTATAAGGAAGAAAAATAATAACCTTAAGAATTTGTTTGAAAAAGAAATAGGTAATAACCCAAGCAATACTAAATTAATGAGGGGTACCTACAAATGTGGGGCCTGTAATCAATGTAGCTTTATGCTGAACGATACAGGTTTATACTTAAAGTCTAGAAAGTTAGGGTTATATTCACTAGGACATTACAATTGTAATTCGAAGGGCATAATATATCTGGGAATATGTCAACATTGTTTATCCTTTTACATAGGAAAAACAGAACGAACATTAAAAAGAAGAGTTTACGAACATTCCTATGAAATTAAAACAAAAAAATAAACTAATGCATTCTTTAAACATTCTTTAATATGTAAACAAATGAATGTAAAATTCTTGGTACTTGAGCAGGTAAAAAATGACATTAGAGGGGGTGACTGGGAAATATCCCTGGAATACAGAGAACTAGTTCGGCAAATTAAACTAAATGCTGCAAAAGCACCAGGGATGAACGAACAGGTCAGTATAAGTAGTGCATTAAAACAGAGAAGGGCAAAGTTATAAACAAAACAATGTGAATGTAAAAACATCCAGGCACTAAAAATACAGGTTTTAAATGGTTTTACAATTTTAATGGTTGGATTTTTATTTATTTATTTAGGATAAAAGGTAGAATATGTTATGCACAACTATTTATTAATTATTTAAAATGCATCTAGTCATTATATAAAATAAACTAAAAAAAAACCATGTATTCATATATTTTTAAATATTTTTTTGAACATTTACTGAACAGACAAATTAATACTTGATATTTAATATTTAATATTTAATATTTATTATTTTTTTGGTCCCTATTTATTATTATTTATTATTTATTATCTATTGGATGTTTTAATAATCAAAATATAAAATTATTTTAAATACATACTGGAAACAGAAACATTAATATTAAAATTATAAAATGGGTATATACAACCTTATAGAGATACATATTCACCAGTATATATAATGAACATGACAAATGGATGTAATAACAAAAATAAAAAATCAAACATCGTTTGGTTTGATGAAAAAGATTAATTTTAAACAAAGAATATAAAGTAGTACAGTTTCCATAAAATGCAAACACACGAGTGTATTAAGATTGACCCTACACTAAAAAATGAATGGTGAATTCTACACACGATCAGCTTCTGACAACATTTGCTGCCACTTATTCAAACAAATGAGCCCACTACCACGCAAAAAACTAGCTTAATTTCATCGCAGAAATAGTAACCTTCCTACAAGAAAAACATTTTACAATAGAGCGCAAGGGCTAAGAAAGGTAAAATATGTTGCAAAACAACGGCAACATTTAGTAACTTACTAATTCATTTAGCTGTTTTAAAGAATATGTTAGGAATTTTAACACAATTGATTTTAGAAAAGGAATACAACTTTAATTCAAGGAATTTCTTTCTTTCTTTTTTAAAAGAAGTCTTAATTGAAATATTTAGGCAATTAATTAAGCAACCAGGTGGTATATAAGGGCACAGGTTGCAGAAAGAAAGTATCTTGAAAAAGCCCGGGAGAGCCCGAGCGAAAGCGCTTGACTTATTGGATTACTATTGTGTTCACATTGTTGCTTAGTGAAAGACAGAGTTTTATACTTCTTGGCATCAATTTTGATCCACCATTTGATGTTCTGCTTGTTTTACTTCAATAAACTTGGATTATTTAAACAACGCTGGTTCCGTTCCGTTTCCTGCTGTGTTGGCATCGTATTAACCTAAAGGTTGTCCTGCATTGTTCTTGGTCATCTAAACCTTGTCATTACAATGAACAAAACATGCCGGAGGGATAGTTTCCTGACCCAGAGACTCCCCATACTGTAGAATAGACTGCCCATACATGTCAAGCAGAGCACCTCCTTGGCCCTCTTCAAAAGGAACCCTGACAATTGGATGGGAGATAGAAAATTCACCCCGGGGATCATGTCAGTCGTCCTGCTAGACAGGGGTCCAGGGAAGTAAATATTGTGGGAAGAAATATCCAGGGAATTTTTATGGCTAGGCTTGTATGGCTCTAGGGCTGATAGCCTAGTACCAACCTATGAACCTATATTGGCTTTGTAGGTGGAAGTAGTGGTCTTTTTTATCATTGGTTATTAGACATTGTTTTCCTTGGAATAAATTATCTTGTGACTTTTATTCAGCCGTGTGGAGCCAGTATGTTTTTACCAAATCTGCTTTACTTATCACATTATTTGGTTCCCTAGTCAGTTTTAGAGGCCTTTTGTTTTTATTAGACGTTTTGCCTGGTTACGGAGTTGCTTGTAATGTAGTAGAGTTGAGGGGTTTTTGTTTTTCTGCCATGATTTCCAGATTTTATCCCTTGTCGACATTACTACTTTGGTGGATTTTGAGAGCCAGCATGCATGGTTATGTTTTGTTTTTGGCGGGTGGGTGCTTACCTATTTAAGATGTCTAGAAATGTTGAGTTAAAGAATTCAACAGCCTCATTAAGTGGTAGGGATTTGAGGGGTTTCCAGTTTACTTTAGCTAAGGTTTCATTAAATATGGATGATTGGAACTTAGTAAAATTTGTGGTAGATTTGTATTGATGTTGGCCTGGGGTTGGGGTAGTTTTGCATATGATATATGCTGGGTGGTAGTCACTAATGGTATTAGGTAGTATGCCTGCACTGATGACATTGAAAGGGTGGGACAGTAATATCCAGTGTATTGTGGAGTCCCAGTTGTAATGTTTGTGAGGTCTGATGATGTCTTCAATTGGGAGAAGTTGTAAAGATTTATGTTTTTTGCGGGTTGTTGTGGCCTATATATAGCCAATCGATATTTACATCACCTAGAATGATGATTTCATTATCTATATTTTGGGAAGCCCAGGCAAGTATGTTTTCTAATATTGGTATGTTGTTTCCTGGAGGAATATAAAGAGCAATTATGCAAATGTTTTAATCTTAAACTCTGTGGTGAACTCCTCCATGTGACTGATTTCCTACGCAGCAGATGGAAAGAGTAGTGCAGCAGGTACAAGAATTTCCTTAAGGAGGCATTCCTGGATGCGCTCATCGCTTATGTAATTTTGTAGAACCCTTTAAGTCTTCCTTTAGTAACGCCCCTTTTGACGGCTCATCTTTGTTTGGGCCAAACGTTATAAACCCTAACCAAGTGCGAACATGAGGGAAAGATTTTTTACCATTGAAGTCCATTTCTCCCTCCCTACCAGTCGTTATCCCAAAGGTCAGAAGAGGGGATGTGGTTTTGTAAGTCCCAGAGAGCTTTCCTAGACGCACGTGGTGATTCTTCCCCCAATGGCAGAGGGGAAGTAACAATGGAAGATGCCGACCACACAACAGAGGTGGTCTGCAAAACCAGGGTGTTAGGGATTCCTTCCGTGGTAAATCATTTCAGCGCTCCTGAGAAGAGGCCCGTCTGTCCATCTCTGGAGGCAGTCGGGGATCGCTTGTCATTGTACCCAAATGACTGGCTAGAAATAAAAGACAAATGGCTACAAACAATCATATCCAGAGGTTACTATATACCCTTTTCCTCTCCCCCATTAGAAAAAAAGTCAGTCCCAGATGTTCCACCCAGTCAAAAGGATCATGCAACTCTAGAGGTACAAATGTTGCTAGAAAGAGTCATCCAAAATGTCCCCGCAGACCAAATTGGATCCGGGACTTACTCAAGGTTCTTTTTAGTTCCAAAAAGGAGGCCCATTCTGGATCTCAGCAGACTAAAGTCCATCAAGAAGTCAAAGTTCCAGATGGTGACACTGCAGTATTCCCCTTTCTGGGGAAAGACGATTGGATGTGCTTGATAGATCTCCAGGATGCGTACTACCACATAAAGATGGACAGGCAATCCAGGAGACATTTGCACTTTCGGCTGGGAGTCGGTCACTACCAGTTTCGAGCTCTGCCATTTGACCTCACTACAGCCCCCAGAGTGTTCACCAAATGCATAGCAGTAGTTACGGCTCACTTGAGGCGTCTGGGATACTGGGTGTTTCCGTACTTAGACAACTGGCTTCTAACCGCCACCACCAACAACCATCTACTAACAAGAGTGAGACACACCACCATTCATCTTTGCTCTCAGCTAGGCATCACGATAAACTTTGAAAAATTTGCCTTGTTGCCATCACAGCATATCGTATTTATAGGGGCAGACTTAGATACAAGACAAATGTTGGCCACCCCCCCCCCCCGAGAGGATTCAAACCTTACGTCATCAAGTCAAAAACCTCTTAACCAAGAAAAGAGTACAGACATAGGTTGTTTTGAGAGTTTTGGGTACCATGGCAGCAGCAGTACCCTTGACACGTTTAGCTCATCTGCACATGAGGATTCTTCAGTAGCTACTATTCACCCAGTGGTCCATGCAGGAGCTGTCCATGTCTCTCAGAATTATCATAAAAGAATCCTACAAGAAAGACCTGTGCTGGTGGCTTCTATCCACTCAAGTGACCTTAGGCCAACTGTTTGTCTTTCCACAACCAGTAGCCACAGTGACCACGGACGCTTCCCAGATGGGAGGGACATTATCTGGGCAAGACTGTCCAAGGTGTTTGGCAGGAAAATGAGAACCACTTGCATATCAATGTCCTAGAGATGAGAGTGGTGCTTTTGGCATTGCAGGCATTCCAGGGCTCCCTCCCACTAGGAACAATTGCAATTCAGACAGACAGCATGTCAGTGGTGTGATACATAAACAGGGAGGAACCAAATCCTACTCCCTATGTTGAGAGGCCCAGAGAGTATGGCGATGGGCAGTCTCTTCCCAACATTTTCTGACAGCAGTGCACATCCCGAGGAAGTCCAACGTGATAGCAGACAAACTCAGCAGAGCTATTCTGTTATCTCATGAGTGGTCCTTAAAACAGGAAGTTGCGGAAGAGATTTTCTGCAAGTGGGGCTAGCCTTGCTGTGACCTCTCTGCCACCTGAATGTCAAATGCAGCAGCTACTTTGTCCTGATCCCCCCTCCGGAGGAGTCACCAAGTGATGCACTTGTACATGATTGGGCCCCGGATCTCATCTATGCCTTCCCCCCATTTCCCTTGAATCCCCAAAGTCCTTCAGAAAGCCAGCACATTGAGAAGCAGTTTGATACTCCTTGTCCCATACTGGCCTCGTCATATTTGGTTCCCCTTCCTATGGCCCATCTCCAGGAGGAGCCGTGGATTCTGGACCCAGTTCCAGACCTCCTGACTCATCTGTCAGGGATGCTCCATCCATCAGTTCAAACCCTCAAATTGACAGCTTGGCTGCTCCAGTTCTACACATAGCCAGGCTTCCTGATATTTCCCCTGCAATGAAACATATTTTTATTTCCTCTTATAAGTCTTCAACCAGAAAACTATATTCTAGCAAATGGAAAAGATTTTCCCGTTGGGTTTTCAACAACCATATTAATCCTTTTACTGCCCTTATGACAGCTGTATTAGACTTCCTAGCTAACCTTTTTGATGAAGGTGCAGCTGCAGCTACTGTTAGAGTTCAATTAGCTGCAGTATCAAACTATCACATTGGTGAAATGGGACTAAAAGTCATGTGCCACAGGCTTTGCAAAGCCTTTTTGAAAGGTACCTTTTTACTAAGACCTCCAATAAGAGCCACCAGCGCCATGGGACCTAAGCTTTGTTTTAGCCACCTTTATCCTTTCCCCCTTTGAACCTGCATCAACATGCAAACTAAAATTTATAACGTGGAAGACAACCTTCTTGTTAGCCATCAAGTCTGCTAGACGGTTATCAGAACTTCAAGCATTATCAATACACCCCCTTACATGATTTTTCACAAAGATAGTTTCCCCCTGTGAACTAACCCTTCATTTCTCCCAAAAGTATGTTGAGAAGCGTATTTAAATCAGTCCATTGACTTACCTGTCTTTTTCCCTAACTGTGGCAACAAGTCAGAGTATAAATTGCACCAATTAGACGTACACAGACAGCTACATTTCTATCTCAACAGAACAAGGAGTTCAAGAAATCAGACCAGCTGTTTGTATCCCTTTCAGATAAAAAGAAGGGTGCCCCAATATCGAAGGTCACGCTTTCTAAGTGGCTTACTAACTGTGTAACTTTCAAATACAAATCTCAGAATAGAGAACTTCCAGGGAAAGTAAAAGGTCACTCCACAAGAGCTATAGCAACCTCGTATTCCTTTCAGGCAAGGCTACCCATGGATTCAATTTGTGCAGCAGCAACATGGGTAAAGCCTCATACCTTTATCACTCATTACAAAGTCGATTTGGCCTCTAGGAACAGGGCCTCTTTTGAGTCCACTGTTCTGAAGAGTATTTTCCCTTAAGCCACCCAAGAAAGAAGGTGCTAGGGATGCTGTCCCAACCAGCAATGAATGAAGGCGAGATATGACAAAACATTGTTGTCCATCTCACCTTCATTCTTGCCTCCCACCCTCCTTCCCCCACCTTCCCTCCTGGAGGATTGAGTGGTTTCTTGCAAAGTTGGAATTGATGTTCTCTGAATCTCTTCTTACTCTCTTTAGATATGGTTATATGTTTAGAGGTAATAATTATAGTATCTGCAAACAAGATCTGGGTAATCTTCCCTGAGCATGATGGGATAGGGTGTAGCCATGAGCTGGTGGAAGCTCTTGAGCTTTTGTATAAGCTGAATCGGAACTGATTCTCTGTTCTGAACCCAACCAGCAATGAATGAAGGTGAGATGGACAACCAACATGGAATGTTATGGTGAGTACATAACTTCTTATTTCTGTTACTCCGTCTACGTTAGAGTTGCCCCTCACTGTGAAAGCCCACTAACCAGGGCGGTGGCCTTCTCATCGGCCTTCCTGAAAGGCCTTGATAGAGGCAGCTACATGGTCCTCTGTCCATACTTTCACTAGGCGTTATAAATTAGATAACATCTCCAGAGTTAGGGCAGGATTTGCTAAAGCCATCCTCTGTGGTTTCTTGGAGAATGCCAGCTCTTCCTCTGCCCATCTATCTGGATGAGCTGTGGTGCTCTCCCACATGTGAGAATACTGCAACATGAGAATAGAAGGATTAGTTGTGTAAAATCTTACCATAACCATAGATGTCCTCCTCTTCCATGTTGCAGTATTCCTTTCCCTCCCTCCTACCATCTATAGGACCTTTTCTTTTTCAGGATGGCATCTTTTCAGCTGCCCTTAGACTATTGTCCAACTGGGTATTCAGTTCTGAGGTCTGTGCATGTAGATGTCACATTTATGGCCCACGCTTTATGGTCCCATGGTGTGACGTCCCATGCAACTTACAGCAGCCAGGCTAGGCTTTTGTATAAGAGCTGGACATTCAGGTCGCCTGAGGCGGGGAGGATCCTACGTGTTCAGAATACTGCAACATGGAAGAGGACATCTATGATTATGGTAAGATTTTACACAACTAATCTTTTACGGCCTTAATCCTCTGCACCAAATGCCAGATGATGACCTGGATCTTTTAATAGTGATGAGTATTACTCTTACTACATAATGAAACATCTAAGTTCCAGTCTTCATATCTTTCAGAAACACACAGTAGTACAAAACTAATTATTCTAACAACGTTCTAAACATTTAAGAGTTAATATTTTAACTCTGCCCCTGATTTTGAGCCTTTTCCATGTTCCTTTATTTTAGCTTTGTCCCTGAGTCTTGTTTTAAGCAGTTGAATGCTCAGCGAATACACTGTAACTGCCCCTGATTTTTGTAACATTTTTGGTCTGTCCCTCATAAAATATACAGTTTTCTGGCATATTGTTGACAAATGCAGTCACTAAATAATGACAGATATTGGAGTTGCAAGACTTTCAGACTTCATGGCCTTCAGAAAAATGCACGCTAATGTAAAATCTGTTGCATCAGAAACTAAATGTATAAACAGTGCCTTTTTAAAATCTGTGCCCCATTTTACAACTTTGCCCTTTTCCGTCATTACCTTTTTGGCTAGGAAATGTAAGTAATTTCATTAAAAGCACAATAAAACCAAGGGTCTTTAAAAGTGCATTAAAAACCATGCAGCTCTTTTTTGATTTTAAAGAAATTAATAAGATTTCTTGCATACATTTAAAAATGGGGGCATATGCCTCTCAAATGCCTCATTCATTTTGAGTCTTAAGGTCCACAGTCCTCATAGTTTCATATTGCATGTATCAGCTGCACATTCAGTGTTAGGATTTTTTTAACTGATATCAATGATAAATCATACTGAATCATATCTGAGCATTAAAATGCTAACACATTTAACCATCATGTGAGCGTCTCAGTCTAAGTTTTTAGTAAGCTGTTAGCAAGTGGAACAAATGGGGAAAAATAAGGAACACATTGAGAGGTAGTGTTCCACATTCTGGAGATGGAAGATTGAGAGCTATGAGGAGGTAAATTGCAGTAATGGAAAAATAAGACACTAAACAAGGGAAGAAACTAACAACTGATAGTTTGAGTCTTTAAAAGCACTAGAAAACTTAATAGGAGGTTTTACTGTGCTTTTAAAAGTCATTCAAGTGTCTTCCCTGTCCGCATTATTTATGTTTTTGCCTTTTGTGACTAGCACACCTGTTAAGTATTTGCTTGTTGGGACTAGCACACCTCTCAGCAGTCCAGTTCCTGTCACTATACTCAGTATCATATAGACTTCTTAGGGGAGACTTACTCCTGGCTTACAGAGCAATCTCCATCCCAAACCTAATGAATTTGCTGCCCTTCTTTAAATCAAATGGGACTAGAGCTACCCATTCCAGGGACCTAAATATGGCCTGCGACTTGAAAAGGACATGCTGGAGGGACAGATTTGCCTCCCAATGACTGCTGTCTCTTTGTAATAAGCTGCCAGTTCATGTGAAGAAGAGCATCTCTATGACACTGCTGAAAAGGAACCTGGACGAGTGGATGGGGCACCATAAATTCTTACCGAGAATAGCGCCCACAACCCTCCTGGATAATGGGCAGTCATTACTAAATACAGTCCTGGGTATTGACTAGAGTATGTATGATATTACATTGGGATGAAATGGTTAGGATTGAAATGACATCCAGGTTGATAGCCTGGTCACCTCCTATGAGCAATATTTTTGCATCATATTTTTGGTCTGTTCATAAAATTTGTGTTTTTTCTGGCAAATTGTTGTAGACTGACGTCAGTTAAGTCATGACGGACATAAGTTTCCCTACTTAAATAATAGACTTTTGAGTTTCAGATTTCATATCCTTCAGAAAAATGCATGTTTATGCAAAGCCTGTTCTAACAATAATAACTGATAAAACCTGTCAAAGATTTTGATCCATTTTTGACCATTATTTTTGACTCTATGAAGAGTTCACTTGCGCCAAGAGTTTAAGGGCTGTGGTAAGTGGGATAGTGTGACTGGTCTAGAAAAAATACCCCTTTTTTATTATAACAATTTTAAGAGCAGCAGTCAGCTAGCAAACAAAAGAGCAATTTTAAACTCTACCCCTGAATTTGGAGTTTTCCCACTCCTGTTACTTGTTTGGCTTTGCCCCTATTATTTGATCCAAGACTTTTCAATAACTTTATTTGTAAGTAAAATTTTTATTTTCTAAACAAGGGCTAAGTAAGTGCAGAGGTTATCCCAGTCTCTTGGCAGGGTGAGCTGTACAATCTGGGAACTCTGAGCAGTGAAAATAGCCTCAGCCAAAGTTTGCACAGGAAAGGGGAGAATCTTTATAACACAGACATATAAACAGCAGCAAGAGCAACCCCCCTGCACACACAACCAGTTCCACTAGTTTTTGCGACTGCCCAAGTGTTTTACTACCCATTCTTTAAACAAGAGTTGAAAATAATTCAGTTTTTACCTACCCCTTTTCTTCCCTTTTGAAGTTGCCAATGCAGAGCTATTAGAATCCTCACTTCACCCCCTTCCTATTCAGAGGACTGGTCCATAGTTTCATTTAATTGTAAATTGCAGGTTTGCCAGCAGAAATTACCTGGCACAGAGAAAAATCCCTTTTTTTTTCTTTAAAGCAGGCATTTAGATTAAAGGAATGGGCTGCGGACATCCCCAGTGTGTGAACTCCAGTTTCTGCTTGGGAATTCACATGGGGCAAACAGTGGACCATTCTTTTCTCTTTTTTTTTTTTGCAAGAGAAAGAGGCAGAAAAGGTGCGTTGTAAAGGTGGGTGCCACCCCCAATGGTTTCAGCACCCTTGAGCAGTACAGCTACTGAGGGCAATGACACTATGAGGTTATTGCAGATGTACCTCTTCTAACAGGTTTAGCATCATGGTAAGTACCCATAACTTTCATTTAACACGCTGCATGTAGTGCCTGCTCAGTCTTCCATGCTGAAGAAAGACGACTTGTGTTTGTTCTAGTGAGCAAGTCCGATAATTTTGCAAGATCATTTTCTAAGCAGGGGCGGCTCGTGATATTGGACTGCAGCCCCCCCAGCTGTAAAAGCAAAAAAACTAAATTCAAAGAAAAAGAAAAAATTAAATGCAAAAGTGTCCCGGAACTCTGCTCATGCGTGTTTGCATTCCCGGAAATCCATGCATTCGCACAGGACTCCGGACTGCTGGTCAACCAGTCCGGAGTAGGAAGACAGCATTCAGACTACAAGATCCCAGAAGTCTATGCAGTTACAACTACATAGACTGGAAGCGGATCGGACTGCAACATCTGCAAGCTGGAGCTCGCTCTCGCGGGAAGGACAAGCACTTAGCTGTCTCGCGGGGCTTTTCTTTTTCCAAATAGTAGAGGGGTGGGTGTGTGTGCGTGTGGTTTAGTTGCCATAGCTCTTCATTTTCATTAGCACCCTGTTTTTCATGTTGTACAGTTAGGGTGCTGAAGGTCAGAGTGTGAAAAAAAAAAAGGTTACCTTGACCTATGCATGCTGCTACTTTTTTATTTCTAGAAATTATCAGCTCCTGTTATTGAAATTTCTGCTGTCATCTTTTAACAATGGCTGCCTCTAATGACCTGGAGAATCTGCGGATGACCGGGTCTGGAATGGCTATAGCAGTGCTGACCAGCAGAGGAGATGCACAAGGTAAATGGCAACTGAAGAGTTATTCTTGCATTGTTTTCCTGGGAAGGGATACAGTGATTTATGAACAAAGGAGCACATCAAGTTTTATATATTAAGACTCGCGGCGATCGAATGCAAGCATCTGAGCATTTGCAGTTTGACCCTTGTAGCTCTTTGACATACAGCGTTAGGAATTTATAAATGTAAAGTGAAACATTGCTGGCTTTTCTATGATCAGTCTGCAATCGAGTTTGTTTGTATTGGTTTTCATCTTTTGCACAGTGTAGTTTTTGTCTAGTCCACAATGAGAAATGAGGTAGGGTGACCCCCATGTGATTCTGGCATTCTGCAGTGAGGCAGAATTCAATAACTTGTTTGTAATGAGGAACATATTATATTTGTATACACTGCCATTGGATGTGGCTTTTTTCCTCCCTAGGCTGGCAGATGCTTTGCACTTTGAGTTTGATGTAAGTAAATTGTTGTAGTCCTACAGATGGAACCTGTCCATGGCATGAGTTCCATCTCAAATGTAAGCTGATGTGCAGCTGTGATAAACCATGTGGTAGGTGTCACTTATGCAGTTTCACTGTTTTATGTATAGAAAAATAGATGTTGCAAAAGAAACACATGAGCTGTTTTAGCAGCGTGTTAACTAGACCCACGTTTGCCATTCATCTATGACAGCATAATTGCTGTACTTTTATTTGACCATTCCATCCATCCTGTTTTTGTTGTAGGCATTAGCCACCCAGAACCTGCAGGTAATAAAACATGTTCTGAATTTGTATGTAGAAATACATACAAATCAAAATGACAACTCAGAAGTAGGGTTTATACTCCTGAGTTTTGTGTTGTGGAAGACTGGATGTGCTGAAGCTGGTCAGGGATCAAATCAATGATAACGTCTTGCAGCCATTGGGGACCATTTGATATTTAGTGTCAACATTTGGTGTGCATATACTGGTACTGATGCTGCCCAGCAAAGTGGAGGGAGGTGGGGTGTTAAGTATGAACTCAAATTTCCCAGGTCCCTTTTCCTCAATGGAATAGTTTTGTGTTTTCACTGTTGTCAATGAAGTAATGAAAATAGCTGATGCATTTATTGAATTGCAAAGAACTGTGCAGAGCTTGGAGCTCAGCAAGGTGTTAGGTTGCACATGTCCTTCATCACGTATGTCAGCTCTGTAGTTTTTAAATACAAGCAAGGATGTACCCATGAGCTGTTTTAGCAGCGTGTTGACTAGACCCACGTCTGCCATTCATCTATGGCAGCATAATTGCTGTACTCTTAACGAGTACGTTTTTTGAACATCATGTCAACATGGATTTTTTTCAGGTCATATTATGTCTACATCTATCTAAATGAATGCCTTTAACAACAAATGCAATACTGCTAATCTGAAGACAGTTGTATTAATAGCTTCAGGGGGAACAGCTGAAATGTTTACATTTATTAAGTGCTTGGGGGGCAGCATTCTTGAGATGTCAATTTTTAAGTGATAGGTGTCAGGGGTGGAGCAATAAGAGCTTGTGAGTACAAAATGGAATTTGCTTGCTACACCCCTGAATACAAGCAGTACCATTATCAGAGAAGTTAGACCCCTGGATGTATAGAAGAGGAAAGATGGACATTTCTGGTGTCTTGCACTGTTTGTTTTGTGAGTCTTAGGAATGAGATGTTAATTTTACAAATAGGACTGCTTTAACCTTTTTTTCCAGATGCAAAACTCCACTGTGTGGGGGTGGAGGTTGTTAGAGGAGACAAGATTCCGATACTGAGAGAGGTGTCAGATTGCTTTTGATGACCTCAAGGGGGATTACCCTAGATTATCTTTACAATATGATTGTCAGCTGTGTTCAGCAGTCTTATTTAAATTGTGGTCAAAATTAGAGTGCAGAGTTCTGGAAAACAATGGAGTGTCCAACTGTTACTGTAGTGTGCAGGACAATGCGATCTGAGATGTACTTCATACAGAAACTTGGTGCAACTTGGACAGTTGGGTGGGAAACAGGAAATTCATCCCTGGTTTGACAGTGGCACCTAGGTCTCAGGCCCATGCTTACACTTGTCAAGGGTATCAGAACTTGTCAGAGATGTGGAATGCATGACTTAGGCTTAAAAAGACCCCATGTGGTTGTTAGCCTAGTAAACACCTATAAACCAATAAACTTCTGAAAAGTGACTCTTGCAATAGTGTCTAAAGAGTTAATTACTGAACCCCAAAACACCTGCACTATATTTACGCTTCTCCAGTATTAACAGGTTTGAGACAAAAGTTATACATGCAGCACAACTTGGGGCTGAAATAATTCACATGGAGTCATGAAAATTCTGATCATAAAATACTGGTGCAAATTGTACAGTTTTTGTTTGAGTAGCGTTACAAATACATCAACAAATTCATGGCAGCAGCTGTAGATTAGTTGTGCTTCTTAATGAAAGAAATGTTTCTGGTGCTTCTTAATCAGTCCACTCCTTGCTGTGCTGCCAAATACAGAAGCTTTAGGGTGGGTAAGAAGTGTCCACTCGTTGCTTCCATTTATTGCCAAGTGTGATTGCTTAGCGAGGGAGCACTCAACGTGTACACATCAATGGAGCTGTTCTTACTGTATCTGATAACGACAAATGGAAATTCTCTCTCTGTCTCTCTCTCTTTTTTGAGTGAACCCCCCCCCACCCCACCCCTTAGCAAAGCTTTGTTTTCCATATCATTCTACATAAATTGTATTTTATTCACAGATGCACGTTTAAATTCCCTTTATAATTTGCTAACATTACAGAAATGGAATGTATGGTGTTACAGTGCACAAACTTTGAAAATGTCATGAAGGCAGTAAGAAAGCCAAGATCATAGTGAAACAACATGTCAAGATTTGCCATGTGTTTTTGTTCTGCTATGGTGTCATATCTTGATTTGTGAGATCTTTGCTAACATTTGTATGAAAGTTCTGACTCCTAACATAATGTTTAGTTACAGCTTAAAGCCTCAGACACCTCACATTTAAATGTCTTTAATAAGTGGCTCTTTGACTTACTCTGGTATGTCTTCTTAGCAAAAGAAAACACTTGGAAGCAACATTTTCAGCATTATGTACATTCTTGATACTCTAAAATGTCTTGATGTGGTATTTTTTCTGTTACACAGATTTCTTTTAAAGTATTTGGCAATTATTTTGGAGTCTTTAGTATATGTGCTGGAAAAGATTTTAAAATTATTTATTACTCTCCTTTTTAAATCTGAGGAGGTTTGATGATTTAAACAACACTGTTCCATAGTTATTTATGAAAGCCTGGTTTTAAGTCCTTTCGGATGGATTTTCCTATTCTTTTTCTGTTTTTTGTTATTGAATAATGCAATGCAGAATAATGCAATCACAGATAACTATCACCAGAAGCACAAACATCTAAAATATTTAATGCCAATGCAGACTTCACAAGATAACTAAATAATTAGGAGTGAACAGCACCTCAGTCTGTGACACTGGTATCTGTCATTAGCATAGTTCATTTCCAGGTCTGTTTACTGACTTTAGCGAAAAGGTAAGAGTGTATAAAACATTTAAGGCTTGTTCCATGAACGTACACTGTATGCCCATGTGTGATTGATATGTTAGATGTCATGCTACATACAGTACAGTAAGAGAGAATCATCGAAGTTGAATGGTGATCTTTGGCTTGTAGCACAGGTGAAGTGCTTGCATTCTGATTTTTGACACAAGTCTGCATATCAATCTACCTTCCTGTACAAGTGCCAAAGTTTGCTCCTTTTAAACAGAGGGCACTTATTTGTTTTTGTTTTATTTATTTTATAACCAGGTAGGTGGGTTAACCCTTGTATGTTCTGGGAGCTTTGCATAGAACTTAGTCTATGAGGCCAGTTACGTGGTTCACCCCATACTACTGCATCTGATTCCCCCAGGTATTCTCCTTTGCACCCACTTTACTGCTGGCAGGTTTAGTGGTCTTACTACCCTGTGGCCCATATTAACTGCTGCATTAATGAACCAAACGCATATAAAGGCAGTTTTGTGTCCTTTTATGATCCCCTGCACCCCCACTTCCTCAGTCTCTGTGCTAGTTCTGGCAGTACACCTGTTTAGAGAAAAGGGCACCAATACTATGTTACCCTGCAGATAGTATACTTAGAAAATGTAGTTTGAGAAGCACCTTCAAACCAGAGCATGCAAGGGGGATGTAACTCTCCTATTCAGAAATGGCTGCTAATACCTTCTACTTCAGAATGTCCTGGGATAGCATGTATAATGAGATAATTATTAGTTCATTGGACACTACAAACTGTGGTTCAGTCATTTCAAGTGGAATTAGTGGAACTGCACTTCCTGGCCACCAGAGAAAAAGGCAGTCTGTCTACTGGACTTTTAACTGACAAATTATTAAATAAAAAATAATTTTTAGCCATCAGTTATGAATATAGCACATACAGGAACAGACTGCAAAAATAAAAAAAAAATGCAAGGAATACAAAGAAATGCGTGTATATATATATATATCTAAACTAAAGAAAATATTCAATGGATTTTTAGTCTGTGTGGTTGATTAATAATTTAATGTATCTTGATTTTTTTTGGTAGTATTATTTGGTTATGCATAAAGATGCATTACTTTTTGTTGTATCAAATGTTAAACATTCTTTAACGTTGTGATATGCTGACTATTGGACTGTTCATGCTGAGATGTATGCTTGTTAATATTAATTTGCAAGCTCTATAATTTATTTTATTTATTTATTTATCATTTGTTGACCGGGAAAGTCCGACTAGGTTCCACAGAGCCTGTTTTCAGCGGAGGCCCAGGGAGAAATGCTCCAGATGTTCCAGAAATTAGTTGCAGTACTTAGATGTCCTGCCCTAAGCTTTCCCTGGGGGACTTGGCATGTCCTCCCTGTGTCCATGTAGATTCCCATTGGGTATTGCAGCTTCTTCTTACATTAAAAGGACATTACCTGTCCTTTAAGCTGTCTGTGGGATGTACATGTGGTACGTGACTGTGTGTGTGTATACATGTGGTATGTGGGTAAATGGCTGTGTGTGTGTGGAAAATGCCCGTTAAATATGCCTGGTGGAGCAGGTAGCAAAAGCTTCAACTCCCTACCCACCTCCACTCGTGAAATTTTTGCCTCATATTTTTGTTCTGTTCTGTTCTCAAAATCTGTGGTTTTCCAGGCAGACTTCATATTCTTCAATGTACATGGTGACACAAAACCTTTTATTCTAGCAATTGTATGTTTATAACATCAATATTTGAAATTTGTTCCTATTTTTGGGCTGTGTTCCTCCATTATTGGCTTTGTCCAGGTTTTTTGTGCTAAGAGGTTGAGAGCTATGATGAGAACTGAATTCACTAAATGATAGCCATTTAAGTTTAAGTCTGTCTTTCAAGAAACAGTTGATTTGGCATTGTGGTATATTGCTGTGACTGTAGTGCACAAGGTCCTGGGTTCAAGACTTGGCAGTAAAATGGATGGTGGTAACACAGCATTTTATTCTAGCAACTTTCCAAGATTATACAAGCAATGTTTAAAATGTGTCCCTAGTTTTGGGGCTTTTGTCCCCCCCCAATAAATTTTGGATTTTCCCAGATTTCTTGTGCTTCAAAGTTGAGAGATGCAGTTGAGTGTCGATTGGATTTTACAAGGAGCTGAGAGCTTGGAGAGAAGTTTAGTGCTGCTTGAATCTGCTTGCATTGTTTATAGCACAACAGTTCGTATATTTGCTTGTGACGGTGAAGGCTGTGGGTTTTACTCCCACAGTATATAGATGAATTACTGATACTGTACTGTGTTGTACTTTTAAAAGGGGATGGATGCTGCAGTCTTGAGAATGTCCTCTTTGGCGGAGATACCTAGTAACAGCGAACCTGTTATCAGTTTGCCAGCCATTCCCTATTCCAATAGTACTAGCTTATTTATTCCTCAAGGGCAACAGGCACTTTATTTGTAGATAAAACAATGAAATATAAAGTTGTTTGCTAGCAGCAACCTCCTCATTAGTTACAGATCTCTTTAATGTGGAATTATTTAGATGACTTACTTCTGCAGAGATTGTGCATATTTATTGATGCTGGTGGACTGTAGATTTTGAGTAGACTTTTATGATGGAAATGTTCTGAACTGGGCAGTTTTTTCATTATTGGTTCATGCATTTTGTTTCATTGATTGTTGGAAAAATATTCAAAACAATAAATTTAGAATGCGTCTAACAACTGTACTGTATACAAGGAATATAATTTAATACAGTCAGGAAGGTGTAACAAAGAACATGTGTATGTTTCCTGTGCAAGGGGTCTATGATCTGAATACAGCCCAAAGTTAATTTTTATCTGCCACTGGCCAGATGTATTTTCTTTGAATGTGGGTTTCAATGCTATTTCAATGAATGTGAGTTTCAAGGGCAGAGAGGTTTTAATGCTAAGTCTATTTTCATTGAGAGACTGCATTGCGTTGTTTAGCAGATGTCGATTAGTGTTTGTGCTGAAAAATGTAAAATAAAGCTTTTAAATGAAATCCAAATCATCGTAGAAGTAAAGCAGTATGCACATTACAGTGTTTATGGTAAATGGGGTGAAATAGCCAAGTAATGGGACATTGGAATAGCTGCAAGGAGATGCCCCATTTGACCTTGATTTTATGAGAGGGGGAAGGGTGGCAAACCCAGACAGCCCTGCTGAACTATACCTCTCAACTGTCTAGATTTTTGCATAATGAATAGATTTTTGCTTCTTATTTTTGGTTTGTTCCTCATAAAATTTGTGTTTTTTTGGCAAGTCATTTAGGAATTAAATCACTAAATTTAATGACAAACACTGAGTTTCAGACTTCATGGCCTTCAGAAAAATGCATGCTAAAGCAAGACCTGCTATTCTGTCAACTGTCTTAAGTTTATACAAGAGCAATTTTTTAGTACTGTTTGTATGTTCCCCCAGTATTTTTGGCCTTGTCCAGATTTCCTAAGAGGTTGAGAGCTACATGCAAATACATCACTTTATAGAATTAGGTATATCCAAATATCTCAGCTGTCCCTGATTCTGGCTCAGAATGTTGCTCTCCCCCTAATAATCCCTCCACAAAATGGCAAATTTGGAAGAAAACACAGAGGGTTTACAATTAATAAATAAATGTAATGATTAGAGTTGTAGATTTCTTTTAATTTCAGAAATGCATGTAGATTTTCACTTGTTCTGTCAGCTGCTCAGGTTAACAGTACTAGTATTAAAAAAGTATCCCTTCTTTGACAGGTTCCCACCTGTGTCGTGTGGATATTTTATATTTTGCATCACATTTTTGGTCTGTTTTTCATAAAATTGTGATTTTTCTGGAAATTAGTGACACGTCATTAAAGGCTGAAGTTAGAAAATAATGACAGACATTTGAGTTTCAGATTTCATACCTTTCAGAAAATTCATACTAATGCAAGACCTACTATTCTGTTTTTCTAAGTTTATAAGACTAATATTTAAAAAGTGTCCTTATTTTTTGGCCTTTGTCCCACTTCTGTTTATGGCTTTGTCCATATTTCTTGCTCTGAGGTTGAGAAAGGTATGACGTGTCAGGGCCATCAGCGTCAGGCAAAAACATTTCAAATTGTGACTTACTTGTTGCACCCCACTCCCCCATGTAGTGACTCTGGATACGTCCAAGCAAGGCAAGGAGCAGTTATGCAGTGTAAGTGTGCAGAGTATCACCCATCCAAGGTAGACAAGAGTACTTCAGTGGTTTTTCATCTGTGCTTGATTTTGCAGAATGTTCTGGTTTTCTGTCATACTTTTATAGTGTTGATTTATGCTTCTTATTATTTAGAAAATGCATGTTGTTGCAGTGCCTGTTGTTCACTGTTTAAGTACAATGCTTTATTAACCATCTGGTAAGCTTGTCTGAGATTGTAAGATGCAAGTAAGCTTCAATAAGCATACTGTTAAAGAATTACCAACATTGAAATCCTTTTTCTTGTTGCCATGCAGGAAATATTTACATAACTAGAGAGCGTATACGCCTTGGGTATTGAAATGCATATGACAGCATTTGTAATAATGGACAGGATTACAGTATTTTCAGAAGCTCATTGCAGTGGTTGGAGACTTGCAGTTAACTTTGCAGGCTTTACCCGTAAACTAAACAGAATGCCAATGTATCATCTGTGGTCCATAACCTGTGAAGTAATGCTTTAAGCAATTTATATTGTGCTTGTTTCTTGTTTGCTGCTCATTTTTTACTTTGATCATGTTTTCCCCATGAAACAAGTAGATAGTTGTCAGGCAGCAGGTCTTTTTTGGCTAAGAAACATTTTGACAAGTGGGAGGTATCACAGAGATTGCTACTTTCAGCATGTTACTTGGTACACTTACAAAGCTGAATATGAATTATAATTAGAACTGCAGTGCAAGGAGAAGTGGTTTGAGTTGAGTGCTGCATCTTTTTTATACTTTATTTTAACTGGTATTCCAGTAATGTATTTAAAAAGTAATTTAATTTTCATGCCTCACAACCTTTTTGTTTCCATCTCTATATTAAGTAAGCTGTCATGTAGCCAATGCATTGAAATATTTTTTTCTTTTCCACTTCATTTTGTCTTGATTGGACTCTCATAATGATGGTTTGGCACCCAGGGCAGCGTATTTAATTAAAGTACCAGTTTTTGTGATTTTGAGCATAGCACCACCCATTTCTAGTTGGCCACACCCCCTCCCATTGGCCCCACCCATTCCACTGTTTCCTGCAGCCCCTCTTTGATTTGAAGTCCCCAGCCGCCACTGCTTCTACGACTTATCTGCAGTGAGAAAAAGTAACTCCTCTTGTACTGATAATGTAGATATTGATCAGGAGGCTACATCATCCAGTTGTTTCCTCTTAGTGCAAACTTGCTTTGTTTGCTGTCATTTTGTTAGGAATGCAACCTCAACATTTTATACAAATTCTGTGGTGAGTGAGTAACTTGGCTCTGATTTTATATTAACTGTTTTGTTGCCAATGTCTAATAGAAGTAAGAAAACAGAAATGGTTCTTCGATCAGAGGAAAACATTTTTGTCATCTCTGATCTCGAAAGTACAGTTCAGCCATTTCCTGAATAAATAAGCAAAACTGGTATATAATTGCACTGTTTTACAAAAGTAAGTATTATCAGGTGTGACAGAAGCTGTAAATAGATTCCATGTTGAAAGGGGCAGTTATTTCATAGCTTATCTCTGCATTGATTCATCCAACTTATTTATATACACTGATACTGGTCTTCAGTTTATAACTGATTCGCCATAATTCTGTTTAATGTATACTGTCACAATTGCCTCTGGACTTTAGTATGATTTGCTGTACTGAACATTCATAATACCAAGATATTTTTGGGACAAACAATGTTGTGTTAGTGTTTAATGTTTCTTGACTTTTTTCTGAAATGAGCAATTAACTAGCAAATGCAAGCATATTACATATATTTTTATTGCCCCAGCAGACCATCAAGCCATTCCAGTTGATCTGGAGCCCATTTATTCCATAGTGGTGAGTATGACACCTGATCCACCAGGGTGAGAAACCTCTGTGTGATAGGGTTGTCATCCAGGCAACCATGAAGGGTCACTTGTGTCCTCATTGAAATCCCGACCATGAGAACATGTGTACATTAACACCTAACCCCATCCTGTGGTGTTAGTATGTACAACTGCATCACCCCAGGGACTACCAATACTCCACACTCTCTGTGAATCTTGCATTTTATGTGCTGTCAAGGGCCACCATTTTTAGCTTGGATAGCCACAGTACATGTCTCCCCTGCTTTTAATGCTCTTGGGCCTCTGTCTGCAGCACTGGTACAACAGAAATGCTGTTCAGGAGTCACCAAATCCTTCCTCTAGTCTGGGTGAGCCGCTGCTGTTCATTTCCTATTCCCCACTCCCTGGCTCTTCCATTAACGTAACTGCTGCTGTAATTCTGATTCTCTGGGTCACAGTCGGATTTTTATGCCTTTGTGCCTCAGGGCAAGATGGGAAAAAATGCAACTAAATTACAAATCATTGACTAGTATGAACTTGTTATACCGAGACATTCAGTGATAGATGGATACATTTTAATACTTTAACTCACTCTCAGTTTTCTTTTTCTTTCTTTTTTTTTTGTCTTATCTGAATTTGTTTACTGGAGTAATGTAGTAACCCACAGAGAAGCTGCTTTATGCATAGCCTGGGTTCCAGAAGAAACAACAGCATAGTTTTAATTTAGCAGTGTGACAAAGGTTATACATTTTAATTGAGATGACATTTGTTCCAGTTTCAACTTTTACAAAAAGAAACCATGTATACAGTATTCACATGACCCTGATTTATGAGTGCAGAATATCTTGTTACTAGGTGTGGAGATGTTTGAGTTCAGCTGCATATCCATTTATATATTAAACTTTCTTCTTTTCAAAACTTGTCTTTTTGTTTTTGTTTCTCCAATATTACATAGAGAAATGAATTTCAGATTAGTTTTTTTCCACCTAGATTGGAATGTCGTGTCATGCCAAGGACAGTCATGATACAGTGGGTTTACTTCAGTTCTTTCTTAAAATACTTCCATTATTAGTGGGTGAGACATTTGGACACTTTATGTTCAGGATCCTTAAGGGAAGTGCTTGTTACCCAAATGTCTAGCTACTGCTTTGGGCTGGTTCTTTTATCCTGAAAGAATGACTACAGTTAAGCAGAGGGTTCATGTATTCATTAAACTAAGCCATGTTTTATTTTCCTGTGTCTGAAATTAATTGAAACTGTGTTGTATTTGGCTTACGTGCATATGAAATGTAACAGAACATATGTAATAAATTGAAAAAACACTGCTATTGTAAAAGATGCAAATGTATCAGAATAGTTCTGAAAATAAAGATTTCGTTTTAATCTAGCCATTTGCAATGACATTGTTTTCTAGCTTCTTGGGTGAAAGCCAACTGTTGAGAACTAAGAGCGGTTATCTTTATAGCTTGTAGTAAGACATTATAATTCTTCCTGTGGTATTTCTTCAATTGCTGCTATGGTATTTCTTCACCCTGCTCACTTGCTACTGTTAGCATCAACTAATTAATGCTTCCAGTGCAGCTGATGATTAAAAAAAAAGTGTGTAAAGCATTGTGCTATGACCCTAGAAAATATAATCATCCTCATAGGACTGTGAGTTTAGTCTGGCTTTTAATGTTTTGTGATTTAAAGTTGCATTAAACAATGAACATTTTCTTCACAGCTAAAAATTCAATATGCATTTGCTTGCATTTGATTTTCACTGATTGGCAGGCATGCTCTGCAGCCATTGTACTTCTTACTTGTTTGATGTTCTGATGTACCCACACATATTTCCCCATTTTGATACTTTTTTCACATTGCACATTTAACTAAATAAATATGGTTCTACTTCAGGATACTGCATTGTAACTGAATGAAGCCTGTATGTGTGGTTTTCTGGATTTTTGTTGCAAATCACTGATGACTACATTCACTGAATAATGACAGGCATTGGGGTTTTGGACGTCATATCCTTCAGAAAATGCTTGTTAACACAAAACCTTTTACTTTAGCAACTTTCTAAGCTTATAGGAGCAGTATTTAAAATAGGTCCCTATTTTTGGGGCTTTGTCTGGATTTTTTGTGTTGAGATTGAGAAGTATGCTTGGCCTTCACCTGAAAACAGGAATCTGATATGGATTGCTCAGAGGGGTATACTGCCATTTGGATGTTTCTGTTGAGCAAAACAGACTAAATATGTTTTTTAGCTTAGTCTTTCTTTGGTACCAATGCCAAAAGTACAAAAAGTACCTTTTCGGGCACAGAGGTAGTATGACGACTTCATTATTGCCGCTTTTTGAGTCAGGAGTAATGAGGGTAATGCAGTTGTTTAAAATGCTGATAGCTTTTGACAGCAAGTCATGCAGCATTTTTTGTAGTATAATCAAGTATATTTATTTAATTTGTTTACTGGGAAAGTCTGACTAGGAATGAGCCAGTTTTCAGCTGAGACCTTGGGAGAAATGCTTCAGATGCACGTCTTTGTAATGTGGGAGGAAACCAGAGTACCTGGAGGGAAACCTACACGCACTCAGGGAGGATATGCAATTTCCGCACAGAAGCCACCCCAGCCGAGAATCGAACTGGAGAACCTCTTGCTCTGAGGTGAGAATGCAAACCGCTGCACCACTGTGCTATAACGAAAGGATGATAGGAAATAAAATGTGATGGAGATGTGGCACATTGATATTGGAAAAGAGCACAAATCACTTGTAAGGTAGTCTCCATCAGTGTACTTTGTATTAATGAGTACATTGTAACTAGGCTTCAGTGACACTTGTCTTTGGTAATGTCCTGCTTCTCGAATAACCCATTATTTCCCCTTTCGTTGACTGTCACAGAAGGCCATCTCCCAGGAAGCCATCAGGATTGCCTACTTTGGCTGTAATCCGACTTTAATGGCTGAAGTACATGTTCGCAGACTGAGTTGCCCCAGTGCCATTGCTGCTTCTTGTGTGCTTTAAACTCTCAGTAAAAACCATCAGGTAAACATGTCTTGGCAAAACCAAGTGCTACATGCTACCTACCTCTTCTGTGGTAGATACAGGCATTACAGCAGGCCAGACTGCCTCCCTCCCTTTAGAATAGTTGAGCTGGTATTTGCCATTAAGTCGCACCCTCTGTCACTAGGTACTCCATTGCTTGAGTTGCTAGTCAGTACTGAGAAGTCTAGGTTGCAGTTTGGAATCTAAATGTTTCTGGCATTTGAATCTGACTCTGGCACTTTACCTCTGAGCAAACCAAATCTGATTCCTAAGTTGCTATCTGAACCTGGCTATCACTGCTGCTGTTCAGTTTTACTGGTATTTTCACTTTTTTTGGTATGTAAAATTATGATATCATAAGAGGTATTTTGGTAGCTAAAATGGTATTACTTTAGTACTTGAAATTCTTATAGCTGACCATGGTGTGGGATGCATTAGATGTATTGCTAACTATCACAACACCAGTGTCTCTGCCTTAAAAAAGTAGTAGTGCAAATTAAGAAAACTGCTATAAACTAGACAGAAAATGTTTCCTTTGAACCAGCTGTCCTCCCTGTCTGTCAATTAACATAAAGCACTAAGATAAAATTTGAGTTTACCCATATTAAACTAAGGACTTAGTTTACCAACAGTGTGCTATTGTCCTTACCTACACAGTGTTGTCTTGGGTTGCTTAGACCTTTTGTGAGCACTCCTGCTGGTTGTACTTTTTCTTGAATGGTAATGAGATGCAGCCAAAGGGACAGGGATTGGCTATTCCAATAATGCATGTAAGAGTAATCCAGATGCCCTGAGTTTAAATGCCAGTTTCTACTGCAACATTCCTTGTGACTATTAATAAGATTTTAGTGTTTTCTAAGTCTGTCTTTAATCTTTTCTTGTTTTTGTAAAGTCTGCACTTTTAAGGGATATTAAACACAGATTAGTGCTTTGGTGCATTTTGCACTTTTTTATGGCAGGAGATGTTATATAAAACAAGAGCTTTTCCATATGTGCAAAAATTATTTCTGACCGGAACTAGCGTCAGGCTTGAGGTTAGCATTTAGAAAATTTCAGATAACTGTTCCACATGAAATGACTGGGATTTTTAACTTAAGCCTCATCTATTTTAAAGTCTGTGTTATGATTCTGATGTGTTTTTCTGTTCTCGTCATGGAATTAGATTATCAGAAATTTGCTAAGTGCTTGAGATTAATCTTTTTTTTTTTTTTTCCTTATGACTAGTTAGATGTGTGATTTAACTCCCTCAGTTAGCTTTACATACATACATACATGCAAATATTTCAGGCATAGCCATTAATGCTCTTTTAGCCTGCCAAAATACCAGAACACTTGTTCCCATAATAAGTTTCCAGGTTGTTCTTAAATATATCTAAACTAGTAGTTGCTTTAATGCAGTTTGGTAGTCTGTTCTATATATCAGCTGCTGTCTTAGAGAACCAGTTAGTACTCTGTAGAATCTTCTACATGGGTTGTCTAAGTCCCTACTACTTTTTAATAACCCCAAACATTCCCAGAGGTAGTTATTTCTAAATGCCCTATATACCTGGATAAGATCTCCTGTTAGATATCTATAAGAGACGCTGTACAAGTGCAGATATTTTAGTCTTTCATAATTTAAAATTTCAGTCATAATAGTTCTATAACTATCATTAACCATTTGGTTGATATGGTTAGAAAAAAAAACCTCAAAGCTGGATCTGCTCATATAACCAGGTCCTTAAATGAATCTACAGTTTGTTATTGTGTGCTGTATTAAATTTTCATGTTTCATCTTATGTCTCCCAAATCTTATTTGCATAGATTTGATGTATTTAGCAGTGTATTATTCTCCTGTATTCAAATGGTCAATTTAGTCAAGTTCTTTTCCAGACATGCCTTATCTGTAACACATGTAAGGTCATCTATATGCAGATGACCTTACATGTGTTACAGATAAGGCATGTCTGGAAAAGAACACGTCAGATGAAAAAGTTAGGTCGGAAAGATACAATTTAAACAAGTAAGATCCTAGGCAGAGCCCCGTGGGACACCCTGACTGTAACAAAGAATGTTATGTTGTCCTATCTCGCCTTTCTTCTTGATAGTTGGGTTTGGAATCGAGCATCGGTTCCAACTTGAACGCATATTAAAGCTGGAGAGCTTTCACTGGCTCAAGGCTACACCCTATCCCAAGATGCCTTTTTTCTACAAATCTGTTTAAGTTTTAGGGCTTTCCTTCCCCTTCCTTTCTTACTGTCTCTATAAGAGTTCGCCATTTAAGTGAGGCGCCTTCTCAGGTTAGAGGGGACCATCGTTTAACTTGGAGACCTTTCCTCTAACCTTTCCCTTTTCTTTCCAAAAAAAAACTTTTTTTCCTGTTGTGTGTGTTGTTACCTTTAGTGTAGATTTACATTTGAATTGTGTTTTCTTCATAGTGATTGTGACAGTTTTTTGCTATAATGTCTAAGGATTCAACCAAAGAGACTAAACAGTCCGGGTTTAAGAAGTGTGATTCTTGCACACAAAGAATGTCCTTAACAGACAGGCACATGAGTTGTGTGTATTGTTTAGGAGCCATTCACCTGCAGAATTCCTGGTCTGTATGCCATGACTTTAGCTCAAGGGTCCTGCAGGAACGAAGAAACAATCTGATAGTCTGGGGTTTATTGAAAGGACCTTTCGAGATGGCTGTGGAAGGGAATCAGGCCTCAAAACTCGCTGATAGGTCCTCAAAAAAATCAACTTTGTCTGTCCCAAGTTCTGAGCCAATGAAGAGATATGAAAAACAAGCATCTTCGGATCTGAAGTCTGTCGGGTCCGAGAAGTCTTAACTCTACCTTGGTTCCTTCTGTGTCTTCGGAACAGTCTCAGAGCCAAAAAAAAAAGCCAGTCACCATCTTTAGAGCCGGTCCACTCGGTGCCACAGTCTCCTTTGCTGCAATCGGTGGCTGGTAGCCACAGATCATCCACCCATGCCTCTCTGTCTTCCAGGAGCTTATCGGGTGACTATGTGGAGCAGATGGTTAGGAGGTTGCTTCAGACACTGGCCCTTGCAAAAATTCTCTCAAGCCCAGCCCAGCCAGATGTGGAGCAGACTACCGAATCTGCTTTGCTTTCCATTCCTCCTTCAACTAGGACGAGTTTGGAGCCAGAGTGTCTGGAGGTCATTGTGGTGGAACCGTCAGAGCCAGTAATCACCCCCGGTATCTCAGTTCAGACATCTGCTCTGATCTCGTCGATGTGGTCTTCCATCGAGGGATCTGGGAGCTGACACTCCCTCATTGGGAGAGTCAAATCGGACCCGTGTTGGACCCCACTCTCCCACTCGGAGCTTCTGCGCAGTTGAGTTTGATGCCCACATCAGCCTTGGAGCCATCCTCCTTGGTGCGGGGGAGGTCTCTCGGAGCCGGAGGATCTGTCTGGCCAGGATCATAGTGCCTTTGAGGTGATGAGGAGTGTGCTTTCATCAAAGACTGTTCCACCGTCATCTCCAGCTACTCTTCCCCCCAAAAGGACCAGTGTCAACCTCTACATCATCCCTGCAGCCCCAGTGTAGAGAACCAATGCCCTTGGATGCCTGAGTGGGTGAGACCCTCTCTTCTGAAACCTCTCTGGAGTATCCTTCCGATGAGGTACCTAGAAAGAGAACTTTTAAGAGGAAACACCTAGACTCCCATGAGTCTGTCACGTTGGATACAGACTTAGAGGATTCAGAAGGGTCCCCACGGTCATCCTCTGAGGATGTCTCCTTTTCAGACCTCTTAGAGATCCTGAAACAGAGAGGTGGCTAGAAGACCCTCTTCCCTTCTGAAGATGAGTATGTATACCTGGAGGTATTTGGTTCTCGACCCTCCACCTCTTGGGTGTCTCCACCTTTCGACCAGCTCCTGGGTGCAGTCAGTTGAAAGGTGTGGGGCACTCCAGAGTCTGTGGAACCAGTTCCGAGGAGGCCCAACAAATTTATTACAGCCCTGGAGGGCAAACAAGTTCTAACTAAAGATGTCCCAGTAGGTGCTATGGTGGTGGCAGTGGCCACCAAGAAGAAATTAGCCGAAACTTCATCAGTCCATCCACTGAATAAGGAGTCTGGAATGATGGACAGATACAGGAAAGCATGTGTTTTCTTCAGCAGCCTTTACTCTTAGGTTGCTGAATTATTTATCCCACTTTACTCGACTTCAGAGGGATCTCCTCAAGGAGTTAAGAGATACCCTAAAAGGTGCTACAGCTGGGGGGGGGTGGGTACCTGACAAGGTAAACTCTCAGCTTGCGACTTTAAACTCTGTAACAAACTCCTCTGTGTGCGCCTCATTTCTTATGCGGCCTATGGAGTGAGCAGGGCAGCAGGCACAGGAATAGCTCTGAGGAGACATTCCTGGATGCATGTCTGTGAGTTTACTGAACCCTTCAAGTCTTCTTTTGACACCTTTTGATGGCTCGTCTTTGCTCGGGCCAAAAGTGAGAGAGACTTTTACAGGTACGAACAAGATGGCAAAACTCTGCCATGGGAGTACATTTCTCTGTCCCTACCAAACCTTATCCCAGAGGTCAGAATGGTAGAGAAATGTGGTTCCAGAAATCCAAAGGAGCTTTGCCAGATGCACATGGTGAATTTTCCCCCAGGGGTAGAGGGGGAAATAACAGAAGATGCCGCCCTCGCGGCAGAGGGGGTCCGCAGGATCAGGGCGACAGGGATACGTTCTTTGGTAGGCCCTTCCAGTGCTCCTGAAAGGAGGCTCGTCTGTCCACCTCTGGAGGCAGTCGGGGGAGATTATCACTGCATCCAAAAGCCTGGTTGGATATCACTCGAGACAATTACGTACAGTCCATCATTTCCAGGGGATGCAACATTCCTTTTTCTTTTTCCACCCCTTCCACCAAGATCTATCCCAGGCATACCACCCAGTCAAAAGGGATCAAGCAACCCTAGAAATTCAAAAGTTGCTAGAAAAGAGAGTCATCCAAGAAGTCCCCACAGACCAAATTGGAGCCGGAATTTACTCGAGGTTCTTTTTAGTTCCAAAAAAGACAAGGGACTGGAGAACAATTTTGGATCTCAGCAGACTGAACAAGTTGGTAAAGAAAACAAAGTTCCGGAGGGTGACACTGCAGTCTATACTCCCTTTTCTGGGAAAAGACAGTTGGATGTGTTCCATAGATTTTCAGGATGCTTACTGCCATATAAAGATGGACAGGCGATCCAGGAGATATCTACACTTCCAGCTGGGAGACTGTCATTACCAATTCAGAGATCTGCCTTTTGGTCTCACTACAGCCCCCAGAGTATTTACCAAATGCATGGCAGTAGTTACAGCTCACCTGAGGCATCTAGGATTCCAGGTGTTTCCATACTTAAGACGGCTGGCTCCTGACCGCCACCACTGAGCATCTACTAACCAGGGCAAAAGGTGACACCATTCATCTCTGCTCAGAGCTAGGCATTACCATAAATTCAAAAAATCTGCCTTGTTGCCCTCATAGCATATTACCTTTATAGGGGCAGACTTAAACACAAAAAACATGGTTGCAAAACTGCCTCAAGAAAGAATTCAAATGTTACCCCATCAGCTGTCAATATTGCTCATGAAGACAAAAGTGCAGGCAAAATTTGTCCTCAAGGTTCTGGGTTCAATGGCGTCTGCAGTAACATTAGCCCCACTGGCATGTCTACACATGAGAATATTACAGTGGCTACTCTTTGCTCATTGGGTCCATGCAGGAGTTACACTTGTCACCCAAGATTCTCATTACGAACACCTGCAAGAGGAACCTATGATGGTGGCTTCAATCCACGCAGGTAACGATAGGCAGACCATTTGTTCCCCCAACCAGTGGCTACAGTAACCACAGATGCTCCCCAGATTGGGGGGTGGCATTATCTGGGACAGACTGTCCAAGGGATTTGGCAAGAATGAGTACCACTTGCACATTAATGTCCTAGTGATGAGAGTGGTGCTTCTGGCATTGCAAGCTTTCCAGAGCTCTCTTCCAATAGGTTTGATTGCAATACAAACAATGTCCGTGGTGTGGTACATCAACAAACAAGACAGAACCAGATCCGTACCCCTTGTGTCGAGAGGCTCAGAGAGTATGGCAATGGGCAATTTCTTTTCTATGTTTTCTGAGTGCAGTGCCCATCCTGGGGAAATCCAACGTGATGGCGGACAGATTAAGCAGGGCAATTCTTATGCCTCACGAGTGGTCTCTGAAACAGGAAATTACGGACCAAATTTTTGCAAGTGGGGTCAGCCTTGCTGTGACCTTTTTGCTACATTCATCAACTCCAAATGCAGCAGCTATTTTGCCCTAATTCCCCCTCTCGGGGAGTCACAAAGGGATGACCCTTTGGTGGACCCTGGACGACTTTACACTTTTCCCCTGTTTCCATTAATACCCAAAGTCCTCTAGAAAACCAAATTGTTGAGTCGCATGCTAATTCTCATTGCTCTTTATTGGCCTCGTCAAATATGGTTCCCCTTTCTATGGCCCCATCTTCAAGAGGAGCCTTGGATTCTGGACCCAGTGCCGGACCTTCTGACTCATCAGTCAAGAATGCTCCACCTCTCTCTTCAAAGCCTCAAGCTGACAGCTTGGTTACTCCACTTCCCATCTTAGCCAGGCTTCCAGAACTATCCCCAGCAGTGCAACACATTCTGGTTTTGTCACGCAAGAATACAACTAGGAAACTTTATGCAAGCAAATGGAAGAGATTTTCTTGTTGGGCTGACAAAAAACATATAGACCCCTTTACAGCCCCTATATCTGCAATCCTGGAATTTTTAACAAAAACCTTTAATCTTGGTGCAGCGGCAGCCACAGTACGAGTACAACTAGATGCCATATCAAACTACCACATAGGAGACATGGGATCCAATATATAGCCTTTCTGAGGGGTACATTCCTTTTAAGACTTCCCATAAGAGAACCTCCACCTCCTTGGGACCTCAATTTGGTGTTATCTTCTTTAATTCTGCCTTCATTCGAACCAGCTTCTTCTTGCCCACTAAAGTTCTTATCATGGAAGACCATCTTTAACGGCCATTACTTCCACTAGGAGGGTTTGAGAACTGCAAGCTTTGTCTGTCCATCCTCCCTATTTGATTTTCCACAAAGACAATCTCTCTCTCAGGATAAATCCTTCCTTTCTGCCAAAAGTATGTTCTGAGGCCAATTTAAATCAGTCTATTGAGCTACCCATATTTTTCCCCAATCATGACAACAAGGCAGAATACAAGTTGCACCAACTGGATGTCCATAGGCAATTAAGTTTTTACTTACATAGGACAAAGGAATTTAGAAAATCTGATCAACTGTTTGTTTTATTCTCAGAAAACAGAAAAGGAACTTCAGTTTCAAAAGTCACCTTATCAAAATGGCTTACAGACACCATTACTTATGTCTCTAGCTCTCAACATAAACAACTGCCAGGAAAAATTAGAGGTCATTCAACAAGAGCTATGTCTACTTACACTGCCTTTCAAGCTAGGCCCCCTTTGGATTCAATTTGTGCTGCAGCTACATGGGTTAACCCTCATACCTTTTTCACTCATTACAAAGTAGATGTTGCCTCCCGAAACAGGGCATCCTTTGGTTCGTGTTCTGAAGAGTTTATTCCCTTGAGCCACCTGAGAAAGAAGGTGCTGGGGATGCTGTCCCAACCATCAAGAATGAAGGCGAGGTAGGACAACGTAACATAAAGAAGTTATGTACTCACCATAACATTCCATGTTGGTTGTCCATAATCTCACCGTCATTCATGCATCCCACTCTCCCTCCCCCTTCCTGGAGGATCGAGAGGAATTTTTCTGAAATTGGCTGTTTTTCCTGATTCCCTTCATACCATAGGAATTATGGGCAGAGGATCCTGTTGTAGTTACACTGGGTTGCATAGTCTAGTGATTAGTTTCTCTCAAATGAGATCTTGGTAAAAGTAGCATCGAGCTAATGAAAGCTCTCTAGCTTTAGTATGCAGCCGAGTCTGAACTGATGCTCTGATGTCCTTTAAGGATGCATCTGCAGTCATAACATATGGGTTGTCCTGCCTCAGGCAGCCCTTCAGTCGTCCGGATTCCAAAGTCTGGGTCTGGCCTCGGCTGATGTCGCACTTTCCCCGACGTCAGAGCGTCTGGGGTATAAAAGCATCAGCCGACGCCATTTTCCTCAGTCTTTCTTGCCACGCGGTGCCCGAAGCAGAAGCTGTTCGCAAGTGCCGGTCGGTCAGATCCAGAAATTTCAGCTACCGAAGACTTCGAAAAAAGCTAAGTACCCCATTGGGGACTCTTTCTTGCCTCAGCCGATGTCAGACAAAGTAAATAATTGTTTAACTTGTGGGAAACAAATACCTCATAAGGATTTCCATTCTTACTGCCTTCCTTGCTTAGGCCCAGACCACGACGTATCAGCCTGTTTAGCCTGTGCTTCCTTCAACCGACGAACTCTTAGACGTCGGTCGGAGTTTGCAGAGGAGTTTTTTGGAGCCGCTTTTGTTTATAAAATGCCGTCGGAGACTCCGACTTCGCATATGGTCAAAAAACGCAATGAAAAGGACCGACACTCGCGGCCTGCGGTTTCGGCTGAAACCACGGCTAGGCCTACCGCGAGTGTCTCGGTTTCGGCCGAAACAGAGTCCTCGGCGATTCCTTCTTCCGAAACCATACTTCCGACCACTGAGGCCCGAGAGGCCCCGGCTGAGTCTGCTTCAGAACTACCTACCGAAGCTAGTGTTCAGGATTTGTCCGACACCATACCTTTGGACATTTCTACCCCTGCACGTGGGGCTGCTAGGCCCCCAGCTTCTATGTCCATTAAGGCCTTCTCTAGGGCTAAAGCTGCCAAACTTTCAAAAGCTTTACCTGCCAAATCTACACCCCAGAGGCCTTCCTCTAGTTCTCAGATCCTCAGCCTGGCTGAGGACCTTATCTCCTTAATTAGGGGTTCACAACCTCACCCAGACAGGGCCTCTCATCCTCCTCCAGACAAAAGGCCCAGGACTGACCCCTCTGAACCCCACTCCTCTGATTCCACGGATGGATCTGAGTTGTCAGACCACCAGGAAGGGGCTTACTCGCCTTATGAGGATTCAGATGCAGAGGAATCTATCCTTTCGGCCTCCCTTCCTGAAGAGTTTTCCTTTGGGGAGACTTTACACTCCATGAGAGAGCACTTTCAATGGCAAGGTCAGGATTTCTCTGATTCTAGAAAAAGATTACGGACCTTTTTGCATTTGCCTCAGCATAGGCCCTTAGCTATACCTCCTATTCTAAATGTAATTGATGATGTGTACAATGATGTCAGTACAGCCCCTGACACTCTTCCTCCGGCCCCTGCCAAACCTGACAGATATTACAGGGTCCCGGATTCTCATTTCCATCTGTATAAAGCCCATTCTGCAGACCCAGAAACTATTTCTCAGGGCCCTAAAGGGGTTGCAGCCGCTACTGCCAAAAATCCCCTACCCTCTGAAAGAGAGTCTAGAGCTTTAGAGAGATGGGGTAAATAGGTGTATACATCTGCAACTCTTTCTGTCAGGGCATTAAACTGTCAATTCCATATGATACAGTACCAAGAGCATTTGTTAGATGAACTGAATAAGAAACTTTCTTCTCCAGAACCCCTAGACCGTAAATCCCTTCAGGATTTGGTACATAACTCACAACAGGTTAGTAACCATTTCTTAAAATGTGGCTATGATGCACTGGAGGCTTTATTTAGATCAGCTATGACTGGGGCAGTTATTCGTAGGCATGCCTGGCTGAAGGAGCAATCTTTGCCAGACCATGTCAAAGCTAAACTCCTCGATGCTCCAATGGAGAAACAAAATTTATTTGGCTCCCCTGTTCAGGAGATTCTAAAAAAGGTTGAAGAAAAAGCAAAATCTGTGCAAACAGTTAAAGATTTCCTGCAAGTTCAACCACCGAGATTCAGCAGAAACTGGCCTACAAAGAATTGGTCCTTTCCTGACTCGGACAGAGCCCAGAGAGGCAGGAACAGGCGCTCTAGAGGCAGAGGTCAATCGAAGGGCTCCTACAGAGGCCGTCAGTGGCAGCCTGCCAACCAGAGGAGTAGTGCAACAGCTACAACAACAACCACTACTACAGGACCGACTCAATGACTTGACTCTGATTCCGCCTACAAGATCAACTGGAAGCACCCTTGGGCGGAAAGCTGGCTTTATTCTAAAAAAACTGGCATTATATTACAAAGGATACATGGACATTGCAAATAATAGACAAAGGATAAAGGTTTCACTTCCACACTTTGCCAAAAAGAAGCGGAATGCCAAACCTACCACCAAATCAGAAGGCAGAGGCTTTAAAACAAATCAGCAATTTACTTCAGATGAAAGCTATAGAAAAGGTACCATGTTCAGAACGAGGTCAAGGATTTTACTCCAGACTATTCCTTGTACCAAGAAAAGAAAATCAATGGAGGCCTATTCTCGACCTGTCCGCACTCAACACTTATCTCATTGTGCCAAAATTCAAAATGCTGACCCTACAGCAACTTCTTCCCATGTTGGGCAAGGAGTCTTGGCTGGTGACTCTAGATCTCAAGGAGGCATACCTGCACGTCCCTATCCGACCAAGTTGCAGAAGACACCTCAGATTTCTTGCAGGATCAGAGCATTATCAATTCTCAGCATTGCCCTTTGGCTTATCTACTGCGCCCAGAGTATTCACGAAATGCCTGGCATCAGTAGTTGCACATTGCAGACTACAGGAAATTCAAATTTATCCATACCTGGACGACTGCCTAATACAAGCAGACAACAAGAAGAAATTGTTAAAGGACTTGGCCTATGCCATACACCTGTTACAGGCCTTGGGATACACAGTCAACATCCAAAAGTCAAGACTAGTACCATCCCAAAGGATCACCTTTTTGGGTGCAGATCTGGACACAAACACCCAAATGGCCTTTCTCACAGAAGAAAAGCAAAAACAACTTCCAGATTACTTCATGATTTTGACAAGACAAACTCAGCTTACTGCAAGGAAAATCCTGCAGGCACTGGGTTACATGGCATCCTGCATAATTCTAATCTCACATGCCAGACTGCATATGAGGAAATTGCAATGGTACCTAAGGAGTGTATGGTCTCAACACAGTCACAGTCTAGAAACCATGATACCAATCCTTCCATGCCTGCAAAAGGAATTCCTGTGGTGGGCTCAGACCTGCCAGTCCAACAGAGGGTTGCCTTTCAACAAACCAAAAACAAGGCAGACCATCACCACAGACGCCTCGGACCGAGGATGGGGAGCACACATGGAGGACAAATGCATCCAAGGCCTATGGCCTCAAGGGCAGCTAAGCATGCACATAAACCAAAAGGAAATGCTGGCAGTGAAGCATGCAATCGAGGCATTCAAACCCTTCCTCCAACAAGGACATCTGTTAATAAGGACAGACAACACCACGGTCATGTGGTACATAAACAAACAGGGAGGCACACATTCTTACCCGCTATGCCGGATGGCTATGAACCTGTGGGATTTATGCCTGAATCTCAATATCCAACTACAGGCCCAATTCGTGCCAGGGAAAGAAAATGCACTGGCGGACAGCCTAAGCAGGACTACTATGGATGCACACGAATGGATGCTGCACCCAGACATCTTCAAACTCATAACAAAGACATGGGGAATGCCGGAGATAGATCTGTTCGCCTCCCCACTCAACCATCAACTGAAGACATTCTGCTCAAGGACATACCACCCACAAGCTTGGAGGGTGGACTCTCTCTTTCAGCTGGAAAGCCCTAACAGTATATGCCTTCCCACCTCTCCCTTTGATGCACAAGGTTCTACTGAAAATCAGGGAACAGCAGCCAAAAGTGATACTAATAGCTCCGGACTGGCCAAGACAACACTGGTATCCACTATTGAGAAGCATGTCTCAGGCAAAATCATGGCCTCTCCCCCTATGGCCTCTTCTTCTAACGCAGAACAATTTCAAGACCCTGCATCCCAACTTGAAAACATTGCAGCTAACTGCCTGGAAAATTCCTTAAATCCCAATCAAACTATTTTATCTCAGAGGGTGAAGGACATTATCCTGGAGGCTCGCAGGTCTTCCACAAGGAAGACATACTCAGCTAAATGGAAGAGATTTCTCATTTGGAGCACATCAAAGGGCACAGATGTCACAGTGGCAAACCTAGCACATATCCTAGAATATTTAGCAGAATTGTTCCACAATGGCATGTCTTATTCTTCCATTAAGATTCATGCTTCAGCAATTTCAGCAGAATACAATGTGGACCCACCTATCTTCTCACACCCTCTCCTCAGACAATTTCTGAGAGGGTTCAAAAATGTTAAACCTCCAATAAGACCACCTCTACCTGCCTGGGATCTCAACTTTGTGCTGGAAAAACTGACACTACCTACTCTTGAACCAGCAGCATCAGCGGATCTACAGTTTCTATCTTGGAAAACTGCATTCCTTCTGGCAATCACTTCAGCAAGAAGAGTATCTGAGTTACAAGCATTAATGGCAGTGCAGCCTTTTCTTATTTTCCACCAGGACAGAGTGTCACTAAGAACCAATCCTACTTTTATGCCAAAGGTGGTTTCTAGGGTATCCTTGAATCAAGCTATTCACTTGCCTACATTCTTCCCTAATCCACAGAATAAAGGGGAAAAACTTTTGCACACCCTGGATATACACAGACAACTACGCTACTACTTGGACAGAACAAAAACTAGCAGAAAAACTGACCAACTATTTGTAGCATATGCAACTGGGGTGCAAGGAAGAGCAATTTCCAAACAGACAATTTCAAAATGGATAGGAAATTGCATTCGCTTTTGCTACTCCTTTCATGGAAAGACAGTTCCTGAAAATATCAGGCCTCACTCCACAAGGGCCACGGCCACCACTACAGCCTTCCTACGGGGGGGGGGTGGCTACCAAGGACATTTTAGAAGCTGCTACTTGGACCTCCGTGCATACATTTGCCAAGCATTACAATCTACCTTTATACTCTAGATCCAGAGCAGGGTTTGCAACTGCAGTCCTGCAGGGGATCTTAACTACACCATGCTTTTCTTAGTACCTCCACCCCCAGATTGGCTATGGTATTCTATCCATATGTTATGACTGCAGATGAATCCTTGAAGGACATAGTACAGTTTTGTACCTACCATAAATGTAGATGTCCGATAGGTATGCATCTGCAGTCAAGTTTACCCTCCCTCCTACCCCTCTGTGGTATTCCTAGGATACTTACCCCTCTTTTAGCTAGCTGGGGGAATCTATTATGGTGTATTTGTTTGTATTTACATGTATATATATATATATATATATATATATATATATATATATATATATATATATATATATATATATATAATTTTGCAAATGTTTGGAAAATTATTGCATCTATCCAAATTTAGCCTTCCTAGAGGGCACCTGGCATCTGGGGCAAGAAAAACTGAGGAAAATGGCGTCTGCTGATGCTTTTATACCCCAGACGCTCTGACGTCGGGGAAAGTGCGACAGCCGAGGCCAGACCCAGACTTTGGAATCCGGCCGACCGAAGGGCTGCCTGAGGCAGGACAAAACCCATATGTTATGACTGCAGATGCATACCTATCGGACATATACATTTGTGGTAGGTACAAAACTGTACTTTCTGAACCCAACCATCAAGAATGAAGGCAAGGTTAGGGATGACAAACGTGGAATGTTATGGTGAGTACATAACTTCATTTCACCTGCCCAGTGGCTATATTATACTTGCCATGTCCTTTTTTTGTGAGCCATACAGCTATCCATGTTGTCAGGAGTATGTTGATGCCTAGTTCTGATTTAATGGTCAGTGTTTTGCGTATGACCCTGTGAAATGCTGAAGTTATATCTATGTAAATTACAGTACAGCACAATTTTTTCATTCATAGTTCTGTTATAGAACATCATATTACAGGTATTAATAGATCTGTTTTCAATGTACGCATGTTGATGTATGGTTTCAAGTAACAACGTTTCCAATTCTGTCAATTTGCCCAATATTACCTTCTGCATTATTTTTCCACAACATGAAAATAGATTTAAGGCTTTATATGGCTCTGGGTTTGTCCTACTCCCCTTTCCCTTAAAGACAGGTTTAATAAGCATGTTTCCAGTCTTGAGGAATCTCCCCATATTTATATGACCTAGTAAATAATAGATGTAATGGCACTGTAAGTCCTTGCTGAAGTGTTCTCAGGTCATTCTTACTAATTCCATCTCCTCCCTGTGCTTTGTTTGGATCCAGGTTGTGCAGTTCTTTTTCAATGTAATATAATTTGATTTCAGTATCTGATGTTACCCGGATGTCACTAGGATGACTTATCACCTGCTTTGTGGAGCCAAACTGTTTTGCATAAGATTTTGTAAATATATCTATAATCTGTTCTGTCTGAGAATAAATGTTAGAATCTACACACAGTTTATCAATGTGTACGTCTTTACACCTTCCACATCTTATGTATCTATAAAAAGGTTATCTTATTATGCTCAATGTCTTAAAATTTCTTCAAGTTTTTCTTGATCTTGTCTCACACCATGCTTAATTTGTTTGTCCAACTTGTTTATTTCAGTTTTTAAAGTTGGAGTTTGACCTCTCTTCCATTTCTCATAGTTTCTCTCTCACCTTAATCAGCTGATCTGAAGTAGTTAACATCATTCTTTCTGCACATATGGGTATTCGGATCCGAGCTGGCAAGACTTTTCAAGCATCAGCTCCAAGCTTCTCCCCTACCTATATTACATCACTTCCTCCTATCTAGCCCCAGATCTCATTTGCCGCTCTGAGTCAGCATTGTGGTCTCTGAGCTCTAAGCAAGGTGGTTAGGCTTTTTGGTCTTATTAGTGTAGTTGGGTGTGAATACCTTTCCCTTTTTTTCCTCCCTTCCTCACGTTTGGTCATCATGTTAGTTTAAAAAAAAAAAATAGTGCTTGTGTAGTACTGTTTTGTAGTCTGGTTTACCACCTAGGCCCAATCCCTTGTTAAGTGTGTGCATGTGTGGACCGTTAGGGCTTTACTCTTCTCCACTATGGCTGAACAGTCTAAGGTTCTTTTTAAGAAATGCACAGAGTGTGGTCATAAGCTCTCACCAACCGATGGCCACACTCTGTGTGTTCTATGTTTAGGGGTCGCCCATCTGTCTGCATCCTGCGACATTTGTTCAGGCTTTAACCCTAGGGCACTGAAGGATCGTCGGGCTAAGCTTGTGGCTAAAGGTCTGCTACCAGCTTCTGCCCTGGAGTCTGCCTCGGTTTCCTCCCCAGCCAGTGACACTGTGCAGGCAGGGACTCAACCTCCCCCCAAGCCTGCTACATCGGATTCGTCCCAGAGAGGTAGGGACAGAAGAGAGAAGGAGAAGCGCCACAAAGAGAGGGACAGGCCCAGAAAAAGATCACTGGACAGGGAGTCTTTCTCCAGCCCCTCGTCAAAGGCACCCAGGTCTCATTCTCTTCTGCTCTGCTCTCCCCGTTTCTCGCCGGAGCCGATGGAGCCATCGGAGCCGGGGCACTCCCCTCAGATCCGGCCCAGACCCAAGTCGGTCGCTTCCTCCAGGTCGACTTGGAGTGTCTCCGAAATTGATATGGACAGGCTGATGAGGTTCATCCAGAATCAGATTCAGATGGGGGTCTTACCAGAGCCCTCTCCCATGGGAGAGGGTCCTTCTACAACTATGTTCCACCCTATTTCTCCTTCCCCGATCCGACCCGATGCTTCAGGGTTCTTGGGTCCGAGATCTTTTGGAGCTGTTGGGTCGGCGCCGATGGTTCTCGTTTCCTCGATGCCGGCTGTCACCTTGAGTTCCTCGGATCCGATCTCGGATCCAGGAGACTCTCTGAGCCGTAGTCGGGGAGTGGGACCCGAGGGTCGAGATCTTGCTCTTTCAGATCCCATCCTCAGTGCCCAGACTACCCTGCCGTCGGCACCAATCCCTGCTTCGGATCCGGGGAGAGCCTCATCCTTACGAGCTACGGAGGTGTGCTCTCCATCGGCATTCGGGGCAGTGGAAAGGGTTCTCTCCCAAGGGTTGAGGCCACAGCTCACCTACTCAGATCCTACCCAGACCCCTCTGATTTTCGATTCCGCTCCCATTACTCTGTCTCAGGGACAGCCTGTGCCAAAGCAACCCCAGGTTGTTCCCCTCAGGGAACCCCCGGCGGCTTATGAATCCTGTTCAGTGTGTCCCACTGGAGAGGAACCTTGTAAGCGCAAGTGTAAGAGGAGGCACTTGGACTCCCCTAAGTCCATTACCACCGATACAGGCTTGGATAAAGGAGAGGGTTCCCCCAGATCACCTACCGAGGACGTCTCGCTCAGAGACATTATGGAGATCCTCCACCAAAGAGGAGGTTGGTCAGCCCCCAAACCCTCTGCGGATGAGTCCATATTCCTGGAGGCCTTTGGAGCGGGGCCCATCTACTTCCTGGGTCTCCCCTCCAGCTGACCCTTTGATGGACCTCATCATCAGTAGGGCATGGAAGGATCCTGACAATGTAGAGCCTATACCCAAACGGCCAGACAAAATTCTTTCCCCGCCATCAGACAGGCAGGCATGGTCCAAGGGAGCCCCGGTAGACGCTTTGATAGTTGCAGCAGCCACAAAGAAGGAACTGGCACAGGAGAGTTCCTCGGTTCATCCACCAGACAAGGAGTCCAGGTCGATGGATCGTTTTGGGAAGCGCATGTACTCGTTAGCAACATTTTCTATCTGTGTGCTGAATTACTTGGCACATGTCATCCGACTGCGGTGAGACATCATATCGGAACTGAGTCTCTGTCACAGCAGGACAAGCAGTCCTTTACTGCGAAGATGGCTACACTGAAATCAGTGACTAATACCTCTATGTGTCTCCTCGCTCATGCTATGGAGGGAGCCGCTAGAGCTGCTGGTATAGGCGTTGCCTTGAGGCAACACGCCTGGATCAGGCTGTCAGTTTGTGGACCCCTTTAAGGTGTCTTTCATCAATACCCCTTTCAATGGATCATCCGTCTTTGGGAAGGCTGTACGTGACACACTAACCCAGAGTGAGAAGGACAGAAAGACTTTGTCAGCCGTCGAAATCCACTTCTCTAACCCCCCAGAGGTCCTATTCCAGGAACCAAAAGGGGCAAAAGAAGATGCGGTTCTGGAAATCACAGTCTTTTCATGACACTCAGGAATATTCATCCCTCAGAGACAGAGGGGGACAAGACCGATGCCATCCCAGAGGCAGAGGGGGTCCCATAAACTTCGGGTCTAGGGAGCCCTTTTCCGACAGACCCGCACAGCAACCCTGAAGAGTTGCCCGGCTGCTCTACTCTGGAGGCAGTCGGGGGAAGATTTTCCTTACATCCAGTGGCATGGGAGTCCATTACTGCAGACCGCTGGGTGTTAAACATCAGATCCAGAGGATATTCTATCCCCTTCATTTCATGTCCCATAACTCCAGCATGCCTTCCAGGTGTTTCACCCGCTCACAGGGAGGCTGCAGCATTAGAAGTTTCGAAGGTGCTACAAACACGAGCCGTCGAGCTGGTCCCCCCAGATCAATCCGGATCAGGCATCTACTCCAGGATGTCCTTCAAGGATGCATCTGCAGTCCTTACAAATGGGTTGTCCTGTCGTCAGGCAGCCCTTCGGTCGGCCGGATTCCAAAGTCTGGGTCTGGCTTCGGCTGGTGTCGCACTTCACCCGACGTTATTGCGGCAGTTATTCGGGTATAAAGGCATCAGCCGACGCCATTTTCCTCAGTCTTTCTTGCCGCGTGGCGCCCGAAGCAGAAGCTGTTCGCAAGTGCCGGTCGGTCAGATCCAGAGATTACTCCTACCGAATACTACTTCGAAGACTTCTATAAAGCTAAGTACCCCGTTGGGGACTCTTTCTTGCCTCAGCCAATGTCAGAGAAAGTTAATAACTGTTTATCTTGTGGGAAACAAATACCTCATAAAGATTTCCACTCCTTATTGCATGCATTGTTTAGGCCCAGACCACGACGTAGCAGCTTGTCTAGCCTGTGCTTCTTTTAACCGGCGGACGCTTAGACGTCGCTCGGACTTTGCTGAACAGATTTTCGGCTCCGATTTTGCCTACATTATGCCGTCGGATCCTCCGACTACGCAAATAACTAAAAAACGCAAAGAAAAGGACCGACACTCGCGGTCCGCGGTTTCGGCTGAAACCGCGGTTAAGCAATCCACGAGTGTCTCGGTTTTGGCCGAAACCGAGCAAGCGGTTCTTTCTTCAGCCGATAACTTGCCTTCTACCGAGGCCTCTTCTATTCTGGTAGAAACGGCTTCTGAAATCCAGCCTTCTGTTGCGATTTCACAGGATTTATCAGACACCATTCCACTAGATATTTCTACTCCTGCACGTGGAGCTGCTAGGCCTCCTCCAGCTATGTCTATTAAGGCCTTTGCCAGGGCTAAAGCAGCCAAAACTTCCAAACCTGTGCCTGCCAAGCCCCCCTCTCACAGGCCCAGCACCAGCTCCCATATGCTTTCTTTGGCACAGGATCTCATCTCTTTAATCCGTGGATCCCAGCCTCATCCAGACAGGGCCTCTCTCCCTCCTCCAGAAAAGAGGCCTAGAGCAGAGCCCCTGAGCCAGTAGCCACAGATGATTCTTCTGATGATTCAGAACATTCAGATCCTCCTGAGGCTTCTTATTCTCCTTACGAAGACTCCGATGCTGAGGAGTCCATCCCTTCAGCCTCTCCTCCTGAGGAATTTTCCTTTGGGGAAACCTTGCATGCTATGAGGGAACAATTTCAGTGGCAGGGCCAAGATTTCTCAGACTCAAGAAAAGGCTTAGGACCTTTCTACACTTACCACAGCATAGGCCTTTAGCTATTCCTCCAGTTCTATCTGTTGTTGATGATGCATTTAATGATGCTTGCACTACTCCTGATACTTTACCTCCGGCTCCTGCTAAACCAGATAGGTACTACAGGGTCCCGGACACTCATCACCACTTATATAAGGCCCCTTTTGCAGATCCAGAGACTATCTCCCAGGGCCCTAAAGCTGTAGCAGCTACTTCTTCTAAAAACCCCCTCCCCTCTGAAAGGGATTCCAGGTCCTTAGAGAGATGGGGCAAAAAAGTTTACACCTCTGCTACTTTGTCAGCTAGAGCTTTGAACTGCCAATTTCATATGATTCAATATCAAGAGTTTATGATTGACCAGTTGACTAAAAAGCTGTCCTCTGAAGAATCTTTAGATAAAAAGTATGTTCAAGAAATGTTACATAACATACAGCAGGTTAGTAACCATTCTTTAAAATGTGGCTATGATGCACTGGAGGCTTCCTTTAGATCAGCCATGACTGGCACAGTTATCAGGAGGCATGCATGGTTGAAAGAACAGGCATTACCAGACCATGTCAAATCTAAGCTTTTGGATGCACCTATGGACAAGGTCAATTTATTTGGTGCCCCGCACAGCAGGTTCTGAAAAAGATGGAAGAGAAAGCAAAATCTGTGCAAACAGTAAAAGATTTCTTACAAGTTCAACCTCCAAGGTTTAGCAGGAATTGGCCCTCCAAGAATTGGTCCTTTCCGGAGTCCTCTAAGGCACAAAGAGGCAGGAATAGGCGCTCTAGAGGCAGAAACCAATCCAGAGGTGCCTACAGGGGTCGCCAGTGGCAGGGTAACAACCAACGAGGCACGGATACAGCCACCACTACTACAACAACTCAATCACAGTGACTTGGCGGTGGCACCGCCTACCAGGGAACAACTAGAAGCACCCTTAGGTGGAAAGCTAACCTTATTTTCAAGAAACTGGCACTGCATTACAAGAGAAAAATGGATTTTGCAAACTATAGACCAAGGTTACAGGTTCCATTTCCATACTCTACCAGGAAAGAGAGGAATACCAAACCTACCACCTACTCAAAGGACAGAAGCTCTAAAGCAAATATCTCAATTATTAAGAATGAGAGCTGTGGAAAAGGTACCATCTATGGAGCAAGGGAAGGGATTTTACTCCAGGCTCTTCCTGGTACCAAGAAAAGAAAACAAATGGAGGCCTATTCTAGATCTGTCCGCTCTAAACACATTCCTCATTGTTCCAAAATTCAAAATGCTGACTCTACAGCAGCTCCTTCCCATGCTGGGCAAGGAGTCTTGGCTGGTAACTCTAGATCTCAAGGAGGCATACCTGCACGTCCCCATAAGACCAATTTGCAGAAGATACCTCAGATTTCTTGCAGGATCAGAGCATTATCAATTCTCAGCATTGCCCTTTGGCTTATCTACTGCCCAGAGTGTTCACGAAATGCCTGGCATCAGTAATCGCTCATTGCAGACTTCAGGGAATTCAAATCTATCCCTACCTGGACGACTGCCTGATACAAGCGGACAACAAAAACAAATTAACAGAGGACTTACAAAGAGTCATCTACCTGCTACAAGCCCTGGGATACACAGTCAATACAAAAAAGTCAAGGCTGATTCCATCCCAAATAATAACCTTTCTGGGTGCAGAACTGGACACATCAAAACAAATGGCATTTCTAACTGCAGAAAAGAAAGAACAACTTCCTCTCTACTTCTTGGCATTAACAAAGCAGAGCCATCTAACTGCAAGAAAAGTGCTACAAGCTCTAGGCTTCATGGCATCCTGCATAATTCTGGTCCCTCATGCCAGGCTTCATATGAGAAAGCTACAGTGGTACCTAAAGAATTTGTGGTCTCAGCACAAGCACAGCCTGGAAACCAAAATTCCAATGATCCCATGCCTGAAGCAAGAGTTCTTATGGTGGGCTCAGGCCTGTCAATCAAACACAGGACTGCCCTTCAGCAGAAGTCATCCAAGACAAACTATCACGACAGATGCCTCAGACCTCGGTTGGGGGGCACACATGATGGACAAGTGCATTCAAGGCCTATGGACTCAAGACCAACTGCATCTGCACATAAATCTAAAATAAAAGATGGCAGTAAAATTGGCAATCCAGGCATTCAGACCTCTTCTCCACGAAGGCCAGCTGTTGATAAGGACAGACAACACCACAGTTATGTGGTACATCAACAAACAGGGAGGCACACACTCATACCCCCTATGCCGGCTGGCACTAGACCTATGGGATGTGGCTCTAAGTTACAACCTTCAGTTACAGGCAATTTATGTACCAGGGAAGGAAAACATCCTAGCAGACATATTAAGCAGAACTACAACAGATGCCCACGAATGGATGCTGCATCCGGACATCTTCAAAGCCATCACAAGAAAATGGGGATTACCACAAATAGACTTGTTTGCATCCCCATACAATCACCAGTTGAAGAAATTCTGCACAAGGACTTTACCACCCACTTGCCTGGAAGGTGGACTCCCTATCCTTCAGTTGGAAAAGCTTGACAGCATACGCATTCCCACCACTTCCTTTGATGCACAAGGTGCTCCTCAAGATCAAAGAGGAACGTCCGAGGATCATTCTGATAGCCCCAGACTGGCCAAGACAACATTGGTACCCACTGCTGAGGAGCATGTCCCGGGAACAAATATGGAAACTACCCCTGATCCCATTACTGCTGACACAGAACAACTACAGCATTCTGCATCCAAGCCTAAAAACTCTGCAGCTAACTGCCTGGAACATTACATGACAGAAATTAACCCAAATTTATCCCAAAGGGTTAAGGACATAATCCTGAAGGCTCGTAGACCTTCAACAAGAAAGAATTATGCAGCAAAATGGAAAAGATATCTCATCTGGAGTGCTGCAAAAGGGCAAGATGTGACACTGGTGAACATAGCCAACATCCTGGAGTACTTGGCTGAGCTCTACCACACAGGCCTGTCCTATTCCTCCATCAAGATTCATGCATCAGCTATTTCAGCACAATACAGCTTGGATCCTCCTGTCTTCTCGCATCCTCTGCTCAGACAGTTTCTGAGGGGAATTAAAAATGTAAAACCTCCCAGGAAACCTCCATTGCCAGCATGGGACTTGAACTTTGTGCTAGAAAAACTGACTCTACCTCCTTTCGAGCCAGCAGCTACAGCAGATTTGCAATACTTATCCTGGAAGACTGCCTTCCTGCTGGCAATAACTTCAGCAAGAAGGGTCTCTGAACTACAAGCATTAATGGCAGTACAACCCTTCCTGATCTTCCATCAAGATAGAGTGTCCATGAGAACAAATCCTACATTTATGCCTAAGGTGGTATCCAGAGTCTCTTTAAATCAGGCTATCCACCTTCCCACATTCTTCCCCAATCCACAGAACAGGGGGGAAAAGCTCTTACATACCTTGGATGTACACAGGCAATTACGCTACTACCTGGACAGGACAAAAAACAATAGAAAAACTGACCAGCTTCTGGTAGCTTATGCAACAGGAAAAGGAAAACCAATTTCTAAACAGGCAATCTCCAAATGGATAGGAAATTGCATTAGACTTTGTTACTCCTACCATGGAAAGAAAACTCCAGAGAACATCAGGCCTCACTCCACAAGGGCCACAGCCACTACCACAGCTTTCTTACGAGGAGTGGCTACCAAGGACATTATAGAGGCTGCTACTTGGACCTCCGTGCATACATTTGCCAAACATTATAACTTACCTCTATACTCTAGATCCCGTGCTGGCTTTGCCACTGCTGTTTTGCAAGGGATCCTGACTACACCATAATCTATTCTCATTTCCTCCTCCCCTAGTTTAGCTATGGTATTCTACCTATTTGTAAGGACTGCAGATGCATCCTTGAAGGACATAGTACAGTTTTGTACCTACCATAAATGTAGATGTCCGAGAGGAATGCATCTGCAGTCAGGATTACCCACCCTCCTTCCCCTCTGAGGTACTCCTAGGGTACTTACCAATCCTCAGCTAGCTTGGGGGGGATCTATTATGGTGTATTTGTTTGTATATATGTGCATACATGTTTATTTTGTGTGTTTGCTCTCTACTATTTGGAAACTTTGGCATTTATCCAAATTTAGCCTACCAAGAGGGCACCTGGCATCTGGGGCAAGAAACACGGAGGAAAATGGCGTCGGCTGATGCCTTTATACCCGAATAACTGCCGCAATGACGTCGGGTGAAGTGCGACACCAGCCGAAGCCAGACCCAGACTTTGGAATCCGGCCGACCGAAGGGCTGCCTGACGACAGGACAACCCATTTGTAAGGACTGCAGATGCATTCCTCTCGGACATCTACATTTATGGTAGGTACAAAACTGTACTTTCTGTTTAGTGCCAAAGAAGACGAGGGACCTCAGGTCGATTCTGGACCTGTCTATCCTCAACCTGTCGGTAGAGAAACAAAAATTCCGGATGGTCACTCTACAGTCCATTCTACCGTTTCTGAGAGAATGCAACTGGATGTGCTCGTTAGACTTCCAGGATGCTTACTATCACATCAAGGTCCACAGGAGCTCCAGGAGGTTTCTACGCTTCCAGCTAGGGGCCAGTCACTTTGAATTAAGAGCCCTACCCTTCGGTCTCATCACAGCCCCCAGGATGTTCAAGGTTATGGCAGTCGTAGCGGCTCACCTGAGACTTCAGGGCATTCAGGTATTCCCCTACCTAGACGACTGGCTCTTCACTGCATCCACCAAACATCTCTTATGTCAGGCCATACACTACTTCCTCAGTCTGGCTCACAAGTTAGGCATAATGATCAACCTCAACAAGTCCCACCTGACTCCGGTTCAGATCATAGACTTCATCGGGGCATGGTTGGATTTGATTCAGTCAAAGATTTTTCTCACCCCGGAAAGGATAGAAAATGTCAGACTCCATGTATCAGCGATCTTGGATCACTCTGTAGTCACAGCAGCTGATGTTCTCAGGGCCCTGGGTTCGATGGCAGCCTCAATCTCTTTTCTCCCTCATGCACGTCTTCACATGAGAGTCCGTCAGTGGAATCTAGCAGTTCAGTGGTCCTGGCTAGACCTACTGATGAGTTTCCACATCCAAATCAAGTGGACATGCAGAACATCACTCCAGTGGTGGCATCAATCAGCTGACATTTTTGTGGGGCGCAACTTTCTAGCCCCTTTGGCTCAGGCCACGGTGACCACGGATGCCTCCCAGCTCAGGTGGGGGGGGGGCACTTCCTGGGAAGAACGGTCCAAGGCATGTGCTACACATAAATGTCCTGGAGATGAGGGCAGTTATTTTAACGTTGAGAGCCTTCTACACTGTCCTACCTCTGGGGGCGGTATGTTTTTAGCGTTGAGAGCCTTCTACACTGCCCTGCCTCCGGGAACGATAGCCATTCAATCAGACAACATGTCTGTAGTCTGGTATATAAACAAACAGGGAGGGACCCAATCCTACCCCCTTTGTTGCGAGGCCATGAGGGTTTGGAAGTGGGCCATATCCACCAGCCGGTTTCTCATAGCAGCGCATATCCCGGGATGCTCTAACATTCTACCGGACAGTCTCAGCAGGGCAATCCTTCTGCCTTACAAGTGGTCTCTGAAACAATCAATGGTGGAGAAAATCTTCCTTGTTTGGGGTCAACCTTGCTGCAATCTTTTTGCATCTCCTTCCAACACGAAGTGCAGCAACTTCTTTGCTCTGATCCCCCCTCCGGGTGATGTCCCGAGGGACACTCTAGTCCATGCTTGGCCTCCCGGGCTACTGTATGCTTATCCCTCTTTACCTCTTATTCCGAAGTTCCTTCAGAGCTTTCCGGCTGCAGTGCAAAGTCATTCTCATAGCTCCCTTCTGGCCTCGCCAAGTGTGGTTTCCCTTCCTATGGTCTCACCTGTTGGCTCCTCCATGGACTCTAGATCCCTGTCCAGATCTAATTTCTCACCTGTCGGGCATGCCCTTGCCTAACCTGGACAGTCTCAACTGACGGCGTGGCTGCTCCAGTTCCCGTGATCATTAGGACTCCCGGACTTTCGTCCCCTGTTAAGAACATTCTGGTAGCTTCTCTTAAAGCCTCCACTAGGAAACTCTACAATAGAAAGTGGAAACATTTTTGCATTTGGGCCTCTCAATGCAATCAGAACCTGTTTACAGCCCCCATTCCGGTCATACTGGATTTTTTGGCAGATATTTTTCAGGCGCAAGTGCTTCCACCATCAAGGTTCAATTGGCTGCCATCTCTAATTTTCATGTAGGTGAAAATAAGGTTGCTCTGGCTTCTGCCAAATTTGTGTAAGGCTTTCCTGAAAGGCACTTTTTATTGCGCCCACCATTTAAAGAAACAGTGTCCCCCTGGGATATGACTTTAGTCCTTCAAGCTTTGGCCTGTCCCCCTGTCGAGCCAGCCGGTTCAGTTCAGATGAAGTTTTTGTCGTGGAAGACAGCATTCTTGGTTGCCATCACTTCAGCTAAAAGAGTTTTGGAGTTGCAGGCCTTATCCTCCGTGCCCCCTGTTTGGTTTTCCACAAGGATATAGTGTCACTGCGTACAAACCCTTCTTTTCTTCCCAAGGTGTCCTCAGCAGCCAATATCAATCAATTTATAAATTTGCCAGTCGTCTTCTCAAATTTCCAAAGTAGAGGTGAACATAAGCTTCATTTATTGGATGTCCATAGACAGCTTCATTTTTACCTCCATAGGACTAAACCCTTCCAGAAGTCGGATCAATTGTTTCTCTCTTTTTCAAAACCATTTTTGGGTAAAGCAGTTTCGAAAGTGTCCTTAGCAAGGTGGATCACTCTTTGTATTGCACAAGTTTATAAGGACAAGGTTTATCTCCTCCTGGTGTATTAAAGGCTCATTCCACTAGGGCAATGGCCACTTCTGCAGCTTTCTGGTCAAGAGTTCCATTAGACGATATCTATGCGGCAGCGACTTGGGCCAAGTCGCACACATTCATCTCTCATTATAAATTAGATCTTATTTCTAGAGGGAGAGCATCCTTTGGCTCTGTGGTGCTCAGAAATATCCTTCCATAATGGTTTTTCAGGAATACTAGTAGCTGGGGACTCTGTCCCATATGTGCAGAAAGAATGAAGTTAACTACTTCAGATAAAGAAGTTATGTACCTACCATAACGTTCCATCTGAGTAGTTAGACTTCATTCTTCTGCACCTTCCCTCCCTCCATCCCCCTCGCTCTTCAGGTTTTTCCTGTTTAGGATTGTGGTTATGTTGCCATTTAGTGACAGCAAACTCGATCTGGGGCTAGATAGGAGGAAGTGATATAATATAGGTAGGAGCTCGGAGCTGATGCTTGAAAAGTCTTGCCGGCTCGGATCCGAATACCCATATGTGCAGAAGAATGAAGTCTAACTACTCAGATGGAATGTTATGGTAGGTACATAACTTCTTTTTTGTTCTAATGGAAACATTTCTCCCTGAAATTGTATGCCTACATCCTGATGTCAAACATTCTTTTGATTTGTAGCACTCAGTTTCTCTTTCAAAACTTTCCACATTCCATTTGCAGTTTTTCAACTGAACACATCATTCCAGTTAGTTTTTGCTTCTTTATAATCTGTAATTCATTTTCTGTACATTGGTTTAGATTTTAGTTTGGCAGAATTATCCAGCTACAAATTAACCTTTATAACACCATGATCACTGCTCATCAACGGTGGTAAAACTTGACTTGAAGTATAGTAGAGTCAATTATCCGAACCAATTGGGACCCAAGGTAGTTCGGGTAATCAAACTGTTCGAGTAATCAAACATGTTATTGAACTGGATAAAAAACTTTTAAAATCTTGTTTTTTCTGCATGCAGGGAATATACTTTCAGCCATTCAGTGATTCCAGCGGACATTAAAGAATATTTTTCACACACAAGCAGGGCTACAAGCTCAAACATATACAAGCAAATATGTATAACGTTTGCATTTTCAGACTTCATGATTTTTCCTACCCAAAAATTTTGGAAGACTGTGTTCAGATAATTGACATTTTAGATAATAGACTCTCTACAGTAACAGTAATTTCTTTAGGAACACAATGTCTTATATGTTCTGTTCCCTGGTAGTTTTGTTTACAGTCTGAAGCAATTGTTACTAAACATGTGTTGTGAATAATTTCCTTACTACTGTTGTTGAATCAATATTATTCCAGTCTTTTTCTGGTGAATTTACGCCCCCAGCTAATAATATTCCCTCCTTTGTTGCAAGAAGTGTATCAATTCCTCTAGGTCATCAGCACTTGACTTGGGTGATGTATACACTCCAACAATTGTTATATGTTCCAGGGTTGTCTTTGTCACAGTTACATAGTCTATAGTACTGGTGGTGAACATGTAATGATCACAGTTCTTATATATTTAAACCATCATAACACCTCCACCTGTTTTTGTTAGATTGTCTGTTACAGTAAAAACATTTATATCCAGACAGAACTGGTTTCCAGTCGTTCTTTAACCATGTTTCACAAGCAATTACAGTGTCAGTCTTGTGGAAACCAGGAGTGGTGATTCCACTTGCCAGAGGCAATATAGACCCTGACAACAGACAGCTCGAACATGGCCTGAGGGGCCCATCTGGGACTAATCAGAATCCAAGGAATATAGGGCAGGCAGCAAGCAAAGCAACACATTAATTTAAAGGAAGTTATGGCACTCATCCTGACTATGCAAGCTTTCAAAGACAAACTGCCCCAAGACTCTCTCAGATCTGGACAGACAGCACCACAGTCATGTGGTACGTAAACACAGGGAAACACATTCATACCCCATATACAGACTAGCAATGGAACTTTGGCTGGTTGCCCAGCAACTTAAATGTAGCATTCATAGGAGGTTACTAGGCTATCGACCTGGACGCCATTTTATGCCTAGCCGTTTCATCCCAATGTACTCTAGTCAATAGTCAGTACTGTATTTAGTAATGACTGCCTTTACATCCCTAGTTATGGCAGTCTCTTAGCAGACTCTGAGCAGGACCCCCACATTGTTCCCCAGTGAATGGATGCTCAAAAGGGAAGTCTTTCTGGACCTCACACACCACGTGGGGGGGGGGGGGGGGTTACAGGAGATAGCTGCCTGTTTTCTGGTGAAACAAAAAGATCTAAGAAATTCTGTTTGAGAACTCAGCTAAATGTCTTATGAAAGACCTCTTTCTCTATGCCTTTCTAATGATACCTTCATCCATAGGGTATTGCAAAGCAAGGGATCAGACCAGCCACAAATGATACTCATTGCTTCTTTCTGGCCTGCACAACACTGATTCTCCTTCTCCTAACTCTGAACAAGGGGAAAATCCAAACATATCCACCACTCATGGACCTTTTAACCCAGGACAAAATTTTTCATCCACCACGGTCTGAAGATCCTCAAGCTAACAGCTTGGAAGATTGGATACTGACTCCATCCATTCAGTCTTATTCCCAGGATGCTTTATCCATTGTGAAAGAGGCTAGAAAACAGAGTGCTAGGAAATATTGTATAGCAAACTGGAAAGGGTTTTCTATCTGGTGCCTCTGTTTTTAGGCAACTTTACAGCAGACAGTTGAATACCTCTGCCACCTGTTTAAGAAAGGACTATCTTATTCCAACAAGGCCCACACTTTGGCCATCTGAGTCTGTCTCCCCTCCTGGTTTATTCACCCTCCCCCTATGAAACAAGCCTTGAAGGGGATATTACACCTCAGATTACACAGACAGGATCCTGATCCTTCCTGGGATCTGAATTTTGTACTTAAAAACTTACTCTGCCTCCCCCTTAAGCCAGTTGCCTCAGCCCTTATTAAGGTTCTGACATGGAAATAGCCTTGATGGTTAGCATTTACATTAGCAGGGCATAATATTTCAGAACTTCAAGCACTGATGTGCAAGGAGCTATTCTTGTTCTTCCACAGGGACAGTCCCCTTGACAAACACTCCTTTATGCCCAAGGTGGTCTCAGAATTTTCTTTGAATCAAGCTGTTCACTTCCGTGTACTCTTCCCAAATCCCCAAAACAAGGTAGAGAGAAAATCATGCCCTCCATGGACATACACAGGCAACTTAGATTTTACCTCCACAAGATACATTTTCCAAACAGATCTGATCAGCTGTTGGTAGCTTTTGCAGAGGGAAAATCTGGTAAACCAGTTAGTTTAGTAAACAGACAATTTCCAAATGGATTGTAAACTGCATCTTCTGTTGCTCTCAACATGGTAAACACCTTTCTGACAAGTTAGGTCACTCTCTGCTAGACTTAAAACCATTACAACTGCCTTTCTGAAATGAGTACACAGACCATTTTAGAAGCTGCCACTTGGTCCTTTGCTCACACGTTCACCAAACATTGCCACTTTGGGGCCATCTCTAGGGCAAGAGCAAGGTTTGCCTCTGTCATCCTGCAGAGCATGCTGTCCCCCTGATTAGGTGTCAGACACCCACCTAGAAGCTTTGGGAGTCTTCACAAGACTTAGTACTGCAGCATAGACTACAATGAATATAGTACAGTTGTGAATTAACTTCCCGTAATTGCAGATGTTCAAGTATTTAAGTGCTGCAGTACCCTTTCCCACCCTCCTCTCCATCTCTCTCTCTCTCTCTTTATATATATATATATATATATATATATATATATATATATATATATACATACATACATACATATACACACCTTGGGTGTGGGGGTGGATCCCATCTTCCCACTCATCATTACCACCTCCTTCCTTTCCTACTCAGTTCTCAGGGATCCTGTCCCTCAGTAGGAATAGTTGGGCAGGTCATGCACCACATTAGGGCCATCAAACTGCACAAATCTTGTACAAGAAGGACCTGAAGATGGTGTTGGCTGACACCTTCTTTATACCCTGACGTCCTGACCGCAGCAGGTGTCATTCAGCTGGGGGATGATGCTAAAAGACTCTGGTCTTCAGGCCAGCCACAGTCTTCTACATGGCAATAATTCCCAAGACTTAGTACTGCAACATTGATCTATTAAAACAGCAACAAAAAACTGAAAGTCCACCACTCAATGCTTTTAATAAAATGACAAAGCTTTCAAGTACAGCTTTTCGTCAGCATCTAAAAACACACTTCTATGAGCTTTTAAAAACAGTTTGCAGCCAGTCAAATTACATAGTCAATTACATACATTTAAAGTGCCTTTATGCAAAAGAAAAAAAAAAAAACTTGTATGTAAAACTTTATAAAACATTACACACGCACACACACACACATATATATATATATATATATATATATATATATATATATATATATATATATATATACATACATACATGTACACACAGACACACATATACACAAAGCCAAATTGCTAAATATTTTCATGTTTAGCCTTTAATATAGGTTTAATGCTTACACTACTATTAAGACCTGGGGGGGGGGGAGGTCGGCTCAAAAGTAGTTAATCCACTTCTATTCAGACATTTCTGTCTTATTAAAAAAGCCCCCCCCCCATTTTATTTTTAAAAATCATCTGTAAAATTCTAAATTTAAGTCTATGTTGAGGTCCTTCACTATGTTCTTGCTTCGCCAAGGCATTAGTTAATACATTTATTCGTATATCTGACATATGTGCACTTATTCTGTCTTTTAGCTTTTTGTTTGTTTTACCATTCGGTCTTTTAGCTTTTTGTTTGTTTTACCAATGTAGAAACTTGATAGCGGTGGTGATGCTTCGGTAGCGTTATCGCCTCACAGTTAGACGTTGCTCATTCGATTCTCAGAGCGTATTCTGTGTAGCGACATGCCTGCATGGGCGTTCCTTCATTGAAGGTTGTGCGTTAGGCCCGGCAAGCCAGTACGTAAAAATCTACTGCCAATCATTAGCGGACCGGAGTTCCGCTGCAGTGACCCCTAACCGGGAAAAGCCAAAAGAAACAAACCAATGTAAAAACTTGTGCATTTTACACAATGGGCAAAATAAATCACATTTTCTGTGGTGCAGGTATCTCTTGCTTTGAACAAAAAATTATCCCCATTAATTAAATGTTTAAAAGAAAGCTCTATACAAATATCTGTAGTGGAATTCTTACTGTTTTACTTGTCTATTCAATTCTTTATAACTGTTTCAGGTTCTTCTCCCTTTTGTAAAAAAAAACATGGCTTTTCCCCTACTAACTCATTAATTTCTTGACTAGATGTTAATGTCTTCCATCTTCTTTTAATTATATTTCTTATGTTAGTATGTCTGTTATACTTCATAATATAATTGACATGACTTATTTTCATCTGTACTACATAAATTAAAATTAGTTCTTGTATTAGTAAAGTAGGGTTTAGCCACATCTTTTCTTAACTGTTTCACTAAAGTTCTGGATACATTAATTCATCTAGCATCATATCCTTTACTCTGGAAATCTGTCATCATTGCTGCCATTTCATTATTAAGCACTTCTTTTGTACATAGTCTACTGGCTCTCATAAGTTGATTTTTAACAATATGCCTAAACACGTGCTGTGGATGCATACTTTCAGAATGGAGATGTTTAACAGCTTGTACCATTTTCCTATATTTAGCTGTATTTAGCATATTGTCTTCCTTGTAAACTGTGAGATCTAGGAAGTTAATAGCCTCCATAGAGGTCTTAACATCAAATGACAGAAAATCTGTTGTGGAATGTAGATATTGTATAAATATTTTCACTTCCTTCAAAGACCATCTCCATAGGAGAAATATGTCATGCACAAAATGTTAAAACGTTTATAGAATAGTACATTATTTGTAAAACTTCCATCATTTTCCATAAAAATACATTGCTCCACCCAAGATTGGCATATGTATTAACGATGGGAGTACCCATCGCTGCGCCTTGTTTTTGATGGTAGTAAACATCATTAAAAATGAAAATAATATTTTCCAAAATGCATTCTATCATTGAGCATAATAGTTCAACTTTACATGCATCAAATTCTCCATGAATATGAATATATTCCCTTAATGCCTCAATTCCATAATTAATAGGAATGACAGTAAATAATGACCTAATATCCATAGTAACTAAAACGTCATCTTCAAGTACATTCACTAAGTTCCATTCATTTAGGGCTGATAAAAAAATCTCTGGTATCTTTAATATAGCTAAAATAAAATTTTAGCAATGGTACCAGTTTCTATCTGCATATTTTGAAATTGCCGTTGTAACCCATCTCTTCCCTGAGACTGTAGGTCTCATGGGAGGCTTAGTTATACATTTATGCAATTTTGGTAATCCATAGATAAGTGGAATAACAGGATAGGCTATGTATAAGTAGTTGTAATTTTCAGGACATATACTAACTTCCATTAGTAGTTCACAAAGGAAGCTTTTGACTTTACTTGTATTATTCACAAATGGCTTGTTTACTATCTTAAAAGTTGTTGTATCCAACAAAATTTAATTCATCCATCCTACATATTGATAGTCATCCATTATTACAGTCATGCCCCCCCCCCTTATCTGCAGACATAATGACAATATTTTCATTTGTACTCGAGGGGGGGGTAACGCATCTTGTTCATTTTTACTAAGGTTATAACATTTATTACCTTTGTTGTTGTTGTTCTTTCAGCTTTTTCCGGTTAGGGGTCACCACAGCAGAACTCCGGTCCGCTAATGATTGGCAGTAGATTTTTTACAGTGCTGAGGAGCCAGCCCGACGCCCAACCTTCAACAAAGGCACGACCATTCACGCATGTCTTTCGAACGCCACTCAACTGTGGGGAGGACATGCAGACTCCACACAGAAGGCGCTCCAGCCGAGACTCGAACAGGAGAACCTCTTGCTGTGAGGCAACAATGCTACCGCTGCACCTTTGTACTTGCTAAAAAAGACCTGATAAATGTCTTGCTCACACATTGTTAGACATGCTTTAACATTAGGGGTATTGGATGGTACAAAAGTGCTAGAACATTTCAAAGTATTATCAAAAGAACATTCATTCTTAAATAATAATTTTAAATCCAAATTATGAGCAAACAAACATAGCTCAGTTAATACATCAGACAAATGGCCTGCTGTTGAGGGAACAAACGTTAAACCCTTAGCTAAAACATTAAGTTCACTTTCACTAAGTACATAGCTTGACAAATCGACCACATTGCCACAAATCTTTACTAAAGTCTCTCGCTCTTGTATCTTGCCACCTTGTTTAATTGCTTTTGTTGATTCTCTCTGCCATTCCGGGTTCGTTTTTGACTGTTGCTTCTTCCTCGACTTTGTTTCCTTATTGCTACAGGTTGTTGCAGACAAAAATGCCCCTTCATTAAAAAATCGCCACCTGCTTCAGAATGAGTTTGTTCAGCTCTTTGCCAATCCTTCGACACAGCACTATTTGCAGCCATTACTTCAGTTTTCGTCCTGGTCTGTAAAACAGGTGGGAAGTCCTCAAGTTCCAAGATGGCTTCACCACATTTTGCTGGCACTGAAAAAGGGGGCGGTGCTTGTTCTGTTACTTCTCGAGATTGATTAGTCTGAACAAGCACACATCCATTCTTTTCCAAATCAGAAGCTATTGATTTTGCATAAGCAGGCAGAGATTTCTCAGCCCTGTTATCCAATTGGTTAGTTACAACAGGATTTTATAGTCCCATTGGTTGTTTAACTCTGGGCCAAGAGAAAATAGTTCTGTTATTAAAGTTGTTAATGTCACGTAGCAATTTCCTTTTCTTTGTTACTATTAAACCATTTTCAAATACTTTTAGTTGTAACAATTTTTCGTAGTCTAATGATACCATGGTTAAAATAAGGTGAACTCGTAACCATGTCTTCTAAACTCTCAGTTTTGGCAGCCAGTTCAGATTCATATTTTGAAAAAAAAGTAATTTGTTAATTGCATGTATTGTGCACCAAGATGTAAATTCAGTTCTTGCCATTTAAGTAGCAACTCTTCATATTTATCATTTTAGTAACTCTTAGACCTCTTGGCATAATCCCAACTTGTAAATACACATTGAAACTCAATCTTTGCCATTGAAGTCTCTCATAATGTTCTGTTTTAAACTGGAATTGCTTTAAGTTTAATTGAAGTTTACTTCAGGGGTCAAGAAGCTATCAGTCATAGAAGCACTTTCAGAGGTAGAAGTAGTAGCACATATTGTTAAAGGCGGATTATTTTCGACTGCAAGTAGACAATGTATTTTTTCCATTCTATTCATGGTACACTGGGCAGTGTGCACCAAAACTGTAGTGGTCAAAAGACGTTCAGGCTGCATACCATAAAACAAAAAGCAGGAGAGTACTACAGATGAAATCACAATTAAAATACGAATTCCAAAAGAAAGAACCACCTGAAGTTAGGACTTCCAAGTGCATTCAGTAAAACAGCAACAAAAAAACAAAAGTCCACCACTCAATGCTTTTAATAAAATGAGAAAGCTTTCAAGTACAACTCTTCGTCAGCATCTAAAAACACACATCTCTATGAGCTTTGAAAACAATTAGCAGCCAATCAAGTTACACAATTAACATATATTTAAAGTGCCCTTAAGCAAAAGAAAAAAGAAAACATGTATATAAAACTGTATAAAACATTACGTATACAAAGCCAAATTACTAAAATTTTCATGTTTATCCTTTAATATAGGTTACACACACACGTCACATAAAATGTGATTCATTTTGCCCATTGTGTGAAATGCACAAGTTTCTACATTAGTAAAACAAACAAAAAGCTAAAAGACAGACTAAGTGAACATATGTCAGATATACGATGAAATGTATTAACTAACATCTTAGCGAAGCATGTATATAGTGATGGACCTCAACATAGATATAAATTTAGAATTTTACAGGTGATTTTTAAAAATAAAAATGGGGGGGGGGGCATTTTTAATAAGCCAGAAATGTCTGAATATAAGTGGATTAACTACTTTCGAGCTGACCACCCCCAGGTCTTAATAGCAGCATAAGCATTAAACCTGTATTGAAGGATAAATGTGAAAATATTTAGTACTTTGGCTTTGTGTGTGTGTGTGTGTATATATATATATATATATATGTATATATATATATATATATATATATATATATATTTTTTTTTTATACAGTTTTATACGCACTTTTTTTTGCATAAGGGCACTTTAAATATATGTTGATTGGCTGCAAACTGTTTTTAAAGCTCATACAAGTGTGTGTTTTTTAGATGCTGATGAAGAGTTGTACTAGAAAGCTTTGTTGTTTTATTAAAGGCATTGAGTGGTGGACTTTTGGTTTTTTGTTGCTCTTTTACTGAATGTACTTGGAAGTCCTTTAACTTCAGGTGTTTTTTTTTTGCAACATTGATCTATTCAAACATCTACAGTTATGGTAAGTCATATACACAAATGTACTATCGTCTAGTCTGGGGTGAGATGCAGTAAAAGACGTGACAAGAGACTGATAATGCTGGTGAGTAAGATGATACAGTATAATTTCAAGTTAAATAAGAGCAAGTAATACAATAGGAGCAAACATTCTGAAGTATGAGGTTAATGCTCTGACTTCAGAGGACTGAAGTCTTAGAAAACATCTGGTTAGCTGTGCACATGCAAAGCTAGAAAATGTGCCAAAGCACGAAAACAAGAAAGCACTGCAGAGTTTAAGAATTATGTTTTATCTTGTAAAGTTTGTACCCAGTATGTCTAAGATAGCTATGCCTCTAAGAGAGTTCGTAGATTAAAATGTAGCCAGGAAATAGTACTTCCAGTGGGAGAAGACCTTTGAAATGACAGGTCCGCCCTTTCTCATCCTTTGTCAGTTCCCATTCGTCTCACTCCAGTGCGTCAGAGGCAGGTTTCTTGGTGGATTGATTCCCCAGCGGGCAGGTTGTTCTCTCCTTCTGTTCCGACGTCCACGGTGACCATGGACACTTCCCTTCTGGGGGGGGGGGGGGGGGGCACTTCCAGGGAAAGACTGTTCAAGGCACATGGTTCCATGCAGAGACCAAGCTGCACATAAATGTTCTGGAGATGAGAGCAGTCCTCCTATCATTGTAAGCCTTTCAGGATTGCCTCCCTCTGGGGACAGTTACAGTTTACATGAACAACATGGCTGTTGTATGGTACATAAGCAAGGGGGTACACATTCTAATCTGCTGTGGCGTGAGGCCATGATGGTTTGGGAATGGGCTATGTCCTCTGGGCACTTTTTCCTTGCAATGCACATTCCCAGAACGTCCAACGTGCTGGCGGACAAGTTGAGCAAGGCTATCCTGACCCCTCACGAGTGGTCCATGAATCCTTCAGTGGCTTAGATCTTCCATCGGTGGGGTCAACCAAGCTGCGATCTGTTTGCTTCCCTCTCAATCACAAATGCAACAGTTACTTCGCCATGATCCTCGCAGAGTGGGAGTCCCCCAGGGACGCTCTGACTCACGATTGGCCTCCAGGTCTCCCTTATGCCTTTCCACCTTTATCCCTAATTCCCAGAGTTTTTCAGAAAGCAAGATGCCTCAGGATGCTTTTGATCCTCATTGTCCTCTTCCCTCGGCCATCTGAAGCACCCCCCCCCCCCCGGCTGCTCGATCCAGTGCCAGATCTGATCTCCCATCAAAACAAACTGTTGAAATAACACAAACCCTAAACAAACTCTCAGAACTGCTGGCTAGAGAGACAGAAGCCCACGAAAGGAACTAGTTCCACCAGAAAATTTGATTACACTTTAAGTGTAATTAAATTTTGTGGTGGAACTAGTTCCTTTCGTGGGCTTCTGTGACTCTAGCCAGCAGTTCTGATCTCCCATCTGTTGCTCCATCCACTTCTGAATCTGCAGACTCTCCATCTGACAGCTTGGTTTGTCCACTTCCAGTGATTATTGCCAAGTCCAGGCTAGCATCCCCTGTGAAGGGACATCATTCTTGCTTCTCAGAAGTCTTCTACCAAGAGAGTTTACAGACGTAAGTGGATCCTTTTCATCTCCGGTTCCTGACATTCTCATTTTCTGTCTTCCATTTTTAAGGAGGGTGCTAGTTTTTCTACGATCAAAGTCCAATTGGCAGCAACTTCTAATTTTCATCACAATAATGACCCCACATTTTCTTCTCGGCTCTGCAAAGCCTTCTTGAAAGGTGCGTTTTTGCTGCGCCCTCCAGTCAGGAATCCTTCTCCACCATGGGAGCTTACTCTGGTGCTGCAATCTCTCACTAAACCCCCTTTTGAGCTTGCTTCATCCTGCGATCTTAAGATGTCCTTCAAGGATGCATCTGCAGTCATCACATATGGGTTGTCCTGCCTCAGCCAGCCCTTCGGTCGGCCGGATTCCAAAGTCTGGGTCTGGCCTCGGCCGATGTCGCACTTTCCCCGACGTCAGAGCGTCTGGGGTATAAAAGCATCAGCCGACGCCATCTTCCTCGGTCTTTCTTGCCGCGTGGTGCCCGAAGCAGAAGCAGTTTGCAAGTGCCGGTCGGCCAGCTCCTGTGATTCAGCTACCGAAGACTTTCAAAAAGCTAAGTACCCCGTTGGGGACTCTTTCTTGCCTCAGCCGATGTCAGATAAAGTTAATAGTTGTTTAACTTGTGGGAAACAAATACCTCATAAGGATTTCCACTCTTACTGCCTCCCTTGCCTAGGCCCAGACCACGACGTCTCGGCCTGCTCAGCCTGTGCTTCCTTCAACCGACGAACTCTTAGACGTCGGTCGGAGTTTGCAGAGGAATTCTTTGGGGCTAGTTTTGCTTACAAGATGCCGTCGGAGACTCCGACTTCGCATTTAGTTAAAAAAACGGAAGGACAAGGACCGACACACGCGAGCTGCGGTTTTGGCTGAAACCACGGTCAGGCCTACCGCGAGTGTCTCGGTTTCGGCTGAAACAGAGTCCTTGGTACTTCCTATTACCGAAACCACACAACCGACTACCTCGGCCCCAGCCGAGTCGGTTATTGAATTACCTACTGAAACCGGTGTCCAGGAAACGTCCAACACCATTCCTTTAGACAAGTCTACTCCTGCACGTGGTGCAGCCAGACCCCCTGCATCCATGTCCATTAAGGCTTTTTCTAGGGCTAAAGCTGCTAAACTTACTAAAGCTTTGCCTCCCAAGGTTTCCTCTCTGAGACCTTCTACTGGCTCACAGATTCTCAGCCTAGCAGAGGATCTTATCTCTTTAATTAGAGGTTCTCAACCTCATCCGGACAGGGGCTCTCAACCACCTCCAGACAAAAGGCCCAGGGTTGAGCCCTCTGACCTCCACTCCTCAGATGAGTCCACGGATGGTTCTGCTCTGTCAGACCCCCAGGAGGAGGCTTTTTCGGCCTACGAGGATTCTGATGCTGAAGAATCTATTCCCTCGGCCTCCCCTCCTGAAGAGTTTTCCTTTGGAGAGAGACTACACTCTATGAGAGAACATTTTCAATGGCAGGGCAGGAATTCTCTGATTCTAGAAAGAGATTAAGGACCTTTTTACATTTACCTCAGCATAGGCCTTTAGCTATACCTCCTGTTTTGAATGTTATTGATGATGTGTACTCTGATGCTAGTACAGCCCCTGACTCTCTCCCTCCGGCTCCTGCCAAACCTGATAGGTACTACAGGGTCCCGGATTCACATCTACACCTGTACAAGGCCCACTCTGCTGACCCAGAAACAATTTCCCAGGGCCCAAAAGGGGTTGCAGCTGCCACTGCTAAAAATCCTCTACCCTCTTAAAGGGAGTCTAGAGCTTTAGAGAGATGGGGTAAGAAAGTGTATACTTCTGCAACTCTTTCCATGAGGGCATTAAATTGTCAATTTCATATGATACAGTACCAAGAGTATTTGCTAGATGAATTGCATAAGAAGCTGTCCTCTTCTGAACCCCTTGATCGTAAATCCCTTCAGGATCTGGTACATAACTCCCAGCAGGTTAGTAACCATTTTTTGCAGTGTGGTTATGATGCATTGGAAGCTTCATGTAGGTCAGCTATGACAGGTGCAGTTATACGTAGGCATGCCTGGCTGAAGGAGCATTCTTTACCAGACCATGTTAAAGCTAAGCTTTTGGATGCTCCTATGGAAAAGCAAAAATTATTTGGTTCCACGGCTCAGGAGGTCTTAAAGAAGTTTGAAGAAAAGGCAAAATCTGTGCAAACAGTCAAAGACTTTCTGCAAGTCCAACCACCGAGATTCAGCAGAAATTGGCCTACTAAGAATTGGTCCTTTCCGGACTCAGACAGATCCCAGAGAGGCAGGAATAGGCGTGCCAGAGGTAGAGGGCAAGCTAGAGGCTCCTACAGAGGCCGTCAGTGGCAGCCTCCCAACCAGAGAGGTAGTGCAGGAACAACAACTGCTACACCAGGACAGACTCGATGACTTTATTTTGACCCCGCCGACCAGGGCTCAATTAGAAGCACCTTTGGGCAGAAAGCTTTCTTTATTCTCAAAAAATTGGCACTACATTACAAGGGACACATGGACACTGCAAATAATAGACAAAGGATACATGTTCCATTTCCACACATTGCCAAAAAGAAAAGGAATGCCAGACCTGCCACCAAATCAGAGGGCAGAGGCTTTGAAGCAAATTACCAAATTAATACAAATGAAAGCCATAGAAAAGGTACCTCTTTCAGAACAAGGCCAAGGATTTTACTCCAGATTATTCCTTGTTCCAAGAAAAGAAAATCAATGGAGGCCTATTCTCGACTTGTCCGCACTGAATACTTACCTCATTGTGCCAAAATTCAAAATGCTGACTCTACAGCAACTCCTTCCCATGCTGGGCAAGGAGTTGTGGCTGGTGACTCTAGACCTCAAGGAGGCATACCTGCATGTCCCTATTTGACAAAGTTGCAGAAGACACCTCAGATTTCTTGCAGGATCAGAGCATTATCAATTCTCAGCATTGCCCTTTGGCTTATCTACTGCGCCCAGAGTATTCACGAAATGCCTGGCATCAGTAATTGCACACTGCAGACTTCAGGGGATTCAAATCTACCCATATCTGGACGACTGCCTTATACAAGCGGACAACAAGAAAATCTTGTTAAAGGACTTGGACTATGCCATCCACCTACTACAGGCCTTGGGATATACAGTCAACATCCAAAAATCAAGACTTGTTCCATCCCAAAGAATAACCTTTCTGGGTGCGGATCTAGACACAACCACCCAAATGGCCTTTCTCACAGAAGAAAAACAAAAACTACCACCGGATTACTTCAAGAATCTGACAAGACAAACTCAGCTGACTGCAAGGAAAATCCTGCAGGCCCTGGGTTACATGGCATCCTGCTTACTTCTGATTCCGCAAGCCAGGCTGCATATGAGAAAATTACAATGGTACCTAAGGAGTGTATGGACTCAGCACAGTCGCAGCTTAGTAACTTTGATCCCACTCATTCCATGCCTTCAAAAGGAATTTCTGTGGTGGGCTCAAGCCTGCCAGTCGAACAGAGGGTTGCCCTTCAGCAAACCAAGAGCCAACCAAACCATCACCACGGACGCTTCAGACCGAGGTTGGGGAGCACACATGGAGGACAAATGTATCCAAGGACTATGGTCTGAAAGAGAGCTGCGCATGCACATAAACCAAAAGGAAATGCTGGCAGTGATACACGCAATTGAGGCCTTCAAACCTTTCCTTCATTAAGGCCACCTGCTCATAAGGACAGACAACACCACAGTTATGTGGTACATAAACAAGCAAGGAGGCACCCATTCCTACCCTCTATGCAGACTGGCAATGAATCTATGGGAACTTTGCTTGAAACTCAATATACAACTGCAGTCCCAGTTCGTGCCAGGGAAAGACAATATACTGGCAGCTTAAGCAGAACTACCATGGATGCACACGAATGGATGCTGCACCCAGACATCATCTTACTCATAACACAATCATGGGGAAGACCGGAAATAGATCTGTTCGCTTCCCCCCACAATCATCAACTGAAGACATTCTGCTCAAGGACATACAACCCACAAGCATGGAAAGTGGGCGCTCTCTCTTTTTCAGCTGGAAAGCTCTAACAGTCTACGCTTTCCCACCACTCCCATTAATGACCAAGGTTTTACTGAAGATCAGGGCAGAGCAGCCAAGAGTGATTCTAATAGCTCCAAACTGGCCAAGGCAGCACAGGTACCCACTGTTAAAGAGCATGTCACAGACGAAACCGTGGCCTCTCCCCCTATGGCCACTTCTACTGACGCAGAACAATTTCAAGACTCTGCATCCCAACATGAAAACCTTGCAGCTAACTGCCTGGAGAATACCATGACTCCTCCTCAGGATAACTTATCCCAGAGAGTGAAGGACATTATTATGGAAGCTCGCCGGCCTTCCACAAGGAAGGCATACTCAGCAAAATGGAAAAGATTTCTCACTTGGAACACAACAAAAGGCCTAGATGTGACAGTGATGAGCATGGCACATATCCTGGAATACTTGGCAGAATTGTTCCACAATGGCCTGTCTTACCCTTCCATTAAGATACATGCCTCAGCAATTTCAGCAGAATGCAATGTTAATCCACCTGTCTTCTCGCCTCCTCTCCTAAGACAGTTTCTAAGAGGAATCAAAAACATCAATCCTCCAAGGAAACCACCTTTACCTACTTGGGGCCTTAACTTTGTGCTGGAAAAACTAACACTTCCTCCCTTTGAACCAGCAGCATCGGCGGATCTACAGTTTCTGTCTTGGAAAACTGCATTCCTTCTGGCCATAACCTCAGCAAGAAGAGTATCTGAGTTACAAGCTTTAATGGCAGTGCAGCCATTTCTTATTTTTCATCAAGACAGAGTTTCTTTGAGGACCAATCCTACTTTTATGCCGAAGGTGGTATCCACAGTATCCTTGAACCAAGCAATTCACTTGCCTACATTCTTCCCAAAACCACAAAATAAAGGGGAGAAACTTCTACACACTCTGGACATACACAGACAATTACGCTACTATTTTGACAGAACTAAAAGTTACAGAAAGACTGACCAATTGTTTGTAGCATATGCTGCTGGGGCACAAGGAAAAGCCATTTCAAAACAGACAATTTCAAAATGGATAGGAAATTGCATTTGTTTTTGTTACTCCTTTCATGGAAAAACTGTGCCAGCAAACATTAGACCTCATTCCATGAGAGCCACAGCCACCACCACAGCCTTCCTAAGAGGGGTGGCTACCAAGGACATTTTAGAAGCTGCTACATGGAGCTCCGTGCATACATTTGCCAAGCATTACAATTTACCTTTATACTCCAGATCCAGAGCAGGCTTTGCTATGGCAGTCCTGCAGGGTATATTAACTACACCATCCTTTACTTAGTTCCTCCACCCCCAGTTTGGCTATGGTATTCTACCCATATGTGATGACTGCAGATGCATCCTTGAAGGACATAGTACAGTTTTGTACCTACCATAAATGTAGATGTCCGATAGGTATGCATCTGCAGTCAGGTTTACCCTCCCTCCTTCCCCTCTGTGGTATTCCCAGGGTGCTTACCTTTCTATTAGCTAGCTGGGGGATCTATTATGGTGTATTTGTTTGTGTATATATATATATATATATATATATATATATATATATATATTTTTTTTTGGAAAATGTTTGGAATTTATTGCATTTCTCCAAATTTAGCCTTCCTAGAGGGCACCTGGCATCTGGGGCAAGAAAAACTGAGGAAGATGGCGTCGGCTGATGCTTTTATACCCCAGACGCTCTGACGTCGGGGAAAGTGCGACATCAGCCGAGGCCAGACCCAGACTTTGGAATCCGGCCGACCGAAGGGCTGCCTGAGGCAGGACAACCCATATGTGATGACTGCAGATTTATTTATTTTTATTTTACATTTGTTAACCGGGCTAGTCCAACTGGATACATGTCCATTTTCAGTGGAGGCCCGAGGAGAAAAGCTCCACTATCTAATGCATAATAACAAAAATACATTCAAAGTACATAGGTAATTTAAGACGCAACTAAAACAGGGATTTAAAATTACATAGGGAATTAAGACACAAGTAAAACAGGCATATAGGCTTTCCTTTCAGTAAGTTCAAAAGGTGAATACAGAGACTATCAAATTTCTACAGTACAGGTCAAAGTACATAGGTAATTTGAGATTCAACTAAAACAGGCATTCATAATTACATAGGGAATTTAAGACTCAACTAAAACAGGCATTTAGGCTATCTTTTCAGTAAGTTCAAAAGGTGAAAACAGAGACTATCAAATTTCTTCAGTACAGGTATATAAAATGTGAGACAGAAATAATTAAGTAGTTTAAAAGCAAAAGATAGAGTTACTAGAAAATTTTAGTTTGAAGTTGCGAGAGTCAATTTATTAGGTAGAGATGAAAAATAAAATGGAGAAATAAGAGTTGGGAGACAGTGCAAAGGATGCAGGAGAAGGTAGGAGGTACGTGATCAGCTAGGGTTATTGCAAGAGCAAAGCCAGTGATTGGTTAGAAAATGTTTCAGTTGAGTTTTAAATAGTGTGATAGAAGTTTGGGCTAAGAGGTCTGTAGGAAGTTGATTCCAAATTTTACCAATTGAGTTGGAAAATATAGAGTCACCTGCTGTATTCTTTGATAGAGAGGTTTGAATCAGTATTTTATTGGAAGAGCGTAGGGTTTTTAGGTTGTTATAGGGTTTTATCAGGGTGGAGAGCATTGGTATCTTTTCTGGGTGGTGAAGGGCTTTATGGGCAGTTGTAAGCTGATAGTATTGAATTAGGTGAGGTAACTCCAGCCACCCTAGGTTAAGGAGGTTCAGGCAGTGATATGTTTTATATGGAGAGGCAGTGGCAAATTTGGCAATGTTGTTATAGGCTGTTGTAAGCCTATTGATGTTATGTTTAGAAAGATTAGTATATATGGGGATGCATATAGTAGAGTAGAGATAAGATATGTTCTGGCTATGGTAGTTCCTGCGTCAGGAGTTAAGAAAGATCTGAGTCTGTAGAGAGGACCTAATTTTTGTTAGTTGCTTTTATGATAGAGTTGATATGAAAATCAAATTTTAGTAGGTTGTCGATAGTAACTCCTAGAAGTTTGGTTGTTTGGTCAGGAGAGATAAGGGTGCCATTGTTAGAAGTAAGTGTGAAACTAATAGGGAGACAGGTGTGTGGGTGAGAAGAGGAGAAGTTTAGTTTTCTTAGGGTTTAAGAGAAGGCAGTGATTGGAGAACCATTGTTCTATGGTGGTAAAAGTTTTTGAGTAAGTGAGTGGAGGTCAGCTTGGGTTGTGGCAGAGCAGATGATGGTAGTGTCATCGCACTGAATGCAAGTAGTTAGTGGGGTGGCTAGATACAGGTCGTTAATAAAGATGGAAAATAAAAGAGGACCTAAGATGGAGCCCTGAGGTACTCCTAAAGTGGTAGGGAGAAGTTCGGAAAGATTGTTGTTCCATAAAACAGCTTGTTTCCGATTCTGAAGATAGGAAGTAAACCAGCTTAAAGCAAGATTATTGAGAGAGAGAGATTTTAAACAATGTAGGAGGAGTTGGTGATTAACCATGTCAAAGGCTTTTGACAGGTCTACAAAGAATGCAGATGAAAGAAGATTGTTATTCCGGTTTATATTAATGGAGTCTATGAAGGATAATAAGGCTGTTGTGGTGCTATGGTAGGGACGAAAGCCATGTTGGCAAGTAGCTAGAAGGTTATTAGATAGGAGGTGATTTAAAAGCTGTTTGTGGATGCATTTCTCCATTATTTTAGCAATAGGAGATAGCATTGCTATAGGGCGGTAGTTCGAGTACTCAAATGAATCGCCCTTTGAAGAGAGGGATGATGTGGGAGATTTTCCAGAGTGAGGGTATAGTACTTTCTTTTATGGTTCTGTTGATTAGAATAGAGATAGGGTAGGCAATAGCTTTAGCACCTAGCTGGAGATATTCCGCTGGCAATTTGTCAGCTGAGGGGTTGAGGGTTTGAGTTTCTGAAGTAAATTAAGAATATAGGAAGTAGGTATGGGTTTAAGTTGAAATAGAGGTGGAGTGCAGTTAGTATTACCTAGTAAAGAGGGGTCAGGGCTTTGTTGGTTGGCCAGTTTAAGTATGGTTGAAGTAAAGAAGTTATTGAATGCGTTAGCTGTTTGTAGGGGAGAGTCAGGGCAGGAGCCTAGTGGGTTGGGGGTTTCAACCTTGCCGGGGGATAGTAGTGAGTTAATTGATTTCCAAAATTTTTGTGGTTGGCGGTGGGAGGATTGCTGTAGTTTGGTGTAATAGTTCCTTTTATCTTGTTTGATAGCAAGCTTAGTCTTGTTCCTTTTTTGTTTGAAGCTAAGGTGATCAAAAGAGTCTTTCGTGGTTCTCCATTTAGTCCAAGCTTTATTCTTACTAAGGATAAGTTGTAAGAGCCTTCAAAGACGAAGACTAAAGCAGCTCTAAACACAAAGAAACAAGTACAGCATTCTCCTACTCAGACTTCCATGCCTAAAAAACAGATGCTCAAAATGGCCGAAGACCTAATTACTTTAATCAGGGGCTCCCATCCCCCTCCTGATAAGAGGCCTAGGCAAGATACAGAGTATGATTCTTCTGATCAGGTATCTATTTCCTCTTCTGAACAGGATTACTCCATGTTTCCCTATGAGGATTCGGATGCTGAAAAATCCATTCCTTCAGCCTCTCCTGAGGATTATTCTTTTGGGGAAACCCTGCATACTATGAGGGAGCATTTCCACTGGGAGAGCCAAGATTATTCTGAATCTAAGAAAAGGCTCAGAGACTTTCTCCTACTTCCTCAGCACAGACCCTTTGCTATTCCACCTGTTCTAGACATTGTAGATGTATTTTCATAGTCCGGCCTGTCCCCTGACTCTTTACCCCCTGCACCTGCTAAGCCAGACAGATACTACAGGGTCCCGGATTCTCATAAATTCCTATATAAAAACCCCGCTGCTGACCCAGAAACTATATCTCAGGGTCCCAAGGGGGTTAAAGCTTCCACTGCAAAAAAACCCTGTCCCCTCTGATAGGGATTCTTGGGCTCTAGACAGATGGGGGGAAAAAAGTCTACACTTCTGCTACCCTGGCTGTAAGGGCTTTAAGTTGTCAGTTTAATTTGCTTAAATATCAGCAATATTTAATGTCACTGCTTAAACAGAAAATGTTGACTAATACTGAATGGTCAGAGAACAAGGAATTGCAGGATTTATTGCATGCAACTGAACAAGTGGGAAAGCATACTTTGCAATGTGGTTATGATTCACTGGAGGCCTCTTGTAGGGCCACTGTTACAGGTTCTGTTATTAGAAGGCATGCTTGGTTAAAGGAACAGAATCTGTCTGATCATGTTAAAGCAAAATTATTGGATGCACCATTACAGCATGATACTTTGGTACTAAAGCAGAAGAGGTGTTGAAAAAAATGGAGGATAAAGGAAAATCCATGCAGACAGTCAAGGATTTCTTACAGGTACAGCCACCCAGGTTTAGCAGGAACTGGCCTTCTAAAAATTGGTCCCTTCCAGTGTCAGACAGACCATAAAGAGGCAGATCTCAGCCCCAAGGCTCATACAGGCCTAAACAATGGGGTGCTCCTACCTCCAAAAGCGGAGAAGATAAATCACAACCTTACAGGAAACAGTCCCAATGACTTTCCTCTACCAGTCCCAAGCAGTTTTCTTTTGACAGCCCCCTTAGGGGGAAAAATAGCACTTTTTTCATCAAATTTGCAAATGGTTACCTAAGACAAATGGGTCATGAACATAGTGTCCCAAGGCTACAGGTTCCATTTTCACACTACCAATGTCAAAGGGCATGCCAGACCTGCCACACAATCAATGGGCAGAGGCACAAAAGCAAATTACAGCTCTCATGGACATGAGGGCCATTCAGCAAGTATCTCAACAAGAGCACAGGGGCAAGGATTTTACTCCAGACTTTTCCTAGTACCCAGGAAGGACAAAACCTGGAGACCACTACTGGACCTGTCTATACTAAATAAGTTTCTGGAAGTTCCAAAATTCAAGATGTTGACTCTACAGCAGTTACTGCCCATGCTGGGCAAGAGGGCTTGGCTCGTACCTTTGGACCTAAGAGGCATACCCACATGTCCCAATCAGACAGTCTTGCAGAAGATACCTCGGATTCATAGCTGGCTCAATGCATTACCAGTTCTCTGCACTGCCCTTTGGCTTATCTACTGCGCCCAGGGTCTTCACAAAATGCCTGGCACCAGTAATTGCGTTTTGCAGACAAAAAGGAATTCAAATATATCCCTACTTGGACGACTGCCTTATTCAAGCAGAGAACAAAGACATTCTTCAACAGCATCTGGTGTTTGTAAAAAGATTACTAATTGGCATAGGGCACACAGTAAACGAAAATAAATCAAAACTAGTGCCCTCTCAAGAGGTAAGATTCCTGGGTGCAAGCTTAAATACAACTGCCCAGATGGCTTCTCTCATGCCAGACAAGCAAAAGCAACTGACTACTTACTTTAAGGAATTGGCAACAAAAACCCACCTATCTGCAAGGAAAATCCTGCAGTCCTTGGGTTTCATGGCATCCTGCATTCTACTAATTCCATATGCCAGACTGCATATGAGGAAACTACAATGGTATGTGAAAAGTGTTTGGACTCAGCATTGCCACAGCCTGGAAACAGTAATTGCACTCATTCCCTGCCTACAACAGGAGTTTCGATGGTTGGCAGAAGCCTGTCACCACAACAAGGGTCTGCCATTCAGTTTACCCACAGCCAGGCAGACACTAACAACGGATGCATCAGATTATGCCTGGGGGGCCCATATGGCAGGAAAACGTATTCAGGGCACATGGCCTGCAAACCAGATGCATCTTCACATCAATCAAAAAGAGATGCTAGCTGTTCAAAATGCCCTGACAGCTTTCAAGGGCCTGCTTCATCCAGGATAGTTACTGATAAAGATAGACAACACTACGGTCATGTGGTACATAAACAAGCAGGGAGGTACACATTCCTACCTCCTCTGCAGACGAGCAATGACCTTATGGGACACAGCATTGGCTTTTCAAGTTCACCTGCAAGCACAATTCCTGCTAGGAAAAACAAATACTCTGGCAGCCGAACTAAGCAGAAACCTCATGGATCCCCATGAATGGAAACTGGATCCACAAGTCTTCAGCATGATAATAAGGAAATGGGGATGCCCAGACATAGATCTATTTGCCTCCCCCCACAACTGTCAATTGCAGAGATTTTGCACAAGGATTTTTCACAAGCAAGCAGGGAAAGTGGACGCCCTATCATTCAGCTGGAAAAATCTAACCGTATATGCTTTTCCCCCACTGCCTCTCCTTCCCAGAGTACTCCTAAAGGTCAGACAAGAGAAGCCAAAAATGATACTGATTGCACCAGACTGGCCACACCAGCACTGGTACCCAATCCTAAAGAGCTTGTCTCAAGGTCCAGCATGGATATTGCGTCAAACTTCTCACTTGCTGACCCAACAAAACAATCAGATCCTGCACAGCCAACTCAGGACATTAAATCTGGCAGCATTAATGTAGCCATTCAGAACACTCTACTTTCAAAAGCTGTTATGGGTGTTATCTTGGAGGCCAGGAGAGCCCAGTACCAGAAAGTCTTATCAGAAAAATGGAAGAGATTCTGTGCTTGGAACCAGGAACAGGGCATTGACACGTCTGTACCAAATATTCCTCAGATTTTTACAATACCTAACTGAGATGCTGAACAAAGGCCTTTCTTTCTCATCAATTATGATTCATGCCTTTGCCATTTCAGCCCATTACAATACGGAACCACCTATATTTTCTCATCCTTTAATAAGGCAGTACCTCAGAGGGGCCAAAAACTTTAGGCCTCCAAGGAGAGCACCAATTCCGGCCTGGGACCTCAATTATGTTTTGGAAAAACTCACACTGCCTCCTTTCAAGCCAGCATCAACAGCAGATATAAAAGTCTTATCCTGGAAAACAGCTCTGCTCCTAGCAATAACCTCTACAAGGCGAGTCTCGGAGTTACAAGCACTCATGGCTGTGGAACCTTTCATAATTTTTCATCCAGACAGGGTTTCTCTGAGGACAAACCCTACATTTATGCCTAAGGTGGTGTCCAGTGTGGCCCTCAACCAAACCATTCACTTGCCTACCTTTTACCCAAATCCACAGAACAAGGGTGAGAAAATTCTGCATTCTTTGGACAATACACAGGTAGTTGCGCTTCTACTTGGACAGAACTAAAGCTTTCAGAAAGAGTGATCAACTTTGTGTCATATGCTGCAGGATCACAAGGAAAGGCTATCTCAAAACAAACTGTTTCTAAATGGATAGACCATTGCATCAGTTTCTGCTATTTTCAACATGGCAAATCAGTGCCTAAGGGCATTAGGCCTCATTCCACCAGAGCAGCAGCCACTTCAGCAGCCTTCCTCAGAGGCGTACCAACCAAAGATATCTTAGAGGCTGCAACTTGGAGTTCAGTGCACACCTTTACAAAGCACTACCACTTGCCTCTCTACTCTAAGTCCAGAGCAGGCTTTGCCACTGCAGTTCTGCAGGGCCTCATAGCCTCTCCTAATCCTATTTAGCCCAGCCACCCATCCTCAGCTTTGGGATTCTACCCAAGAGTAATGACTGCAACAGTGAAACATGATGAAAATAGTACAGTTGTGTACCTACCATAAATGTAGATGTTCGAGTGTATTCACTGTTGCAATCCAGGTAACCCACCCACCATTCCCCTTCTCTTTGCTGGGACTTATCTGCACTTCTCTATCCTATACAACCTTTTTGGTGTATTTGCTTGTAGATGAAGGAAATGTTATTTTTTTGCATGCATTTCTTATTGGCATATTTTTCAGCCTACCAATTTGGGGCACCTGACATCTGGAGCAAGAAAAACTGAAGAAAATGGCGTCTGCTACATCTTTTGTACCCCTGGAGCACTGACGTCAGGGAAGAGGTGATAGCAACAGATGCCGGACCTAGACTTTGGAATTCTGGCCGACTGAGCGTAGCCTGCCAGCAGGATAACCCAAGAGTAATGACTGCAACAGTGAATACAATCTAACATCTGCATTTATGGTAGGTACACAACTGTACTTTTTTGAGTTATCCTATCTTCATAAAAGTAGGATGACTTCTATTGACCCTTTTTACACATAAAGTTATGTCTGACATCTTGTAACAAAGGATCCATTCTTGCTCTTAACCGCAGAACATAGAGGAACAGTCTTCAAAGAACAGATTCTGAAAGGCAATTTGCATATTTTGCCAGGACCAAAAACCTTTAGAATCTTGGATGACTACTTTTGTTTTCTGTATACAAATTGAGGAGGTTAAGCAAACTGTTGCCATATAAATTCTTAGTTCCACTGGGGTTTGGTGTAATTCTATGGCTAACTCGCTTTAAAGTTCTACCAGGCTCCATATAGCCATGGCCTTTTCTTTTGTCTAAAATGTCTGCTTTGATTTGTGTTGCGAAGAAGCAATGTTGTCTACAGCCACATTACAATGTGGGTTATGTTTCTAAGGATAGAGATAATGAATCTGCAGTTTTCTAAGGAATAGTTGCAGGAACCTCCATTTGGCTTCTGGATATGTGGCTTCATGTTTTACCAGCCAGATACTGTCAAGACAGAGACAGTGACATGGAGCATGGTTGTATGAGGTAGCCACCATAGTAATAGATGACTAAATTGTCCATTCTTTGTGGCTTGCCTTCCTCCTACACTGGTAGTAAAAATTGCAAGCCTAAAAGATTTGCATTTAGTCTTAGAGCTATTTTAGAGAGAGTCTTTTTAGTAAATATGCTCATCCCTCATACATCCAATGAATGACCACCATGGCAGTCTGGTGAATTGTACTATTGCAAGTAAAATGTCTTAATCGCATGAGAATAGTGAGTGATGCCTGGGCAGTGAAATGTTGACTGAAACTTCTGCATTCTTGTTTTGTCTTGTTCTGATGGATTACCATTTTACCAACAGGAGATCTTAATGGTAGAAAAACAAATTGTAACATCTGTTGAACATTACACTTTGTATCCTGATTGTTGCCCTTGCTCTATTAAGGGTGTTTGGCACTGATTACGCGAACAGTAAGATTTTTTTTTTTTTTTCAGAGATCAAGACTTGTATGTATGTGTTATTGGAAACTGAGGAAATAACTCTCGACTTGGCATAACTTCTGCTGACTTTTAGGTATCTCAGTGATTATCACTAATTGAAAACTTAGCTTGGCTTTTTATTTGACTTTCAAAGTTGGAATTCCGAGCCCAGATGGGGCAGTGTCATTCCTACAGTGCTTACTCGGGCAGGTAGTCCCCGTTACCTTGCTGTATTCACTTTGCTGCAAACACGAATCAAATCATAGTGAGCAGACTGCCAGTAGGCTTACTTTATAGCCCAGTAAGATAGTGCAAAGACTGAGACAATTCAGTTCTCCACTGCTGTGGTGAGTAATGGGTATATGTCAGATGATCGAGTTTTCAGAAACTTGAAATTCATACAGTCGTGACCATATGATTGAGTTTCTGAAACTCGAAATTCATGCAGTCCAGGCCATATGATCGAGTTTCAGAAACTCGAACATAAAAAAAAATACATTTTTATGATTTTGTAGGGGGGGGGGGGCAAATCCCCTGCAAATTATATATACCAACTCTGAGATCGCACTACAGTGAGAAAAGGGTAAATTTCCTGATCCACACTGTACTGCAATCTTCATTCAGAAGTTTCAGCTTTTCAAAACCTCGATTATATGGTCTCGACCATATGAATTTTGATTTTCTGAAAACGCTGTCACCTGAGAAGGACTCTTATGTAAAATGAATGCACACAAGTGTGTGTTTTGAAAAAAGTAGATGTCTGTATTTTACTGTTGCAGTAATAACTATATGGATTAGTCTTGCTGAGTTAGCCCGTGGCTAACCCAAGTACCAGAGATTTAACTCTCTCCTGTTTGGCTAGAGAACACCCTGCACATGACATCAGGGTGGTTGGGCCAGTACCATCTTACAGTTCTTTCTTGCCATCAGAGCCCACAGCATCCATATTTGTAGACAGCACCAGTTTGTCCAAAGACCAGAGTACATTTTAAAGCTAAGTGCCCCATTGGAGATGCTTTTATTTTCTTCATTGTCTGCTCTATTAGATGAGTTCTAGCACAAATAATTGTTTTGATTGTAGAAAATGGATTCCACATTGGGAGTTACATTCCCTTTGTCTTCTCTGCTTAAAGCCAGAGCACAACATTCCTAATTGTCCCCATTGTGCTCATTGTAAAAAAAGCGCACTATTTATCATAGGGCTGAATCCCTTAGGGTTTGGAAAGCTGAAGGGAAATTAATACTGCAGTCAAATAATGTTTAGGTTTCATATGGTTGATACATCGAGGATTTTAAGTTTTTCAGCCTTTCTGTCCCCAGTGTGCAGTCCAAGCGTATAGGCCTTTGGGAAGCTTGTCTGTTCTCTACTCCCTGAAAAAGGGCTGTCATGAACATAATTCATTTTCTAAATACTGTATATGAAGATTTTTTTTCATTGAATAGGTATGTGACATACTATTTAAGAATTTTTTTCTTATTGGGATACTTTTAATCAGTGATTGTTTCCTGAAAGATGGAAAGCAGTAAAACTGATTAGTTTTTCTGCATGCTGCTTAGAGATTTTCTGTTTGTTTTAGGCATCAGTAGCAATGGAAAAGGGTTTTTTGCCAAATAGTTACTATTGAAAGATTGGACTGCATATATGTCTAAGAATGGTAATGCCAAAGATGTCCTTCCTTAGATCACTGTTGCACTATTCCAATACTTGGGGGTTAGCCTGACGCGAATAACCTGACATCCAGCTGGGGTACCAAAGCCAAAAAAAAAAACACCTTGATGCTCTGCACATCTTCGACCTGAAGGAGTAGTAGTACATACATGAACATATTGACATAGGATCCTATGACTATCTTAACGCCAGTCCGAATGGAGAAGGTTTGATAACATTGGTCTGTATACCACATCATGTGCTACTACCACTGCCACGGCTTGGTCAGATAAGTGTCCTGTTGGGGAACCTTCTTTTCCTTGTCATCTTTAATATTTGGTCATGTCCAGTAAGAGAAGGAACTGCAACTGTGGAAGACATATTTCTTACAAAGACCTCCACTATCAGTGTTTGTTTTGCTTAGGGGCTGAACAGAATTACCTTAACTGTAAAATTTGCCATTCATTTGCTCCTCAAACTCCTCATGCTAGCTTTGCTTCCCTTATTACCTATCTGGATACCCAAAGTTTCAAGACCCTCAAACTTTACAAAGTGGTGGAACCCTCAGCCTTTGCTGTCCTCCTCACACCCAAAAAGAAGTAAAAAAAACTAAAATCAGATACTTTTGCAGCCCAGTTTGACTCTGATTTAATTGCCGAGATGCAACAAAAATCTGCAGTACATCTGAGCTCTAGTAAGATGCCTGCTACTCTGGTAGAGGACGGTATGAAATCTCTTACCTGCACATCTGATGAGACTGAATCTCCAATCACCATGGAAGGGAAGGTGGAACCCAGGGTGATTATGTCTGAGGGATCTGAGGGCATAACTCAGATCCTCATTCAAGAAGGGATACCTGTCTCTTTTTTTTGAGGTCTGACAAGGTTCCACACCATCACACCTTGCTCGATTGAAGAGGAAGCAAAAAAGTAAACATGTCTGCCTTCAGTGGAACTCCCAAGAGAAGGAATGGCTTAACTTTCCTCAAGGCTTGTATAAAGCCATTTTGTTTTGGTAGCCGCCTCCTTTTCTTGCTTTCCATTCCTCTGCCTATCAACCTTTGAAGAGGCAGCAAGAACTTTCAACAGAAGGAGAGGAATAGGAGTCAGATGATGAGGAGTCTTTGGCCTGTTCCTCCCAGATGCACTCTCCTGCACAGCTAGTGTCAGATGATGAGGATTCATTGTTGCCATATTCCCCAGAGTAAGAAATGTATTTTCAAGGAAACTATTTCTAGAATGATGCAGCATCTTGATTGGATACAAAACAGGTCTCATGTACAGAAAAGGTACTCTGAATTATTGAAAATTGGAGCCCATAAACCCTCTGTTGTGCCTCCTGGCCTTGAAGCCTTTTGTTCTTCTAATCCAGGTTCATAGCCTCATGCACCTAAGAAACTTGGCTAGTTCTATAAAGTGCCAGAGGACATGAATCTTTGAAGTTGTCTTAGGCCTTCTTAAGGGGCACCTTCCTTCTCTGGCCTCCTGTGAGGGACCCTATACCTCCCTGTGACATTACTATCATCCTTCAAGTGTTGATGAGGTTTCCATTTGAACTCGCAGCCACAGTTCAGCTGAAATATCTGTGCTGGAAAACGTTTTTTGTTTGTGGCAGTTAATTACACATGAAAAGTTTCAGAAATTCATTCTGTTTCTTGTAAGTCACTAATTTGGTTTTACAAAAGGGCAGGGTAACATTAAGAACAAATCTTTCCTTTCTCCCTAAGGTGGCCTCAGAATCCTTGCTGAACCAGTTCATCAATCTTCCTATTTTCTTTTCCCATTTTAGAGTACATGCTAAGCTCTTTGGACATTCACTAAGAGCATCAGAAAGACTGACCAATTGTTGGTATCCTTCTCCCCAGCAAAGGAGTGTCCAAAGTAACTTTCATGTTGGCCGAGTACATTTCTTATGTTTATAAGGATAAAGGTTTACTTTTGCGTGGCACTCCTAAGGCTCATTCTGCTAGGTTTGTGGCTACTTCAGCTGCCTTTTTTTTTTCAAAAGTACAATTTGATAACATTTATGCAGTAGCTACTTGGTCAAATGTCCTTTCCTGCATACCTTATTTACAGCCTGGATTTGCACTCTAGGTCTAGAGCTTCTTTCTGGTTCGGCCAACCTCCAGAATATCTTTGCATGATTCCTCCCAAAATTCATGGTAGCTGGGGACTCTGTCCCATTCGTTGAGGATGGATGGGAGAGAGACATCATCGAATACGAAAGTTATATTCTTACCATAATGATAGATCTTTGTCGTCTTCCATCCTCTTCAACTTCTCTCCATTCCTCCTTCCTACTTTCAGTTGTCATAGTCCCTCGTTTCTGGAGTGACTGCACTGATTTACTAACGACCTGGTCATGCGTTTGTCATGTATTGTACTCTAGGACTTTTTGGGGCTTCTTCAGACTATAATATGAATATAGGATTCAACTTACGTAAACCAAACTTAAAATAAAAACATGAGGCCAAAATCTACTCCGACCCTGTTTAACATGCCAGTGAGAGCTTTTGTTTCTCACAGGGGACGTCATCAGACTTGTTAAAAGTATTATTAAATCACATTTTATATCTGTATTACTTGTATCACGTTTTATATCTATATTACTTGAACGAAAGTTCAAATTATCGGTCACTGTAAACAGCGAAAATGCCGACATCAAGTCCTGTATTGTGGGGGGGTTGCCCGCCCCCCCCCACAACCCCCGCTAATTATATATACCAACTCCAGGATTGCTCTACAGTGCGGAAAGGGCAAGTTTCCTGATCTTCACTGTACCACGATCTCACAAAACACACATCAAAGAATGATCAAAATAGCAGAGCAAAGAAAGAGAAAAGTTTGATACAAGGATCAGCAAGTAGTTTATTGCATGAATTTGCTATTTTAAGGGATGGTATAGTATAGTAGTAAAGGAGGGTAAGTGGACGTGTATAGTTATGAAGGAAGATTGAAAGGGTGGTTTGCTGGGATCTAGCCTGGACTGTGACAGGTGCAGAGCCAGGAGTTTGCAAGGTGATTTTTTTGAGTTTTTAAAATTGTTTAGATGAGGAAGTTGTCATTAATGGGTTGGGCAGATAATTCCAAAGCTTGGAAGTATAGTTAGAGAAGAGGGCCTCACCAGCTTAATATTTTGGTTTGGTGACTTGGAGGAGGAGGAGTTTATTGTTTGAGTGAAGGGATCTAGATGCATAGTATGACTGGATAATGTTTTTGAGCCCTGGGATCTTTTCTGGGTGGTGGAAGATTTTATGAGCTAAGGTTAGTTGATTAAATTGAAGTAAGAGGGAGTTCTAGCCAGTCAAGTTGCTTGAGTGTTAGACAGTGATGAGATTTATAGGAAGCATTAGTGGCAAATTTGGAGATATTGTTATAGCAGGTTTCAAGCTTGGTAAGGTCATTTTTGCAGAGGTTTGTTAGAATAGGAGATGCATATAGAAGTGTTGATAGTAGGTGTGTTCTAGCAATTCAGATTTTGTATCACTAATCAGAAATTGTTCATTCCTGTATGAGACCAAGCTTCTTGTGAACTTTTTTTTGATGGATTGGTCTATGTGGAGGTCAAATGTCAGGTTATTACCAATTGTAACACCTAGCAGTTTGGTATAGATGGTAGGAGTGATCAAGGTTTTGTTCTTAGAGAAGATCTGAAAGATTGTGTAAGAAGATATTCTAGTGGGGTAGAAAAGCATATGTTTAGTTTTGTTGGGGTTTAAAATAAGTTGTGAGTTAGTTAACCATGTTTCAACACATTGGAAAGAGTCTTAGGTGATCAATTGAAGGACATCAAGAGTTGAGAGAGAGCAGATCAGACTGGAGTCATCAGCGTATTGAATGATTTTGGCATGGGGAGTGGCAAAGTGAAGGTGATTGGTAAATAGAGAGAAAAGTAGGGGTCCAAGAGTGTAGCTTTGTGGTACCACTAGGGTAACTGGTAGTAGGGGAGAGAGGGATTCTTGACAACGAATGGTTTGTTGACTGACTATTAGGTAGTTTTGGAACCGTGCTGTGGTTGTGTTGCTGAGGTTGTGGGAGGAGAGGACATTAATGAGTTTGGTGTGATTGACCATGTCGAAGGCTTTTGACAGGTCCAGGAAAATGGCTGATACAAATTTAGAGTTGTTTCTATGCTGATTAACTATGTTTCTGAATGATAGTAGGGCTGTTGTGGTGCTATGTGCAGGGTGGAAACCATGTTGGGTATGAGATAGGAGGTTGTGAGAAAGCAGATATTCCATGAGTTCAGTGTGTACTATTTTTAGGACTTTAGACAGGGTGGAGAGGAGGGTTCCTATTAGATGACCGAAGACGCATTCTTTCGATTGTGTCTTGGTCGAACTTGAAAAGACGAAAAGGCTAAATAGCGAAGTGGCATATAAGCGAATTCTTTCCCTGGGAAAGAAATTGCTTGGCTGTGTCCATTACTTTGCCATTTTCGTCACTGTAGTGTGATCTTGGAGTTGGTATATTTAAGTAAGGGGGTGTGCTAAGCCCCCCACTTTGTTTTAAGTGCTTTTTTTTTTTGTTTGTTTTTTTTTTTTTTTGGAACAGTGATTTAATCGCTGTTCTAAGCATTTGTTTGTAAGCTTTCGCTTATGTGGGGTTGATAAATTGTTCGCTTTTCTAAGCGTTCGATAATTTAATATAGACCTGGAGAGGATGGCAACGGGGTGATAATTGGTGAGCTCATGGGAGCTTCCACCTTTATGCAAAGGTAGGATGTATGAGATTTTCCAAATAGTGGGAACATATGCCTCTATAATGGATCTATTTATAAGAATGGTTATTGGGTAGGAGATGACTTCAGATGCCATTTTTCAATACTCTGCTGGGAGATTATCAGCAGCTAAAGAAGTTGGTTTTAGTTTTGTAAGTAGTTTTTTGCTGTAATAAACAGGAACTGGTTTTAGTTTGAAAAAGTCAGTAGCACTTCGAGGGGGAGGTGTATTGGGTTTTACTTTTGGTGGGGTAGGATTGGTGTTCAGATTGTTGGCTAGAGATTGAATAGATTCTGTGAAGAAGTTGTTGAATTGGGTGGCCATATCTACATCATTAGCCGTTTTTGGTGATGGTGTTCTATTTTTACCTGGTTGCAATAGGTTGTTTACTGCTGTCCAAAATTTTTGTGGGGTTATTCTGATATTTGATTTGGATGTTGAGGTAATAGTTGGATTTCAGTTTTAATTAAGGTTTTAACTTTTCTAAGGTGAATGAAATGTTTATTAGTGCTGGTTTTGTTCTTATGGAACTGTAACCAGGCCTTGCCCCTGTCTTGGAGTACTGCTCTAGTTTCTTTAGTCAACCATGGTGCATAATTAGATTTTAGTTTTATGTTTCTAGTTGGGGCATGGGAGTTGAGAATCTCGAGGAAGGTGTTGTTGGAGAGTACTGCTTCATCTAGGGGCAGGTGTTTGAGAGGGTCTATATTATAACAGCGAATGATCAAAAGATCGAACGCTGTTATATCAACCCCCAAAACATTGAAAACTAAAAAGAGCGAATAACCAGAACAGTGATTCCCCCCCCCCGGGAAAACAAAAATCGCTGTTCCCAAAAAAAAGACACTAAACACTAAGTGGGGGGGGGGCTTTGCCACCCACAGCCCCCTACTTAAATGTACCAACTCCGAGATCGTACTACAGTGCCGAAAACGGCAACGGAAGCGGCCAAGCGACTTCTTTCCCAGGGAAAGAATTCGCTTACATGCCACTTCATTTTGTGTTTTCGACATTTGAAGTGCGACCAAGACGCATTCGACAGAATGCGTCTAGGGCCTTCTGATAGGAACCCCTTTGAGATGTTCCCGGGAACAGTTAGTAAGAGCATAGGTAAAATTATCAATGTTGAAATGCCTTTTGCTCCTAATTGTACAGAAGGATGTTGATGAGGTGCATGGTTGCGATCTCAACAGAAATGTTGGGCAGTGGTCACTCAGATTGTCAGGGAGGCAGCCTGAGTGGATTGACAGGTGGGGAGAATCAACTAAAATCCAGTCCAGTTTGGTTTCTCGTTTAGAGGTCTTATCAGTTCTGGTAAGAGATGAAATGACTTGGGCAAAACCATATAGGTTAATGTGAATAGTAGGAGCTGAGGAGGAACAAAGAAGCCAATCAATATTGAAGTCTTCCATTAAAATGGTCTCTTGAAGGAAGGATATGGAACGCCATTGCAAAAGGTTTTCCAGAATGGTGGTGATGTTACCTGGTGGGATATACCCTCTTATAATAAGATGTTTATTGGGGTTGATGGCTAATTTGGGTAAAATTAGCTCAGCATTTGAAAGTTCTGTGGCAGAGGTATGTAGGTGGTCAAGTGTTAAATGGTCTTTGAATAGGATAGCTACAGCCCCTCCTTTTTTGTTTTCTCTATCTTTCCTAAAGATATTGTAACCTGGGGGAGTAATTTCACTATTATTGATGTGTGCTTTTAGCCATGTTTCAGTTAAAGTAACAGGGGAGCAGTGGGATAGTATACCATGTAAAATATGGGTTTTATTGGCTATACTACATACATTAATGCTAAGGAGGAGGAGAGAAGATTTATTCCTTTGATGAATTAGGGCAAGGTTGGGTTGGATGGTATAATAAGAGTGTTTGTGGGTCCGGGATTGGGATGGATGTCTCCTGTCAGAATAAGTTGCTTGTGTATTTGTTAAAGGAACTTTGAGAGTTTGTCAGTGATCTTATAGACTCTAAGAAAGGTGAGAGAATTTGTTAATTGTGGGAGGAATTTGAGCGACATTCTGTATTAATTGTGTGGAAGACAGCTGGAGTAATAAGCCACTGCTGAGTGTTGGTGTAGTTGAGGTGTGGTATGGATGATGAATAGTATGATTAAGAGAAGTCTCATACGATGAGAGAAGATAGGATTAGCAGGGAATTTGCAGTGAGGAGGGGTTAGGGTGTGTTTGGGAGATATCATAGTATAGAGTGCATTAGTGTGTGTAGTTGGTGATGTTGGAATGAGGTGAGAAAGTGATATATGTGTGTTAAGGGTTAATGTGTAGTTGTGGGAGGTGCCATAAAGAGAGATTGAGAAAAAGAAGATGGGATTGGTCTTTTGTGTAGGAGTGGCTATGGATAAATATAAATCTGCATATAGTGGGGGTTGGTGGGAATTGGGAGCAGGGTAGTGGAGCGAAGGGAGCCCCAGCATAGTGAGTAGAAACCACCACGAGGACGTTGGTGACAGGAATAGAAAAGAGAAAAAAACAATCAGCTGCGCAGAATACAGGCAGGTGAGTAGCTAAGGTGTCTGTGCCTGTCCGTTACTGCCCTGAATCATAGAATGAATTGTTAAAGCTTTCAGTAGGCTATTACTGTTTTAACACTTTGAAACTGTTGTTAGCCCATTAAAATAATTTAACAGTACTGTCTGTGGAAATGAGAATAAATTCTGCAGTCGGGAATGATCTAGGCAATGTATTCCAGGAATGACTTAGATTCTGAGGTGAAATCTAGACAGGGTTACTGTCCGGAACTGTGTGCACACTATTAAGAGCACTTTACAAGTTGACAGTTAACCGTTATATTAACAAGTTAAATATGTAATGTACACTATTGCTGGGCAAGGAGTTGCACAAATATCTCTGTCTCTTTTGTAGAGAGGACTTCCTTATTGGAAGTGAAGTTTGATGCAGGGTCTGTGACGTTCAGACAGACAGTAACTGGAAAGAAAAAAGAAAAGAAAATTAGTAAGTGAACAGTGGTGAGGCAGAGAAGTCCTTGAAGAGAGTGAGTAGGGTAGGAAAATGGAATGCTACCTGAGAGGTCTAGGTGAGAGGGAAGGATGTCAACAGAGATACAATAGCAGCAGGTATCTAGATATTAATTACAAGGTTGCTGCATTAACCAATTAATAATAAATAAAAACAGAAAAACAGTTGTACAAGCATTTACATACATATCAAACATTTCTCTGGCAGTTCTTCAGCAGTAGGCATATCAATTAATCAAGAATTACAAGATATTGCAAACAATGTATAAACAAACCATTCCCATTCATGTACCTTGTGCTCTAGCACTTGCAGAGATAACACACACATAATGCAATTAGCGAGCAGATATTAGAGTAAGCTTGTGCACTGCAGGTTTCAATAAAAACCATAGGCTCAATGTTATATTTACTATCTAGACGGGGTTACTGTCCGGAACTGTGTGCACACTATTAAGAGCACTTTACAGGTTGACAGTTAACTCTTACATTAACAGGTCAAATACGTAACATACACTGTTGCTGAGCAAGCAGTTGTACAAATATTTGTGTCTTGTAGGGGAGGACTTCCTTATTGGAAGTGAAGTTTGATGCAGGGTCTGTGCTGTTCAAAGAGATGGTAAATTTAGAGTGTTATTTGCATCACATTTGTCATTTTTAAATACTGTTGTATTCTGGTGCTTTTGAGAGTGAGTGCGGGGAAACATTACCCCGCTGAGAACTCATACTTATTCAACCCAAAGTCAGCACACCAAGCCAGTTATCACACTCTCAATCAGCTAACTACTTAAAAGCACTGAACCACAAATTCCAATTAAAGTGATTGCCTGTTATTCCATAAACTATTATGATTATATCGTCAACGCCTACATTACTGACCACTGCTACGGCACCAAAAATAGTCTCCCCAATTCAGGTCACTACCCCCTGTAACGCAACCTTCTGGTCCTTTGACCACGGTACCAAAGGTGAAACCTTGGCTCGGACCCGATATTCCCCATCAGTAGATCCCTTTCTTGGACAACAGTTGAGTCCATTTCTTGAACGGCCTGATTCTCCATCAGGGATGTCAACGCACTTCACCAGGAGCCTTTCAGAGCTTGATATAGTGAGACTTGTAGATCAGCTCCTTGTGGCCAGTGGAATGCCTATTCCTCCTCCCTCCCACCTAGAGCCAAGGAATTTTCTCCACAGACTCTTCCATATATTCCTCCATCAACCTCCCTGCAGGTATTGGAGCCCTCAATGCCAATGCCTATGCCTGTCCCGGTTTAGCTTCTTCAGTTCCTTTGGTAGATCTTACCAGGCCTCTGGAGTCTACCCTATTGTCCTCGACTCAGTCAGAGCCTGACCCATCCTTGAGAGCGTGACTGGTCTGTTGGCACCATGATCCCTAGTATGGCACCTATTTTTTTTCTACAGTGCCATCTACGGTTCTGGCTGCTTTGACTGCTCCGAGTCCTCTCTCAGCTCCCTCCCTGGTGCCATGCATGTCGGAGCGTGGTGTGACCCCGGTTCCAAGGTTGTCTTTCTCAGTTCTGGGCTCCCATCCCTCTTTGGGTGGGCCTGCTTTCCAGGTGATGGAGAGGGCACTCTCCTCATCAGGTTAACAGCTGGTTCCTTCAGCACCGGAATGTCACATGTACATGTCCTCTGGACTGCAGCTGGGACATCGAGCACGGGAACCTCAAGATATCCTACCACAGGGCACCCTCTCTTCAGAGTCCTCTTCAGATGCCCCATAAGAGATTGTGCAAGAGGAAGCACGTTAATTCCCTTGAAGACTCCCTTACCAAATATACAGACTACGATGAGGGGGGAAGGGTCTCCACCCCCCCCCGAAGATGTCTCCTTTGGGGACATACTAAAAATCTTAAAGTAGTGGAGAGACTGGAAGTCCTCCAATCCTTCCTCTGAGGAGTCTGTGTTCTCTTTGCTCGACCCTCTACTCCCTGGGTGACCTCACCTGCAGATGATCTATTTCAGCTCATCATGCAGTGTCCCTGGAAGAGTCTTGACAACATTGAGCCTATCCCCCGGAGACCAGACAAAATTCTGTCCCCTCCAGAGGATCACCCTCATTGGTCCAGAGGCTTGGCAGTATACATTATGGTGGTGGCAGCGACCACTAGGAGAGAACTCGCCTAGGAGAATTTTGCTGTCCGTCCACCAAACAGGGAGTCTCGGATGATGGACAGACTAGGGAAGCAGGTGTTATGCTTCATCGACCTTTGCCATTCGGTCCTTGAATTACTTGGCACACTTTACCCGTCTCCGGAGAGACCTGATTATGGAACTCTCAGAAACCCTAGCAGGAGCAGTATCTGATGAGGTATGTGACAAAGTTGCCTCACAGCTTGTCACTCTGGAATCCATGTCTAATTCATCCATGTGGTTGATTTCTTATACTACAGAAGGGGTGGCTAGAGCAGCGGGTGCAGGTGTTATGAGACATCACACCTGGATGCTCTTATGTGACTTTGCTGACTCTTTTAAGTCTTCCTTTGTCAATGCTGCCGTTGATGCTTCCTGTCTTTTTGTCCCAAAGGTAAAAGACACATTAGCCAGGTGTGAAAAGGATGGCAAGATAGTCTGCTGTAGGCATGCTCTTTTCTACTCCCCAGCAATTCTACTCTAAGAATCAGAGGAGTGGAAAGATGAGGTGCAGGAAATACCAGGGTCCTTTCCGTGACACATATGGTGAGCCCCCTCCAGGACAGAGGGAGGGAACTCATCAGGAAGACACCCCTCCCGAGGCAGAGGAGGTCCACGTAATCAGGGATCTAGAGATTCTTTCTCTGGACAGCCCTATCAACACTCCTGAAGAGCAGCCAGATTGCTTACCATTGGAAACTGTCGGGGGACGATTTTCTCTGCACCACCTTGCCTGGCGATCCATAACAGATTCTTGGGTGCAGACTATAATTACCAGAGGTTATCACGTCCCTTTCAGTCTTTACCTGAGGCCGCAAAGGCAAATTCCTGACGTTCCACCCAGTCAGCAGGAAGCAGCAGTACAGGAAATTCAAAAGCTGCTTCTAAAAAGTCATCCAAACAGTCCCACCAGACCAGATAGAATCCAGATTTTACTGAAGGTTCTTTTTAGTGCCAAAAAAGAGAGAGAACTAGGGGCCAATTGTGGACCTCAGCATCCTAAACAAGTTTGTCAGACAAAAGTCCGGATAGTCATGGTTCAGTCTATCCTCCAGTTCCTGAAGAAAGACGACTGGATGTGCTCGATAGATCTCCAGGATGCGTAGTATCACATAAAAATGGACAAACTCTCCAGGAGATTCTTCAGCTTCCGGCTGGGAGCCAATCACTACCAATTTCGAGTGCTGCCCTTTGGTTTCTGTACAGCCCCCAGAGTGTTCACCAAATGCATGGCAGTGGTAACAGCTCACTTGAGACTGCAAGGATTCTGGGTATTTCCATATTTAGACGATTGGCTCCTTACCGCCCCCACCAAGCGTCTGCTGCTTCTAGCCTTACATTACACCCTACAGCAAGCAAGATCCTTAGGGATCTCAGTAAACGAAGAAAAGTCCAAATTGGTACCTACTCAAAATTTAGAATTCATAGGAGCAATTTTCGACACAGTATTGCCTGGTCGCCCTCCCGCTTCTCTACTCCGGGTATTACTCTTGTCAGGACAAGGTCTCAGCTCGTGCAGTCCTTCAACTACTAGGCTCGATGGCAGCATTGATTACTGTAGCTCTTCTAGCAAGACTATACATGAGACTCCTACAGTGGCTGCTAGCATCACAGTGGTCCCGTTTAACTCATCCTATGTCCTTTCAGATCCGCATAACAAATCAATGCAAACAAGACTTAAATTGGTGGATGAAGCCAGAAAAGGACCTATGGAGTTGTCCTTTCTCACCCTGTCAGCCCAAGCCCATAGTGACTATGGATGCATTCCTGATCGGGTGGGGGGGGCCATTTCCAGGAAAAGACAGTCCAAGGCACTTGGTCCTTCGTGGAGGTCAACCTGCATGTCATTGTTTTCGAACTGAGGGGAGTGGTTCTGGCATTGCAAGCTTTCCAATCTGTCCTCCCATCAGGGACAATTGCTGTCCAGTCAGACAACATGTCCGTAGTCTGGTATATCAACAAGCAGGGGAAACAAATCCTACACATTTTGTCAAGAAGCCATGAGAGTTTGGCAATGGGTGATATCTTCCAACTGCTTTCTGATAGCAATGCACATTCCCGGGGATTCCAATGTGATTGTGGACAAGCTGAGCAGATGTATTCTCCTGCCTCACGAGTGGTCCCTCAGTCCTGTCATAGCAGCGAGATGTTCAGCCACTGAGGCCAGCCTTGCTGCGATTTGTGTCCCCCGCAAACCACAAATGCAGCAGTTACTTTGCCCTAATCCCCCCTCAGGGGGAGTCCCCAAAGGACGTTCTAATACACAGTTGGCCCATGAGACTTATTTATGCTTTTCCTCCTCTGATCCTGCAATTCCTAAAGAAAGCTCTTCGGTTGAGAAGCAGAGTATTCCCCATTGCGCCCTATTGGCTCCATCAAGTTTGGTTCCCTTCCTTTGCCCTCACCTAGTCTACCAACCATGGATTCTGGATCCAACTCTGGAATTGCTGTCTCACCCGCAAGGGTTGATCTATCCAAACATATCGAGTCTCAAGCTGACAGCTTGGTTCCTCCACTTCCAGTAATTGCAAGGTAGAATAATCTATCCTCCCCTCTACGAAACATTCTTCTGGCTTCCCATAAACCATCCACCAGGAAACTTTATTTCAGCAAATGGAAAAGATTCATGGTTTGGTCTCGAGAGAAAAGACTAGACCCCTTTTCGGCTTTGGTTAGTTCAGTACTAGACTATTTATCGAATCTCCTCCATTCAGGAGTGCAGCTTCCACTATTCGAGTACACCTGGCAGCTATCTCAAACTTCCACAGTGGTTTCCAGGACTCATCTTTGATATCTCACCTTCTCTGTAAGACCTTTTTGAAAGGTGTCACACATATTAGACCACCCTTCAGGGAACCAGTCTAACCTTGGAATTTGACACTAGTTCTACAAACCTTGACTCATCCTCTCTTTGAGCCTGCTGCCACTTGCGATATAAAGTTTTTATCCTGGAAATCTCTGTTCTTGATAGCAGTTACCTCAGCAAGGCGAATATCTGAACTACAAGCTTTGTACATAGAATGCCCTTACATGGTTTTCCTTAAAGACAGAGTATCACTAACCCCTCCTTCTTACCCAAAGTTATTTCGGATTTGACTATTAATCAGCCAACTGACCTGCCAGTCTTCTTCCCCAATTTTTCTAATCTTCTTTTTCTTTCGGCTGTTCCCATTAGGGGTCACCACAGCAGATAATCTGTTTCCATTTTGAGACGAACTGTCTGCATTTGTTGGATGTGCATAGACATTTGCATTTCTACTTGGGCAGGACTAAATCACCATGAAAATTTGACCAATTCTTATCCTTCTCTGGACCAAAACTGAGAACCTATTTCTAAAGTAACTTTAGCTGAATGGCTGAGAGATTGTTTTGTTGGTAGGGAAAGGAAATACAAAGTCTTTCTACCAACTAAGGTCAAAGCGTGCACAACCAGGTCAATTGCAACATCTGTTGCCTTCCATTCAAGAGCTTCCATGGATGACATTTGTGCAGCAGCCACATGGGCTACTCGTCATACAATTTATCACTCATTACAAATTGGACTTGGTCTCCAAGGAGAGAGCATTCCTTGACTCAGTGGTGCTCAGGAATATCCTTCCTTAGGGCCTCACAGGACATAAAGTAGCTAGGGACTCTTGTGTCCCATCAGTCATGAATGAATGAAGATTAACATCATCAGATAAAGAAGTTATGTTCTTACCATAATGTTCTATCTGTTTTGTTGATCTTCCTTCATTCATGACATCCCACCCTCATGCCCCCTCCAAAAGACTCCTGGAAGGTCGGATTTGGTCCTAGCTTCATGATAGGGAATTTGCTCAGACAAAGCCTCCGCTTTCTTTTCTTATGGGCAAACTCAATTTGAGGTGATAAAAGAGAGGAGCACAATGGGTAAGCTTAACTTGAGAGTTTTTTTTGGCTGGAGCAAGCTTGCTATAATGGCCAAGTCAGTTCCGAGGACGGAACCGATACCCATCAGTCATGAATGAATGAAGATCATTAACACAGATGAAACGTTATGGTAAGAACATAACTTTTTATATATATATATATATATATATATATATATATATATATATATATATATATAAAATGTAACTCAATAGTTGTCTGCAAGTAAAAATCACTCATGCCTTAACCGCCTCTCTTTCTGTCCTTTCTTAAAATTCAAGTGATCATTAATGCCCGGAGGCACTAAACCATTCAATAACACCTGCCAGTGCTGTTCCCTAAAATTTAATTCATCCTCTAGGCCAAGAGACCACAAATTTTATTGGATACCTTCAAGTGCATAAAAAAATTAACCTTTTAAAGTTAGGCCATCTAATAGAATATTTAAGTAAAGCATTTTTAGAATTGTTGATATCCTTCCATTTTGCTGTTGCAGTATTCATTACAGTAAGGATTCTCTGCCAAGGGCGGCCCGATGTCAGGCCAGTATACCAAAGCCTTTAGGTTGCTTCAGTGTAGAATGTACATCACATGTATGCTCCCTGCAAATAGCATAGGGTGTAAAGATAATGTCCGGACGTACCATCCTCTTGAACTGCTTTGCCACCAGTCCAAATTCCATCTCTTGATGGTCTGTCTGAACGTCGCTTCGTTTGATAAGTGCCCCTTTGGGGTTTTTGCTCTTATCTTTTTTCTTTTTTTTTTTATTGCTTGTGGGATTCATGTCATCCAGAAAGGGTAAATGCCAGTGTTGGGGGACAGATTCCCCATAAAGATCATCACTGGCAGTGCTTATTTTGTCTTGGTGCTTTCCACGACCATACATCCTGTTCTATTTGTCAGGCTTTCATTCTAAAGACTATCTGTAGTCAGCTTTCCTCTTTGGCCTTGTACTTAGAGAACCAGCATCTTGACCTTTTAGTGAGACAATAGAGACACTATGGAAGGGGGAGGGTTAGCCATCTGCCAAGAAATGTAGGTCTGATTCTTATGCTGCACTGCCTCTGCCGGACATTTCTCCTGAGACATATGAAAGCCTGGTGGATCACCTGGCTGTGCTGTTGGATTCCTCTGTCACGACCGTTTCTGAGGCTGGCATGGATCCAACACTGGCATATCCCTAGAGGCCTTACAGACATCCTCTTTTGATGTCCAGGGGGAGCAGTGGCTGATCATTTCCAAAGGGCCCAGGGGTGTTCCTCAAATTTTGGTTAGAGAAGAAATTCTGACTACAGTTATTGAATGCTGTCCAGGATCTTAGCTTCTAAATTTTGTAAGGCAGATGTACCTTTAAAAAAGAAACAAAAAATAAAGCAAGTTCCTCTGGCTTTTAAGGACCAGTAAAGTGAATGGCAGAATTTTACACAGGGGTTATTTAATGCCCTGATGGCTTTGAAACCTCCTCATTGGAGTTTCTTTTCCTGCCCCCCCATCCTCCTCTTCACAAAAGACCTAGGGAACAGGATTCCTGTAAAGAGGAGGTGAATTCAGATGAGGAATCCCTTCCATATTTATCTCCTTTGGATTATGGGTCGGAGGAAGAGGAGTCCACAAGTCCTAATACTCCTTTTGAGGAAATTTCTTTTGGGGACACAATCTCCAGAATGATGGAGTTCTTTAAATGGGATTGTGCCCAGGTTTCTGAGGTTCAAAAGCGATATTGCAAGCTTCTACATGTGGACTGTCCTAGACCTTCTGCTGTTCCTCCTGCTTTGGCTGCATTGTTGGATGCCCTTTCTACTGCATCTAAGGCTCCAGATTCCCAGTCTCCTGCCCCCAGGAAACCTGTTAGGTTTTATAGCGTGCCTGAGGACTGCAAATTTCTCTATAGGTGTCCTCCTGCTGATGTGGTGTCTGGCATCTGACAAGCCATCTCAGTTTTTGCCTTCTACTAAGTTACTTCACTCTGATAAAGACAGCAGAGCTATGGAAAGGCTGGGTAAGAAAGTTTAAACCTCTGCTACCATGGCTTTTAGGTCTGTCAATTATCAGACCTATATGTCCAGATATATTTTGGCTCTTCTTTCTCAGGCCTGTTGAGTAATTTCTGATCTCCCTGACTCTGAAAGGAGGACTTCTGCTCTTTTCCAATTAGGGACGACTTCTCAGGTGGCTCGCCATTCTATTAAGTGTAGTTATGATGCAGCAGATGCATCTTCTAGAGCTGCTGCTTTTGGCTCTTTCAGAGGAAATATTCCTGGCTTCACCTTCGACCTTTGCCAGATTATGTTAAGGCTAAGTTGATGGATGCTCCATTGGACAACAGACACTTGCTTGGTGAAGCTGCTGCTGATTTAAGTTCCTTCAGGATAAGGGCAAGGCCTTGCAGGAGCTTAAACATGTTTTTGATTCTCCTGTGCCTGAATTTCAGAGAAGTTACCCTAATAAGCTGGCCTTTGTTTGTAGGCAGTCTCCCCCTCCCCCCCCCCCAAGGGAAAAAGGGTGAGAAGCAGGCTTCTCCTGCTAAAGCTACCTAGACTACTGTGACACAGAAGTCTCCTTTTCCTGACAGGCCACCTGCTGTCTGACTGTCCTGTTCTTCTCAGCCACATTCCTCTCTCTCTCTGTTTCCCTATCCCTTCCTGTTTGGTTAAAGGTTACTCAGAATTCCTGGGTTCTGTCTATTATCCCCTTAGGGTATTTCATGGTCTGGAAATCTCTTCCTTCTTTCACGGACATTCCTTAGCCCCCTCAGGAGCAGTTGGCTTTCTTTCCAGGGGTGCTTCAGGATCTTGTAACTCCGTGAACTATTCAGGAAGTTCCAGTTTCCCAAAGGGGGAATGGGCTCTACTCCAAAATGTTTTTGGTTCCCAGGAAAGAGAGCACTTGGAGACCTGTTCTACCTCTCTCAAGTAAACACCTTTCTGAAAGTCCCTTATTTTTGAATGTTGTCCCTTCAGACTTTGCTCCCTCTACTGCTTCCTCAGGCTTGTCTAGTGTCTCTGGACCTCAAGGATGCTTATCTTCATATCTATTTTCATCCCCTTTTTGGGAAGATTTTATGTTTCTCTGTTCTTTCTGGCATTTTCAGTTCTCTGTTTCGCCCTTTGGCCTTTCTACTGTCCCACGGGTATTCATCAAATGCCTCATTCCTGTGATTGTTTTTTGCAGGCTGAGTGATCCAAGTCTTTCCCTACTTGGACAACCTTCTGTTTCAGGCATCCTCTCCAGATATCTTGTTTCAAAATCTTCATTTTTTTCCATTTCTCTTCTGCAAAGCCTCGGGTACATTATAAATTTCAAAAAGTCCTTTCTGACTCCTTCACAGGATCATGTCTTTTTGGGGTGCAGGATCCAGACTGTTCCAATGCTGGCATCCCTGCCTCCTCCCAAGAAACTAACTCTCATTTCTTTCTTTCGGTCCTTCATCCTCTGGCTTCAGCAACAGCAGCCAGGGAATTTCTGAGAGCTCAAGGGTTTATGGTCCCCCACTATTCCTGTGCTCCCTTTTGCCAAGCCCCATATGAGAAAACGTCAGTGGTTTCTCAAGTCAGTTTGGCTTCAACATTTATCATCCTCTCGATTTCTTACTTTTCTTCTTCCATGTGTCAAGCTGGAACTTCAGTGGTGGATTCAGCAGTTGACTCTCGATCCAGGGCTCCCTTTTCATCCACTCCTCACAGATGCTTCATATGTGGGATGGGGAGCAACCTTCGGCTCCTTAAAGGTGCAAGGAGTCTGGTTGCCTTATCAACAGAAAGACCACATTTATGTCAGAGAGGAGAGCTCTTCTGCTGGGTCTTCAGGCCTTTCATCCTCTCTTTTCCCCCAGGACCTGTCAAGGTGTTTACAGACAATGCCACAGTGATGTGGTATGTCAACAAACTGGGGGGACAAGGTCTTATCTTCTGTGATGGTTGGCACACTTAATGTGGGAGCTAGCTCTCCAGTATCAAGTGAAACCTGGCAGTTTAATTCCCTCACGTCAGAATACTGTGGCAGACTCTGAGCAGGTCCATAACTCAATCCCACAAATGGATGCTTCACAGGGATGTTTCTGGACATTGTCAACCAGTGGGGTACTCTCTGAAGAGACAACTTCCTCTATTATGTGCCAGAGTCCCAGATCCTCTAGTTTGGAAAGTGGACACCCTATCTTTTTTTTTTTTCAGTATCTTTATTGAATTATCACGTGACAGGCAAATTTACATTTATATAAAAATAAACTGTATTAAGTTCACATTTACAAGCATTATACTTCTCATAAATTGATATACATCATATAACCTAAGCAACATTACATAAATTATTCAGTTTCTGCCCTTTATTTTCTTAAACAAGAAACTTCTTTATTAAACCATCACGACCTAGGCAATGATACATTTATATAAATGAAAACAAACCACACCGACACAATCCTAGTCGCAAGCGTTTTACATCACAAACCATACAGATACACTCCCAGTTGCAAACATTATACATCAGTCAGACATTGCATAGGATCATAGGAGGTTACTAGGCTAATGGACCTAAAGCCCTTAAAAGCCCAGCCAAGAGTTTATCCCCAAAAATGAAACCTCAGTTAGCACCTCTTGCCCCTGTCGGTGAGGGACAAAGGCGGAACCCCTGGGACAGATTTGTGGATGTTCTTCGTGTTTCACTGCTGCAGTCATTACATTTGGGTAATCTACTGGCAGGTTGCTCTCAGTCGGCCTGAATAGCAAAGTCTTGTGTCCTGCGTCGGTTGCTATCTCCTCTTCCATGACGTCAGGTCATCAGGGGTATAAAACATGCAGCCAATGCCATTTTAATCTGTCTTTCTTGCCGCACGGTGCCCGAAGCAGAAGCAGTTCGCAAGTGCCAGTCAGCAGACTCCTGAAATTTTCGTTTCCGAGTTTCAGGACCGGAGTCTTCAACCTAAAGCTAAGTACCCCATTGGGGAAACTTTTTCTTGCTCCTTACCGATGTCAGTAAAAGTTAATAATTGTATTACTTGTGGGAAGCAAATACCTCATAAGGATTTTCATTTGTACTGTATTCCTTGCCTAGGCCCTGATCACAATGTGCCTTGCTGTCGGTTTTGTGCTAAATTTAACCAATGCACTATTAAGCGTCTGTATATTTTTGCATCTAAATATTTTGGCTCAAGATTTAACTATCTAGAAATGTCATCGGTTAGCAATCCAACTACCGGAATTCACAAAAAACGCAAAGAAAAAGACAGAGACAGACGGTCGAGGTCCAAAACTACTGAGGAAGCTTCTCCTAAGCCAGTCGCCGGTTTGCCGGTACTCAGTGAGGCGCTTTCGCAGCCCCTGATGCCCACTACTTTTGATTCGTACGCCTCTACCGAGACACATTCAGAGTCCGGTATGCCGCGAGATACTTATGTCTCTCCCTTAGATGGGTCCGGAGCCGCTGAGCAGGCATCGGCTTCTGAGGGTGTTTTCAGGCCTAAAGATTTGTATATTAAACCAACGCCATCTTTAAAACCTAGGCCAAAACCAACTTCTATGTCTAAAAAAACGACAAATGGGCCACGTGCTCAGGCCCTATGCCTAAAAAACAAATGATCAAAATGGCTGAGGATTTAATTACCTTGATCAGGGGTTACCAACCCCTTCCTACTAAGAGGCCTAGGCAAGGCACTGATTGTGAATCTTCAGATCAGGTTTCAGGTTTCCATTTCTTCTGATTCTCTTCTGATCAGGAATTATCTATTCCACCTTATAAGGACTCTGATGCAGAGGAATCCATCCCTTCTGCTTCTCCTGCTGAGGATTTTTCTTTTGGAGAAACTTTGCATACCTTAAGGAACATTTTCATTGGGAGAGTCAGGATTTTTCAGAATCCAAAAAGAGGCTTAGGGATTTCCTTCTTCCTCAGCATAGGTCTTTGGCTATACTTCCTGTTTTAGACATTGTTGATGATGTTTTCCCAGAATCAGCATGGCTCCTGATTCCCTGCCTCTGGCTCCTAGTAAGCCAGACAGATATTACAGGGTTCCTGACTCCCACAAGTTTCTTTTTAAAAACCCTACTGCTGATCCTAACACTTCTGCAACCCTGGCAATCTTTAAACTGTCAATTTCATATGCTTAAATATCAGCAGCATGTCATGGGCTTACTGAAACAGAAAATTATGTTGATTTCTGACTGTGTGGAAAATAGAGTTACAGGATTTATTGCATTCAGCTGAACAAGTTGGAAAGCGTACTTTGCAATGTGGTTTTGATTCCTTGGAGGCCTCTTGCAGGGCTGCCGTACCTGGATCTGTGATAAGAAGGCATGCTTGGCTCAAGGAGCTAAATCTGCCTGATCATGTTAAAGCAAAATTGTTGGATGCTCCTTTACAACAGAACAGTCTATTTGGTAATAAGGCAGAAGAAGTTTTGAAAAAGATGGAAGACAAAGCTTAATCTATGCAAACTGTAAAATATTTCCTACAAGTGCAGCCACCCAGGTTCATTAGGCACTGGCCTACTAAGAATTGGTCCTTTCCAGTACCCAACAGAGCCAGTCAGGTCAAACCCAGACACTCCAAAGGCTCCAGGTTTCAGTCCCAAGGAACTTGCAGAACAAAACAATGGAGTTGCCTCCACCTCCAAATCTGGAAGTAGCAAGGCACCCCCCTACAGTAAACAGTCTCAATGACTTTCCTCTGGCATTTCCAAGCACTTATCTTTTGGCAGCCCCTTTGGGGGGAAAACTAGCACTTCATGCACAAAATTGGCATCTAATTACCCAGGACAAGTGGGTTTTAAATATAGTATGCCAGGGATACAGATTTAATTTCCACACGTTGCCAATTCCAGATGGACGGTCAGATCTGCCTCCAAATCAGTGGGCAGAGGCCCAGAAACAAGTTATGTCCCACGTGGATATGGGGGCTATTCAACCAGTACCAGAAGAGGAAAAAGGACAAGGTTTTTAATCCGACTTTTCCTGGTACCCAGAAAAGACAAATCATGACTACCAATTCTGGACTTATCCATTCTAAATACTTTACTGGACATTCCAAAATACAAGATGCTGACTCTACAACAGTTACTGCCTATGCTGGACAAGGATGCCTGGTTGGTAACTCTAGACTTAAGAGGCTTACCTGCATATCCCAATCAGGGAATCTTGCATTAGATACCTCCGCTTCAAAGCAGGCTATTTGCAATACCAGTTCTCTGCACTGCCCTTTGGCTTATCTACTGTGCCCAGGGTCTTTACAAAGTGCCTGGCACCAATAATTGCATTTTGCAGGCAAAGAAACATTCATATTTATCCTTATCTGGACGATTGTCTAATTCAGGCAAAAACAAGGACACTCTTCTACAGCATCTGGCATTTGTAAAAAGGCTTCTAACATGCCTAGGGTACACCATAAACGAAAATAAATCACAACTGGTACCCTCTCAAATAATTACATTCCTGAGTGCAAGTTTGAATACAACTGCCTAGATGGCTTACCTCACGCCAGACAAACAAATTCAATTGATGACGTACTTCAAACAAGTGGCCACAAAAACCCAGCTATATCTGCAAGACAAATTCTGAAGGCCTTGAGGTTCATGGCTTCCTGCATTCTGCTAATTCCATATGCAAGACTGCATATGAGGAAACTTCAGTGGTACCTAAAAACCTTAAGGAGTCAACATTGTCACAGCCTGGAAACAATGATTCCTATCATTCCTTGCCTGCAACAGGAGTTCCTATGGTCGGCAGAGGCCGGTCACCAAAACAAGGGAATGTCATTCATTCCACCCCCTGCCACCCAAACCCTGACTACAGATGCATCAGATTATGCTTGGGTGGCCCATCTGGCAGGGAGATGCATTCAGGGCGAATGGAGCCCAAATCAAATGCACCTACGTATCAACCAGAAAGAAATGCTTGCTATACAGAATGCTCTGACAGCCTTCAAGGACTTTCTTCATCCAGGACAATTACTGATAAAGACGGACAACACCACAGTTATGTGGTACATAAACAAGCAGGGGGGTACCTATTCCTACCCCCTTTGCAGACTGGCCATAGCTTTGTGGAACACAGCATTGACTTACCAAATACATCTACAAGCTCAATTCCTGCCAGGAAAGCAAAATACTCTGGCAGATGAACTAAGCAGAAATCTTATGGACCCACATGAATGGAAACTGGATCCACAAATCTTCAGCATGTTGACACGAAAATGGGAGAGCCCAGACACAGATCTTTTTGCCTCTCCCCAAAACTGTCAGTTTGACAAATTCTGCACAAGAATTCATCACACAAAAGCTTGGAAAATGGATGCTCTATCCTTCAGCTGGAAAAAACCTATCAGTCTATGCTTTTCCCCCTCTGCCTCTGCTCTCCAAGGTTTTACTAAAAGTCAGACAGGAAAAAACGAAAATGATTCTGATTGCTCCAGACTGGCCTCGTCAACATTGGTACCCACTCCTACGCAATATGTCACACCTTTCTCCGTGGTACCTGCCTCAGACACCTTATCTACTGTCTCAGCAGAACTATCAAATTCTGCACACTCAGCTCCAAACTCTGAATCTTGCAGCATGGCTAATCAACTAATTTCACCAGTCACATCTCTCAGTAAACCTGTGATAGATGTCATTTTGGAGGCTAGAAAGCCTAGTACTAGAAAATCTTATGCTGATAAATGAAAAAGATTCTGTGCCTGGAACCAAGCACAAGGAATAAACACAGCAATGCCCAATATACTTCAGATTCTGCAATATTTAACTGAGATGCTTCATAAGGGCCTATCTTTTTCTTCTATAAAAATCCATGCCTCTGCCATTTCGGCTCATTACAACACAGAGCCTCCTATCTTTTCTCATCCCCTGCTAAAGCAGTACCTCAGAGGGGCCAAAAATTTGAGACCTCCCAGGAGAGCTCCAACTCCTGCATGGGACCTCAATTTTGTGCTGGAAAAACTCACCCTACCCCCTTTTGAACCAGCTGCTACTGCAGACATAACATTTCTCTCTTGGAAGACAGCTTTTCTTTTAGCAGTCACTTCAGCTAGAAGGATTTCAGAACTACAGGCTCTCATGGCAGTGGAGCCTTTCACTATCTTTTATCCGGACAGGGTGGCCCCAGGACCAATCCATCCTTTATGCCTAAGGTGGTATCCAGTGTGGCTCTTAATCAGGCCATTCATCTGCCAACTTTTTTCCCAAAGCCACAGAACAAGGGGGAGTGGATTCTGCATTCATTGGATGTACACAGACAACTAAGATTCTACTTAAACAGGACAAAATATCTAAGAAAATCTGAGCAATTACTAGTGGCATTTGCTGCAGGGGCAGAGGGAAAGGCTATTTCAAAGCAGACTATTTCAAAATGGATAAGCCATTGTATTCGTTTCTGCTACATGCACCATGGTAAACCTGTCCCCAAGGGGATCAGATCCCATTCCACCAGGGCTGCATCTACTTCTGCAGCCTTTCTCAGAGGGGTTCCTACCAGAGACATTCTAGAAGCTGCTACTTGGAGCTCAGTTCATACATTCACCAAACATTACCATTTACCTCTCTTCAGTAAATCCAGAGCAGGCTTTGCCACTGCTGTCCTGCAGGGCCTTATAGCTGCTCCAAATGCTGTATAACTCCATCCTCCCAACCATAGCTTTGGGATTCTACCCAAATGTAATGACTGCAACAGTGAAACACAAAGAACATAGTACAGTTGTGTACACTTACCATAAATGTAGATGTTCGTGTATTCACTGTTGCAGTCCTGGTTACCCACCCGCCAGCACCCTATTTCTCTCTTATTATACCTCTTCTTTCTTTTACTGTGCTCAAAAGCCTTTTTGGTGGATTTGCTTTTAGTTGGAAGTATATTTTTTGTGTTCTAAATTACATGCATATATATATATATATATATATATCTAAAATTAACCGCACTCAAAAAAAATTGAACAAAGAGAAGAAATTTTAACTAAGAAATTAACTTCTTGACAATAAAAGCATTCAAAAAATAGTAAATCACACCAACAACTCTTGTAGAACTTTAGCGCTTTCGTCTTATTTATTATCAAGACTTCTTCAGAAAGACATGTTTCATAAGTATGAGCAACCATTCATTTGGGGGGCACCTGACATCTGGGGCAAGGAAAACTGATTAAAATGTTGTCAGCTGCATGTTTTATACCCCTGACGACTTGACATCATGGAAGAAGAGACAGCAACAAAGCAGGACCCAAGACTTTATTCAGGCCAACTGAGGGCAACCTGCCAGCACATTACCCAAATGTAATGACTGCGACAGTGAATACACTTGAACATCTACATTTATGGTAAGTGTACACAACTGTACTTTTCCCATCCACTCATCAAGGTTGCGCTTGAACAGGGTCAGTGATGTACTCTGGTTGACATGTATGGGAAGTCTATTCCAGAGATGGGGCAGCCTCTGGGAGACTAACCTCGCTCTCCTGTAGATTTTGTTGATGTTGCATATTAGATTTAGGCCTATCGAGCAGGTAATGTGCAAGGAGTTAGACTTGTGGATATGGAGCATCTCTAGTAGGACAGGGTCCGATATTGCTTTGTAGGTGAAACACAGATCACTTCTGAGCAATCTGTATGATACCGAGTAAAGTGATAAGTGATTTGAGCCTGTCTGCATAGAACAGGTGTTGGAGGCCATGAATTCTCTTTCTGAGGTATTTCTTTGGCCTTTCCAGTTGGTGCAGGTGTTTGGAGAGGTACTTACCAAATGGGGCGTTATACTCAGTTATAGGTCTAATGAGGGAGGAGTACAGAGAGGTAATAACCTCCTTTTTTCTAAATGCAATCCCTTTACTTATGAGATGAACCAAGTAAAAGGCTTTTGTGACCACTGCTGCCACATAATGGTTTAATGTGAGATTGTTGTCAACCTGAGTGCCCAGGTCTTTCACCACGGGTTGTGTGCTTAGGGGGTTGCTGTTGTAGTAATCAGTAGGGGCCGTGTTTTTGCCGAATGGTATGATGATACATTTTTTAGCATTTAACTTAAGGCCATGACTTTGGCACCAGTTATTTGTAGCTATGAGACCCTCTTGCAGTATGTTAATGTCATTTGGGGAGTCAGTGACAGCACCCAACTTAGTCAATTCAGAAAGTTGGTCAGCCACAAGCCCTTTGTCTGGACCTCTGAGAAGTAGATGTCAAACAGTAGGGGTCCTAGGACAGATCCCTGGGGAACACCACTAGTGACAGGTCTGCTGTCGGAGGTGGTGGCACCTATTTTCAGCTTGTGGAAATGGCCAGGGAATTGTTATGGCTAGGCTTGTATAGTCCCTAGGGCCAATAGCCTAGTACCAACCTGTGGGTCCTAACTGTGAACCATTTGGCCACCCATCTGATGAGATAGGGATTAACACCAAGTTGTGTTAGCTTTTCGATGATGCCCCAGTGGGGGATTGTGTCAAAGGCCTTGGCCAGGTCAAGATAAGTTGCATGTACAGACTTTCCTTCATCCAGGGCCTTGGTGACAGTCTCAAAGAAGTCAACTAGTTTCAGTAGGCAAGATCTACCCCTGACTAATTTGAATTGGGTGGGGTTGAGTGCTGGGAGATTGCCTATGTCCTTGTTTATGAGATCCATAATAATACTCTCAATGGCTTTATAGATCAGACTTGTCAAGCTAATGGGGCGATAGTTTCCCAGGTCAGTAGTGGCACACTGCCTTTGTGCAAGGGGATGACAATAGCAGTTCTCCATTCTGTTGGAATAAAACCTGTAATTAGGCTGTGGTTGAATAGGGTGCTGAATGGCAAAGCATAGCTCATTTAAGCCCTGCCTTCTTTTAAGCCTCATTCCTTCCCTGTATGTACTCTTCCCACAATTCCAATTTTTCCTATCTAGTTTGTTCCTACAATTTTCTAACTATCTCAATTCCAATTGTTTTATCTCTGTTACTATATTTACTATTTCTAGTATAGCTAAATTATATTTTGATTTCCATTTTCTAGTAATTGCTTTTTTTGGGAGCCACCATAATTAGACACAGCAAGACCTTATGTCTAGACGATTCCGATTCTGTATCATAGCTCAGAACCACCATCTCTGACATTGCATCCTGCAGGGAATCCTTAGTCTGCCAATTCCCAATACTGCCAGAAAATATGTTCCCAATTACCTCTTCCCTGTCACACCTCCAACATTTGATGGCTACCCCAGGAAAAAATATCTGGAGTCTACTTGGGGTATAAAAATATCTATGTAAACATTTCTAAGCAAAAATCTTAAATCTTCTAGATTTAGGAGACATACAAATATCCTCCCATTATTTCTTTGTGAGTTTCTTACCCAATCTCTGTTCCCAATCCTTTCTAACCTCCTCTGATTGATTCTTATAGTTATCATGCAATATTATATATGCTGTACTAATTATTTTACATTTTTAATGGCAGCTTCTGTTCTAGATTCTACTAAAAACTCTACAAGTGTTGGTCTTTCATTTAAGACCCCCCCACACATTTCTTCCTATTTGCCTGTACTCTGCCTTCCCTATCAATGATTGATATCAGTCTAACCTGCAGTCCAAATAAATTCTTAGCGTCTTCCCATTCTATCATCGTTCCCTCTCTAGTTATTTGCTCCCAATACCTTGGTTCCTTTGCCAGTTTTCTCCAATAAATTCCAGCCATCTGTTGCCTATTATCTGTATAACTAATTGTAGTCATCCCCATTGGCAGAATCTCTTTTCTCCATTCCTGTATTGGCTTAGTTCTTAGGATATTTTGTGCTATTTTATAGCTATAATATTCTGTATTATTGTTGTTCTCCTTAACTCGCTACAGTGAGTGCCCCTAGAGGTGTTTCTGCAGTTAACTCCTACTGTGCCTCTAAGCATCAAGTATCACTTGTTCATAGGTGTGTACTAGACTAATGGTCCTGGAGCCTTTACAAGCCCCGCCCATAGGATTACCCTGGCATCGTGCCACCCGACCTTAGTTCCCAGTGCCTCTGTCGAGTAGAGCCACTGGAGTGATCCCCAGGGTGAATTTTCTATTTCCCATCCACTCATCAAGATTTCTCTTGAAGAGGGACATTGAGGTGCTCTGTTTGACATGTATGGGAAGTCTGTTCCATAGCCTGGGCAGCCTGTGGGTTATGAACCTGTCACTCCAGCTTGTTCTGTTGATTGTGGTAATGAGGTTGAGGTCTCTGGAGCATGTGGTGTGGGGATTTGGATTTCTTTAGATGTAGCATTTCTAACAGAGCTGGGTCAGACATGGATTTGTAAATCAAGCAGAGATCGCCTCTAATATACAGCCTTTGATCAAGCATTAAAAGCAAAGTTAAGACCATCACCCTGCGTGGTATTCAGCAGGGAAAAATATTAAGGAAATATTAGAAATGGAAAAGGAATCGTACATTGAGACGTATGTAAAAAATGAGCAAATATGGCTCATGTAGTACCTGTAGATATATTAATGATGGACCCTACGTAGAAATAGAGATATACAGTAGGAACTTGCAATGTCCAGGTAGATGCAATTGTAAAACTAGAAATGTGGTATACATTGCAACGTGCATCTCATGTCATGTCGCATTCTACATAGGGAAAACCGTGAGAAGTTCACACGAAAGGATTTTGGAGCATGCCAGAGACATTAGAAAATGTAAAATAAGTAGTGCTGTTTATATGCATAGTAGAGAATGTACCAATTTTAATAAGTTTATATTTTCTATAGTTGATAAACTGGTGAAAAACTAAGGGGTGATAGTGATCTACATCTTTTGATAGAATGGCAATTGAGATTAAATGCCAAAGAAAAAAACAGGTATAAATGTCAGCTTGTCTATAATTAGTATTTTAAAAAGAAGGGCTAACCAAATTTAGATCATGTATAGAGTTTGGGGAAAGTTAACCCTTATGACAAACAACTTGTGTTAGTTATTTAGATTGCATCGTTACATCTGTAGAAAAGAAATGTTTTTATTATAATTGATGTGTGAGTAAACAACAATGGAATGGTTTAAGAAATAATGCTGGTTTTGCACATTTTTTACGTAGTTTTTATATATATTTTATGTTTTTTTATAATCCCAAAGCATCGAGTTCAGTTGTAAGATTTTAAATCATTCTAACTGGAAAATAGAGGATTAATATAAGACAATTAGGAAGTTATGTCATAATTACGTTTTTACTCACATTTCTATTTAGGGTGCTTAGCACTATTACATTTGACTCTGAAGATGCCTGTTTAAGCTGTAACGTTAGGCGAAAGCACTAAGTCAACTGTTTGTTTTATTTCAACGTGTAATTTTAGTGTGAATAAAGGACCATCTTTTTATCTCACACTTTGGGATGTGGTATTATTGTATTTGGGTTTTTTTATGCGTTTCCTCCCATTCCCATCATTCCAAAAGTCCTGTTCAGAATACAGCCGGATGCTCCCAAAATCTTGTTGGTGACTCCTTTTTTGCAGAGACAGCATCAGTTCCCACCTCTTCTACTTTTAGCCTAGGGCAGTCATTACAACTAACCTCACAATGTGGACCTTCTCACACAACACCCTCATCCATCCCCACCTATCCACACTTCAGTTGACACTGTTGTGATAGAATTTTGATAGCAACACAGGCACCTTTTTTTCTGATGACGTGCTTAGGGTCCTGCAGGAGGCCAGAAAACCCTCTACTAGGAAATCCTACTTATCCAAATGGAAGAGGTTTTTTGTTTGGTATCGTTAGGATTGGCTGTGTCCAAGCAAACTATTTCTTCTTGGATTTCTAAAGTCATTTCTTTTTGTTCCTTTCATGGTAAAGAGCCTTCCTCCTTTTGCTAGAGCTGTGGCTTCATCTGATGTCTTTTTCAAGGGCTTGGATATATATATATATCTATAGGTCTACCTGAAAACACCGACCGCTGACAATGCCGACAACGAGATAACAGACACCGGAAGATTGATAGTGGGGATGACCGATTGAAAATCCTGACGCTGAGAACACCGACATGTTAAGGTAAGTGTGTGATAATGATGGATGTTAGGGTCAGGGTGTGGGTAAGGTAAGTGTGTGATAGTGACAGACTTTAAGGTTAGGGGCAGGTTAAGTGAGTTAGGGTTAGGGTGCGGGTAAGGTAAGTGTGCGATAGTGACAGACTTTTGGGTTAGGGCGGGTTAAGTGAGTTAGAGCGCGGGTTAGGTGAGTGTGCGATAGTGACGGACCTTAGGGTTAGGGTTTGGGTTAAGGTTAGTGCATAGATAGCTGTGTATGTAAGGTTTAGTGTAGGTTTGTAAGTTTTTTGGTTTGCTTTTGTTGTGTTTTTTATGGAAAAGGTATTTGTTTTGTTTTGTTGATTGTCAGGATTGTAGTTTGTCGGGCATATGAAGTTTTGTGTTTTTGAACTTTTGGTTTTGTGGTGTCTGTTATCTCGTTGTCGGTGTTTTTGCTTGTCGGTGTTTTCAGGGAGACCCATATATATATATATATATATATATATATATATATATATATATATGTACACACACTATTCTTGCGGCAGATATTTGGACTTCTATGCATACATTTACCAACCACTACAGGTTGGGTGGGATTTCCAGAGCTAGAGGTAGTCTTGCAAGGGCCATCTTTGATGGGTTCCTAGAGAGCTCTGCTGGTCCATCCTCCTCCCTTTCTTCTTCCTGAGTTTTTGCACTCTCCCTGTTGTAATGAATATTGCAACAGTGAAATAGATGGACATAGTATTGTTGTGTAAGATCTTACCATAACGGTAGATGTCCTTCTCTTCACTGTTGCAGTACTCACTCCCTCCCTCCTCCTTGGTCCGTTTCTCTTTTAGATGTATTTGTTACCTCTCTTCTCCTTGGACTGACATTCCTACTGGGGCTGTCAGTTCTGAGGATGGTACGTCCAGATGTCACCTCTATGTCCTACGCTATTTACGGGGAGCAGACGTGATGTACAATGTACCTTGAAGCAACCTAAACGCTTTGGTATACTGGCTGGATATTGGGCCACCCTTGGCAGGGGATTCCTATTGTATTGAATACTGCAGCAGTGAAAAGAAGAACACTTGCCATTATAGTATATTCTTACACAACAGTACTTTATTAATGTCATACAAGTGCTCATATACTTTCCTACACAAAAGTTTTCCCTACATAAAAAGCTTCACATGAAGCCACATATAACTTGATTTAATACTTTTATTAACCAGTCTAATGAAGTCTCCTGTGAGAGACTAAAATGCTCACTGGTGTGTTAATTGTGTTGGAGTAGACATTGGCCTTACATTTTTATTTTATCTTCTTCAGAATATATTTGCCTTTTTTGAGAACGCTTAAAGGTCAATGTTATAGGAAGTGGGCAAATGTGATCTAAGGTAAGCTAGTACAAGGATGGGATTATGGGTAAGGATAGGAGCCTGAGCCTTGGCTGTAAAGTCTGAGAAGTGGCCAAAGCTGGAGCCAATCAAATCTGAAGTACCCATTCATTGAGGAGGACAGAGGCAGACAACACAGAGATCTATCATTAAATTAAGTATATAATTTTCATTGTTGGATGACTGGGAGAGCACTCCAAGCTAAGCATGCATTTGATCTTATGGAAGACTATTACAATTCACTGCCTTTAGAAAGATGCCTGATCAGGCAGGGGGATGAAAGCCTGTTTCTGCTCATTATTGAAGAAGGTAATCTTGGATCAGAGGCAGCAGAGACTCCCTCTCGGCAGCCCAAGGATAGACACTAGGCAAGTCTGAGAACTGAATGTAGGAGGCTGCACTAAGACCTATACTTGTATTGGCTACCTATTCGCAGGACTGGTTTTCATTAGCATAGGGATTCTTAAGTCTTCTTCATGGAAGACGGTCTGAAAACAGCAGACCTTCTAGTTCAGAACATCTATCAAACCAATTAGGAACTCCGCTCCCATTCTGGAAGAGGATAGGCCTTATTCTGATGCTGCCCAAGAGGATGAGGACAACCTGAATTACAAGTCACAAATATCTTTACCCTGGGTTTATGATGTAGACTATGAGGAATACTTCCTAGTAGATCACTTCACCTTTGGAGATAGTTTGACTGTTGGGGAATCACTTTAAATTGTAGGCTACTGATGAGGTTCCTGATGTCCAAAACAGGCTTTTGGAGTTATTGAAATATTACCCCACCAAAGCCAGTAAGAATGCCCCATATGATAGGAGACTTGCCAGATGTCTTTGAGTCCATTTCTCAGGACCCAGATTCTCAACCACCTGCCTCTAGAAGACCAGATAGATTTCGAGTCCAAGGAACTCTGTCTTTATATATAAATCCAGTGGTGGATTTTGACACCCTTTTCTTGAAGTGTACTAAAGGAGCAAAACTTGAGAGTGGTTAGTTGTGGCAAAATGGCTTATACTTTTGCTACCTTGGCCACTTGAGCTGTAAATGGCCAAACTTGTGTGATGAAATTTCAGAAATATTTTAAAATAGATATTGGAACACTGTTTTAAAAAGGACCCATGGGGGGGGGGCTCCCTTACTCCTGATTCAGATGGTCACCCAGCTGGGTATGCATAGCATTAAATGTACCTGTGATGCTGCTGATGCAGCACCTTGGGCAGCTGCTACTGGGACAGTATTGAGAAGATATACATTGGTATGTACATGACTTCTTGCTGAGGATATTAGTCCCATGATAAATGCCCTATTAAATAACAGGCATAAGAAGTTTCATAGAAGCTGAAATGTAGAAATTTCACAAACAAGCAAGGACCTTTTACAGGAAATGAGGAAAGGTAAGCAACTGAGAGGGGAATAGGCCCTTCCAAAAGAGAAAATGATAGGGACACGGGGAAGCAGAAGCCAACAGAGCTTCAGCCACTGAAGAATCAGCAGCTGTGACTATTGCAGGCTACCCCCCCCCACCCCTTCTATCCAAGTCTGAAGACCCAGTATTCCACCTAGGCCAAAAGTGGTGTGCTTCTTTGGAGGAATGGAGGGTAGTCACTAACGGCAGTTTGGTACTACATATCATTGTAAAGGGGTTACTGCCTAGAATTCAAGTCCAGACACATAGGCAAGGGAATGCCAATGGTCCCAACAGTCCAGAACCATCTTATAGTACCCATTTTACAACTAATATTTGAATGTGCTCTGAGACCAGGAAGGAAAAAGCTTCAACTCTTGGTTTCAAGGAAAATGGAGCATCGAGGCCCATTCTGGACTTTCTGGATTAGACAGGTTTCTTCCATTCTTAAGATCAGAATGATAATCCTCCGTATTTTCCTTCCATTAAGTCCCAAAATAGTAGTGGTGTCTGTGGATCTAAAAGGTAAATATGTGCATATCCTGACTCACAAGATGGACAATTCCTAAGATGCTTGGCAGGGGATGACCTCTTCTATTTCACCTCTTTAATTTTTGGCTTTAGTCACTGCTCCAAGGGTTTTCAACATATGCCTTACTCCAGTGATGGCCCGCTGAAACAAAGAAGAGTTGCCAGTCCTTACATGATTGTCTGCTCCAGTTACAATCCCAGGAAGTTGGCCAAAAAGCCCATCTTCTTTGCACAACATTGCCTGCAGAAACTCGACTTCACAATGCACTTGAAAAAAAAAATAAACCTAATTCTGCATAATATGTTTTCTTGTGACCACCAGTCCTTCGAGGGTGTTTCACCAGAAAATGTGCTCTCATTTGGATCCTTCTTTCATCAGATAAGAATAAAACCTCACTAGACAGCCATGCAAGTCCTTTGTTTATTAGGACATAGCCACCAGTTTCTTCATGATCCTACTGGTTCCTGTATATATATATATATATATATATATCTCAGAAAAATCCAGTAGTATCTTGGGAATCTTTGCGATCAGCATTTCTAATTGTTTGAGCACTCCCTCCAAACTTGGCTTGTTTAAAAAAGGAATTGGTCTTGTGGTTCTCCTTAATCAAGGTAAACATGAGCAAGCTTTCCATCCCCTTACAATCAGAAGGCCTTGAAAATGGCATGGGAGGCAGACTGCAGAGGATTAAAAGTGCAGGATACATGGTCCAAAACAGAGCAAATTGCACATAAACTTGAAGGAAATACGTAGCAGTATAATGTGCTATACAAGCAATGAAACACTGATGGGTCCCAGGTATAAAGAGAATAGTCACAGACAACACAGTAGTCGTATAGTATATACGGAGGCACACCTTCCTACTCTTTGTGCAGGATGATATTGAAAACATAGGAGATGGCAGTAAATCTAGACCCGATACAAGTGGTGGATTACATACTTCCAAAGGACAATTTTTGCATCATACCCTCATCAGTAGATTCTCTGCAGACAAGTGTTTCCCTCATTGGTGAACAAGTGGAAGCTTCTAGAGATGGGCATGTTTTGGTTCCCTCAGAACAGCCAGCTCAAAAAGTTCTATTCCTGGTACCTTCACCAGAAGGCTTGGGTGGTAGACAATTCAGTCAACTGGAAGGACAAGTTCCTTTCCCAATTTCACAGCTGCCTTTGACCACATAGTTGATCCAGAAAAATAAAGTAAAAAAACAAAAAAAAAAATTGTTTTTGCTCACCAGTAACTATTTGCATCATATTTATATATTTATTTACGAATGCTTGACTGTGGATTCTTTACCTGTGTACCATTTTTACATTTTATTGGAGACACGTTTGTGCATTAATTGTTGTGGATTGCTGCTACGTTTTTTATGGTTCCACTATTTGTGGTATTAAAACTTTTTGTTATTCCAAGACTATTGGTTTCCAGTCGTTCAGATTGTCATTTGGTTTTACTGGTTGCGTTACACACTGTACCGGGTTGTTCTTCGGAGGCTGAAAACCAAGTCAAACGGTTGTGACACTGTTCCAGTTTACCTGTGAATATGGAAGATTCACGTTTATCAAACATATTTGAGGAAGAAGCTTCAAATGCTTCCTTCTCTAATGAACAGGATGCGAATATAGCTGGGAATAACATCTACCAGATTATAGTTAACTGAAAAAGTTAATCAGCTACAAGAAGTTGTAGCTAAACTACAACATCTGAGAACCCCTTGCATTGATATCACTGAGGGACGTTATGGGCGCAAAGGAGGAGAGTCATTAACCGGAACAAACGCAAAAAGCGTTGGAGGTTGTCCGGCATCTGGTTTGGTATTATCTGTAGAATCTATTCCTTGTGGGCAGAAAAGTATGAAGCAAGTCAACTCTGCTTCTAAAAACAGACTGCAGGGTTGGTTCAGTAATGACTTTGGACTATTCGACAAAGTTTCAACCAGTGCGGAAGAAACCATGGACAATAGACTTAATGAACTAGAACAAATGCTTTTGAAGGTACATAGCTTACAGTGTAATAATGCATACCTTACTGAATGTATTGCTAAACACAGGGTGCCTAGAGGACTACATGTTTATAGGTTCCCAAATGGTTTAAAGAAAGGACAGAAGGAATGTGACGAACTTTTGGAAATGTTCGACCGTCATGGTGCCGAACTAATGGAGCTAATTATTAGAGTAAATAGCAACAGAGTGAAAGAATTGTTAATAAAAACAGAAAAATGTAATGATCTTATTTTAAATGATTTGCATGTTGACACTGTTGCTATGAAGTACAATGTTCTGTTTGACAAAGTGGAGGAAGACGTGGAAATAAATATAGAGAGGAAGAAAAGGATACGAATGAGTATAGGAACCAAGTGGCGTACCCATTTCCTAAATCCTATGTGGAAAATATTAAAGAAAATGTTAATGAACCTAGACATAATATTCAACAGGAAAGACAAGGTGGCTACCAGAGAGAAGTGAAAGGTTACAAAATAAAAGGAATAATTACAAAGGCACTAACCAAGTTTTTTTTAGATTCCCAGGGTGGGGCCAGAGGGAATCTGTACAGGAACTCATACCAGAGGAGGAAGAACAGTTACAATTAGGTTCATACGAAACTTCCTTCATTAGTGATATAAGTTCTTTTGAGGGCTTAATGTTATCCCACCATGGATTCAGTATTTACAATTATGCAGGTATTGAGATAGATAAAAACTTTTTTTCACTTCTAAGTAAAGGAGTAAAGTCTGTACCTGCGAACAAGGATGACATAGTGAACAGTATGACTGAGTTAAAGATGTTCACTAGAAAAATCACTTTACAATATCTGTTTAAGGACAATGTTGAAACAATGGAGAAGAATAGAATAAAGAAAAAAAGTTGTATAAATCCTCCCTTACACCCTCTAATTTCTAATTTTGAAAAATGTTCCCAGGAGATTTTTGAGTTAAATAGGAGAAGTAGAATTAAGCAATTTAATTTAAGGAAGAAAATAAATTATTAAAAGAACTAAGGAGGGATGAAAAGTTAAGATTTATGAAACCAGATAAGGGGGTGGGGGTGGGATGGCCATAGTTAAAACTGAAGATTATAATGCTAAAATATTCACCATGTTGCAAGAAGAAGGGAAATATGAAAATGTATCCAAAAATAAAAACATCGCACATAGGAAGATCCAGCTGGTACTAGAAGACTCCTTGTTTCAGAGTGTCATCGAGGACATTTTTGAATTTTTTAACAACAACCCAACTACTCCTATTGTGTTTGGCATCCCCAAAACTCATAAAAACATAGCTGACCCCCCCATATTGACTTCTTATTACTAGTCAGAATAGCTCTACATATCCACTAGGTATTTTTATAGATCGATTAATAAGGAAATCTTTAACTCATATTGACTACATTTTCAAGGACTCTTGGGATTTTTTTAAGTCAAATTAATAATGATTTGTTCGATGTGAATGTAAGCTTTTCCACAAAAGATGTAGTGGACTTATTTACTTCCATCCCTCATGACACAGGTTTGGAATTTTTTCACGGTGTTGTTGGATAAAACTTCCCTATGTAACACTATGGTAAATTTTATAATGATATTAATGGAGCTAGTATTGAAAAAAATTTCTTTTTTAATGGTGAGTTTTATAGGCAGACAGGTGCTGTCGCAATGAGTATTAGATTTGCACCATTGTTTGCAAATCTGGTCATGTTTGCTTGGGGAAAAACTATTCATAATAGTCCTTTTGTGGATTCCTGCATTACTTATCTAAGATTTTTGGATGACATTTTCATCCTTTGGAATGTTAACGATCAACATGATCATTTTATGAACTATTTAAACAATTTATGTAAATATTTTAAATTCACAGGGAATTTTAGTAAAGAAAAAAATTGATTATTTAGATATAACTATTGTTAAGAACTTAGAGAAACTTTGTTTTGAACCCAGGGTATATAGGAAGCCCACGTTTTCCAATGATTACTTAGACTGTATGAGTAGTCATCCAATATATGTTAAGAGGAACATTGTAAAGGGCCAGATGGTTCGTATTGCTAGGATGTGTTCCAGTTTAGAAACTGCCAAAGTGGAAATGGGGAACTTGGTTAAATTATTTGTTGAAAGGAGGTACCCATATGAGTTTGTCTTACCAATTTGTCACCAAGTTATAAATGAATGGGGTTTGAGGTACAAGCCACTACTGGGTTCCAGATTACAAGATGGAGGAGCATTGTCCATTCAATTTAACAATATTTTTTTCCCATTCAGTGGTGGTTGCATACAGTGAGAACAGTGAGAAAATCAAAAACATTATTATAAGAAATTGGTTACTATTTAAAGGTAACCGAGAACTATTGGAAGTAGTGGGACCTAAGCCAAAATTTGTATATCGCTCCAACAACAATATGAAATATTTATTAGAACACCCTGTTGTGAAACCAATTGACAGTACAAAAAGCACCACAAGATGTTGTGCGTGTGATAATTGCAGGTACATAATAGTTTCCCCTATAGTTTATATGGAAAGAGCAGGGTTTGAAATTAAGTTAGTAGCTGGTAACTGCAATACAAGAGGGGTAGTTTACATTGTTATATGTCAGGATTGTTCAGATTTCTACATAGGGAAAACTGAGAGGATGCTGAAAAAGAGGCTTTACGAGCACCTCTACGATGTCAAAAGGCAAGATGAAAATAATGCATTATACCGACATATTAAAGCTAACCCCAACCACACATTTTCATTTGATATTTTAGAAGTGGTGGCTAAGGATATTAGGGGTGGTGACTGGAAGAATAAGTTGGAAAGGGCTGAAATGAAGTGGCAGATGTTTTACAATTCTAATGTAGCACCAGGATTAAATGATTTTATTTCTCTGAAGACTGAATTGAAACACAGGGCGTAGAAATTATAAAATATACTTTAGATCTTTAAAATTGTACTAGCACACGAAAAATTGTTAGCATAATTGATTTAAGTCTGAACGTGATTGGTCAGGATTTTTTTAAAAAATGGTGGTTTTAAGCACAAACACAGTTCTGAAGAAGTCCAGGAAGGACGAAAGCGCTTGACTGTGGATTTTTTACCTGTGTACCATTATTACATTTTATTGGAGACATGTTTGTGCATTAATTGTTGTGGATTGCTGCTACGTTTTTTATTGTTCCTCTATTTGTGGTATTAAAACTTATTCCAAGACTATTGGTTTCCAGTCGTTCAGAGTGTCATTTGGTTTTACTGTTGGCATCATATTTGGAAATCACTTTTCTTTACAGCTCTACTTTTTATCCCTTATAGGCAGGACTGAACAAATGCATCAGTATGGCTGAATCCCACATAGAGACGGGGGGAATAACCTTGCACATTCACTTAAGAGCTTGATGTATGTGCATGAGCTGTAGTTTGCCACTGCTAAAGATGCTTTGGCAAAGTGGTGTAATACCAGTTTAAAGCCTATGGAGTTTCTTCACCTAAGAGGTAGGCTTCCAACTTAGCCTGATCATGAAATATCTCCGAATCCAGGATCAGCAGGCCAGATATGGCAAAGGCATGGGCATAACACCCCAATTTGGTACCCTTAATCTCATGTATGTTACTGATGTATGGTCCACTTATGAGTCATCTCTGCATCTCTTCCCATTTGAAACAGATTGTGTTGTAAGTCTAGTTATCTTCCCTACTCATATTTCTTGGGGGGGGTGGGTAGTATTGGAAGTTTCCAGAACAAATGCAGTTAGTATGGGAAGCAAAACATTTTAATAGCAGCTATTCTGCCCACAAGGGAGAAGTTCAGCTTTCACAAAAGATGCAGCCAGATAAAAAATCTCCTAGATGATCTGCAGGTTTATATATATCCTATTGTTTAGAATTTAGTGTAGCCATATCTCTAAATAGGTGGGTGAGGATGTGCACTGGGAAAAGGTAAAGTTCCCATTGAATCCTATAAATCTGAAGTAGTTAGCTTAATTTGTTCATCAACCTGTGGGTATCGGATCGGAATCGGATCCGAGCCAGCAACTTTATTCAGTAAGATCCGAGCTCCAAACACCTCCCCCTTACCCATAACCCCCTGCCATCCCTCTCTGTCCCCAGATCTCGTTTGCCGCGGCTTATTCAAGCATCTAGAACGAGTTCCAAGTGTAGGGTTTCGTGAGTTTTACAAAAATTACCTGTTTTTTTTTTACTAATTTTTTAGTTTAAACTATAGACGAGTGAGTGTTTTCCCCTTTTTTGTAAAAGTGATAATCTTGTTGGTAAATTTTCCTTTTGTTAGTTAGTTTAGTCTTTCCCCTCCCCCGTGTGTGTGAAGGTGTGTGCGATTTGGGCCTATATATTATTACCATGGCTGAGGCCCCTAAAACTTTCTTTTCCAAATGCACCGAGTGTGGCCATAAGCTATCCCTAGCGGATGGCCACACTGTGTGTATCTGCCTTGGGGTTGACCATCTCTCTTCGAGCTGCACAATTTGTGCAGCCTTCAACCCCAGGGCATTGAGGGACAGGAGGTCGAAGCTGATTCTAGTGGGACTTCTGCCCCCAGACTCTGCTTCGTCCTCTTCTCCCTCTGCGGCACCGGCTGTGACCGCAGCGGTCCTGCCTTCCATCCTTGCTCCCCTGACCGGGTCTCACCCTCCCAACGTGGCTTAGGAGGAGAGGGAATCCAGGAGGGAGAAAAGAAAGGAGAAGCACCACAAGCGGCGGGCTGAAGCTTCCTCTTCGGCTCCGCCAGCTAAACAGCCTCTCCTAGGACGTCCAGGCCTTCTCCTTCCCGGCTCCATTCACCTCAATTTTCCCCAGAGCCAGAGGAGGAGACCCGGTCGCCTTCGAGGTGGCACTCCAGGCCAGCCTTGGTGGCCTCGTCTAGATCGACCCGAAGTTTGTCCGATGCAGATATGGACCGGATGATGCATAGGTTTCTCCAGGCCCAACTGCAGATGGGAGTGCTCCTGCCTCCTCTCCTTCCAGGGGGGGGGAGCTCAACCCCATTTTTCTCCCCGATTGCTCCTTCTCCGACCCACTACCGGGGTTCGGAGCCGTCAGATCCAGGCAGCATCGGAGCCGGGGGAGGCTCGGCGCCGATAGTACACCCTACTTCGGCTCCATCCGCACCCTCGAGTTTGTCGGGTCCATTTTCGGATCTGAGCTCTCGGAGCCATGAGCTGATCTTCGGATCCGGAGGGGTCAGTGTGTCTTCAGCTCCATTTCGGTCGGAGCATACTGGCCCTTTGGATCCGATTGCATCGGCGCTGGCTCCAGTCCACATCTCTGATCCGAAGGGACTGCTCTTGGATCCTAGAGAGAGCAGTTCTCCTTCGGCGTAAGATGTTGTGGAGAGGGTCTTGTTAAGGGACTCGAGACCCCAGGCTCCTGCTGCGGTTCCACCCATCACTCACTCTCAGACGGGCCTACCTTCCATCACCCGGCCCCAGGGACAGCCTGCACCTACGTCCCAGATAGTTCCCTTAGAGGAACAGGATGTGGTTGGTGAGGCATCCTCGAACAGGCCCCCCCGAGGAGGTTCCTCACAAACGTAAGTGCAAGAGGAGGCACTTGGACTCACCCGAGTCCCTGACAGAGGACACAGACTTGGAGGAAGGGGAAGGTTCCCCAAGGTCACCCCCCCGAGGACATTATGGAAATGCTTCGTATTAGAGGGGGGTGGTCAGCCCAAAAACCTTCCTCCGATGAGTCTGTGTTTCTGGAGGCGTTTGACGCAGGCCTATCTACCTCTTGGGTGTCCCCTTCCGCTGATCCCCTGGTAGATCTGATCACTACCAGGGCATGGAAGGAACCGGACACTGTGGAACCCATACCAAAGAGACCAGACAAAATTCTCAGTCCACCCACAGATAGGACGGTCTGGAGCAAGGGTGCTCCGGTAGATGCCATGCCGGTGGCGGCTGCCACCAAGAAGGTACTAGCTCAGGAGAGTTCCTCGGTCCACCCTCCCGACAAGGAGTCTCGGACAATGGACGGCATAGGGAAGCAGATGATCGCTTCAGCCTTCTCAGTAAGGTCGCTGAACTATATGGCACGTGATACGACTCCAGCGGGATCTCATCAAAGAATACGCTGGGTCGCCCCCAGAGTCCATGTCGGCCGAGGATAAGAAAACATTTTCAGCTTGAATGGCCACTCTCAAGTCCATTTCGAACACTTCTATGCGGCTTCTTTCCCATGCCACGGAAGGAGCCGCTAGAGCTAGCGGAGCGGGCATTGTCTTACGGCGGCATGCTTGGCTCCGTCTCTGCGACTTTGCAGAACCCTTCAAGGCGTCCTTCGCAAATGCCCGCTTTGACGGCTCTTCGCTCTTTGGCAAGACCATCCGTGACACGCTGGTCCAGAGCGAGAAAGACGGGAAGACGTCTGCCGTCGGGATCCGCTTCTCAGCTACCCAGAGGTCCTTCTCCAGGAACCAAAGGGGACAAAAGAAGATGTGGTTCCGGAAATCCCAACAGTCCCATTTCGCTCAGGACCCCTCTTCCTTCAGAGGCAGAGGACAGTGTGGACGCCGGCCCAGAGGCAGAGGGGGGACCGAAGAATTTCGGGTCGAGAGAACCTTTTTCGGATTGGCCCGCACAGCAGCCCTGAGGGGTTACCCAACTGCTCCACTCTGGAAGCAGTCGGGGGGCGTTTCTTGAGGCACCTAGCAGTTTGGGAGTCCATTACAACGGATCGCTGGGTGCTTCGAATCATATCCAGAGGTTACACTATCCATATCCAGAGGTTACACTATCCCCTTTCTGAATCTCCCTCTCAAATCCCGGAGCCTCCCCGATGTCCCACCCAATCAGAGGGAGGCAGCAGCCACAGAAATAAAGCAGCTGCTAGAAAAAAGAGCAATCCAGCCCGTCCCCCAAGATCAATCCGGATCAGGCTTCTACCCAAGTTTTTTTCTGGTGCCAAAAAAGGCGGGGAACTTGAGACCAATCCTCGACCTGTCCACTCTAAACCTGTCAGTTGCCAAAGAAAAGTTCCGGATGGTCACCATTCAATCCATTCTCCTACTCCTGCATGACTGGATGTGCTCTATAGACTTCAAGGATGCGTACTACCACATTTTGATGGACAGACGATCCAGAAGGTTTCCTCCGCTTCTGGACTGGAGCCAGCCACTACCAGTTCAGGGTCCTTCCCTTTGGTCTCACCACAGCCCCCAGGGTGTTCACCAAAGTAATGGCAGTTGTAGCGGCCCACCTGAGGCTTCAGGGAATACAGGTCTTTCCGTACCTAGACGACTGGCTCCTGACCGCCCCCACCAGGCATCTACTCTGTTCAGCTTGAAATTACTTCCTTCACCTGGCCTCTCAGCTGGGAATCTCAATCAATCTCAAGAAATCCTCCCTTCAGCCAACTCAAACTTTGGATTTCATAGGGGCCAGGCTAGACACAAACCTGTTGAGGGCCTTCCTAACTCCGGACAGGCTTCGAACTTTGACACTCCATGTGCTGGCCTTCCTACAATCCCCAGCTCCTCCAGCGGAATTGGTCCTGAGGGCGCTAGGTTCCATGGCTGCAGCCATCAATCTGTCACCTCTAGCTTGTCTAAACATGAAGGTCCTACAATGGACCTTGCAGGTTCAATGATCCATCCTGCAACATCCGCTAAGTGCATCTATCTCCCTCAGCAAGGTTTGCAAGAAATCCCTACTCTGGTGGATCCAGTCCTCGGATCTCTGGGTGTCCTAGAGATGAGGGCGGTGCTTTTAGCGTTGCAAGCACTCCAGGCCCTTCTTCCCTTAGGGACAATTGCGATTCAATCAGACAACATGTCAGTAGTCTGGCATATCAACAAACGGGGAAACCAGATCCTATCCGCTATGTCGAGAGGCCATGAGAGTTTGGGAATGGGCGATCACCACCGATCGCTTTCTCATAGCAACGCACATTCCGGGTCGGTTGAACATTTTGGCAGACAGGCTGAGCCGAACCATCCTCTCACCTTACGAGTGGTCTCTGAACCCGAGAGTAGCGAAGCAAATCTACCTCAAGTGGGGTCAACCTTGCTGCGATCTATTCGCGTCGCCTTCGAACGCAAAGTGCAGCGAGTAGTTCGCTCTACTTCCCCCACCAGGGGAATCCCCCAGAGATGCTCTAGTCCATGTTTGGCCATCTGGTCTACTTTATGCTTATCCACTTCTTCCTCTCATGATAAAATTCTTGCAGAAAGCTCGTCGGTTGGGGAGCAGAGTGATCCTCATAGCTCCATTCTGGCCTCGTCAAACATGGTTCCCTTGCCTATGATCTCATCTAGTCAATCCTCCATGGATATTGGATCCCAATCCGGATCTGATATCTCACCCCCTGGGGTTGACAACCCCAAACCTGGACAATCTCAAGCTCAAAGCTTGGTTGATCCAGTTCCAATCATAGCTAGGACTCCCGGTATCTCCTCTTCCGTTAAAGCTATTTTAGTAGCCACTCATAAACCTTCTACTAGAAAGGTCTATAAGAGCAAATGGAAGCGTTTTTCGATCTGGGCGGAACATAGACATTTGGATCCCTTTACAGCCCCGATACCAGCTGTATTGGATTTTTTGTCATACTTATTTGATCAAGGTTGCCAGCATCCTCCACCGTCAAAGTACAATTAGCAGCAATTTCACACTTTCATGTGGGAAATGATCTCGGTTCTTTAGCTTCTTCCAAAATCTGCAAGACCTTCGTAAAGGGTACCTTCCTGTTAAGGCCTCCTGTTAAGGATGCAGTCCCTCCGTGGGATTTAACTCTTGTTCTCCAGGCTCTTACTGGCCCTCCGTTTGAACCTGCAGCTTCGGTGGATCTAAAATATTTATCTTGGAAAACAGCCTTTCTCATTGCTGTCACTTCGGCTAGAAGCGTTTCGGAGTTTCAAGCCCTTTGCTCCAAACCTCCATATCTGGTCTTTCATAAAGACAGAGTTTCCCTCAGGACCAATCCCTCCTTCTTGCCTAAAGTCGCCTCTGAGTCCAACATTAATCAATCTATCAATTTACCATTTTTTTTCCCCAAATTATCACAACAAAGGTGAATACAAATTACATTCTTTGGATGTGCACAGACAATTGAGGTTCTAGTTACACAGGACTGCTGAACATAGGAAATCTGAGCAACTCCTTGTATCCTTTGCTAAACCCTTTTTGGGTAAACCTGTGTCAAAAGCTACATTGTCCAGATGGATTTCACAATGTATACTTCCTGCATATAAGAGTTCTGGCCGACCAGAACCTTTTGGAGTCCATGTCCATTCCACTCGATTGGTTTCCACTTCTGCTGCCTTTTGGTCCAGGGTGTCCTTGGATGACATTTGTTCAGCGGCCACTTGGGCTTCATCCCATACTTTTATTACCCATTACAAGCTGGATATAATTTCCAGAGGGAGGGCGTCCTTTGGCTCTGCAGTGCTCCGGAATATTCTTCTATGAGGACCTCCCAAGTTTTTTGGTAGCTGGGGACTCTGTCCCACAGGTTGATGAACAAATGAAGTTAACAACTTCAGATAAAGAAGTTATGTACTCACCATAACGTTCCATCTGAGTAGGTAACTTCATTTGTCAGCAACCAACCCCCACCTCCATCCCCCTAACCTGTAGCTCGTCCTTTTAGGATCTTTGTGCTTCCTGTGCCAGATGACATCAGGTTAGGATGTTTAGTTGATCCTTTGGTTGTAGTATTCTATAATGCTAAGCAAACTCGATCTGAGGACAGAGAGGGATGGCAGGGGGTTATAGGTAAGGGGGAGGAGCTTGGAGCTCGGATCTTAGCTGAATAAAGTTGCCGGCTCGGATCCGATTCAGATCCGATACCCACAGGTGCTGATAAATGAAGTTACCTACTCAGATGGAACGTTATGGTGAGTACATAACTTCTTTTTTCTACACTGGAGTGTTAGCAGGAAACGTTTCATTGTTATCTCTATTTGCTCTGAGGCTGTTAAGAACCCTCTGAGAATGTTGGAGTGCATTTAAATCCTGAATTGGGTTCTGTGTCACAACCATGCAATCAGTGACAAACATGAGCAACCAAGTGATTACATCATACAGTTACTAGCTATCCTGTTATTTGTGGGGAAGACTGATGGTATTCTATGCAATGGTTCTATTCTGAGAAGAAACATGCTCTGACTTAAAAAACTGCTTCTTCTATTAGTCTAATGGTTAATGCAAATGGGATGTGTTCAGGGCAGAATTGTTAAAATAACCAATACCGGAGACAAATGTCAGTGGTAACAGCTATCCTGTATGAAGCTTTTTTTCCCCAAAGAACCATTCTCACTGAGATCCTCCATTATTTAGAATACCAAATGTGTGATTTAACTGTGCCGTGTCACAGATCATTAACGTATAACTTGCTATCCATGGGCAGCTTCAGCTGTATCTGCCCAATTTCAGGTGTTGCTGAATATTTGTCCATGACAATAAAATAATTCTGCTTCATGTTGTCATAGCAGTGGGAACCTCATTTGTGGTTTAATTTTTGGGAGACACAGTACTCCTACTTAGCCACAGGCTACTGTACTTTTTTTAATGGGGAAAACATTTTTTGTTTTTGTAACTGAAATATTGCTTTGGATGTGTCTTCTCCCATCTTCCTTTGGTTTTCAGGAGGCACTGTACAGTGTGGCGTAATGATGATGCATGCTTAAGAGCTGTGCCCTGGTCAGAATACTATGCTTTCCTTGGTAGGCCTTAGTGTCGCCATTTAGTCCTTGGCTCCCTGACCTACACCAATTTTCACTTAAGTTGTAGCACCGAAACTGCTATTATCCCAACAAGATGGGTGAGCCTGCTTCAGCTGTTCACTGTCCTCCTCCACCTGGAGCAAGTTATTGAACCTAGGTTGTATTTGGCCTTTCCTTCACTCAGCATTATAGAGATGGCTGGATGCAGTTTTGAATTAGTTTTGCTGCTGGCATAAAAAGCTTGAAGCATGAAGTTTTCTTCAGATGTTTTCCACACTGGGTATATATTTTTTAATATTTCATTTGTTAGAGCAGTTTTTAATAGTTACTATCCTCTTACCATATTACGTCAGTCTTTGTCCACCATCTCTGCTCTCTGTGAAGCATAAACAGCTTTAGGTAGCAGCAAGACGAAGACTTAGAATGGGTTCCTAAGGAGGAAAAATTACATTTTCAGAAGTTAGAAGTAGGAAACCATTTTGATATGATGGGGAAGCAACCCTCTTCTTTTCTGTGACTATTCTAAGGGTAAGAGCATTTCAAAGTTGCTGGCAGCCCATAACCATTATTCCCACTATGCTCTAAAGTGGAAGACTTTTTTTTTTTCAGGCATGAGCCTGATCTGTGGTAAAATATTTACATTCAGTAGGGAAGAGAGGTGTTCCTTAATTTCTGAGGGCCATACAAATGATGCTTATAAAAGTACAGCTGCAGGAAATTCATCCTGAGATTAATGTATCAAATTATCCCAGATCCTGGTGAATGTCCTCATCCACTTGTGATGGTTTTTACCAATAGATGAACAAATTCTACTGTTTTCTTCCTAGCCATTGCCAGATACTTTGCTAGAGTGGGCCTCCTCCACTGCACAGTTGGGTAGTTGACCTGTGTATGACAATGCTTTTCTCGCATTGTTGCATAGACAGTGCGTGCGCATTTAGCTATACTTTTTATCTCTTTTGAAGATAATGACTGTAGAATGTAACAGGTGAAAACTGGTTGGGGAGGAGGAAGGGATGTTTTGCTGGAGAATTTCCTGTCTGAACAAATTGTCATTGTTTGCAGTCTATAGTTTACAGAGAGTGACTTTAAAGCTTCTATTTATCAAGTGTTTCTTCGCTTCTTGCTCTGTGTGTAACGTGCTGTAAGATAGTTTGTAAAATAACTCTGAGTTTCGTTTAAAGAAAATATGAAAGGTGGCACAGAGAGTTAGTAAGCTGGAGATATTTTAATTGATTTGAATAACAAAAGACAAACGCTGGTATCCACCCTTCTGTTTTTAGTCTACGCTAGGGCCACAGCAGTAGAAATACCTTCAGAGAAATTGAATCGAGACAAGGGGATGGACAAATTGGTTGGAGTACTTAATGAATGTGCCCTAGGGAACAAAAAGACCAAGGCTTTGTGGTCACATTGTTTGACACTTTAGGGGCTCTACTGTTTGTCTGACTACGTAGCTGAGTTAGAAGAATGTAATCACATGTTAAAGTGTAACCGGATAGTTCCTGATGCAGTAATGGCTTTTAAGTTACTGGATATGCTTATGTAGATGCCCAGGAGAAACAGTATTAGCAAGACAATTGAAAAAAGCACAATGCTGCTTTCTTCAGTGTCCAGAAGCACAGCACATCTTGACAAGAACCATCTGATAGAACATTTTTCTCATTCCAGTTCCCTGGACATATTCGGCAGGGATGTGTGTGTGCTTGCCAAATTTCATTCCATTAGTCAAAAGACTTCACACAGACCTGAACGAGTAAAGTTATAGTCAGAACTGTTGAACCGTGTAATATTGTGCTGTGTTCCAAGGAGTCTGTCATTAGTACTGCATATGCACACACTGACAGTTGTTTGTGCAGTGGAAAAAATGGGAGTGTAACATAACCTGCAGACCAAGCTGTAACAGTTTTCAAGCTTGAGAGTGGAAGAGTTGTACAGTCTACAAATAGAGTAATACTTCAAGCAAAAGTTGTTCAGGCAAAGTATTACACTGAAACAGATGTGGTTTCGATATTGTTTCCCCTGTCGTGCAGTAAAACTTCTCTGAAAGGAGCTGAGCCATGTTGGGCATGACATTTGATAAAGTTGCAATATTTAAGCTTGAGACTTGAGTTAACTTCAGGACATGCCTATATTAATATCTGTTGTAAATAAATTGTAAACCGTCTAGTTTAAAGTGAGATTCTGATAATTACAGAAGATGTAAGAAAAGCAGAGAAGCAAAAACTGTTAGAACTTCACAGCAGATTTGAATGTCTGTTGACAAATTTCAAAACCTGCTGGTTAGCACACACATTAGAAACTGAATGTACATATTTTCTGATAAGATTGCAAGCACTTGTAATCGTGCATAAAACAGTGCACTTACACTAGCTACAAGGCATAATGAAATGTTTACTATGAGCTTGCACAAGCTATAGTTGCATATGCACTTCACATAGTCTATCTTTTTATTTGTTTCATTACAGGAAGATTTGTGACCACAGACAAAACTTCCTGGTACAGGGGAAAAAACTCATGAAATAGTGTTCACACACTGCCCTTGGCACTATATAATGACTGTAGATAATTCAACAGGGAAGAAATAATAAGTCTTTGGCTGAGAGTTTCAACATTTGAAACTTTGAACAGTTGCATGTTGCCCATGGAGTGTTGGGCATAGACACACACTTAAGGAAATTTTATTAGGTGAAGAACAAAACTAAAGGTGCAAATGGGGAGATTGCTACAAACAGGACTTTAATGTCAAATAACTGCATGCATAATCTGCATAATTATAGGCCATAACAGCTGATGTATAGACAAAATGCGTCTTACAGTTAGTATTGGTGTATATATATATATATATATATATATATATATATATATATACACACATGTATATAATGCTTGCATAAAGTTTACAAAGCCTTATGAATGCAGTTAATTTTTTTTTTCAAATTAAGTATAGAGTGGAGGAGGATGCCTACTGTATTCTAAGCAAGTATATTAGTCAGATTGGAGTAGTCTTAAAATTGCCATTGGACTAGACACCATGATGGTCTCATTGAGGGATGTGTGTGTGTCTGCCTGTCAGCTGTTCAAAACTTTTGAAAGTGCTTGCACACAATAATTATGGAGATAGTTTGAAGGGCAGTGTTCTACAGTGGGCATTTCTGACATGTTGAATGGTTGCTAGATGCAAACTTTGTAGTCAAAGGTCTTGAAAGAGGGAACCAGAGGTAGCAGTGATAATGAATGTGCTGCTAAAAAAGTACATCATCCGTCTGTAGTATGAATGCCTTTATCTAGTTAGGGTTGATCAAAGCTACTTGGATAGAGAAAGTGACTTTTTAAAGCAGAAATCCTTGGTCATGCCGCAAAAGAAATGATAAGTATAACTGTTGTGATATGCAGTATACTGAACTAAGGAAATTCCTATGACTGTAGGATGGCTGATTAGGATTGAAAATCCTATTTATCCAGTGGATAGTAGACAGGATAGCCCAGATCCAGGTGTGAGGATGTATTTTTTAATGGCATAAAAGTATAATGAACCAGGCAGATGAAAAAGCAGTATTTTTTTTTAGTTAAAGATGTAGGACAAAAATTTGAAATACATTGGGTGTGTATCCTTAAGGGAATACTTGATTGTGATTCTACCAATAAGGCGTGAAATCAAAATTGTTGGATATTTTTAAACAACTTCCATATTTTCGCAAACTACTGCTGTTGAAATCGGTAGGAATATGGGACTTGGAGTGAGGGATAAGGATATGTCTTTTTGCCCCAAGTTTGTGCAAAGTCAGAGATGGTATATTTAAAGATACCTTCCAGCCATTTGTGGGGGGGTAGGTTTGATCTTCTGTATAAAAATACCTTTTTAACATGCATTGTTTCCTAGCACAATGTTATGTTTATAAATCCCTGTAGGCCTTGTGGCAGAGCTTAGCTAGTGCTTTGTCGGAACTCAGTCTTTTAAGAACTTCCTAAAAGCTTCCACTATGCTCCTTGGAAACATTGCCTTGCCTATGTGTATTTTTTATCAAAACAAGATAAGTTACACCCTATGGATATTAACTCAACTTCATCATTCTTATAGGGACTTGAATTTCTTTTGACATGTATGGTCTGTCTCCCATTGAGGCATACTTGCGGGGATGTTTTGGCGACTGGAAAAAGGTCTGTAGAGTGGCTTGGGTATGTAGATAAAACTGTCTACATTGTGGTGATTGATATTGTCCATTAGTAGCTGCTGTTAATCTACTTAATTTGTTTTAAGGAAGAATTCACATAGAAAAGAACAGCACAGAAAAAATAATTCAGTGTTAAGATTAACCAAATCTGTTATATTCAGCAAAACTTAGGCTGCTTAACCTAAGAGGAGACTTCATTTTATCAGCTGAAAGCACTAAAATTAGGACAGTGGCTGTTAGAGTAAAACATGGGAGATTTGTTATTTTTATTATTTTTGAGACGGTCTGTATATTTTATGTGTCTGGTCCTTCAGTACATTTTGTTTCTCTGGTTCCTTCTTAGGCCTAATGTTTCTAAAATGTAAGGAAAGGAACCTAGTTGGGGAAATGGTAGGAAATGATTTGCCTAGTACTTTTTCTGTTTGTAGCTTAAAAGAAGGTCTTAAATAAAGCATCCCTCATAAAAAGTGTTTTGCATTGTGCATTTTATTGTAACACTGCACACCATCTTAGATTCCTGCTTGCTACCGGACTTCATTCTGGCCGTCTTGAGGTTGAAATAGTTTCATTTCAGCATTGATGAAGGTTTACAAACCAGAACCTGACCTGATTTTGTAGCAGCCCTCACCAGTAACGGTCACCCAGCATCATCATTGTAGTCAGTTGCAGAACCGCGGGATACAGATAGCATTGTCACCATTTCCTTTGTTTCTATATGACTCTACTTCACTAGATTAGTGTTGCAAGAAATCACTAAATCTTAGTACATCTTTAAGCAAAGGAAGAGATTTCCTTTGCCATCAAGAATGGAGGCGGGTCAGGGGACATGACAGACAACTAAGAATGCTGTTTCTGTCCTCCCTTTAGGGATATCTTTTTGATCATGTAAAAGACAATGGATGATGATATTTTCATGGACCGCAGCCAACTCCACAGCTCTTAAAATCTTTACTGTCAGTTTGGAGGAGCTGATTTAAGTTGAAATCTGTGACTATTACATACCTCTCAACTGTACAGATTTTCGCAGAATGCCCAGATTTTTTCTCATATTTTTGGTCTGTTCCTCAAAATTTGTGATTTACTGGGATTATCTGAGGACTGAAGTCACTAAATGATGATATACGTTTGTGTTTTAGACTTTATATCCTTCAGAAAATGCATGGTAAAACAAATTGTTATTCTAGCAGCTTTCTAAGTTTTTAAGAGCAATAAATATGTCCCTATTTTTGAGCTTTTGTTCCCCCACTCTGTGAGGCTTAGTCCAGATTTTTTGCGCTAAGAGGTGGAGATGTATGGTGACTAATGGTTTGCAGCTTAATTAAGTGCCTGTAGGTTAGAATATTGGATGTGCTGTGAACATTGATCTTTTTGGAAAACCCTATTCAGTTAACTGTCCGCAGGTTAAGTGAAGTAAGAGTTGAGATTTTTCATTGGTACTGAACAGATACTACAAAACTATCAAGGAGTGCAGCAGAAATTCAAGTAAAGAGCACCAGACAATTCTCTAGGCACCTATTCTTTCATGTCAGTATAGGCAGTGAAAATTCTAGCAAACAGAAATACTGTCAAGGTATGGGCACCTCCTTACAAAATTGTTTTAAAATATCTGACTTTCATAGTGGCAGAAGGTAGAACAACTAACTTATGTTTCACATCCCCCTGCATGACAGTTAAATTGTTAACACCTGTGGGTGTGGAGTGTCACACCTCTGGCAGCCTGCACACGTCCTTGCATTCCAGAAAAAATCAACTTAAAAAGAAGATAAGCAAATGTAAATATTCCGAGAACATAAAAGCATTTAAAATTGTACACACAGCGATTTATACATATAACAATGGTATACATAGGAATGTTATCTGTAAGATGCATTCTTTAGGGTGATAATAGCCTGTGCATTCATAAACTGTTCATAAATACTATAATGTATTATAATGCACATAAACCCAAAGGTATATTTTTCACTAAACTTTCACAAGCAAATAGTGGTATATTGGACACTGTACATCCGAGACATATTGTTAGAATATTTTTTAACCAGACAGAAGCTTTCACACGACAACAAGATATTTCTCTCTGTGTACAAGTTTATTGAGATATGTATAGAAATATGAAAATGTGTGCTTAATTGTATAATTGGAAATGTAAATAACACTGAATATCTCTCAAGATTTGCAACTTACAGTGCAAATATCAGTGACAGTTTTACAATATTGAAGGTTTCACCTGATGCGTTGCAGTAGTTTCCAAGTCACTTGTTTTTTGAGGTAGTAAGCACTTGTAGAAATATTGCTTATTTTCATAATTACTGACAAGTAACTAACAATATCTCCAGAGCAGTGCGATTAACGATGAATTTTCCAGTCTCCCATTATAGCATTTCACACTCTACCCCTCAAAAGCAGGTTTGTATCTCATTTATGACAGTATGAACATAAATATGAAAATATGAATAATAAGTGGCAAAAGTGATTCATTTCTTTACTGTAGGACACTCCAGATTAACAGTCGGTGTCATTTTTGTTGATAAGCCCTTACCTTTTCTAATCCTGCCTATTACTAGATAGTTGGTTGCATAGTTAGAGAAACTAGATCGCAAAAGGTCTAGACCCCATAAAGAACTATGGGTGTTAACTGGAAATATCCAAAAATTGCTATAGACTTAAATGAGTTGAAAGGGGGAGCTAGGCAGTTTCAGGCTTCATTTGTTCTGCATGGTAAACATTAATCCTGACAGGTGAGAAATGGACAAGTTACATATTGGAGAGCTAGAAGAGTAATGTATTTTGCTTTAATTCCCAATAATTCTACAAATCAGAGAACCGAATGGAGTTAGATCTTCATATAGTCTTTCAAAAGTGTACTATCTAGTGCACCATGGAGAGCATATGTGGGCCTTCTTAAACTCTCTCAAAGGAAAACAGTCTAGAGCATTTTGTTTCTAGAAAAAATAGGAATGAGATGCTCATTTGATTTCTTTGTTGTCAGCTAGTTCATCATTTATATGAAATTTTAGAATGTACACACCACAGCTGATGGCTTTAATTTCTGTAGGAGTTAAGATTTGCCTTCTGAAATTGCAAGTTGCCTGCTTACACCCAAAAATCAGAAAGTAGCAAAAAATTTACTTGATTTTTGTGTCTTCAAATAGCACTTTGTCATAGATCCCCTTTTGACTCATTGGATATTTACAGTATAAATTATTTAGTAGCAATGGTAATTTTCTCAAATACAAGCCAGCTCTGCTGGCATGGAAGGATAAAGTCTTGACTGTGCTCCAAGTGACCTGCATTTGATTAGCAGATCAGGTGGTTGGTGGAGTTAGCAGGATGGGGCAGTGGGGAGGAGCAGGACATATACAGCCACAATCCCTCACTGGAGGGATAGAATCTCTGTTCACATCCTTTGGATCAACAAGCCACCACCTGGTGGAAGTCCTCTTTAGCAAGTATACAGGAGTGTGCACTTACAGGGGGAAGGTGGAGTGGTCCTATGTAGTGATACAGGCAGATCACCTCCCCGTACACATACACAGGTCTTGCAAACTGTCTTATTGCTGGGATGCCAGCAATGACATAGGCAGTCCTCATGCCTTCCTGCATGATGGCCCCTCTGGATGACTCTCACCCCTCTACTGGTATAAGCCTCCCTGCTCACCTTACTCGTGTACTAAGCCTAAACCTACATTACTACAAAACTTTCACTAACAGTACCACACCACTCATGGCCGAGCATACTTACGCGAAAATGCTGTTCACCGAAACAGCATTTTCACATAAGTATGCTGTTGTGGAGGCTGTACTACAGTGCGGATAAGGGAAGATTCCCTTTTCCCCACTGTAGTGCAGTCTTGGAGTGAGAATTTTTTTTTTTGACACGTTTTAACAAAAGCGCTTTTTCGGTAAAAGTGCTTTTGTTAAAATGTGTTCGACTATTGCAGCTTCGTGCTAGTCCTAGATATATATATATATATATATATATATATATATATATATATATATATATACATACACACACACACACACACACACACACACACACACTCACTAGATGATTTTATCAAAGGCTGAATCATGAAGGGTTAGAAAAAAAACACTAACACCACTAAGAATCACAAAATATTGAATACTTCTATCCCAGTTTAAAAAAAAAAAAAAAACCCATCACTAAATTCTAGTTACAAATCCAAGGGCAGGTGTCATCGTGGTAGTGGTACAGCTAAACTGTTTTTAGTAACATAATGTGTAAGGTTAGGGTTCACCCCTATCTCTCACCCTACAGATTATATTACTAAAAAACATTCCCTAACAGTACCATTACACAAGGCAAAAGGACACTGAACATACACAATACCAAACATACAAAACAGTAAATATATCCCCTTACTCTAACCTTAACCTGCAAACACTTGCACATACACACTCCTCTGAATCCTTTCAGTCCAATATTCATTTTCCTGCACATTCTTACTTGTGGACTGTAGAAATGAGCAGTCAGTAATTTGTGCATTTGCTTATTTGACAGTTTGTCTGTTCAGTCTTTTTTTATTCCCACCAACACTTTGTAGGCAAATGTGAATTTGCTCCTTTTAATTGTAACCATAAGTGTTTTTGTGGGAATACATTCATTTGATCGAGCTAACATTGCTCGATCGGGTATAACACAGAGTGTTATTAAATTTTTTATTGCTTACCAGTCGGAATGTCGCACAAAACACTGAATGCGACGTTTCCGACTGCTCTACCACTTAAACAAGTGCTACCATGGGTCAAAAAGGGGGGGATATTTTACGATTCTCAACAGTTGCGATCGCTTTTTTGAGGTTTTGCTGCACTGCTTTCGACCGTATTCCGATCTGCCATCCACCGGCCGATCAAATGCATGTATACCGTTTTTGTGTATGTATTACATGCATTTGTCAACAACAAACAAGGGCTGACGTGGTCTTTCATCCTCTTCCAGTAAGCCTTAAAATATCAGAGGAGTTTTTCAGCACCACACATTTTGTCTGGATCTCTAAAGTCACCTTTCCTAATCAGTTTCATTAATGAGAACTGGACTTTGTATAGATCAGGGCCTGCTTTAACATTAAAGAATACAACAGTAGACACCTTTATATTTTATGATTAAAACAAAAGTACCAAATATTACTCTCTAACCATGGATGATGATGGGTTTACCAAGGATGACTTTGCAATGAGAGCTGGACAGGAAGGATCATTCAGGCATTTTCTTCATAGCCCCTAAAAGTCAGATCATCAAATATGTCTTTACTCCTGTAACTTTTCCTTCTCGTCACTCTTGCTACTGCATTTTCTAATTTTCTTCAGTAATTATTTCTGATATTAAAAAAGGCATTGTTGCTTAGTATGGCACCTAGATCTCAGATTCTTTCATCTTTGTGGATGCGTTAACAAAATCTCAAACTTTCAGGCATCACTGACATTTCAGAAGAAAAGAAGTAATCTAAGAAAGAAAAAAAATCTGCTGAAGGAGAACATTTCTCTATTGACAAAAATTTCTCACTATTCTGCTTTAGTTCAACACTTGGGTCTGATGTACATTTCTGGCTGGATTCTGAAAAAGTTGGGATAGAGTAACAGAAGACCTCAACCATCCTTCATCATTGTTCAAACTCTTAGCACAAGAAATCTGGACAAAGTCAAAAAAATAATGGGATACAAAGACCCCAAAATAGGAACAAATTTAAAATATGTTGCTCTTATAAACTTAGAAAGTTGCTAAAATAAAAGGTTTTGTGCTAATGGCGTTTTTGAAGAATATAAAGTCTGAAACACAAATGTCTGCTATTATTTAATGACCTCAGTCCTCTGAAAACCACAAATTTTATGAGGAACAGACCAAAAATATGAGGCAAAAATCTGGACATTCTGTGAAATTCTTGACAGTTGGGAGGTATGGTTCAAACCTAAAGTTCGACTTCACTGCTGGGGTAACATATTTAGTGAGGAATGGAGTATTCCACAGACTTCCTAACACCAGAGGCACAAGACTATGAAGTTCACATTGTACCAGGAACAGGTAATGAGCCCCAATAAAGATAAGGAGTGCTGTTGGACTTTGTGGCCGCGGTGGTGCAGCGGTTAGTGTTGTTGCCTTACAGCAAGAGGTTCTCCTGTTCGAGTCTCAGCTGGAGCACCTTCTGTGTGGAGTCTGCATGTCGTTCCCATGATCGAGTGACGTCTAAAGACATGCAGGTAGGTGCGTGCGTAAATACGCTGTGTCTTCTTTGGAGGTTGTCCATCGGGCTGGCAAATTGGCACCTTAAAAATTCACTGCCAATCATTAGCGGATGTGAGTACTGCTGTGGTGACCCCTAACTGGGAAAAGCCAAAAGAAAAAGAAGTGCTGTTGGACTTTAGTAATCTCCTGTTTTATCCAACTAGTACGGTTTACACCTTGCCCAGAGTACATAAGGAATGGCTTGCAAAAACCACTAGGCATGCAAGTGATACCCCCATCAGACTCGCATCTTGCTTCAAAACAACTCCACATTTTTTAGAATTGGTACTGCTGGCATACAGGTGAAGCTCTTCTTAAGCCACAGTGGTCCATAGACTTTCATGGGAACTCGTAATACTCTGAAGTTCTGGACTGGCATGCCAGTGTAAAATTTCAAAGTAATGAGGCATAGTAAGACAGATTCCCCTCTCAGAAGTGGATATAGGGCTCCAAAGGTTTTCATTAGCCAATGTAGCTTGAGGGCTTTGGCATCGAGTTTGCTTGGTATTTTCCCCTGAATAAATTTCGTTAGAATCCCACATTTGCAGCTCTGGCTTATGCTTCTAACAGACAAGATATGATTTAATAAAAGTATTTTTGGCTGGAAGGATTCTTCCATGGTGAAATGGAATGAGTCATAACTGTTTCATAGAAGAATTTAAGACCCCCAAATCTAAGAGAGTATTGCTTCTTTTGGAAGCTGTTTAATTGTAAGGAAACTGACGTCATACTTTTGAATTATCAGCAGCACATCATATTTCAAATGATTATCTCTGCAAATGTTGAAAGTAGTGTAGAATTGCAGATACTGTCTTTTCAAGGGGTATATAACTTTTTAGAAGACCGTTGTGTAGTGAGCACTCTGGTACTGGTAAAATGGTTTCTGCTTCAACTTTTAAATAAGTGATTTACTTCTCAGATCCCTGTCCCATTCTTCAGAAGTAAGACAAAGATTATTGCACTGTCCTGATTTCCAGTGGCAATTTGTATGTTTATCATAAAGATCACTGCTCCAGAGATGATTTCTTTTCTGTAAAAGAAGAATAGCTGCATGTGGAGGTCCATCCTTCCTGCAAGATTTCAAGAGAAGTTAAGGACTCTTAGTTGTTTGTCTTTGTAGAATGTATCAAAAGAAGTCCAAATAAGATTTCACAAACTGAATTAATTTATACTTTATCACTTGTTAGGAAAGCCTTTTTCTGAGGAGGGCACAATGCATTATGCTAGGACTTTGGTAGCTTCTGCTGCTACCTAATGAGAGTATTTCTGAGGCACGTTTTTTTGTAATCTTTGATCTGTTGTCAATTTTCATTCTGTCCCCAGCTGTTGGGTTTGGATCTGATTCTTGGATCCAACTTGGCCATTACTTTAGCTTGTGGCCACCAAAAAGCTCTTGAACTCCTCCCTTACCCATAATGCACCAAGCCCTAACATACCTCAGATCGCATTTGCCGATTTCACGAATAGACCTGGTCATCTTGAGCAGTAGAGCGATATATATTGGACAGCTCTGATCCAATTTCCACCTTGGATAGGTTGCCTTCAAGGCAGAGGGAACCAATGGGCCAGAAGCCTGGCTTCTCAGCTCCATTGTCTTCCTTCTTCCTGGAGTGATCTGCCTTTGAAGTAGTGAAGTGTGTGTTCTCTCCTCTGGCAGGATGAGATGGATCCTACCCCCCTCGGATCTTCCCTCTGGGTCCCAGATGTCGCTGTGCCTTGAAGCCACATCATTCTACGCCACAGGGATAGCCAGCTCAAAGTCTCCAGGCTACTCAGCAGGCCATTACACACACTTTCGATACTTCACTGGAGCATCCCACTGATGAAGTCCGTAGGAAGAGGAAATGCAAGAGGAAACACTTGGACTCCTCTGAGGAGTCAGTCACCAAAGATGCTGATTTCAATGAAGGAGAGGGGTCCCCAAGATCACCACCAGAAGGATGTCTCATTTGGAGACATTCTTGAGATCCTTAAGCAGAGGGGTTGTTGGTCCTCTAGTATCCTTTCCCCAGAGGAATCTGTATTCCTGGAAGCCTTTGGACCTGGCCGTCTAACTTCTGGGTTACTCTGCCCACCAGTGAGCTCATTGACTTTATCTCTTGATGGGTGTAGAAGGAGCCTGACTCAGTTGAGCCAGTCCCCAAGAAACCAAATTGGATTCTGGCTTCTCCTATAGGTAGGGAATACTGGAGGAAGGTAATGCCCGTAGATGATATGGCTATGGTGGAGGCCACAAAGGAACTTGTTGAGGAAAGTTCCTCTGTCTATCTCCCTAACTGAGTCTAGGGCATTGGACAGATTTGGGAAGTGTGGGCATACTTCAGTGACTTTTGCCCTTAGATCGCTGAACTATCTGGCACACTTTGAAACTACAAAGAAATTTGATAAAGGAACTGTCAAAATCCCTTTCGGAGATCAATACTGCCAAGGCTCATACTTCTGTCTCTTCTCAGTTGGGTATCCTACAGGCTATTTCTAATTCATCCACGTGGCTTATCTCGCATGCAGCTGAAGGTGCCTGAAGGGCAGCGGGCTCAGGCATTTCCATTAGGAGACATGCCTGAATGCGCATGTGTGATTTTTACGAACCCTTCAAGTCCTCGTTCATTAAAGCACCCTCTGACAGCAGTTTATTTGGCCCTAAAGTTAAAGGTGTACACTGCAAGTGTTAAAAAGATTGGAAAGACCCTGTCTGCAGTGGGCATGCCTTTTTTGACTCCTCAAAGATCCTACTGTAGGACTCGATGAGGAGATCAAAAAATGTGGTTCAAGAAGTCCCAGGATCCTTGCCATGATCTACGTGGAGATAGCTCTGCCAGAGTGGGGGGGGGGGTAATAGATGGTGATGCCAACATGGCAGAGGAGGCCCACGGAAGCAGGAGTCCAAGAGATTCCTTCTCTGATAGATCCTATCAGCTCTCCTGCAAGGAGCCCCAGTTGTCCACCTCTGGAGGCAGTCAGGGGTCATTTATATCTGCACCAGAGAGCCTGGTTAAATATAGCAAAAGATACATGGGTGCAGAGGATTATTTATAGAGGTTATAAAATTCCCTTTTTCCTACCACCTCCACCTGTGTGCAAAATTCCCGATGTTCCGTCCAGTCAGAGGAAAGCAGCAGCACTAGAAATACAAAAGCTGCTAGAAAAGTTATCCAAGAGTTCCAACCAGACCAGATAAAATACAGAACTTACTAAAGATTGTTTTTACTGCCAAAAAAAAACCAGGACTGGAGATCAATTCTAGATCTCAGTGAATTGAACAAAGCAGTTTGACACACAAGAGTTTGGGATGGTCATGGTTCCCGTCCATTTTGCCTTTTCTAGTCAAGGACGACTGGATGTGCTCAACAGACCTTCAGGACACATATTATCACACAAAAATGAACAGGCAATCCAGAAAGTATTTACGCTTTTGGCTGGGAGCCAGACACTACCAGTTCAGAGCACTGCTTTTTGGCCTCACCACAGCCCCCCAGGGTGTTCACCAAATGCATGGCACTGGTGGCAGCTCACTTGAGACTGCAGGGATTCTGAGTGTCTCCATATCTAGATGACTGGTCATTACTGCCACAACTAAGCATCTAGTAATAACAGCAAGATATCAGGTATTCCCGACTTGCTCCCTTCTGGGGATAACCATAAACTACAAGAAGTCTGAGTTACAACCATCGCAAACATTGGAATTTATAGGAGCAGTTTTCAACACGGTTTCATTGACAGCATCTCTTCCTCTCTCAAGAGAACAGACTATCAGATTCCAGATCAGAAAAATTTACAGTACCACAATTTCAGCCCATTTAGTTCTTAAAGCTTTTGGGTCAATGTCAGTGGCCACAATTTTAGTTCTTCTGGGAAAATTTCATATGAGAATTCTTCAATGGATGTCAGCAACACAATGGCCAATTCTTTATCAACCCATGTCAATCCAAATAAGAATTACTCAGGCATGCAATAGATACCTTTGGTGGTGGACTCAATCAGATCAAACTCTTCAAGGTAGCCCTTTTGTTTTCCCTCAGCCCAAGGCTGTAGTGACCACAGATGCTTGCTAGATTTGGCTGGGGGGGCACTTCCTGGTGAACGCTGTCCAGGGCACTTGGTCCCTTGAAGAAGCCAGTACGCATATCAATGACATGGAAATGAGAGCGGTGCACTTAGCATTGCAGGCTTTCAAGACAATTGCAATACAGACAGACATGTCAGTTTTCTGGTACATAAACAAGGGGGGAACCAGGTCTTATCCTTTGTGTCAAGATGCCCTCAGTGTGTGGCAATGGGAAAACTCTTCCAAACACTTTCTGATAGCAATGCACATTCTGGGGAAGTCCAACATGACAGCAGACAAATTGAGCAGGTCCATTCTATTACCTCACAAGTGAATGTGACTGAAATAATTTTCTTTTAATAGGGCCAGCCTTGCTGCGATCTTTTTGCTTCTCCCCTAAACAACAAGTACAGCAGCTTCTTTGCCCTTATCCCCCCACCGAGGGAATTACCAAGGGATGCTGTACTCCACAATTGACCCCCTGTCTCCTTTATGCTTACCCCTCCAATTCATTCCAAAATTTCTGCAGAAAGCTGTCTGGTAGAAGAGCACAGTCATCCTCATTGCACCATACTGGCCTTGACAGATTTGGTTCCCCTTCCTTTTGCCTCATCTACTTTACCCACCGTTGATTCTGGACCTCCTGTCACACCTGACAGGCATGATTCATTCAGATATTTCAAACCTCAATCCATCAGTGTGGGTTCTCCAATTCCATTAATAGCCAGACAGCCAATGCTCTCTTCTCCCATCTGTCATATACTTCTATTTTCCCATACGTTTTCTTAAGGCTTCTACAAGAAAACTTTATAGGAGTAAATGGAAAAGGTTTGTTTTTTGGACACATCAAAAACACTTTGACCCCTTCTCGCTCCCATACAGGGTGTTCTTGAGTTTTTGGCAACGATTTTTAATGAGGGAGCTAGCTTCTCAACAATTAGAGTTCATTTACTAGCAATTTCCAACTTTCATATTGGGTTTGAAAATTCTTCCTTGGCTTCAGCTAAGCTTTGCAAGACCTTTTTGAGAGGCACCCTCCTGCTGAGGCCTCCCTATAAAGACCCTACTCCACCATGGGATTTATATGTGGTACTGCAGGCCTTAATTGATTCCCCTTTTGAATTAGCGGCAAAATGTGATTTTAAATTTCTGTCTTGGAAAACAATTTTTCTAGTGGCCATTACTTCAGCGAGAAGAATTTCAAAACTTCAAGTTTTGTCTTCCAAACCTCCCTACTTGATGTTTCATAAGGATAGAGTATTGTTATGTACCAGACCTTCTTTTCATCCTAAAGTGGTGTCAGAATCCAATATTACAAACCAAAACTGGAAAACTACACATGAACGGTTAACTAAAAATCATCAGGACACAGCAAACACTTTATCTGGAGCTAAATGTTATTTAAAAAAATGGCAGTTAAGCTCTTTCATCCCAAATGGACCTTCATCAGAACTGCCATTAGCTAAAACTAACACACTTGTATACCACTCAAAAATCATGTGATTTAATAAGTAACTCATACTGTTCAAATTATTTATTTAAATAAATACACAGGAGTAGGTAAGATCCAAACACCTCTTATATTTCAAAATTGCATAAACATAAATGCATAAACATATACGTAAGTAAAAGATGTCTAACAAGGTAACATTATTTCCTATAACTTTATAGCTACAAACTTTTAAGTTTAAGTACCAGACTTATGGAGCGAGCCTCATTTAAACCTGGGGCCATTTGGGCATTAAGTTGCCACATTAATTCCCTCATTAATAAATGTTAATCTATATTAATGCCCCTAGGGTCTCTCTTAACTTGCTCCATGACCCTATATTTAAAATAATATGTTGGGTAATGTTGAATGTGTCTTTATAATACATTAGTAACTTTGCCCTTTTTAGCATCTAGTTCATGTTCATATATTCTATCCGTCAATTTCTTAGAAGTTTTACCTGTATAAAAAGCAGGGCATAAATTACAACATGTTGCATAAATCGCTCAACTAGAATCACTATTATGATACCCATAAGACTTAAAAGTCACCCATTAATATAAACTGATTCCCCAACTAAAACAGAACTACAATAGGCACAATGTCCACATTTAAACATACCATATTTCACTGTATTATTGTTAATGTATTGTCCTCTGTCCAGCAGTTTCTTAAAACATTTATTTTTCCTAAACACTGTCTTGGGCTTATCCCCAAAACAGCTTTTTTCAGTTGTACATCTGATAAAAAGACAAACCAGTTATCAACAACAAACATTCAGTATATAAAAAGAATCCACAGTAAAGTTACTAATAAATGATTTGGTAAAATCTTCCTGTATGTGCATATTAGCATTTAAGCAATATACTTTCCCCTGCTCCCTTTCCTTTGTTTGAGAATAAGATAAAAGAAGACAGTAAAACCCTCTTGCTTAATGGACATGTCTAATAGCTTATCTCACACTCCACTAAAAATACCCATCATCTGATTCCATCCAAGCCAGCCTCAATAACTGGCCTTTAACAACTGATTTCTTCTGAAATTTTGGATGGCAGCTTTGATAGTGAGGTAGCTGTTAGAAAAAGTTGACTTCCTACGGATGTTTGAAACAAAACACCCTCTTTCATTATCTTTATGTAATTCCACATCTAAAAACACTGTAACATCCACATTATAAGAATAAGCAAACTTTAAAAAAGAAGTGGATATATTAATTAAAAAATTTCAAAAGTCTCTTCAGTATCCATCTACACAATAAAAAATTCAACCAAAAAGCGGGCCAACTAGAAGAAGATGAATTGAGATCTGAGAGAATCCAAGAGAGAAACACTGTGGAAGGGTTAAACAAGGTGCAAAACCAAAAAACGTACTCTGGGGGGGGGGGGGGGGATTGGGTAAAGGAAATACTTGTTGATTTTCATTCCAACAGCTCAGAAGATACGGAGGTTCCCATTAAGATACTGAAGGCTAATAAATATTTTACTATTTACAGTTTTTCATAATTCATGCTGATTTATTTTCCAAATGACTGAACTGTGTTCCAGTGTTGAGAGCAAAAGTAGGGCAAACTATTTTGGATTTAAAATTATTTGTCAGGAAACTTAGTTTGACTTTATTGTTTGGTGAAACTAATGAGACTGATTTATTAAGCAGTGAAAAAAAAGCATTTTAAAAAAAAAAAAAGCAGCTACCTTTAATCCCCCTTTAAATCATAATTCTTTGTCGTATGAAAACTTGTGTGAGAGAGACAGTCGGAAAGTTATTGAAAAACCTGTTAATAGAAAATTTTACAATTTGACATCTTTTGAAAGGGATATTTTTTTAAATATTGTTAGTGATAAAAGTGCCAGAATTATGAATCCTGCTACGGGGGGGGGGGATTAGTTACCGATGATTGTCAAAATAATGAATAGTTTGGGAGATTTCTAGAAATGAGTTACATGGTGCTTATGCGAAGATAGATTTGGAGCTTTATGACATGTTAATGCAAGGGCAGATTGGCAAAGATGAATATGAATTCATGGAAAATAGGCACCCAGTTGTTGCTGGGATCTTTGGTATTCCCTAGATCCATAAAAATGTGACTAACACACCCCTTAGACCTATAGTAGATGCTAATAGGACTAAAACCTATTATACCGCTTAGTTTTTAGATAGTATGTTGAAAGAATCTGTTGTGATGTTGCCCGAGATTTGCAGTGATTCCTGGGATTTTTTTGGTAAAAATGTCCTATGTTGCATTTGGTGAACGTTGTTTATTAGTTACAATTGATGTGTGCAATTTATATTCAGTTATTCCCCACATTGAGGGGTTGAAATGATTGGAAGAAATTTTATGGGACATTAAAATATTATCTCAGGATCACATTAATTTAGCTGCGAGTCTGATGGACATGGTTCTATCTAAAAATTGTGTTTTTTGAGAGTCAGTTAAGCAGGCCAATGGGGTCGCTGTGGGGCAGCGTGTGCCCCCAGTTTTTCTAATTTAATCATGGCCTATTGGGAAAATAATTTTGTTTTTAATACTCCCTTTAAACACAGTCGGTCTTATTATACTCACTTTTTAATGACATTTTTATTTATGGATGGATACTAAAAAAAGACTTCTGGAATTTTTTAATTATACTTATATGTCCACTTCTTTTTTAAAGTTTCCTTATTCTTATAATGTGGGTATTATAGTATATATTATATTATAGGTGTGGAATTCCATAAAGATTATATAAGAGGGTGTTTTGTTTCAAGTCTTCATAGGAAGTCCAATATTAACCAATCCCTTAATATGCCAGTCTTTTTTCCTAAATTTACGAATAAAGGTGAATATTTGTTGCATTTATTAGATGTTCACAGACAGTAAAGTTTTTAATTACGTAGAACAAAAGAAATTAGGAATACAGATAAATTATTTTTCCTTTGCAGATTTTAAGTTGGGCAATTCAGTTGCAACTGTAACTCTAGCCAGTTGACTGACGGATTGCATATCATTTATCTACAACAAATTGGGCCTTATCCTTACCAAGACCTTTAAGAGCTCATTCAACTAGGTCCATGGCTGCTGCTTCAGCGTTTCTTTCTAGAGCTTCCATGGATGAAATATGTGCAGTTGCAAATTGAGCCAGTTGTCATACCTTTGTTATTCGTTACAAACTAGAATTGTCCTTGAGGGGAAGAGTGGCTTTTGGCTCAGCTATGCACAGGAATATCCTTCCTTACAGTCCACCTGGGAATTTAGGTAACTGGGGATTCTGTCCCAACAGTTGAGGATAGAATGAAAATTGACATCAGATAAAGAAGTTATGTCCTCACCATAACGTTCCATCTTTGTTGTCCATTTTCATTTTACCTCAACTCCCAACCCACTGACCCCCAACATTTTTCATGAAATTAATTTCTGGAAGAGAGAGAATTTATGAAGACACCACTGTCCTTCATGTAGAGTTCCAGATATGGCTTCTTCTGTTAAGAAATTTGTAGTAGTAGTACTTACATTGTCAGACAGCAGACAAGATCTGTATGTTATAGGTTGGTGCATTATAGGCAAAGGGAGCAGTTTGAGAGCTTTTTGGTGGCCATGAGCTAAAGTAACGGCCGAAGATCCAATCTGAAACCAACACTGAGGAAGAATGAAAATGGACAGCACAGATGGAACATTATGGTGAGCACATAACTTCTTTATTTTGTGAAATATAAATAGTATGTGCTTTTTGAGTAGAACTGATTTGGGAGAGCAGTGCATCTCCAAATGTGATTTTAACTTGAGAGACATCAGATTTCCTTTAGCTGCACATGATATCTGCTACAAAGCTAAGTTCAGCATTTGCAAAATTTCTGCAAAATAGTTTGGAAAATGCAAGGTTAGTGGAAGCGACCATATCCAGATACTTTGACCACATTAATGATTCAACAAATGTCAGTGATGCCATGGGCAAATTGGCAGCTGCAGAAGTAAAGACTAACTCACCAAAAGCCTGTCTAGTGGATTTTGAAGACAGAGCTTATAGAACTCACTTTTTGTGGACATCCAAGCAGAGGCTGGATTTCTGAAAAACATCTTTCCCCTGTGGATGGGGAAGAAAAGACAACCCAGTGTGTGTTTTATCCTGAAAGCTTGTTCAAAACATAATCTAAAGTTGCCCTTATTAGTGTTTTCCAAAATATGGTAACCTGATAAAATCTGCTAACTCAAAGACATTAATGTTTTCTCTGAATGACTTTAACCCAGAGGAGATGAAGCAAGTGTCTCCTTGTCTTCAGGATGTGTCTAGAAAATAATTAAATTCCATTTGCTGTACCCTGCCTTCCTTAAACTCTGGGGTGAAATCTATAGAAACCCCAGGAGATGATGTCAAAGTATTACAGGACTTGTCTACTTGCAGGTTTGGTCTACCAAGCCTGCAATTTTGGGATGCAGGGGATACTGTAGAACCACCAGTGACTAGTGAGCATCTGTTCAAAAACAGATTGAACAATTCAGTTGTTTTAAAAGAATTACATCTCCGGTAAACAGTGGCTGTTCATCCCAGAGATATAAACTGATGTGCCAAGACTAGTGACAAGTTCAGATTGGGGTAGTTTCACTTGTATTTTTTGTCTAATGTTCAATTTTAAGGTTAGTTGCATGTTGTTGGTTAATCCAGTCTTCAAACCCCCATGCATTCTACTTTCCTTTTATGTGAGAATAAATGTGAAGGCTGCTTCTGTTTCACTGTCACACAAATACATCACATGCAGCACAAAGCCCATAACTTTTAATTGCCTCTGATTTTGCCTAATGTCACTGAATCTTAACCATTATCTGTCCATGATTTTTGCAGAATGCCCCTGATTTTGCCTCAGATTTTTTTACACTGTCCACACTTACAAAATGTTTGATTTTCTAGTAAATCACTGAGGATTACAGTCTGACGCCAATGCTAGATATCTGTAGTTTATAGTTCACTTTGCCCATAAAATGCATGCTAATGCAAAACCTGTTCCATTTATAAATGGATATACTGCGCTCGGCCAATGTGCAGCATTAACGTATTTATTTACAAAAAAAAAAAAAAAAAAAACAAAGAACTAGCCTGCTAGTGTGGGAAGTGCAGGAAATATCCAACTTTGCATCATCAAAGCGACATGCAAATAATGTCCTCGTAAATCTGTGAAGAGCCAAAGTTTGCAAGAAGGAAATAACAGTAAAATGAAACAAAACAACATTTAGTAAATTTGATTTGGAAAGTGTGAAGCCATCCTGTCATCCCAGAAGAAAGAGAAAGACTGCAGGTATGTGCACAAAAGTGGTTGCACGTGATCTTTAAATCCAAGTCTCAATCCCTCCCTACTATTTATTTTTATTTATCCTTTGTTGACCAGGTTAGCCACACTAAGCTAGTAGCATCTTTTCAGGGGAGACCAAACAAGTTTTTATACCATTTCAGAATCCTACAAATACTTGTTAGAATTCTTTGGAAGCACCCTGAGGGGTAGTATCTGTAGGTGCTGCTAGAAGGTCTAAGCTGGTTCTTGGTCCCAGTATCCCCCCCATTAACAAGGACAGCATAATGCTGGATTTACCTTCTGCTTTCCTGATTGGAGTTCATGCAGTTACTGGTTTTCTTCTCTCCGAGGAGTTGGTGCAAATTTCATGCACATCCTCAGAACCATTAAGTTTTGGACGCTGGCAAGATTAGAATACCAAAGAAGTGTTGTCACACAAATTAAGTGTATGATTAGTGAGATTATGATTAGACTGTAAGACTGATAATTTGCTGACTAACTGCTTTCAAAGTGGGGGAAGTATGCAATTAAATGTGGGCACTATCTCTTTCATAGCCACAGCCACACTAGGGCACAGATGAGCATGGCTGAAAATCTGCTTCCAGCACTTCTGGACAAGAAGTTAGTGATCTGGCTTTCTTCTTAGGAAATTTTCAAAAAGTTGTGGAAAAAAAGTGAAGACCACTGGGTCAGTGAAGCAACTTTTTCACTTACCCATGTCCTGTTATATGACATGCGTTACCCAGAAAACATTGACTGTAGTCCAGAAAGCAGTCAGGTGCTGAGTAGTTTAAACAGAAAGGAATCTTTGAAAAGAAAAGGATTGGAGCAAAGGTAAGTAATGAGTTCTGTCTTCCCCAGCCATAAAGGAAATACCCAGTATTGACTGTATAGCTTGTTCCTTCCTTTGCTTTCCGTAGGCATTTTCCCTCTGTCATCCTATGTATCGTTAAGGAGTCTGGTTTCACATATCTTTGGACAGATATGTAAAGGAGATTAATGGTAGCAGGTTACAAAATGAAACTTATTTGTATTTGAAATGTATTTAAATGGGTAGCCCCACTAGGTACATGGCCTGTATTTAGAGCAAGATCTGTGGAAATGTTCACAGCATAGTACAAGGTCAAATGTCCAAGTACTAGCACGACGGTTTTCAGTTTGCAGTTACAGAGATAAGAAAATACGTAATCAGAGTCTTGCGGTGCTTCATGAAGTTGGTTGTCCTTCCTAATTGCACCTTATACAAAAAAACTTATGTTTGTCCTATAGAACATGAGGCAGAATTCATAACAGTAGTGAGTATAGGGGAGGTCAGGCAAGTGATGATCCAAGACACGGAAAATATAGCGGAAAATTCAAGGACTGACGAAAAGATTAGTGCTGACACAGATCAAAGTGTGCAGCCCAGTATGAAATGATGTAATGCAGATATGAAGCAGTGAATTCAACTTAATCTGAAAGAAGTTGAAGGGGTGCTTGAAGAGATTTGAAAGAAATTTTTGCTAGTTTAATTACATCCAGTCAAGTAGCCTTAGAGTTGATGATGAGTTCCTGAGCAATCAACAATTCGTCATGTGCCATTAAAGCAACCAGTAGATGAGATTTGTCATAAAGCAAATGGAGTGACAAGAATGATGAAATATGTAAAACATCAGCTGACTACCATGGACAATAAGGCTCAGAAGACACTATGATATGGAGGTGTTGGAAGGAGAAGGAGGTACAGATTTAATAGACTGTGAAAGCAAAGATGGCACAGTGGGCTGGTTCTGCAAAAACCTCACTGGAGATTGGAAAATAGATGAGATAAGGTTACCATTGACTGCAGCTAGCAAGAAATACAGAAGCCAAGAGTTATTTTGATCCGGCTTGTGTTAGCAGTTGCTGATTGACATGTATGTTGAACATGACTATTCAGAGGCAACAGTAAGCAATACATGTGGTTGGTGGAGGCCATTTAAGGATGTAAGCAGTGTAGACTTGAAATATATGTGTTTTACTGCAGCATTGAAGGTTCATTGTACATGCAGAACAGGCAATGATCTGGATAAAATTACTTTCTTTGGATGTTTGTTAAGAAAAACTATTGTGGATTATACTGTGATTTGTAAACCTAGGGACAATACAAATTCAGTAGACCTAGATGAATGGGACAACCAAGATTTCAAGTAGAAAAGAATGACATTTTCTGCTTCTGCTGTATGATTGGTTGAATGAATATTATTATTTGAGAAGATTCAACTGGAAAAAAAGGGAAATTTATACTGAAGTCAGTATTGTTTGTCTTTCGGCTTTTCCTGGTTAGGGGTCGCCACAGCGAAACTCCGATCTGCTAATGATTGGCAGTAGATTTTCACGAACGCCGAGGTGCCAGCTCGATGTCCAACCTTCAATGAAGGCACGCCCACTTACGCATGTCTTTCGAACGCCACCCAACCGCAGGGAGGACATGCAGACTCCGCACAGAAGGCAGTCCCCGCACTACAGCCGAGAATCGAACAGGAGAACCTCTTGCTGTGAGGCAACAATGATAACGCTGCACCACCGCGGCATATATACTGAGAGGGCATTTCTATTTACAGAAGCAGGGATTTGATGATGAATGGTATCCTTATGTTCGGTGAATGGCACATTTGCAGTGTTAAGAAAATGTACTATGTCTAAGAGACTGTCAGTAGGTAATAAATTGGACTTAATATCTTGGTGCTCTTTGAGATGTTTACAAAAAATGTGAGAAGAGTGAAGATGTCATAAAGAAGTTTGTAAGTTTACAGTATGTGTTTTGTTTTTGTTGACAGAGGAATTTGTAAAAACCCTTATTAATTTACAGGTAAAGGTGTGTGAAAACCTTTTTTTACTAATTTACAGGATGGTAAATTTATTGTGTATATAAATGAGGAAGATAACATCTTAAGGAGTTGGCAATGTTAGCCATTAAAGCGAAGGTCATAAATAGTTCATTTTCTCTCTTCTGCATGCTGAGGAAAATGACTATCATCTGATTAAAAAGGAAGATTGCTAGAATGAATGCATATCACTGATGATGTATAGACTGAGAAATGGGTAGCTTTTTGTACAATATTTGTGAAATGTACATTTGATGTACAGTAGAAATGTGCCCTATGCCTAAAAAATGTAAATGTGTTGCAAATTTGCTTAATACATTTGGGTACAACAGGAATATTTCCAGTAGATGTATGTTGGTCTTGTTTTAACTTTTTGAAGTATAGTACCATAGTATGTTTATTTATGAAAGCAATATTAATGAATATTTTTGTGAACTCTTTAATGAAGTTCAGTCTGTTAAGAGTGTCATTTCACAAGACAGACAAAAATTATTTATTTATAGTCTAAAGGAAAACAAATTCTTATATTTGCAATTACTAAAGATAGAACTTCAATGAGTGGTACTGCCAGGCATTAAAATTAATGGTTATAAATAGCAAACCTCCGTTTTCTGCATCATTGTTAGATAGATGGTTAATAAGAATTACAAAGATGGATTACAGAGGATGGCTGGGAAAAAAAACTTCATATTTGATGTACGGACTAAACAGATTAATTTTGAAAGCCTCTGGCTGTAATTATTTGTGGCAAGGTGAATGTGCTTGAAGTGTAACAGAGAGCAGTGTGTAATAACATTGCTCGACACACCTGGGGCTTCAAAGAACATTACGAGAAGATGTGAATGGGGAAGTTGAACTGCCATTACAAGTGTGTAGGGTGGTAATGTGTTTATATTGTGTATGATTATGGAGCAAATGCGTATTAAATTTCTAATGAGGAAAAATCCTTTATGTGAGATTGTTGCTTAAGGCTGCATCATCATGTCTACTCTATATTAACGTGACGGATACTTGATCTGTTTGCACTGTGTAAAGAGCATGTTTGTTGAATCACTATGTTTATATGTGTGAATCAATGTATAGTCTTTATCATACTATGCACGGTGCTGAACATATTAGTGGTCGGTAATGAATGTAGAGAAACTCATCTGATTACTTTGTGATGTATCTGATTTCTTGGTCACAGTTAGTGCTTCATATTTGCTATACCTCTTTTTTCAACCTGTCTCTCTGTATTAATGCTTGCTCTTTAGATCAATAGTAATGGCTGAAATGGGTGTGTGAGACGGTCTACTCACCCAGTGCATTGATAAAAAGATAAATATATTGTTTTTTCTTGGTTTGGAACTGGAATGTTAGTTATGATGTCAACCACCAGAGACTGTTATTAGAGATATAGTGCAACCCATTATAGCTCATATTAAATGCCAGCAGAGGAGTTCAGGCTGCAAGAGGAATATGTACCCTGCAAAAAAAACGTTCTGATAAGTTTTTATATTTGTACATTTTATTATTTTAGCCATATAGACGTGTGTAATTGTCCAGGAACTCTACTGTTTACCATATTCTTCTGTTTCAAATGTTAGTCATGTTTTATTTCTTTTTGTATTCAATATTCTGTTTTTCATGCATTTTATTATTAGAAATGAAGCAACACAAATGTACATATAGTGTTTGTATATGATGTCTGTGTGTATATATACCTATGTATAATACAGATATAAATATATGTTTGTATGTAAAATAGATTTTTGAGTTAATAAAAGAGCAATATAAGTGTTTGGCTGTGTAATATGGTTCATTGCACACACAAAACTGGAGCCCTTTTTCCAAAAAAGAAATACTGCACAACAAAATCATATCATAAACCAGTGCAGTGACATGTTGGTTAGTGCACTGAACAGTTACTGCTCTATACGTGAAACTGAGAGGCCTTTTGAAGTAGTATTGCATGGAAAGCTAGATGTTAAGTTGTCTGTCTCGCCTTCATTCTTGCTGGATGGGTTCGGAGCCGATCCTCGGCTCCGACTCGGCCAATACTAAAGCTTGAGAGCTAATTCCACCGGCTCGAGGCTCCCCTATATCCCACAATGCTAGGCGGTAACTACTCAGATCTCGTTTGCCGCTTAGCTGACGAGGTGCTTTTCTACCGGCTCTGGCAGGTTAGTGGAAAATTATTTCTATTTTCACAAATCTTTAGACCCCTATTACTTACCTTAGTATAACTTTAGTTTTAATTCTCCTTTTCCTTGGATCGATACCTCTTTTGCCCATAATCCCTTCCTTTATTCCCCTTTAACTTTAGGCCTTAGGCCCCTTCCCCCTCCCTCTCCTAGTCCTTCAGTGTGACTGGAAATTAATGTGTGTGTGTGTGTGTGTGTGTGTGTGTGTGTGTGTGTGTGTGTGTGTGTGTGTGTGTGTGTGTGTGTGTTTTTCTTACTTAGGCCTTTAGTATGTCTAAGGACTCCAAGGTCTCAGGCTTCAAGAAGTGTGACTCGTGCTGTCAGAAAATGTCTCTGACAGACGGTCACACTTCTTGTGTGTATTGCCTGGTACCTTTGCACCTGCAGGACTCATGTGCTGTGTGCTATGGTTTCAGCCCTAGAGTCCTGCAGGAACGCAAAAATAAATTGATTTTGCGTGGCTTATTAAAGCCTGAAGGCCCCCCGACCCAGTCTGTGTCGGGGAAGCCTTCTAAGACTTCCAGACAGTCGTCTCCGGTTTCAGAGCTGTCCTCTGGAAGCATCAAAACTGCTTCGACATCGGCTCCAGCTGGAGCCAATGTTTCCAAGCCTCATACTGTTACCTTGGCTCCGGCCGGAGCCGAGGCTGATAAGACTCAGTTGGCTCCGATACTCTTATCAGAGCAACCTTCAAGGAAGAGGTCTAGGTCCCCCTCCATCGGCTCCGTTCATTCGGCACCAGGATCCCCTCTTCTTTCGGAACGGAGCCATAGATTGCATTCCTCACGGTCTTCCAGGCTATCTGACCACGATTTGCAAAGGGTAATGAGTAGACTTCTCAAGTCGGAGGCACTGGCCCAAATGCTGCATAGCCCGACTCAACAGTCAGCGGCTATTTCTGTCCCTCAATGTGTTCCTCCTCTGACTCCTTTGAGCTCGGAGCCCGGGCTCATCGGAGCCATGACTGTCGGCGCGTCGGATCCGATACCTTCCCTTTCGGCTCTGTCGTCTGCTCCGATCTCTTCTTTGGAAGGATCTTGGCACCGAGCTTCCCTCGTCGGCTCCAAGGGGGCGAGTGGCATCGGACCCTTGTCCGACCCCGGTCTCCCTCTCGGGGCTTCGGTGCTGGTGAGTTCGGCTCCGACATCGGCCTCGGAGCCATCCCTGTCGGTGCTAGGGGGGTCCTTGTCTCTTCGGAGCAGAGACCTCCGGCCTTGCCTGATAGGGGTGCCTTCGAGGTCATGCGGAGCGTGCTAGAACCAGTGTCTGCCCCACAGTCGGCTCAGTCAGCCCCTCCATCTTCAGTGCCTGCGGTGATTTCTACCCACCCCCTTGCATCAGACCGCAGAGAGCCAACTCCTCAAGTTTCCCCATTGGGAATTTTCTCCTCTTCCAAGGCCTCTCCTGACCCGGTAGGAGAACCCCCTAGGAAGAGGCAGTGCAAGAGGAAGCACATTGACTCCCCTGAGTCTTTCACCTCTGACACTGACTTAGAGGAATCTGAAGGTTCCCCTCGATCCCCCTCTGTGGATGTCTCCTTTGCTGACATCCTTGAGATCCTGAAACAGAGTGGGAACTGGCCAGCCCTTAACCCTTCAGAGGATGAGTCCGTGTACCTTGAGGCGTTCGGCTCTCGGCCTTCTACCTCCTGGGTGTCCCCTTCCTTTGACCCCCTTATGGAAGTGGTGGCAAGGAAGGCCTGGACGGCTCCTGATTCAGTGGAACCCACCCCGAGGAGGCCGTCAAAGTTTATTACTGCCCCTAAAGATAAAGATTTTTTATCTAAAGGTGTCCCCGTCGATGCCATGGTGGTGGCCGTGGCCACTAAGAAGGAGTTAGCCGATCCTTCGGTACCTGTCCATCCTCCTAATAAGGAATCTAGGGCCATGGACAGGTACGGTAAGCGGATGTTCTCCGGTGACCTTTTCAGTGCAGTCGCTGAACTACTTATGTCACTTCACTCGTCTCCAGAGAGATTTACTCAAGGATATGAGTGAAGCGATAAAGGATCCAACAGCTGAGGGGTTCCAAGACAGAATGAACTCCCAGTTGGCAACCCTGAACTCCATCGTTAACTCCTCCATGCAGCTTATCTCATATGCTGTGGATGGGGCGAGTAGAGCCGCAGGCACAGGCGTTGCCTTACAACGTCATGCCTGGATGCGGCTGTGCAACTTTGCAGACCCTTTCAAGGCGTCCTTCACCAATTCCCTTTGATGGATCATCCTTGTTTGGTCCTCAGGTGAAGGATACATTGAGTAGGTGCGAGGTGGAAGGTAAGACTCTCTCTGCCGTGGGAGTCCGTTTTTCTACCCCTTCTAGGCCTTATCCCAAAGGTCAGAGGGGAGGAAAAATGTGGTTCCGCAAACAAACCGAGGGAGTCTCATGATGCACAAGGTCGATTCCCCTCTAGAGTCAGAGGGGGGAATAACAATAGACGCCGCCCTAGAGGCAGAGGAGGTCCGCAAAATCAGGGTAGCAGAGAAACTTTCTCTGATAAACCCTTTCAGCATCCCTGAGAAGCTGCCCGGCTGTCCACCTTCGGAGGCAGTCGGGGGAAGATTATCCCTGTACCCAAAAGCCTGGATTTCCCTTACACAAGACAAATGGGTACAGTCGATCATATCCAAGGGTTACAAAATTCCCCTTATTCACATCCCATTCCAACCCAAAGGATCCCTTCCAGACATTCCACCCAGTCTAAGGGAACAAGCAGCACTAGAAATTTCAAAGCTGCTATCAAAAAGAGCTATCCAATCAGTCCCAGCAGACGAACAAGGATCCGGAATCTACTCCAAATTCTTTTTGGTACCAAAAAAAACAGGGGACTGGAGACCCATTCTGGATCTCAGCAACTTAAACAAGTATGTCAGAAAAACAAAATTCCAGATGGTCACGCTACAGTCCATTCTACCCTTCTTGGGTCAGGACAATTGGATGTGCTCCATAGATCTTCAGGACGCGTACTACCATATTAAGATGAACAGACGCTCCAGGAGATTTCTCTGCTTCAGGCTGGGAGCCAGTCTTTACCAGTTCAGAGCCCTGCCCTTTGGTCTCACTACAGCCCCCCGAGTGTTTGCCAAATGCATGGCAGTGGTCACGGCTCACTTGAGACGTCAAGAATTCCAGGTGTTTCCATATTTAGACGACTGGCTCCTTACTGCCACCACCGGACATCAACTTCTTCTATCCAGAGACTTCACTATCCAAACTTGCCAAGCTCTAGGCATTTCAATAAATTTCGAAAAGTCTGCCTTGTCAATCTATTACCTTTATAGGCGCCACATTAAACACACTCAATCTTTCAGCCAGACTTACAGAGCAAAGTGTGTCAGACATCCGCAAGCAAGTTTTCTTTCTCTTGCAATGCAACAAAGTCAAAGCCAGACTAGTTTTGAAGGTATTAGGACTCATGGCAGCAGCTATCCCCCTTCTCCCCTTAGCTCGCTTCCACATGAGGATCCTCCAATGGATGCTGTTTACACAATGGTCCTTTCAACAGCTCCCGATGTCCCACACCATATTGATAACTCAATCATGCAAGAATCAACTGTCTTGGTGGATCACATCACCTCAGGTTCTCCAAGGAAGACCCTTCACTCATCCCCCCCAGTCGCCATGTTGACAACAGATGCCTCCCTGATCGGGTGGGGGGGGCATTATCAGGGCAGGACAGTCCAGGGCACGTGGCAACCTTTCGAGTGCCACTTGCACATAAATGTCTTGGAGATGAGAGCAGTGCTTTTAGCATTGCAAGCCCTTCACAACTCTCTTCCCACAGGGACTATTGCAATTCAGACGGACAACATGTCCGTAGTCTGGTACATCAACAAACAAGGCAGAACCAGATCATACCCCTTATGTCGAGAGGCAGTCAGACTTTGGCAATAGGCGATCTCTTCTCAGCGTTTTCTGGTAGCAACGCACATTTCCGGTAAGTCCAATGTGATTGCAGACAGGTTGAGCAGGGCAATTCTCATGCCCCACAAGTGGTCTCTGAAGAAATCAGTACTGGAAGTATTCCAAAGATGGGGCCAGCCTTGCTGCGATATTTTTGCTACTCCCCAAAACAGCAAGTGTCACGACTTCTTCACTCTCTTCCCGTTACCAGGCCATCCCACCAGAGACGCTCTAGTCCACGATTGGCCCCTGGGACTTCTGTATGCTTTTCCCCCTTTTCCACTGATAACTCAACTAATTCAGAAAGCCATTGCCTTGAGAGTGACAATGATCCTCATTGCCCCTTACTGGCCTCGAGAAATATGGTTTCCGTTTCTTCTTCGTTACCTTTTGGAGCAGCCTTGGCATCTGGACCCAATGCCAGATCTCTTGACCCACCAATCGGGCCAGCTGCACCAATCTCTTCATTCTCTCAACCTCACAGCGTGGTTTCTCCGATTCCGAACTTAGCCAGGCTTCCCTTAATATCTCGCTCAGTCCGAGATATCTTGATAGCCTCTCATAAATCTTCTACCCGGAAGATTTATAATAGGAAATGGAAACGCTTCTCCTTTTGGGCAACATCAAAAAATATAGATCCCTTCACTGCACCTATCCAGTCTATTCTAGACTTTCTAGCAGAACTCTATCATTTAGGCTCTTCTTCATCTACCATTAGAGTTCAACTGGCTGCTATATCTAATTATCATGTAGGTGTCTCGGAGTCTAGCATCATGGCCCACAAGCTCTGCAAAGCCTTTTTAAGGGGCGTTTTTCTTCTCAAACCTCCAATCAAAGATCCCCCGCCTCAATGGGACTTGAACTTGGTTCTGGCATCCTTAATCCTTCCCCCTTTCGAACCAGCGGCTTCATGTTCTCTGAAGTTGCTTTCATGGAAGACACTTTTTCTGGTAGCCATAACTTCAGTGAGAAGGGTATCTGAACTCCATGCTCTGTGCAGTCGTCCTCCTTACTTAGTGTTTCACAAAGATAGGGAATCCCTCCATACTAATCCATCCTTTTTACCTAAGGTTTTCTCTCAAACAAACCTAAACCAAATCATTGATCTCCCCGTCTTTTTCCCTAACTATTCCAACAGGTCGGAACAAAAGCTACATTTTCTGGATGTTCACCGCCAACTTAGATATTATTTAGACAGGAATAAACAATTCAGGAAGTCTGATCAGCTTTTTCTATCGTATGCAGAAGGAAAATTGGGCCTTCCAGTTACTAAAGTATCCCTTTCAAGATAGCTCACCTCTACAATTACCTTCATCTATGAGATCAGACATCAAAAACTACCTTCAAGACCTAGAGCTCATTCAACTAGGGCATTAGCTACATCCGTAGCTTTTCAGGATAGGCTGCCAATAGATTCCATTTGTGCAGCAGCCACCTGGGCTTCTCCTCATACCTTCATTACACATTACAAATTAGACATGGTCTCCAGAAACCGTGCCAACTTTGGTCCCACTGTTCTCAAGAGTCTCTTCCGATAGGCCACCTGGGATAAGGTGCTAGGGACGCAATCCCATCCAGCAAGAATAAAGGCGAGATAGACAACTTAACATTAAGAAGTTATGTACCTACCATAACGTTCCATGTTAGTTGTCGTCTTCTTGCCTTCTTTCTTGCGTCCCACCCTCCTTCCCCCTAGCCTGGACAGACCGATAGGAATTAATTTTGTGATCTTCCTCTGGAAGTTGTCATTCCCACACGTTCTACCACCTCTATTTCCCCTTTTGTTAGGTCTAGGATACCTTACACTCAGGTTTATATAGAGGTGGGTTACCCTTCTCCATACTATGGAGACTAGAATTGCTTGGTCTAGCTATCAAATGAGATCTGAGTAGTTACCGCCTAGCATTGTGGGATATAGGGGAGCCTCGAGCCGGTGGAATTAGCTCTCGAGCTTTAGTATTGGCCGAGTCGGAGCTGAGGATCGGCGCCGAACCCATCCAGCAAGAAAGAAGGCGAGAAGAAGACATCTAACATGGAATGTTATGGTAGGTACATAACTTATTATTATGTGATATGTGTCTACATCCATCCAGCTATCATATGTATAATATATAGTGGATACACACACACACGTGTGTGTATGTATGTATATATATATATATATATATATATATATATATATGTAGTATGTATACACACACGTGTGTATATATATATATATATATATCAAAGGTGTGTGTATGTGGGTGGATACACACACAAAACATTTTAACATGTACATGTATCTGCTTCATTGTTTTGGATGTATATTTTGCTTGCTGGCTGGCAACTGATGTCTGTTGCTTCTCCAAGTATGTTACTTCTTTGTGGAGACTTGCTGCTATCAGAGAAGTACAGAGCAACCCATTTCAGCCCACCCAGATCTGCCAGCAGTTACAGACATTTTATTAACTGTGTACACCTCAAATATCTGATTCTAATCAAATCAATGAGCATATACATTAGTAGTAGCAACAGTAATATATTTTGGTGCATTGCTGTATGACATACAGTGAAAGTCATTACACCCCCCTAACACAAATGAATGTGCCCTCCAATTACAGCATCATTCTTGACTTTGTATCGTAAAATCTGATTGTGATGAGTTGAAAAAATAAATGAATACATGCCATGGAAATATATTTTACATTGATGCTGTCAAGCACATGGAAGGCAGCCCATTGCAGCTCCCAGACATACTAACAAGTGCACACCCCCACACCGATTTGCAGCCACTTTACCAATCGTGCTCACCTCAGATGACAGTTGTGATGAAATTAATAATAATTTCAACTCATTGCTAGCAACATAGAGTGTACAACCTGTTAACACACACACACACACACACACACACACCTATATACATACAGATGTACAACCATACACACACAAGTGGTGGTCATCTCAGATAACTAATTATGATTAAGTGAAATATTAAGTATGTAAATAACCCTATTAATACATTTCAACTTGCTGACACATGCATACAGTATACCCCATTACATCATGTGTCTGTATATATATATATATATATATATCTGTGTGTGTGTGTCTGTGTATGTGTGTGTAAATATATATATATATATATATATCTGTGTGTGTGTGTGTGTGTGTAGATATATATGTGTGTATATGTATGATATATATATATATATATATATATATATATATGTGTGTGTGTGTGTGTGTGTGTGTGTGTGTGTGTGTGTGTACTAGGCTAATGGTCCTGGAGCCTTTACAAGCCTAGCCCATAGGATTACCCTGGCATTGTGCCACCGGACCTTAGTTTTTAGTGCCTCTGTGGAGTAGAGACACTGGAGTGATCCCCGGGGTGAAATTTCTATTTCCCATCCACTCATCAAGATTTCTCTTGAAGACGGCCAGTGAGGTGCTCTGTTTGATATGTATGGGAAGTCTGTTCCATAGCATGGGAAGTCTCTGAGTTATGAACCTGTCCCTCCAGCATGTTCTGTTGATTGTGGTAATGAGGTTGAGGTCTCTGGAGCGTGTGGTGCAGAGGGATTGGAATTTCTTTAGATGTAGCTTTTCTAATGGAGCTGGGTCATTCATGGCTTTGTAAGTCAAGCAGAGATTGCCTCTAAGTAGGCGATATGAGAAAAGAATAGTTGGAGTTTTTTTGAGTCTGTCCATATAGGACAAGTGTTTAAGGCCTCGGATCCTCTTTGTAAGGTACTTTTGTGGCCTCTCCACTTGTTGCAGGTATCTAGTGAGGCACATGCCAAATGGGGCATTGTACTCAATGATTGGCCTAATGAGGGAATAGTAGAGGGAGACAATGACCTCTTTCTTCCTGGATGCAAAATCCTTAGTAATGAAATGTGCCACATAGAAGGACTTTCTGACCACAGTGGCAATGTGTTGATCAAAAGAGAGGTTGCTGTCAACCTGTGTTCCCAGATCTCTTATAAAGCCTTCTATGTTCAGTGGACTACCATCAGTGTGGTAATTCATGGGAACCTGTTTTTTCCCAAAGGGGATGACGACACATTTTTTGGCATTGAGCTTAAGGCCATGTTTCTGACGCCAGTCGTTGGTCTCAGTGAGGCCTTTCTGTAGGATGCCAACATCACTTGGGAAGTTAATAGCAGCTCCCAACTTGCAATCATCTGCAAACTTTGTTAGCTAGAGTCCCTTCGTGTTGGCCTGGACTTCAGAGAAGTAGATACCAAACAGAAGATGACCCAGGACCAAACCCTGTGGGACTCCACTCGTGACTGGTCGGCAGTCTGACTTGGTGTCAGCTACTTTCACACTGTGGGTTCTGTCTGTGAGCCAGTTTGCAACCCACCTAGTGATATATAGGGCTTGATGCCTAACTTAGTGAGTTTTTCTATGATTCCTGAGTGGGGAGTGGTATCAAAGGCCTTGGCCAGATCAAGGTAGGTTGTATGAACCACCTTGCCTTCATTTACAGCTCTGGTGACTGACTCAAAGAAGTCGACCAGGTTGAGCAGGCATGATCTACCCTTCAAAAAAACAAACTGTGTAGTATGCAGAGATTGAAGATTCCCTATATTCTTGTTTATTAGGTCAGTTATGATGCGTTCCATAGCTTTGCATATCAGACTCGTCAAGCTAATGGGGCAATAGTTCCCAGGGTCTGTAGTCACTCCTCCTTTGTGAAGAGGGATGACTGTAGCAGTCCGCCATTCTATAGGGACAAAGTCTAAGTTGAGGCTGTGACTGAACAGGGCACACAGGTGAGGTTACCACTTCATTCTGTAGTTCATGTAGAACACAGCCAGGGATACTGTCAGGTCCCATAGAAGCTGTGTTCTTGGCCTTGGACAGTGCTGTTTTAACCTGTGTGCCTAGCGATCTACTGGTATTGTGATTGGTCCTTTGGGGGAGAGAGGGATAAAGTTGGCACTGAATCTGTTGGTCAGTATATTGGCAATATCTGTTGGCTCGGTATAGGAGGTACCATTGTGCAGTAGCTCAGAGCAAATCTGGGTATTGCCATGGGGATCCTTTACATAACTATAGAAGGGCTTGTGGTTGTCTTTACTATCTGCTGCAATTCCATTTTCATAGCTAGCTTTAGAGGATTTGATGAGGGGTCTCAACTTTTTGTTGAGGCTCATAAGGGAGTTTTTCCAGTCTTGTGACTTCACCTTATTCCGCATCAGTTTCCTCCTCCTGGTTGTAGAGTTTGTTTATGGCAGGGGACCACCAGATTGGCTTCCTTTTTTTTGGAGCAGAGTGTCTTGGTTCTATTGGGTATGGCGAGATACATACATTTGTGTACGTGTTCATACAGTGCGTTGGTGCATGATTCGGTGGTCATGCAACTATTCTCCTTTTGCATGGATGCCGTGCAGTTAGCCAACTCTGTTTTTAGGAGCTTTGGAGAAGTTTTTAATGGTGGTTACCTTTGCGAGGGGGGTGGGTGGGTGGGAGGGATGCGGATTGCCAAGGTGATTAGTTTGTGGTTGGATCTAACCAGGGAGGAGTTGACTATTGCTGTAGAGCAACGGTCGCCCATGTTAGTAATGACCAGGTCACGGATGTTGCTTCCTCTAGTGGGGGTAAGAACGAGCTAGTCCATGGCATTGAAATTAATGAATTCCAGGAAATGTTGGATAAGTGTATTGGTACACGAGTAGTTTTCCTAGTTAATGGAGGAGCAGTTGAAGTCACCCAGTATGAGTGTTAGGTTGGACCCTAATATTCTCCAGTGTGCTTAGGAACATGGAGTGCGAGTCTTGGGACCTGTCACAGCTAGGCCACAAAGAGCAGCTAAGATATATATATATATATATATATATATAAGTACATAAAGGTCACAGTAATTTCGGCTTGCTGCTTGTCAGGTGAATGCAGTTCAACCCCTCCCCCATGTGTGCAAGCACACATACCTGCATTAACTTTATGTGCCTCACATGTCTGGTTGTGAGCAGCTGCATTTATTAATAAATAACCATAGTAAAATATTTCATCTCATTACTGTCACAGGCATGCAGTTTAACCCTTTACAGCCTCACCTCGGAGAGAGAGAGAGGTGTGGCCACCACTTTTTTCTGGACCCTACATTTCTGACTGTGACTAAATGAATATCTACATAACTACATAATATATGTCATCATGATACTTTCAGATGCTTATGTGCAACCTGTTGCAAGCCTCTGCACACACTTGTATTAGTACCATTCCCACTTTGATCACCACAGATGTCTGATTGTGGTCAAATGAATACATCTGATTTTGTGTGTTTGTGCGTCTGCATATCTATATATATATCTATATATATCTATATATATATATATATATATATATATATATATATATATATATATATATATATATTTCTGTGTGTATATGTGTATAGATGGGTAATAAGAAATTCACCCCGGGGATCACTTCTGTGGTTTTGCTTGACAAGGGGCACAGGAAACTAATTTTCTTGGGTGGCGAAAGCCAGGGTACCTTTTTGGCTAGGCTTGTATATGTCCTAGGGCCAATAGCCTAAAATTAATTTCACTGAAATTTCATTTAATTGAAAACTTAAACAAATGCATCACAAAAATATTGTTGCAAGGAGGCAAGCCCCACTGTACCCCCCATGTAGGAGGGCCTTGCTCCCCACATCCCCCTTACTTATATAGTCACACAAACTCTGAGTAAAGAAAAAACACCATACAGTGAATTAGCACTGGAGCAAAAAAAAAAAAAACAATCATCTACAAATCTGGGAGTATAAGATGATGCTGTCCATTGCAGTCCACACAAACTCTGCTAGACTAACTTCCATAATAACGCCTATGATAAGAAATGACATCAGTAGCTAGTTTCTATAGACTTTTATACTTTTCAGTGATACGATTTTTCAATCAAATGGGCTCAACTGTTTTAGTTTCAGTGAAATGACATGGTCCCATATATACATACACACATACATATATGTATAATAGCAACAGTAATTAAGAGCATTGCTGTCATTTGCATAGAGTTCAGTGCATTACAAGTTCCCATATGCATGCACACATTTGTGTGTGCACGCGCGCACAGTTTTGCACCCACCAGTTACAACCTCTTTATTGACTGTGTACTCTGTAGATGTCTGATTGTTGTCAGATTAATTAATGAATACATAACATCCACAGTAAAATATTCAGTTCATTCTTGGTAGTATAACCCATGGCGATCTCAGGCATCCAGAGTTGTGACCACTATTCACAGCCACTTTATTGACAGTTTATACCTCAGATTTCTTAAGTCCAAATGAGTGAGTAATCAAATACCTGCAATAATAAATTTCTGATTGATGTATCAGATACTTGGAGTGTAACCCATTGCAGTGATCACCCCTCACTCTCACATGCACACACACCAATTACAACCACTTTACTGATGATGTACACCTTAGATGCCCAATTTTGATGAAATGAACAAGAAAATACACAAGTTATTTTTGGTAATATTATTTAACTTGGGAACATACCTAGAATGAGCCACCAGAAGTGGAAATTATTGCAACTGCCAGCTTCATACAGCTTTTGCAAAACTTGAGTTTGGAATACAATAGTCAGTATCGTACTCACTTAACTCTGTAGACTATACACACACGCTGATGGTGACAAGAGCAGATGTTTAAACAGTCTTATCTGAAAATTAATGAGCTCAGCCAAGCAGTTTTTGCTACAAGTAGCTACATGATTCTGTCTCTTCCCCCTCATAAAAATAAAGCCTACAGAAATGTATGCAGTAAAAAGAAGTTCCTGCAAAAATTGGACTGTTTATAAAGACTGCAAATGCACTGGAAATACTATGTTTATTGTCAGTTTTGAAGGTGGCTCAAGTGCTTAATTGGAAGAGAGAAGAAACATTGCCTGGCTGGTGTCATTTTGTGGGTATTTGTAGAAAAAAATGTAAATCATTGTCATATCAATGTCCTGCTGATGAGCTCCTTTTTTTCTGCTCATAAGATTTACTTGGATTGGAAAGTACAGTCTGCTGTACGCTATTGCAACACACAAGGTGGCTAAAATGCTTAGAATTACAAAATATAAATGGTCTCTCCACTCCTTTCCAGACTGAGAAAATAGCGACAAAAAATAACTAAAGCTTGAAAAAGACAGCATAGCACATTGTTGTTTTCCTTTAATATCAGTTTTGATATCAGAAAAGTAAATGCCAAGTAGAAGTGAACTCTGGGAACTACTGGTGAGAAGTCTTCTGGAGGGTAGTGTGCAACTAGCTGTAATAGTGATTTATATTAGTAAGCCAGTTTAGCACTTTCATCCCTGTATTAAACTGAGAGTTGATCAGAAATTATTTCATGCATTCAGAAAGGTTCTGACAACCTTGACCACATAGGTTCATATTAGGCTATCTGCCCTAGGGCATTTATAAGCCTAGCCAGAGTGTGTTTGGCTTTCGCCACCCATTTTAAATTAATTTTGTTATGCCCTTTTTCAAGGTTAGTATACTGTGCCTCTGTCTAACAGTGACACAGAAGTGATACCCGGGGTAAACCTATGATCTCCCATCCACTCATCAAGATTCCTCTTGAAGGGAGTCAATGAGGGACTCTGCCTAACCTGGACTGGGATTTTATTCCAGAGTGAAGGGAGCCTCTGGGTTATGAATCTGTCCCTCCAGCATGTCCTATTTATTTCAGTGCTGAGGTTCAAGTCTCTCGAGCACGTAGCTCGATGGGATTTGGATTTTCTGAGGTGCAGCATGTCCAATAATTCCGGGTTGGACATGGCTTTATCCATCAGGCACAGATCGCCTCTGAGCAGGCGGTATACCACTGAGTAGAGCTGGAGTTTCTTTAACTGGGCAGCATATGGCATCTGTTTGAGCCCTTTGATCCTCTTGGTGAGGTACTTTTGGGGTCTTTCCAGTTGCTGCAGGTGTCTGGTAAGGTACATCCCAAAAGGGGCATTGTACTCAATTATGGGCCTGATGAGGGATGAGTAAAGAGGCATGATGACCTCCCCTGATCTAGATGTGAATCCCTTCATGATTAGGTGGGCTATATAAAATGTTTTTCTAACCACTTTGGCCACGTGGTTGTCAAATGAGAGATTGCCATCAACTTAGGTCCCCAGGTCCCTAATTACTTCTTCTGTACTTAATGGATTACCACCTATGTGGTAATTTGTGGGCACTTTGTTTTTGCCAAAGGGGATGACTATACACTTTTGGCTTAGCTTGAGGCCATGGCTCTGGCACCAGTTGTCTGTTTCTATGAGGCCCTTTTGGAGGATGCTTGTGTCGGCTGGAGAGTCTATTATGGCACCCAGTTTGCAGTCATCTGCGAACTTGGTCAGCCACAGTCCTTCCGTGTTGGCCTGTACCTCCGAGAAATATATGCCGAACAAGAGAGGTCCCAGGACTGAGCCTTGTGGGACGCCACTTGTAACTGGTTTGGAGTCTGACATGGCTCCAGCAATTCTAACCATGTGGGTTCTGTCCTTGAGCCAGTTTGCAACCCATCTAGTGACATAGGGGTTTATATTTAAGCTGGTGAGCTTATCTATAATGCCAGAGTGGGGTATTGTATCAAAGGCTTTTCGAGGTCCAGGTAGGCTGTGTGGACCACCTTCCCCTCGTCAATGGCCTTGGTGACTGTTTCAAAGAAATCAACCAGGTTTAAGAGGCAGGATCTGCCCTTAACAAAGCTGAACTGGGTAGGATCCAGTGTCTGTAGGTCCCCAATATCTTTATTTATGAGGTCCATGATGATCCTTTCCATAGCTTTGCAGACCAAGCTAGTCAGGCTTATGGGGCGATAGTTTCCAGGATCCGTTGAGGCACCACCTTTGTGGAGAGGCACCACTGTTGCTGTACGCCACTCTTTGGGTACATATCCTGTAGTAAGGCTGAGATTGAATAAGAAGTTATGTACTCACCATAACGTTAAATCTGAGTAGGTAAACTTCATTTGTCTGCAACCTGTGGGATACGGATCCGAGCCGGCAACTTTACAAAGCTTAGATCCGAGCTCCTAGCTCCTCCCTTTACCCATAATTCCCTGCCAACCCTGACTGACCTCAGATCAAGTTTACCCGCAAGCACTATAGTGGATAACCAACTACATTATCAGAATGGTACATCACTATATGACATGAAACACATCTGAAGGTCAGGGGGACGGAGGGGGGGAACGGTTGCAGACAAATGAAGTTTACCTACTCAGATGGAACGTTATGGTGAGTACATAACTTCTTAATCTGAAGTAGTTAACTTCATTTGGTCTGCAACCTGTGGGACAGAGTCCCCAGCTACCTAAACCTTGGGCGGCCTTCATGGAAGGATATTCCGGAGCACTGCGGAGCCAAAAGAAGTTCTCCCTCTGGAGGTATTTCCAATTTATAATGATTGATGAAGGTATGAGATGAGGCCCAAGTGGCTGCTGATCAGATATCATCCAAGGAAACCCTGGATTTAAAGGCGGCAGATGTAGCCATAGCCCTAGTTGAATGGGCACGAACTCCTTGAGGTGCGGGCCTGCCAGAATTTTGATACACTGTAATAATACACTGTGAAATCCATCTCGATAAGGAAACCTTCGAGACTGGTTTACCTAGATTAAATTTGGCAAAGGAGACGAACAACTGGTCGGATTGTCTATGACCAGATGTCCTATGAATGTAAAATCTAAGTTGTCTGTGCACGTCCAAAGAATGTAGTCTGTACTCCCCTTTGTTCTGGTAGTTAGGAAAGAAGACCGGCAAATTGATAGATTGGTTAATATTTGATTCAGAAACTACCTTCGGGAGGAAGGAGGGATTGGTCCTGAGGTAAACCCTATCCTTGTGAAAGGCTAAGTATGGGGGTTTCACAGAAAGAGCTTGCAATTCAGATACTCTCCTGGCTGAAGTAATAGCCACAAGAAAGGCTGTTTTCCAAGACAAATATTTGAGGTCTACTGAAGATGCCGGTTCGAAGGGAGGGGCTGTCAGGGCTTGTAATACCAAGGTCAAATCCCATGGAGGTACCGCTTCCTTTATTGGAGGTCTAAGAAGAAAGGTGCCCTTTAGGAATGTTTTGCACAATTTTGTAGTAATCAAAGGGCCCATTTCAGTACCTACGTGGTAATGAGAGGTAGCTGCTAACTGAACCTTAACCGTAGAACAGCTAGCTCCGTCATTAAAAAGACCTGAAAGAAAGTCCAGCACCGCAGGCAAGGGGGCTGTAAAAGGGTCCAAATTATGGCATTCTGCCCAGATAGAGAAACGCTTCCATTTACTACCATAGACCTGCCTAGTAGAGGGCTTTTGTGCACTGCTACTAGGATAGTTTTAACTGGAGAAGAGATACCGGGAGTCCTAGCTACAAGTGGAACTGGAGCAGCCAAGCCGTAAGCTTGAGGCTGGCCAGGTTGGGAAGTGGGAGCCTCTGGAGGTGGGAGATTAGATCCGGAAGGGGATCTAGAATCCAGGGCGGATTCACTCGATGAGACCAGAGGTAAGGGAACCAAGCTTGGCGAGGCCAGAATGGGGCAATGAGGATCATCCTGCTCCCCAACCTACTGGCTTTCTGAAGAAGTTTCAGCATGAGGGGAAGAGGAGGGTAGGCATAGAGAAGACCGGGTGGCCAAGCATGCACCAAGGTGTCCCTCAGGGCTTCCCCGGCAGGGGGAATGAGAGCGAAGTAATTGTTGCATTTCGTGTTTGAGGGAGATGTGAAAAGATCGCAACAGGGCTTCCCCCAAATGGCAAAAATTCGACTTGCTATTCTAGGATTGAGGGACCCACTCGTAAGGTGAAAGGATGGTGCGACTCAGTCTGTCCGCCAGGATGTTGGTCCGTCCCGGAATGTGCGTTGCATTGAGAAAGCGGTTGGTGGAGATCGCCCATTCCCACACTCTCATGGCTTCTCGACAGAGTGGGTAAGACCTGGTTCCCCCTTGTTTGTTGATATACCATACCACAGACATACTGTCTGTCTGGATTGCAATTGTTCCTACAGGCAGAAGGCTCTGGAGTGCTTGCAACGACAAGAGCACTGCCCTCATCTCTAAAACATTTATGTGCAATAAGGTCTCCGAATCGTTCCACGTGCCTTGGACCATCCTGCTCGAATAATGCCCCCCCCCCCCAAGACGAGAGGCATCTGTGGTCACTGTGGTGAGGGGGGGCGTGGCAAAGGGGCGTCCCGCCTGGAGGTCCGACGATTGAAGCCACTAAATGAGAGCCCTCTTGCAGGCCCTGCTGAGAGAAATGGGGTGACTCAAGGGGTATTGATGAAGGGACCATTGGACTTAGAGAGTCCACTCTAAAATCCTCATGTTCAGACGCGCCATGGGAAGAAGGTTTATAGCGGCTGCCATGGACCTCAGGGCCCTCAGAACCAATCCTGCCGGAGGTTTTGAAGATTGAAAGATGGCCCGCACATGTGCCCTCAAAGTGTGCAACCGGTCGGGGGTTAAGAAGACTAGTTGCCTGTTGGTGTCCAGTCTGGCCCCGATAAAATCTATCACCTGAGTTGGGGTGAGAGAGGACTTGTCCGAGTTTATAGTGATCCCTAGTTGCGGAGCAAGGTTGAGAAAGTAGTCCCTGGCTAAGCATAGTAGATGCCTTGTCGGGGTGGTGAGGAGCCAGTCGTCCAAGTATGGGAAGACCTGCATTCCCTGGAGTCTCAGGTGGGCCGCTATCACTGCTAATACCTTGGTGAACACCCTGGGGGCTGAGGTGAGACCAAAGGGGAGGACCCTGAATTGATAATGACTGGCTCCCAGCCGGAAGTGGAGAAACCTCCTGGATCATTCGTCCATCAATATGTGGTAGTACGTGTCCTTGAGGTCTATGGAGCACATCCAGTCATTCTCCCGCAAGAGGGGGAGAATAGATTGAAGATTGACCATCCGTAACTTTTCTTTGGTTACTGACAGATTTAGTAGGGAAAGATCGAGGATGGGCCTTAGGTCCCCCGTCTTTTTTGGCACCAAAAAAAACCTGTAGTAGTAACCCGATCCGGACTGGCATGGGGGGACGTGCTGGATGGCTCCTTTTTCTAAAAGCAGCCGAATTTCCGCAGCTGCTGCCTCCCTCTGATTGGGTGGAACATCGAGGAGGTGTCCTGGGGTGTCAGGAATGTAGGAAAAGGAAATTCTGTATCCTCTGGATATGATACGAAGCACCCAGCGGTCTGATGTAATGGACTCCCAAGCTGCCAGGTGCCTCGAGAAGCGCCCCCCCGACTGCCTCCATAGTGGAGCAGTTGGGCAACCCCTCAGGGTTACTGCGTGGGCTGATCAGAGAAGGCTTCTCTGGACCCAAAGTTTCTCGGGCCCCCTCTGCCTCTAGGGCGGTGTCCACCCTGTCCTCCTCTGCCGCGGAAGGACTGGGAGTCCGGAGCAGACTGGGATTGTTGCGACTTTCGGAACCACATCTTCTTCTGTCTCTTTTGGTTCTTGGAGAAGGACCTCTGGGGACCAGAGAAGCGGACTCCGACGGCAGACAACGTCTTCCTGTCCTTTTCGCTCTGGACCAAAGTCTCGTGAACTGTCTTGCCAAATAGGGCAGAACCATCGAAGGGGGCATTCACAAAGGACGCCTTGAGTTCCGCGAAAGCACAATGTTGGAGCCAGGCCTGGTGCCTCATAACTAGGCCTGCTCCGCTGGCTCTAGCGGCTCCCTCTGTAGCATGGGATAAAAGCCGCATAGAGGTGTTGGATATAGACCTAAGAGTGGCCATGCGAGTGGAGTACAACTGTTTGTCCTCTCCCGACATGGACTCCGGGGGCGATGCAGCGTACACTTTGATAAGGTCTCACTGCAGTCGAATCACATGTGCCATGTAGTTCAGGGACCTTACAGAGAAGGTCACTGAACTAAAGACCCGCTTCCTGAGACGGTCCATTGAGCGAGACTCCTTGCTCGGGGGATGGACCGAGGGACACTCTTGGGCTTAACTCCCTCTTGGTGGCTACCGACATCAACATGGCATCTATGGGGGGTCCCTTGCTCCAGTGGGATTTCTCTGCCGGGGGGCTCAGGATCTTGTCAGGACATTTGGGGACTGGCTCAGTGTCCGGCTCCTTCCATGCCCTAGTGGTGATAAGGTCCACTAAGGGGTCGGCCGGAGGGGACACCCAAGAGGTAGATGGGCTTGCTTCGAACGCCTCCAGGAACACAGATTCGTCTGAGGAAGCCTTGGGGACAGACCCACCCCCCTCTTATCCTAAGCATTTCCATGATGTCTCCGAAGGAGACATCCTCGGGGGGTGACCTTGGGGAGCCTTCCCCCTCATCCAAATAATACATGTCTTCTGTCAAGGACTCGGGGGAGTCCACATGCCTCCTCTTACACTTCCGCTTGTGAGGAACATCCTCGGGGGGACTGTCCGTGGACGACTCACCAGCAACGTCTTGTTCCAGGGGAACGACCTGAGATGTCAAAGCAGGCTGTCCCTGTGGCCGGGCGACGGAAGCCCTACCCAAATGAGAGGGAGTGCGGGATGGAACCGTAGCAGGGAGCGGGGGCCTGGATGCACTCAACAGAGCCCTCTCCACCACATCGAAGGCCGTGGGAGAGCCACTCTCTCTAGGATCTGAGAGCCGACCCTCACTCAGATCCGATGGATGGATCGGAGCCGGCGCCAAGACCATCGGATCCGAAGGGCCAGTGTGCTCCGACCTGGACGGAGCCGAAGGCACACTAAACCCCTCGGATCCAAAGCTCAGAGCATGGCTCCGAGAGCTCGTATCCAACAAAGACGGATCCGGTAAACTTGAAGGAAGAGTCGGAGCCGAAGTACTAGATACTGTCGGCGCCAACCCACCCCTGGCTCCAATGCTGCCCGGCTCCGAGCGCTCCGAACCAGGGAAGTGGGTCGGAGAAGGAGCTATCGGGGCAAAGAAGGGTGTTGAGCTCCCCCCCGGAGGGGGGGGAGGCAGGAGCACTCCCATCTGCATTTGGGCCTGGATGAACCTTTGCAACACCTGGTCCAAATCAGCTTCAGAAAGGTTATGTGTTGATCTCGACAAGGCCACCGAGGCTGGCCGGGAGTGCCGCCTCGATGACCTCGACAGAGATCAGGTCTTCTCCTCGGGTCCCGGTGAGAAGCATGGAGACCGGAGCCGAGAAGGAGGAGACCTGGAAGCCGTGGAGGGAGAAGCCCGGTTAGCCGGGGGGGCCGAAGCGGAGGCCTCGGCCCGCCGCTTGTGGTGCTTTTCCCTCCATTTTTCTTTCCTGGCCTCCCTCTCCAGTGCCAAAGCAGGAGATTGAGTCCCGGCTGGAGGGAGAGAGGCAGGAGTGGCCGCCACCGAAGCCTGGGAGGAGGCCACAGAAGCACCGGAGGCCGAAGCCGAATCTGGGGGCAAAAGTCCCACCAGGATCAGCTTAGACCTCTGGTCCTTCAGTGCACTGGGGTTGAACGCCACACAGTGCATCCAGAGGAAAGTCGTTCAACCCCAAGGCACCGGACGCACCGAGTGTGGCCATCCGCCGGGGAGAGCTTATGGCCACACACTGTGCACTTAGAAAAGATTGGTTTTGGGGCCTCAGACATTCTAAAGAAAACACACTCATTATGCCCCAAACACACCACACACAGAACTACGTACCAGCGAAGGGGAGGGAGGGTAAATTTAACTAAACAGCTTTAACTACAAGGATTTAACCAAAGGGAAACCTAACCACAACACACTCGTACACTGAAAAGTAATAGAAAAAAGGTTTTAAATTTCTCACAAACTCTACGAAGACCCTACGAACCAGGAGCTCAAAAACTAGCTTGCTGACCAGAAGGCACAGCAAACTAGATCTGGGGTCAGTCAGGGTTGGCAGGGAATTATGGGTAAGGGGAGGAGCTAGGAGCTTGGATCTAAGCTTTGTAAAGTTGCTGGGTCGGATCCGTATCCCACAGGTTGCAGACCAAATGAAGTTAACTACTTCAGATCAGTAGTTTTATGTTTGGGTTTAGCTCTTCTTGGAGTTCATGTAGGACGCAGCCCGGAACACCGTCTGGTCCCATTGATGCTGTGTTTTTTGCTTTGGAGAGGGCAGCTCTTACCTGAGCATCTGAGATGTCAGGGGGGCAGCACTTTGCTGGGATAGATATTTGCCCTTTTGGTGGGGAGGGGGGGAGAAATTTGCGCTGAACTTGTCAGCTAGGATGTTGGCAATGTCTGTGGGTTCGGTGTATTTTTTGTCATTTTGGACTAATTCTGAGCATATCTGGGAATTCCCACCCAGGTTCCTAACATAACTAATGAAAGTCTTGTGATTATCCTTAGTGTCCTGTGCAATTTTTCTCTCGAAGCTGGCCTTAGACGATTTTATGAGTGCCCATAGTTATTTGCTAATACTGATCAGAGATGCCTTCCCTTTATGGGATTTTGCTCTATCATGTAGTAGCTTCCTCCTTCTATTGTATAGTTTGTTTATGGCTGGGGTCCACCAGACAGGACATCTGCCTTTGGAGGATTGGGTCTTGGTTTTATTTGGGATTGCATGATCCATGCATTCCTGAAGGTGTTCATAGAATGTGTTTATAAAGGATTCTGCGGTCTGGGCCGTATTTTCCACAGGCCCGGAGGCTTTGAAGGATTCTGCCTCGGTTTTGAGGAGTGTGAAATTTGCTTTAGAGAAGTTTTTCACTGTGGTTTTCAGGGCAGGGGGTGGAGTCGGGATGTGAATATCCAGTGAGATTGATTTATGGTCTGATCTTACCAGTGAGGGATACACTTCTGGTCTGGAGCATAGAGTCCCCATGTTGGTGATGATCAGGTCCAGTATGTTTTCCCCTCTTGTGGGAGTGGTAACAAGTTGTTCCATAGCATTTGAGTTTATAAATTCTAGGAACCTTTGGGCTAGGGTGTTGGAGCTAGAGTAATGCTCCCAGTCTATGTTTGGGTAGTTGAAGTCGCCCAATATAATGGTGTTTGGAGAGACCTTCATATTTTCCAGTGTTCTCAGGAAGGCAGAGTGGGGTTCCTGGGTTTGGGAGGGTGGTCTGTAGCAGGCTATAAACTGGAAGGCAGTTTTACCCACTGTTAGTTGCACATGGATAGTCTCTGATGCTTCGTCCTGTGCCACCAACCTGGAAGTGTGGGTATCTTTGACGAATATTGATACTCCCCCTCCTTTTGTGGTTCGGTCCAAGTTTTGGGGCCGAAAAGCATGGTATGAGGTATAACATGGTAGTGCTGGGGTGCTCTCGGGAGCCGTGAACCAGGTTTCTGTTGCTGCACAGATATCGATGTTCTCTATGCTAAGGAGAGTTTTGAGTGCGTGCATCTTGAGGTTTAGACTTCTGGCGTTGAGTAGCATTGCTCTTAGTTTCTTATCCCTTGTGATACCTATGGAGGTGGGTTTGTGTTTTGAGCCTTGCCTAAAAAAGGCACTATGGGGGTAGCAAGAGCCTTTGCCAATATCCGAAAGCCCAGGGGTGACAGGTGCAAGCCGTCCCTAGCGAAGCATCGTGGCTTGTCGAGCATGTCATCCCAGGCTGACAGGCATTGGATCCCCTTTGAATGACACCAATACTTAAGCCAATTGTTGAAATTAATCATCTTGTCTTCATATTGTGGCATCATTCTTGGGGAGGGTAAGATGCTACTTAAGGTCAGGGTCATACCGGCCTGGGCTACATGCTCAGAGAGCTCCTCTATGTCTCTTTTCATGTAGTCCAGGGAGGTACGTCTCAGGTCATTCAGACCAGCATGGACAATGACTGAGTCATATTTGTACTTGCCTTGGAGTGACCTGAGTGCTTATGTTATGTGGCGGATCCTAGTGCCCGACAGGCAGCTCACCGTGACCTTCTCCTTGTTCAGCCTGGTGAGCGGGACGTCAGTGTGCCTGACGATAGAGTTACTTATTACAAGTGTATCAGGTGTGTTGTTTAGCCTTAAGGGCTGTGACTGTTCGGCACACTGGCTTTGTAAGCTATGTGTTGGATGTGTTTTGTTTTGGGGTAGCGGTTGCTTGGGTGTCTGCTTTGGAGGTCTCTGCTGCTTAGGCAGATTTTTATTTAGAGCCTCTGAGTATATTTTTGTGTGTTTATGTGTTTGGTTTACTGTCGTGGTAGGTCTATGTGAGACTGGAATTGTAGTGAGTGTGGTTTCCTTCTCCTCCTGACTGGTTTCGCCAGTACTGAGTTGAGAGAGCTTAGCCTCCAGTATGGCTATATGGTTGCATCTCTCACATGTGTTGGAATTTGTTGGGAGGAGGAGAGGGTTGTCTGTGTACATGAGGCAGTTGTAACATTGCCTCAAGATTCCCAGATTCACCAGATGGACCGGAGAGGAGATTGACAACTGACCTTTGGACATGCTAGAATAGTATTGGGAATTCCTTTATAACTGAAAAAAAAGGGCCAACGACAAGGTACTCAAGGGGAGTTTGTGAGGGTGTAGTGCATTTAATTTCTAGTGCTGACTTACATAATTGCGTTAGTGAGCAAGTGCCAGGTAACTTAAATGCAATGTGTTACAAGTAACTTAAATGCAAAAACGACAAACGGTAACTTTCTTTCAAGTGAAACAAGGAAATAAGTACAGTAAGCAATGCAGATATCACTAGGGATCCACAAAAGCGCTGAAAAGCTGCGTTTTAGGTGGAATCAGCGTTTCAGGGAAATAAGCAACAAACAACAAGCATACAAACAAAGCTAGATTCAGCAGGCCTGGATCTAGTCTATGCTACAGCAAACAAAGTGTACCAATTTCAGTAAGAAACAGTTCAAATATGCAGGCACTATAAACCTTTAACCAGAAATTCCCAGCTCAGAAGGGTAGAGTCCAGCCTCTCCTCCCACAAGAGTGCAGACCACAAACCCTTTTAATGTAAAATAACTGGCCTGAAGCCCAAGTGCTTAAACCAGAATTAATACACTTTTAGAATAACAGACACTGAGCCCTCAATCAGCAGTTCCCAACTTAGAAGGATGTAAGTTACCTGTTCTGCCACTACAGTGCAGACCACAAACCTTCTTAATGTAAAACAACTGGTCTGAAGCCCAAGTGCTTAAACTAAAAGGCTTAGAATGAGTCACACCAAGCAGTAATAAATACAATTGAGTACTTTTAAGATGACACAAAAGCAAAATAAAGTAGGAATTAACACAAATACAGTAAAATCAGATTTTTTTTTTTTGAGTGAGCAAATGAGATGGGCCCAGGAGTTACAGGATAGAAACAAGTGCAAATGCAGGCCTTCAAATCAGAAAGTTGAGAGAGATGGAAGACCGCCAAAATGGCCAATAACTACAAATTCTGGGCCAGAACCACTCCTTATGTGGTAGACAGGTTACCTATTGCTTACCACTCCCACTGATAAGCTAGAAGGCTTCCCTCCAACACAGAAAGGCTTGGGGGGCTCAGAAGCTTACAAATAGTCCTGGATACAGCAAATCTGTATCTGGAACACAAATTACAGGAAAGGTAGGAAACAGGCTTACAAGATTGTCCCACAAATAATTTTAAGTGCACAATGTATTCATTCATTTCATCAGTTATATATCTGAGGTGAGCACTCATTGTTGCATTTAATGATATGCACACGTGTGTATTTATGTATGTGCAGGGGGTTGTAATGGGTTACACACAAAGATCTGTATTGAGTTTGATGCGATGCATCATGTGTTCCATCACTTTAAAAATGACATTGGTGAGGCTGATCGTTTTATAGCTGCCAGAGTCCATGGTTTGCCCTCCCTTTTGGAGGACACTACTACAGCTCTCTTCCATGCTTCTGGTACATGGCCAGTGGAGTGCTTGCAGTTAGTTTGAGGAGTTCTGAAAGTGGGTGCTTCATCCTGACCAAGAAACAGCCTGGTATGTTTGTTATACTCATAAGGTTATTTTTGGTGCTGGGGAGCATGGGTAATATCTCTTCAGTGATGATTTTCAGGGAGTTGTAAACTGGATACTGTGTAATGAAAAATTTGGAATCAGTAAGGGCTATTCTTAGCTAGCATAGCAATTTTTAGTTCATGTCCTTGTAGGATTTTAACTTAACTGTATTAACCCTTTCACGGTTCATTTTAGCACACTGTGGTTTTGTGTTTTTCTTCAGGGCTTTAAGCTTTTCCCTTTTGTTTTTTGCTTAAGCTACACTATATAGATTTGTTTCCAAACTTGGACTGAATTTGTGAAGGAGTGCAGGGTTCTCTGCAAGAGTTGAGATAGGAGTATAGGGGTTTGGTATTCATGAGGATATTTGCTAGTGTATTATTGAGGTTGGGGGACAGTTAAACCATATCAAGTAAGCATCATGTGTGAAAAAGCTTGGCAAAGTCTCTGAAGATGATTGGGTTGGACATTGACCTGTACTAAGACTTAATGATGAATGGTACAATGAGGTGACCTGATATGATTAATAAAGGCTTGATAGTGGGCAGAGTGCAAATTGGGGCTGCGCTGATGAGGACCAGATTGAGTTTGCACTGCTTGAGTTAAGGAAGCATTGTGCAAATTTTTTTGTTGAGGTGTTGGGTGTGCCAGACTGGATGAGTAGTTAATGTTCCCTAGAATGAGGATTTTTTTTTTTTTGCTGGGGGGGGGGGGGGGGGACAATGGCGAGGGACTCAATAGAATGATTTTTTTTTTTTTGTTACATGTACTTTGTGGTTACCATGGATGGGGTTCTATAGCTGATCAGGGTGTGATCAGATGGCCTGATTACCAATACTGAATATGAAGGAGTTCAAGGTCATTAACTTGTTTGATTATGCCAGATGTGATAGTAGATAGACATGCCACCACCAGCATTACTGCCAACAATAGTTGGTGACCTAAATGAGTGTTAGGCAGTAAAACCTCTTAGAAAGTGCTATCACTGCACTGAAACCAGGTGTCAGTGACAGCACAAATGTCCACAGTCAGTTTCTGGAGTCAGGAAAGCCTTCAGTGACAGCATTGTCGTGTTTAGGGTCCTAGCATTAAGCAGTGATGGACTGATAATTGCCATATTCAAATTTGTATTTACTAGACTGGTAAACTGAGCTGTCATTGCTTAAAAAGGCAGTGTGGGAGTAGGAAATACCTTAGCCAGGTGGTAAAAGCACTGGGGAGATTCATTTAGGCTATCCCTTGTTAACAGGTGGGTCTGTTCCATCTTATTCCAGGCTTACACATATTGGATGCCCACAGAATGGCACCAATAACTAAGCCAGTTAAAATATTCAGTTGTCTTTTTCTTGCATTCTGAGGTCATTCTTTGTGACAATTTATACTGCTCAAAACTAGTTTCATATCAGCCTCAGAGACATGCTCAGAGAGCTTCATCATGAAGTCCAAAGGGGATCATCACAAGTCCTTCACATCCACTTCAACAATGATTATGTCATATTAGTTCTTGGTAGGAAGTAATTTGAGCCACTCTAGTGATATCTTTGATCAGCCTGGTGAGTGGTGCATTGAAGTGCTGCAGTGTAGAGTTGCCTATAAGAAGTGCAGTACCATGGCAAGTGGACAGCTGTGGTACCCAGTAGAGCCTGGGCAAACCTACACTGGTGACTGCTATTCGTGGTGGTGGTAGCTGCATGTATATTGAATTGAATGGGTGTTTGTTGCTGTGGTGCAGACGTTTACAGTGCTAGGAGGTCTTAAAAAAATCCCTTAAAAAAATAAAACATTAAGTACCAACACACTGATTTTGTATTTGGCAGTGTGTGATTGTAGTGTTGGCATGGGTACTGGCAACCAGTTTGCAAGAGAAGTTTCCCACCAGTTGTAATATGAATTTGCACATCTCACATTTGGACAAAACCAATAGTAGTTAGTAAACACGCAACATATTTTTACAGTGCCTTAACATACCTAATGCTAGAAGGAAGGCAACGGATGTGGCAGAAGCAGACCAGGATTTACGGTTGTATTATGGTATGTGATGGTGGTGATCATATTTATCACTGCTGCATTAGATTTGGCTATAAGGGTTGTATACTTCTAAGGATATAACAGTCGGTCAACTTCCAAAGCTTCAGAGCACCTTCCACATGCCCAAACTGTCAAGTGGCTTGAGCTGAGCTGACTTAAAAGACAAGTTTGGGCGTGAAGCCCTTCAGAATTTTACTGCTGCTGAAGAGTACATACCGCTGAGGCTTTTAAGGATCAATGGTCGGCTTGTGCTTTCCATAATTGGGCAGGTAAGTTCCCTTTGAGGAAAAAAATATATATATATATTCTTATTTTCTTACTTATGTTTTATTACTTTCCTATTCAGGAAAGTAATTTTAAAGCCTGGAGTGTTATGTTTTAATGGATTGTTTCAAGCCTCTAACATACTTCTAAAATGGAGCACTCATTTTTGTCAGTTTAAAAGTAGTATTATCGGTACTTTTCTGTTATTGGGCAACACTTTAAACGCGGTTGCTGAGCTCTGAATTTAGTGTAAATCTAAACATGTATTTGTAAAAAGTAGAAGTTACATCTCCTTTTTTAAATATTATCTATTTATGTTACACACACATGTTTACATTAACACTTAAAAGACATGAAAATGCACTGTATTCGGAGCTCAGCAACCACTAAAGTGTTGCCCCGATAACAGAAAAGTGAGAAGAAATGTATTTCTTCATAATGTGAAGAGTATGCAGCCTTTTACTTGCTCCAGAAACAGAAATTCTTTAATTACCCTTATTTGGCATCTTTTAGCTGCAAAGATGCTATCGGAATCATAGAAACAGCTGTTTTGTACTAAGCATTTTTTTTTTTAAGCAGCAGTTACTGCTTTCAAAGGGTTTCCCCTGACAACGGAATTAAGCATGGTTAGGAAGTTCCATTCTCTCAATGTGTCAATGGCTCAAGTTTACATAATTTTTTTTTTTTTTTTTTTTTTGTGTCCCTTATTTTCCTTCATTATTTTTGAATCTTACTGTTATTTACAAAAAAAAAAAAAGCCAGCGAGATGAATGGGGACTGGGGAGGGGAGTGAGTGGCAGAGGTGTTGCCTGTGATAGCCAATCAGCTCATGAGTTGTGGACACATTAGAGCTGCATGCAGGAGATTTACAGTAACACACTTTAAAGGGAGAGTTAATTGCAATTTCTTGTAGGGCAAATATAAGCATATTATTACAATTTTAAGAAAAAAGAAAACCCTACGTTTTCCGGATTTGCTTCATTTCTTATTTTTCATTTAACTGCTTGGTGCGTAGGAAGGAAACAGTTTAAGCACAATCGTTCAGCTCAAATCCAGTGCCTTATGTCTTTTAACCAGTTGTGTGTAAAATTTAAAAATAACTTTTTTTTTTTTTTTTTTTTTTTTTTTTTGGTAAATATTAAGTAAAATATGTTTTACACACATCTGGTTATATTAACACCAAAAAGACATGACGAGCAACTGCGTTTAAAGTGTTGCCCCGATAACGGAAAAGTACCGTATTATCTGATAAATTATTTTCTGCAGAGAAATTGTTTATTTTAAGCTTGTGGGGCTTCCATATTGTTTGAAAGTGCGTTTTACTGTTGTTGTCAAAAAAAGTTACTTTTGTTGCCTGGTAGTTTTACTGACATCTTGGTTTTCCCCAGGATGGAGGCATCATTTTCAGCTTGACCATGGAACAGTTTGTCACTGCTATGGTCGTTCCTTTTTCCAGCCACAAAAAAAAAAAAGTTAAGCAAACAGCCTTTGTCATCACAGTAGGCTAGCAGTTTGCCTCAGCCACATGAGTGACTCTGCTGTGGAAATTTGTCGTACCTCAGACCACTCATTTCTTGCCTCGGATCACTCTAGTGTAGCACTTAGAGACATTACGGACTGGGAGTTGGCCACTTTTTCTGCAGCTGTTGAAGTCTCCTCAGTGTGCAAGGGAGAACCACTCTTTTCGGTCCTGGGTCCTGGGAGAGGCAACAGGGAAGGTTTCCCTGTTGTGTCTGAATGCTGTGCTCATCCCTGCGGAAGCAGCAGCTGCTATTAGTAACACTGTTGGCCCCATTTTTCCTGTCAAAAAAACCCAGAAACAAGCATATATCTGTTCCTCCTTAAAGTTCTTTGGATAGGAGTAGTTTACTGGGGCTGGCTCATGGGTTTGATTTAGACTGTTGATGCTTCTTGAGAGTAGTTTCTGGTAGAAGAAAGAGGGATACTGCCTTTCCTGAAGATTTTCAAGATTCTGAATCTGAACAGGAGGATGCAGGGACAGATTCAGGGTTTTGTCCTCAGATTTCTGATTTATACTCAGAGGACTGCTCTCTCTCTCTCTCTCTCTCTCTCTCTCTGATTCTCCCGGGGGGGGGGGGGTTGTCTTTTTCTGAGACTATTGCTAGAATGTTGCAGTGTTTTCAGTGGGGGAACAGTGAGGTTTCTCAGTCTCTCAAAAATTTTAGGTGTTGCTAGAGAAGGATTTCCAGAACCTACACCCATTCCTCCTGTCCTGTCCTGTCTGCTTTAGAGGATGTGAGTCTTAATGCCTGCAGTTTTCCTGATAAACAGCTGTCCCTACAATAGGCAGGTAGGATATATAAAGTTCCTCAGTCTTTTAACTTTTGATATACTGTTTCCAAACCTGAACCTGCAGCTATAGCCTTAGTTGCCTCCTCTGCTGCTAAGTTAATCAGAAAATTAGTGATGGGTATGGGAAAAAAGTGTATATTTCTGCAACTTTGAACTTCCGAATCATAAATTTTCATGCTCACATGTTAAAGTTTATTCTGACATATTGTGAAAGCATGAAGAGTGTTTTATCTGCAGTTTCTTTTGAAGAAAAATCTGCTTTGAATAACTTAGTTTCCCTTATCACACAGGCACTACTCCTACTCATTGTTTGCAGTATGTGTATGACTCTGTTGGTATTTCTTCCAGGGCTATGGCCAGTGGTGTGGCTTTAAGGTGGTTTGCTAGACTGCATTCTCAGAACCTTCCAGATGATGATAAAAATGAGATTTTAAATTCTCCTTTAAATAGAGATTTACTGATTGGCCCCCTCTGCTGCAGAGGTAATCAAAAAGTGATGAATGGGGCAAGCTGCTTCAGGGAATCTCCCAAGACTTTTCAGCCCTCCTTTTCTAAATTGTCCAAGGAACTTACTTTCTCCTCGTCCAATTTCAGCAAAAAAACAGAATAAACAGACTCAGCCGAATTCGGGTAAACAGACATTTTAAGAAGTGGCAAGGAGGTTCCAAAAAAGTCTCACATCTTCTAAAACCAAGGACACTCCCAACAAGTCTGAATGACGATTCAAGAGACCTTGTGACCCCCTCCAACCCAACCCTCTTTCTCTTCCAGAAAGTCTGAAGCTCCATTTTTCTGTTTGGTAACAGATTATTTCAGAAAAATGGATTCTGAAAATCATTCATCAGGGTCACAGATGGCAGTAAGAGGAAATTTCTTCTTTCCAGGGTTCATTCCTCCCCCTGCAGCTCAGACTGTCGTGTTTTCTCCTTTTCTTCATCACATGCTGTCCCAAGGAGTGATGGAACCAGTTCCTCCTTTCCAGGTGGTGAATGGGTTTTATTCAAATATATTCCTAGTCCCAGAGAATGAAAATGAATTGGGTACCAGTTCTGGATCTCTCTCCTAAACCTGTTTGTGATGGTGCCCAAATTCAAAATGAAGTATTTAATTCCTCTTTCAAGTTTAATGGTAACACTAGACTTAAAAAGATGCTTATTGCATTCCTATTCATCCAGATGTCAGGCGTTTCTTAAGGTTTGGTGTGTCTGGGATTACATTGAGTTCTCTGCCTTGCACTTTGGGCTATCCACTTCACCAGGAATGCTCACAAAGTATCTAGCTCCAGTTATAGCTCATTACAGGCTACAGGGTATCCACATTTTTCTCTATTTAGACAACTTGTTTATCTTTGCAGAGTCTTCTTCAAAATGTCAGGAATCTCTCTCTTGGGTGAGATATCTCTTGCAAAAGTTGGGATTCCAAGAGAACACATTCAAAAGCCTCTCTTGACTCTCTTCATACAGGAATATGTTCCTGGGATGTCAACTAGATACCTCAGTTCAAAGAAGTTTTCTTCCACAGAAAAAAAATAGATCTTTAGGTCTATTTCTAAGTTTTATTAGTCAGATTTAGTCACTGCGAGGGAATACTGCAGGATTTTCGGACTCATGGCATCTGTGATTTTTTTATATACCCCTGGCAAGACCCCACATGAGAAAGATACAGTGAACAGCCTTTATCTTTTCAGATTCCAGTACTAGGGTTTGTCATTAGAAAAATCATTTGGTGGAGACAATAGATATTCTTAAGTCAAGGTCTCCCTTTATCCCTCCCTGCTCCAAAGTACCAGTCCACAGATGCTTCAGACTTTGCTTGGGGAGCAGATTCGGGAGAGAGAAAAGTGCAGGGGGTGTGTCACCAAGGACAAATGCAAGCACATAAATATAAAGGAGATGGTTACCCTGATCAAGGTCCTCAGTTCTCAGAACCATCTTCGGTACCCAGGATCTCAAGTGGTCACAGACAATACCACATTGATGGTGGTACATCAACAAACAAGAGGGAACCAGGTCGTACCTCCTTTGCAGGGTAGCCATGTTAGCTTGGGATATGGTGTCACAGCGCAGTCCCACTCTACAGGCATCATACATTCATGTCAGGGCAAAACTGTGTGGCAGACAAACTGAGCAGTATCAGGGCAGACCCTCACAAATGGAAACTAGATCTGGGGAGCTTCCAAGATTTGATCTATTTGTGTGGAGATCCTCAGGTAAACCTGTTTGCCTCCTCTCTGAACAGTCAACTGGCAAAATTCTGTTCCAGGACTCCATGCAAAAAGGCCTAGAAGACAGATGTCATGTTTTTTCCTTGGACAGGAATACTACTGTATGCCTTTCTACCCTTTCCAACAATATCCAGAGTACTTCTGAAGATTCCGAGTGAATCTCCCAAGATAATTGTGGTGGCTGCCTTCTGGCCCAGGCAACCGTGGTTCTCCCTTCTTTTGGAAATGGCCATGGGTAATTACCACATGCTTCCTCACAGAATGGATCTACTACAAAAACAGAGGGTGGTGATGCACTCCGACATCATACCTCTCAACCGTACCAAATTTCTCAGCTTTTACCAGTTTTGAGGTCCAAATAATGGGATGCCATGAATCCTGAGTGGCACCCCTTAATTCCCAAATTTCCCGGCCTCCTTTTTTTAAATTTTTTTGTGTGTTGGGGGGGGTTGGCCTGACATCACATGCAGAGGCGTGCATGATGGTTTCTGCTCCATGAACAGCCTGCCCGGAAGTTCTCGAGGGATTCACTGTACTATCTGGTTGGCCGGCAGTTAAAATAGCATGCGAGACTGCGAGCATTTCTGCTCCAGGTAAGGACAAGTAAAATTGTAGTAGTTTTAGTTATTAAGCTGCAAGGGAATGGTTCTGTGCCTCCGGTTGTTTAGTTATTAAGCAGCAAGGGAATGGTTGGGTTCTGTGCAGGTAGTGCTTTGCAGATCTTTTTTTTTGTGAGCAATGTTGATTTGTGTTTTGTGGACACACCAGCTGAAAGGGAATGGTGTGTGTGTGTGAGAGAGAGAGAGACCTTTTTGCTCAACCGGCTTTGTTTTCTCACCTTCTTGTGTTGTCAGGACAAGGTAAGGGATCTATCGCCTTTGGGTGCTCTTTATTTTGAATGGGTTCGATTGGGGAGAGTAAAACAGTCCAGCCACCGGCTACCTAGACTGACCTAAGAGATGGGTATTTAGATCGGTGTTTTTTGGTTTTACTGACATGAAATGCCTATGTCATCAACAAGCAGAACGATTTCCAGATCTGCTGTGTGTGTAAATGTTGACATTTAGTTCTTTTTGTTTTTCTCTCTGTGTACGTGACTGTGTATATAAACGCTCAATTTTAAAAGCATGGCTTCTCGTTTTCTAAGAGTATATCTAATGGGGTGTAACTCCTGAGGCATTGTTAGTTGGTGTCCACATTTCACGGAGTATGCCTCTCCTGATGACAGTTCCCCGACCCCTGACCTAAGGCTAGTTAGACTAAAGTTATGCTACTACCTTGTTGTTACCCTAAGTTGGTTGTTTGATTGCTGGATTTGGTTTGCACTTGATTAAGTGCTTTTTTTGTGGTTTGCTGCATGTGCTGCAGTCCTACCAGTTCTCTAGAAACAACCTAGCTTTTGGGAATACGAAAACTTCTTTTTCTGGTTGTGCATCAGGAAGATGAAACTTGTGCCAAGTGCCTGCCGGTAGCGTTGGGGGTGTGGCTATACCTGGTTCTAACAGTTGGCAGCAGCCTGAGTCCAATTTTTAGGCCATGTACCAGTAGTTAAGGAACTCATTTGGTCACCCAAAACTGTCCACAAGGTCAGCATCATTCCTGCCTTGGTCTTGCAAATAGTACTTGTATTACAGGTCTTCTGGAAAGGCTGCAGTGCTTGACCTAACAGTTCTTGCTGGTACTCAGCTGAACCAAGTCTTATGGTACTTCCTTGTGTAACTACCCACTTTCACAATTATTAACCTGTACTAGCCTTAGAGTATATATAGTTAAACTTAACTTCTTTCCCAGTCTTTATATCTGCAGTTGCTGATTCTTTTTCTGCTAAAATCCGTTCTCCTAAACCCTCTTCCTCCCAGGTATCCTTCCCACCCACTTTCCTCCCTTCTTGCCTAGTCACATCCCTCATGCCTATCTTCTTCCCCGTAGCAAGGTTTCCCCCTGGAAAGTCTACTTCTAACCCTCGTTTTTCTGTGGCGCCTTTTTTAAATCTAGTTCAGGGCGTCCACACCTCCCTTCTATTGATCCAGAGGTAGGGCTGCTTAAACACGCCGCCGGTAGGTTTTGTTTTTATTTACCTTTCTTCACCAATATCTGTATTAAAGCAACAGCTGATAGTGCTTGACCTCCACTGAATGCAGTGTTACTGCTGGTATACGTGTACAGCGTTACTGTGGGTTTATGTGCTTTATACTGTAATAAGAGACAGTGCTGACTGTAATATAGCGGGTTTATGCATTTGCTGTAGCAGTTTACTAATGTATAGCTCTTTCCAATGGATACCGCCTTGACATAGATACCTATCATAATCTCTTTGGGGTTAGCGTGGTTCGTTTGTGCTGTTGAGTTGTTGTCCTGACTGAACTCGGGCTTCCGCTAAGACGACTAGCAAAACAACGCCAAATGGGCATTTACTGAATACTATTGAGGCATTTGTGCTGTCTTTTTCTTACCCTTATATCCAAACTGCTTGTAAATCAACTACCAAACAGACTCCAACAAGGGCATGTGTAGACTGCCATTCTCATCAACAGCCTTACATTTAAAGTATTGTAAATCAACTTCCATAAAGACGCCAGCATTGGGCTTTAACAAACTGGCTCAGTATACATGTACATTTGTAATCACATACATTGCAAATATACAATTTTGGATAACTCTATGTATTATAGACTCTATCATTTAATCACTGGTGTGCACTTTTGCCTAATGCTGTCGATCCCTTCCTCCAAAAAGGGACTAGGATATTTGTACTAAGATAGACCTGTGGTAAAACTGTTATTTGTATTGTGATCATACTGCCTATTGTACTAGTATTGCAGGGTGCCTGTTATATTGTATTGTCATTATACTGCATACCTTGCATTGTCTATGGTCTTTGTTTACTGCTTTTTTATAGCTACCTTTCTAACCTTGCCTTCCCTGCACATTACCTTTTTATCTACACCTATCCCTCCTCTGAATATCTCTTACATTCTGCCTTATCCTTCCACCTTATTCCTACATCCTTACTATTCACCTAACTCAGTCTCTCTCCACCTTTGTCTTGCATTTCTATTTTCCATTTATCCAACTCACTGACTCTCTCCCCCTCCTTTACAGTACACCATTCTGGGTGCTTCCTCCTTGCCATTAGAGTGTAAAGACTACCTCCAATCAAACCCAAGAAGACACCCTGAATTCTGCCTGACAGCCAAGCTTCAAAAGAGAGCTGCCACTGTGTGAACATACAAGAGTTTTGAATGTATGTAACCTACAACCAAGTACTTGTGAATTAATTAATTATACCCATATGTGCTAACTGCCCTTCCGTTTATGTGTTTTTCCCAACCAAAAGTTAAACCACAAAAGCATTCAGTGAAACAACAGAAAAGCAAGCAGTAAAGAACGCTTTATCCTCTGTATCATGAAACGCCAACCCCCCAATGGTGTGAGCCGCTACATGAACAAGTAAATTCTCCTCGGATGCTTGTAATAGTACAAAGATTTATTATAAAATATTATAAAATATTCCAACTGGTTAAGCACTTTCACTCTCGACCAAGTGAGCTTCATCAAAACAACAATCAATGAACAATTAGCATTTAAATAAACTTATTTGCGCCAAAAAGCGCTGAAATTAAAAGAACATACACCTTACTATTGAAATCTCAATAAAGATACATATGTCCTATAATCTAAAACATAATACAAAAATATAACATGTATACTATAAATATGATTTGTTCACTATAAAGTCTTTTCACTAAAAAATTATTTAAAATAGTTAATAGACATCTTATTATATCTCAATGAAAAAGTCTTTAATGAAATAAGTAAATTTGTTAACCAGTATAAAACCTGCCTAAATGTTCAAATCAACCTATATTCAAAAAAGGCTTGATAGTTATATAATCATTTAGCCCTGGTATTGTGGAAGCGTCAGTATAAAGTTGCCACCATATTTCTTTATAGGATAGCATTCCTTTGTAATCACCCCCTCTGGGGTCAGGTTGAACGTTGTCCAATATGGCAAATTTAAATATGCGTCTGTCCCCACACTTTTTAACATGCCTGTATAGGGCATTGTTGTCATCCTTAGTCTTGATGCTGTACAAGTGTGCATAGATATGTTTATTAAATTTCCTTTCTGTCTTTCCTATATAAAATCCTGGACAGACCATACATTTAGCTAAATAAATGATCAATTTAGTATTGCAATTACCTTGTTGGAATCTAACATTGGTCCTGTTCACATTTTCTAATGTTATCCCCCCTTCTTCTAATATAGCATAACATTGCTTACAACTTCCGCATTTTTTAGTGGACCTATATATAGGAACGGTAAACAAATGACCTATCTCGAGGTAGCTCTTAATATTACGTCCCATTTTATTGACGAATATGGGTAGAGTTCCCAAAATATTCGCAATGTCCTGGTCTGCTAAAATAATGTTCCAATTATTAACCATAATTTTCTTTATTTTCCCAGTGTGTGGACCAAATTCTAAAACACATGCTCTACCAAATGTTGTACCAGCTTTTGTAGAATGTTCATGGTTGTTGCGACTATTAACTTTATTGTAGTAATTATAACCTAATAAAGGGGTGTATCTACTTCCTCATTCCTTAATGACAGTTTTACTCACTTTAGTCATCATATTTGCATCATACCCTCTATCTTTAAATAATGAAGTAATAAATGACGCTTCTTCTAACATCTCAGAATATACAGATGTCATTCTTATAGCACGTATAAGTTGTCCCTTATATACGTTAGTAAATAAATTCCTAGGGTGATTGCTGGTAAATTCTAAATAGCTGTTAGAGAATGTGTTTTTCCTATATAATCTAGATTTGAAACCTCTTTCTCCTTTCAAAATGTATGTATCTAGATAGGAAATACCTTTATTGCTACTGGGTGATGTAAATTTCAAAAAATCACTACTCTGGTTTAAATATTCCAGAAATTTTTCTATGGTGTTAGCACAGCCATCCCACAAAATATAGATGTTGTCAAGGTATCGGGAGTAATATTTAATATGCTTAATGTACTCACTCTTAAAAACTGTGTTTTCCTCCCAATCAAGCATAACCAAATTGGCAAATATGGGAGCACACGCTGCTTCCATAGCTACACCTTTGGTTTGCCTGAAATATTCTCCCTCATAATATATGTAGTTGTGTTCTAATACCAATGACATCAGGTCCAGAATCAAACAAGCTGCATCCCATTTAATGTCAGCATACTTCCTAATACTATTAGCAAGTGCTTCTAACCCTTCATCTTTAGGAATACAAGAAAATAAATCGATGACATCTAAGGTGACAAAAAGTAAGTCTTCTTTCCAAAGGTAAACTGGGTAATTTTTCAAAAAATCCCAGGAATCTTTAGCTAGATGTGGAATTTTGTTGTAAATGTGTTTAAGAAATATATTGACAGCTGTTCCCATGGGAAAAGTTTTGGATCTACTACCCAAGATAATAGGTCTGAAGGGTGGGCTTTCAATATTTTTATGCACTTTGGGAATCCCAACAAAGGAAGCTAGGATAGGGTGTTCAACCTTCAGATACTTGTAGATGTTCTCTGTTGTTATTTTATCAAAAATTCTTCCACGTGCATATCAATGCACCTATAGGCTATATTCATTTCGTTCAGAGATACAGTCTCATAAATGCCCAACGTATCTAATAAATCGTGCATTTTGGAAGCATATTGCATACTGTCGTATATTACAATGCCACCCTCCTTATCGGGTTTCATTACCCTAATATTCCCATCATTCCTTAATTCCTGTAAAACCCTATATTCTTCTTTCATAAGATTAAAGTTGTTTTTTGTACCACTTATGTGATTCTGTAACTGGTAAATCTGTTTGGTGACAGACTTATCATAAATATAAATGATGGGATGCATAGGGGGCATGTAATTACTTTTCTTTCTCAACAATTTAAATTCCTCCTTTTGATCCACTGGAGTGCCTGTAGTGTTTTTAAACATGATGGCTAAATTCAGTTTCCTAATGTATTTTTTAATCTCACTAAGACAATCCACTAATCAAAACTTCATAGTGGGGATGTATTTCATCCCTTTAGAAAGTAAATCGAAATGTGAAATATTCAATGAAAAATCAGTATAGTTGTAAATATTGAAAATTTTCAATGAGTTTATAATGCCATCTCTAACAATACACTCTCCGCTATCTCGATTAATGTTGTTAGTTGTAATCAGTACCTAATTTCTTCCCTCAAATCTGGGGCTTTCATGTCCCTTGTGTGTACTGTTGGTACCCTTGGTTTTCCTGTTGCCGATATTTCTTCCAATTCCCTCCCCATTTCCAATCTCGTTTTTGTCCCCTTTCTCCTTCGTGATGAAAATAAGATTTCTCTTCCCTTTGCTGTGTATAATAGGAATTGAAATTGTCATGTACATTTGTATGTGCATATTTAAAATCTTGGTGATTGTTGTTACTCCTACCCCATAAGTATACCTTACCCTTATTATATTGCTCGATATCTCTTTGGAGCTTTTTGCTTTTTCTGTTATACACTTTTTTAATATTGCTATCAGCTATATTAAACTGTTTAACACATCATTTTTCTCATTGTGGGAATAATAGGTCACTTCTAATCTTTTAATTGATCTTTTCGACTTCATGCATATATTTGACCAACTTCTCATCATTGAACTTGATTAACAACTGCATGAATTGTAAACCACATTGGTCAAAAAATACATTAAATTCAGAATTAATATGCTCCGATAACTCAATCCCCAAGGGATATTTAAAAAATCTGAGTCCCATAGGGAAGATTTTCAGTTCAATACATCTAGTAAGATAAGCATTGCCTAACTTCAAGTTGTTAATTGTATTAAGTTTTTTACCCAAAGAAAAAAATAAAGTCTCTGAGTGTACCTTTTGGTACAGATGTTCCACCTGATTCATTGTCCATTGTCCTGTTATCAAAAATACAATTAGTATCCAAACATTTTTATAAAGGGTTATTAATGTTATTGTAGGACTTGTCAGTTAAATTAGGTAATTCTAATGTATTAGCAGTACCTTTGCCGGTTGGAGCTCCACTGTCAGTTTGAGCATAGGTCCTCTTAGGCAACATTCTTTTAGGTTTAGTGCCTATACGCTTCGCTGCTTCTTCTGGATCACCAAAAGAGAAGTCAAAAGTGAAATCAGATATCCCCAACCTGCTGTTGTTCCGCTGTACCATGGGCGGTACAGTGGCTGGTAAATCAATCAAGTTTGTACACCGGCATGCTGTCCCCTGTCCGTTAGGTATTCCTGGTGACGTTTGTTGCATGCTAATAGATATATCATTGGTATAGTCCAAACTGTCATTGTGTGCTCCTTCAAGACCAGGAGTCGGAACAGTACCATTGTAAATGGAATATACTTGCAAATTCTTGCCGCTACTGACCATAGTGTTACAGCTGTCAGCAACTCTGTAACCTATATTGGTTAGTAAGAGTCAATTTGCTCACTTCACCCCTCAATTCTACCAGTTCAGCTTGAACCTTCGCCATATCTCCTCGTTCCAAACAGGGTGATGAAAGTGGAGAGGCGTCCCGATCAGACTCCATGAGGTAAACTTCCCAAACAAAAGTTAAACCACAAAAGCTTACAGTGACACAACGAAAAAGCAAGCAGCAAAGAACGCTTTATCCTCTGTGTCATGAAACGCCAAACCCCCAGTGGTGTGAGCCGCTACGTGAACAAGTAAATTCTCCTCTGATACTTGTAATAATACAAAGATTTATTATAAAATATTATAAAATATTCCAACTGGTTAAGCGCTTTTACTCGCGACCAAGCGAGCTTCATCAGAACAACAATCAATGAACAATTAGCGTTTAAATAAACTTATTGGCACCAAAAAAGCGCTGAAATTAAAAGAACATACACCTTACTATTGAAATCTCAATAAAGATACAACAACATACATAATATGTCCTATAATCTAAAACATAATACAAAAATATAACGTATACTATAAGTATGATTTGTTCACTATAAAGTCTTTTCACTAAAAAATTATATCTCAGTGCAAAATGCTTTAATGAAATAAGTAAATTTGTTAACCAGTATAAAACCTGCCTAAATGTTCAAATCAACCTATATTCAAAAAAGGTTTGATAGTTATATAATCATTTAGCCCTGGTATTGTGGAAGCGTCAGTATAAAGTTGCCACCATATTTCTTTATAGGATAGCATTCCTTTGTAATCACCCCCTCTGGGGTCAGTTTGAATGCTGTCCAATATTACACTGTGTTATTACAAGCATCCGAGGAGAATTTACTTGTTTATGTAGCGGCTCACACCATTGGGGGTTTGGCGTTTCATGACACAGAGGATAAAGCATTCTTTGCTGCTTGTTTTTTCGTTTGTGTGTTTTTAGCAGCCTACCACAGCCCACTAGCCACTCTCCCCCCTCCAGTTTCTCTCTAGCTTAGACTAAAGTTCTAAGTAAGAGACATTGCTATTTCTGCTAGACACTATATCTTTATGCCACTAGGTGGCAGCATATACCACCCAAAGGTAGTACCATTTCTCTGCAGACATTTTTCCCTTCGTAAACAAAAGTACTGTATTAATGTAAATCCTACTCACAATCCCCCCAGTTGTTAAATATCCACTCCCTTGTGTAACTACCCACTTTCACAATTATTAACCTATACTAGCCTCAGTGTATATATAGTTAGACTTACCTTCTTGCCCAGTCTTTATACCTGCAGTTGCTGATACTTTTTTCTGCTGAAATCAGTTCTCTTGCCTGCTCCGTTTGCCCTTTGGGCTCACTCCGCTCACCTACCCTACCCCCGAATCCCACCCACCTGCAGTACACCTATTTTTATTCTAACCCTGTGTCTCCTCCCCTTCCCCTTAGCCAATCCTGATCTCTAGCCCTCCCCCCTAACATTCTTAAATTAAGTAATCCTCCCCATCTCCATCACTTTCCTGCCTGTACTCTCAGCCTTACTCCTCCCCTTCTCACTAAACACTCCCCTATTATTCCAGCTTCCTTCCCCAAATTGAAATTACTCTTAAGAATGACTCCTCCACTTCCACAAACTTCCCTCACCCCTTATATAAGCATTCTCCTCCTAATAACTGTCTTCAATGCAACCTCCTATTCCTCTTACAAACTACCCCCTCCTTTTCTCCCCCACCTCCTCCACTCTCCCCCATCACCACCACATCACTTCTAACTTTCACAACATATCCCCATCTCTACTTCAACCTAACCCTCTTCACTATTTTAAACTAAAACTTCTAACCATTTCATTTAAACCTCCTACAACCAAAGGTAAATTGTCTGTCCTACTAAATACTAGTTGCAAACTTGCTCTATTCTTTCTCTAACTGGCTTGTTCTAGCAGGAGACATTAACCCCAACCCTGGACCCAAGACTAGCAACAATCTCACTCCCACTATCTCTTCAAATAGTACCAACCCCAAATACCTAAAACTCATTACCATTAACACCAAGAGTATAAAAAACAAAATAGCACTCTTCCATACTTGGCTCAATCATACTCTACCCAATATAGTAGCAGTCTCAGAGATATAGCCAAAACACCACATTACTGACTCTGAGAATGTACCCCCTGGCTTTCAAGCACTCAGATGCGACCGCCAAACAAAAAAGGAGGAGTAGTAGCCTTAATCTATAATAGCCTACTGAACCTCTGTCCTTACGAGAATCCCATTTCTCAGTTCAACAATGCTGAACCGAGGAACTCTCAAAATGAATAACTATAAAAACATTTGTGTTATGGCCATTTATATCCCCCCTGGAGATAATACTACCACTCTAGAAAACATACTCTTATGGGCCACAACTAACACTAAACTAGAGACATACATATTAGGTGATGTGAACATTGACTGGAATATAATCAATAACAATAACCCCTCCCTATCTATCAATTTATTTAATTTCACGCAACTAATAAATGACATTACCAGGCCTAACAGAAACAACCCCCCAGGGTCCACTCTAGACTGGATCTTAGTCTCCCACCCAAGTAAGATCTCTCACTCTGGTATACTGTCAGGCACTATGAGTGACCATCTCCCAGCCTTCATTCACCGAGCTACTCACCACTCCCCTCACCAACACCAATACACTCACTCGTAACCTTACTAACTTTAACCCTTCTATATTCTCCAAAACCCTTAAACTAACAAATTGGGACAACCTAAAAACTCTTCCACTAGATAAGGCCTTAGACTTCTTCAATACTACCTTCCTAGGCATCCTAAACACCCAAGCCCCGCCTAGAACAAAACAAATAAAACCAAAGTCCTCCCCTTGGCTAACAAAAGACACCAAAACACTTATGCTACAAAGAGACAAAACCTGAAATCTTTACAACAAAAATAAGCACCCTGCTACCCTCCTTAAATATAGGCAACTCCGCATTCAAACCAAAAAGCATGTTACAAATGATAAAAAATCTTACTAAACCAAACTACAGACTACCCGCACCAAAAATCCTAAACAATTCTGGAACTCTGTCAACTCTCTTTTGCACTCCGGTACCAAATACAATCCCTGTCCTGACAACAATAAAACAGACACAGAAATTGCTACCCTTTTAACTCCTCCTTTACCAACTCTATAGCTGAACTTACCAAGACCTTCTCCAACCACATCTCCTCCCAATCCCACTTCCCCTTCCTCTTCCCACCCCTCCACTCCTAATCCTTTCCCCCCTTTCCATCTAAAACCCGTCTCAACCTCCTACATCAAAAACCTTCTTTCCAAACTTAAGCCATGCTCCAATGTCCCTGACTATATTCCCTCACTCTTTCTCAAGCTCGCCGCAGATGGTATTGCCATCCCCATCAGCATTCTTATCAATAGGTCTATCCAGGAATCTTATGTCCCCAAAATATGGCGTGCTGCCTTTATCTAATAGCATCTCTAACTTCTGACCAATAGCTATTCTTTCCCCAATTTCAAAAATCCTTGAAAAATGCATCCACCAGCAACTCATGCCCTACCTCATCAATAATCAACTCCTCACCCCTACACAACATGGCTTCCGTCCTGGCCATAGTACAGTAACTGCTCTCCTCTCTTTTTTAGACATTGTTAGCCATGCCCGGGACTCTGGAAAAATTGTCTCCACTGTCCTTCTCGATGTATCCAAAGACTTTGACACTGTCTCTCATACCCATCTTCTAAATCACCTTTCTAACCTCAATCTCTCCCAAAAATCCCTTTCATGGTTCAGTAGTTATCTCTCTGACAGATCCCAGGCTGTGAAATGGCAAACTGGTACCTCAACCTTCCTACCTACCTCAACTGGGGTCCCCAGTGGTCTATACTCGGACCAATGCTCTCTAATATATTCATCAATAGTTTTCACGCTACAATTCCAAACACTCAAATAGTGCAGTATGCAGACGACTCCACTTTAGTCTGCCCTGCTCATAGCCTTCCCGATCACCAGGCAAAAACCCAATTGCCTTTACAACTACAGAGAACTGGATGCTTCAAAACCATCTCTCCCTTAATGCCAATAAATCCAAAATCTTTCTTTTTTCCCCCCTCAAAAGCCCTCTCTCTCAGCAAACAATCCTTCAATATCATCAGCCATACCAACTCCACTATAGAAGTTGTTCCTTTTGCTAAACAACTTGCAGTTACCATTGAGGAACACCTGAAGTTCGATACACATATCCAACTAAATATTAAGAAAACTCATCAGAAACTTGGTAAGCTATACAGAAACTCTCACTTTCTCTCCCCTTCTACAAGGCAAACTCTCGCCACCACCTTCTTACTACCCATCACTACTGTACCGTGCTCCACTACTAACAAACCTCTCTTCCACCATCTCTGCAAAACTAGAAATCTGTTACAACAAAATCTCTAAATTCTCTACTAAATCTAACCACTCCTCCCATCATTGTACCTCTCTCCAAATGTTAAACTGGCTAGAGATTCCCATCTATCTTGACTACCTCCAACTCACTACAGCCCACAAATTAATCTTTAAACCTACTGCATGCCCTGCTCTAGCAAATATCTTACCATCTTACACACCTCACAGATCCCTGAGATCTGCCCAACAAAATCTACTTTTTGTATACAAACCAAAATGTCCCGCTGGCCAGTTTCTCCTATCCTTTTCTATAGCCAAAAAAATGGAACTCTCTCCAAAAACTTTGAACACTTCAAATCCCATGTCCATTCCTACCTCACCCATAATTGGAAATGTAATTGCACCCTACCTACCTAATCCTGCTAATGTCCCTATTCTGCTAATTGACTCCTATACATGTACTTCCACATGTACCTCTTTATCTTGCTGTTTTTCCCTCTACAGCTTCCCCTCTCTGAATCTAACATATACTATAACATCAAAACCTTGAATGTATATAATGTAAATGCTGTACATAGCTTTGTAACTCTACTCTCTCTCCTTATCTGGAAATTTTCTCTTTCCTTTCTACCTACATATAAGGTTCAGGCTAAGAGATGCTGCTAACTAGCTACAGTAATCATCTCTGACACGTGTGTACTCCACTTTTGCTACTATACAACTGTCTCTCTCTCTAGATACACCAGATTCTTTTTCTACTGAACAACCACCTCCTTCTCTAGTACCAACTTCCCCTCTCTTCTCTCACCAGAATCTTGAATGTATACTTAGTACACACTGCACTTTCCTCCTTTATTTCTTCCACATTCTACAAAACCTATACTTCTATCTTTCAAATATTCAGTCTTTGCAACTATTAACAGAAGCCTTACAGTTTCATAGTTTTTAATATTTTGTCAGCTTATTCCACTGCCTCAGTTCAACTTTATGCTGTGCAAATGACTCTCTAATTAACCACATATATGTTCATGAAGAGTATTCATTATTTTCAATTGTAATTTGCTATATCTCCGTATATAATTCTACGTTTTTTTAAATAATCAGTTGTTTGATTTACTTGTATGTAATATGAAGCTTTTCTCCTGGGCCTCCACTGAAAACGGACTCCTTGAGCCCAGTAGACCTCCCCCGTTATCAAACTGGAAATAAATAAATAAATGTAGGCTATTGGGAGCTTCTGTGAGGCTTCGCTATAGAAATCCTGACCACCACTCACACTTCATTAACTCTCTTGGGGAGAGTGCTGACTTGAGAGAAAAAATTGCTGTGCGTTGAAAAGGATGTCCTATGCTAGGCATCTAAGGAGGTCATTCTTTCCTTCCTTTTTTATATAGTCATCCTAATAGCCATTCCATTAAAGGCTTTTACAAATAAATGCAGTTTTTTTATTATACCAGCACTCACTGGTACTGTTAACTTGTTTGTGTTTGTGCTGTTCATTGAGGCTTTTTGACTATGTATTTTCCTTTTAGGCTGGGGATGTTGATTAGGATACGAGTACTGGAGGGGTAAAGTAGATATTGTTGGAAGAAGGTCAGGATGTTAAGAGATGTGGGAGAGTTCAATAGAGAAGAAAAGGTCAAGACAGAATAGGATAAAGGTAGCATTGCTAAAGGAGAAGAATAAATTCAAGGTTAGATGGGCTTGGTTGTTTTAACCCAAATGTGGAGAAAGCTGGTATTATTAAGCCTGAAGTATATTGTAGTGTAGCACGTGGATGCATACACACACATTTAAGCTGTAAAAAGTGTCACATTAAGCCTCACTTAAGTATCAGAAAAGGAATTATAGCCGACTTGCCAAGTAAGGAAACTGTGGTTGTCTAGTTTACTTGGGAGTCGGATCCCAGAAGGAATTCTATAAAAACAGAAATAACAGAACAGTGATTGCAAATGAAAGTGGTATCGTAAGTATTTGTCTAAACGTGGGCTTAACTCTTGGCTAGGCTTATAAGGGCCTCAGGGCCAATGGCCTAGCAACCAATTCACTACATAATAATAACCGTTTAAGTTTCAGCCTTCCTATCTTTCAGGAAACGCATTGTAACACAACATTTTATTCTAGCAACTTTCTAAGATTATACAAGCAGTGTAAAATGTATCCCTGGTTTTAGGCCTTTGCCCCCTCCTCCCCAGTAAATTTTGGCTTTTTCCAGATTTCTTGTGCTGCTTATGCAAAGTCTGTTTGTGTTAGTAGCACAACAGGAAGTAGACTTGCTTCTGATGCAGAAGGCTGTGTTTTACTTCCACAGTATGCAGTTTTAAAGAAGGTGGATGCTGCAGTCCTGAGAATGTCCTCTTTGGAGGAGATGCTTAGTAACTATGAACCTATTATGTTTGCTATTCATTTTTTTTGCAATGCTACTAGCTTTTCATTTTTTTAATGCATCCTAGGCGATTTATTCTTCAAGGGCAACAGGCACTTTATTTCTAGATGTAGCAATGAAATATAAAGTTGTTTGCTAGCAGCAACCTCTTCATTAGTTGCAGATCTCTTTAATGTGTAATTATTTAGATGATTTTTGCATTTTCTTTGAATGTGGGTTTCAATGCTGTTTCAATGAGAGTGAGTTTCAAGGGCAGAGATGTTTTTATGCTAACTTTATTTTCATTGCGAGACTGTATTGTTTTGTTTAGCAGGTGTCTAGTAGTGTTTGTGCTATAAAATATAAAATAAGTTTTAAATGAAATCCAAATAATCATTGTAGAAGTAAAGCAGTATGCACATTACAGTGTTTATGGTAAATGGGGCAAAATAACCAAGTAATGGGAGATTGTAATGGATGCAGGGGGGGGCCTGTGTATGGGGGCCCTTTTCGACCATGATTTTGTGAGGGGGGAAGGGCGGCAAACTCAGACAGCCCCGGGGTGGCTCATACTCTAGCTATGCCACTGATCAGTAGGCCATGGAGAATGACTTTTGGAGGTCCTAGCAAACTATAATATTGTTTTGCTAAGTTTTAGAATATTGCCTACCATTAAATGTCCTACCTTTACCACAAAACCCACATACTGCAAGTCACCAAAAACAAAATCCTAAGGTTCATCATCTTCTCCCTTCCCATTGAGCATCATTGCTACACATTAAAAAAAAAAAACGGTTACAATTTACAATAGAGTCAGGGCAGGGGCCACATGTCTGTTCAGTTTGCATTTGAAAGTTGGTATCCCACAATTCCATTGGAGTGGGTGGGGGGTTACATAATTATGTATGCAAATTGCATGTTAATCAGCTTATGGATTTGTACCTATTTTTCATGGGCCTTTGTCCATATTTTTGATGTTTTCAGGTTGAGAGATAGGCCCAATATCAATAATCTTGAGTTGACTGCCTGAATGATGGGGTCTTAATTCTTTTTAGACACCTGTTTTCTGAGGCCTTGCAGAAGTTACTGATAGAAGCAAGAAAGCCTGCTACTAGGAAAACACATATTAGCAAATGGTAAGGAGTTTTCTAGTTGGTGCCAACAACATAACTGGCACCCATTTATGACTAGTTGTTCTGTGGCTTTACAATATTTGTGAGAGTTACTATCCTGTGACCTTCCTTATTCCTCTGTCAAGGTGTAGTTATTGGCCATTTCAGCACATCTGCCTATGGATCATCTTCATTCAAGATAGTCACATGTCAAAATATTCTTGAAAGTGGTGTTGCATAAGGCTTCCAAGCAAACCAGTGGCCCCTCCTTGAGATCTTAATTTTGTGTTAGAGAAACTAACACTTGCTCTATTTGAACTAGCTGATCTGGCTGACTTGAGGTTCTTAACATGGAAAACAGTTTTATTGATTGCTCTGACCTCTGCAAGAACGGTATCTGAATTGCAAGCTCTTATGCTGTCACCCCCCCCCCCAAGGACATGGTTTCTTTGAGGATTAAATCCTTCTTTTATGCCTAAAGTGGTATCTGAGTTTACTTTGTCAAACTATCCATTTCTCCGTTTTCTTTCTTGAACCTAAAAATGAGGGAGAAAGGATATTCCATACCTTCGATGTCTCCAGACAACTCTAGTACTATCTTGTAGTACTATCTTCTTATCATTGGATCAATTGTTCATTTCTTGTGAAGGTAAGAAGAAATGACAACCTGTGTCAAAACGGACTATTTTCCAAATGGTTGTGTAAGGCTATTACCTTTTGTTATACTCACTCTGACAAGTCTATTCTAGGGAGGGTCAAGGCCCTCTGTACAAAGGACCTTAGCATCTTCTATGGCTTTTTGGAAAGGGTGGTATTCTAGAAGTAATCTAGAAGCTGCTGTTTGGTCCTCTGTACATAGTTTTGCAAAGCAGTATAAGCTGGATTATTCCTGTAGGTCTAGATCATGCTTTGCGAGGACCATTAGGACTCCCCTCCTTCCACCTCACAAATGTAGTCAGTTATGGTAATCTACTCATGTAGTTAATGCAACTGCAGCAGTGATCAATGTGAAGAACATAGTACATTTGTGTAAGTTGAACTTACCATAACAGTAGATGTTCGAATGATCACCGTTGCAGTAGCAGTTCCCTCCATCCCACTTGTTTTTTTATGCCAGGGTGTGGACTTTTATTTTTTATTCCTTTCCTTGCTCTTTCAGGGCTCAGTCCCCCTCTCTCTGTTGGCAGGAAAGCTATGAATGGCTTTGAACCCAAACTTGTCTTTTAGTTAGCTCAAGCCACTTGACACTTTGGGTGCTTGGAAGGTGCCTGAAGCTTTGGAAGCTGTCAGCTGTTTTATATCCATGGCATGATATAACCCATTTAGCTAAAGCTACTGCAGCAGTGATCATTCGAACATCTACTGTAATGTTAAGTTCAACTTGTACAACTATACTTTGAAATTATGTTGACCTTTGGTCTGTCTAGAAGGGATGTGGAGCTGCTTAATCTATAAAAAGACAGTGAAAACAGCACAGTACAGTGATGCACAGTATAATACAGCTGAGAATGGTGCAGTATTGTATGGATCAGTTGAACAGCAGGCATTGATGTAAGCACAATAATTTAAGACGCATTCAAAGTAGTATAGTGTAAGAGCACCTGAAAGTGGGCATGGCTGCCACAGTACAATATTACAATGGGATGATGAGTACAGTACCAAATTATTATTGAACTGCTGTAGAGCAGACATGGTATGATATACCATGTTCCTAGAGCTGAAGATAATGTTTAAAGCGGGCAGCAGCAGCAGCAGCACACAGGCAAATTGAAGTTAACACCACTAAGTAACCAGTAATAATTAAGGCTCAGAAACAGCATTAGCAGTAACCCCTTATCTCAATAAGTTTGAAACTAAACCATTTTCAGATGATTAATATGGTAGAGATTTTAAACTGGCTTACCTCAAAGACCGTCTTCTGCTAAGAAATGTTGTTTAGAAAGGTTTAAACTTCCACAGTCTGTGGGCCGAACTCCACATATGTACAAATATGTGTATTTATTATAACATAATAGTACATACTCAGATGCACAGATACTTTGGGATCTGTAGATTGTATCTATAAGTATTTTAAGGGCAGTTTAGATATCTGTTATAACCCAAAGGCTAATCTGTGAAGCTTAGAGTTACCTGTTAGGACTTTTCCCTTTAAAAGAAGAGGGAGGTTGGTTGATTTAGTACTTTAGCCATTAGGGCTACTAATAAACCTGGCAAATGAATTACATATCAAAACAAGTAATAGGTCAGTCCCAGATTCAAAGGAAAAGATAATTAAAAACAGAAGGTAAAAATCAATCTTCATACTTTGAAATGTTTTTTGGATTCTAAGATAATTCCCTTGTTGCCACATGCTTCAACACAACTGCCTAGCAAAAGTTTAATAACTGACAGCTTAAGTGCACAGATCCTCATGACACATGTTCTAGTGGCTATGGAATAGCCAAGCAAGTGCACCACAGTGTAACTCCCACCTCCAAAAAAAGCCTTTTTTGCAAGGGTCTGAGACCTGCTGCCACCCCATACCCCTAACTTTATTTGCACTCAGAAATCATGGAACCTTAGTGAAAAGAGTGGCCACTTAAATCATGGAACCTTAGTGAAAAGAGTGACCACTTAAACAGAAAAAACAATCTTTAGCTCTCTTCCTCACATTGGGAGGTTAGGAATTTTACAAAATAATACACTTTAATCCCAGATTGCTTCTCAATGAAGCAGACAGCATCACAGGAGCAAATACAATCTTAAGCAGTTATTCCCAAAAGCAACTATGGTGAGAGTAGGAAGCAAATGACTGTAACCTATTTTTATGGTTCTTTTTAAGCCAGAGACATAGGAAGTGTGGAGCAGAGGGGACATCTACTCTAGGTATAACTTGTAGGGGGTGCCACACACTTTAGTTTGCAAACTGTCATGAAGCAAGATTGCTAAAATGCTGTCAAGCTGTTCTTTTATTTCAAAAATAGCAATGATTTATTTGGGCAGCTACATAACTTTGTTGCCACCTTGCAAAAATCAGCGTAGCAGATTGCAAGTTGTCGTTTTGCAACACTTACAGGCAGCAGGGAGTGCCAGATTGGTGAGTTGCAGACTGCAAATTCCCTTGCTACAACTCTGTGTGATGTAGTATGTACAGCTTCATAGAATGGAATATTCATTAGTAGGTGTGTTAAGATGAGGTCAGAGAAGTTGACCCTGGGTGTGAAATCTCCGTTATCTGTTGGTTATACCAGTTAGTTAGTTTGCTGTTGGATAATCCAACTAATTAATATTTTGCAAAAACTTGGGAAAGATTTCGATACCCTACCATGATTTTTCCATCCAGTAGTACCTCTTTTTCAAATAACTCTCCAATTTCTAAGCAATGTTTACATATGTAACTAGTTCTTGTCCAGCTGTCCCAGTACACATGCCAGAACTAACACTCATTCTCTAAATAGGACTAATATTCAGTGAAGATTGATATGGTTACTTATTTTTCTTTTGCCTTTTGTCCTGTGAAAAACTGGTGACAAATTAATTTATAATTTCTTTGTGCACTAGTAACCATTGCAGAGTATATGTCATGAAGGTCATGTAATAAGAACCATGTGTCCTTTTGTACTTGAACATAAGGAAGTGGCAAACACACCCAAAAGGAATAACTAAGAACCACAAGCAGTGTGTATAAAAAAAAAACAGAAATAGAGTTTGAATAATTGAGCAGATGTTCATGTTTCACTGTTGCAGTCATCACCTGTGGGTTATCCCTGCTGCAGTAGCCCTCTGCTGACCCGAATGCCAGTGTCAATGTTTTTCTGCATTGGCTGCGGTTGCTTGCTGTCTGACGTTAGGTCGTTGGTGCTATAAAGGAAGGCAGCCGATGCCATTACATCAGTCTTTATTGCCGCGGAGCCCGTAGCAGAAGCAGTTCACAAGTGCGCTGGTAAGTCTCTACTAGAGTTTGAATTTCAGCTGAAAATGTCTAAAGCTAAGTACCTCGTTGGGGATCTTTTTTTCTTGCACTAACCGATGTCAGAAAAAGTTAACAATTGTCTCGCATGTGGAAAGCAAATACCACACTGAGATTTCCATTAATACTGCATTACTTGTGTAGGCCCAGACCATGACGTCCCCTGTTGCAGGTTCGGTGCCCTCTTTTAATGTGAGAACCATTTGTCGTAGAGCTCTTATTGTAGCCAAAATGGCATCCATCAGCAAACAATCCGTAGACATTCTGAAAAAATGTAAGGATAAAGATAGAGACAGGCCACTCAAGGTGAAGCAGGTAATCAGTTCTCCAAAATTCACTGAGGTGCCCCTGATGCCCAATTCGATATCTTTGCAGGCCTCTACTGAGAACCTTTCGGAGTCCGGTATGCTGCAGACATCATCTTCATCTTCCGAGCCTTTGGTTGGGTCCGGAGCTGCGATGCAGGCACCGGCTTCCAAGGAGGTCTTTCGCAGTACCGAAGCTAGACAAAAATTGACGTCTTCTCCCCTGATTACCATTTCCTCAGAATGATGGATACTCTGAGGCCTAGAGGCAAGCCCACTCCTTGGAAAGTTACCTCTAGCCACCATTTTACTCCTGCTTCACCACCCCAAGCTCAAATGCTTAAAATGGTGGAGGATCTTATCACCCTTATCAGAGGTAGTCAGGCCACAATTTCTAAAAGGAAAAGTATCCTTTCTCCTGAAATACTGACAGAACAGGATTCTGAGGAGTCCTTCAGTTTTTAAAGAGGAACTACCACCTCTGACTGCTTTGAGGATTCAGATGCAGAGGAATCCATTCATTCTGCCTCCCCTCCAGAAGATTTTTCCTTTGGGTAAGCCCTTCACACCCTCAGGGAGCATTTCCACTGGGAATCCCAGGATTTCCCTCAGTCTAAGAAGAGAGAGTTTCTAGAGCTGCCGCAGCACAGACCCTTGGCCATCCCTCCTATCTTAGAGGTGGTTGATGATATCTTTCATGAATCCAGTTTAACTCCTGACGCCCTCCCACCTGCTCTCAGAAAACCTGACAAGTATTACAGAGTACCGGATTCTCACAAACACCCGTACAGAAATCCTGCTGCAGACCTGGATGTCATTACGCAGGGACCTAAAGGAGCTAAGGCTAGTTCTAAAAAGAATCCTATTCCACCTGACAAGGATTCCAGAGCGCTGGACAGATGGGGTAAACAAGTATACACCTCTGCAACCTTAGCTATCAGAGTACTCAACTGTCAGTTCCACATGTTAAAATTTCAACAACACACTTTGGAACTATTTAAACAAAAGATTTCTACCTTTCCTGACTGTGCCAATTCAAAAGAGTTAGCAGATCTACTGCACTCGACCTGTCAAGTGACTAAACACTCTTTACGCTGTGGATATGACATCCTAGAAGCCGCAAGCAGGGCAGCAGTGTCAGGATCTGTCATTAGGAGACATGCATGGTTGAAGGAACAACCTCTACCTGATCATGTCAAGTCTAAATCACTTGATGCGCCTTTGGATAAGGACCGATTGTTTGGAGTAAAAGCAGAAGAGGTGCTTAAAAAGATGGAACACAAAGCAAAATCTATACGGGCAATAAAATATTTCATTCAGATGCAACCTCCTAGGTTCAGCATGAATTTTCCCTCTAAACATTGGTTCTTTCCTTCACCTAGCAGACAGGGGCAAGGTAAGCCCTGCAGGGACAGACCACCCAGACTCCTATCCCAGGGTCAGCAGAGAACTAAGCGGTGGACCACTTCCACTCCAAAAGCAGGGAGTTCTAAGCCCCCCAGGATAAAAATCCCTCAAGGTCTCTCTCTCCCCCTTCTGCACTCCTTTCTCTCACCAGCTAAAAAGAACCATTGGGTCTTAAATATCTTATTTCAGGGATGTGAATTTTCTTCGACTAATTCCCAATTCTAAGAGGGTACCTTTACGTCAATATCACTGAGCACTGGCACTGGAACTTGTCCAAGCTCACTTATCCCTAGGGGCAGTGGAACTGGTCTCCTCAAATCCATCAAGCAAAGGCTCTTATTCCACACTACCCCTTGCTCCTATGACAGAGGGTGCTTGGTGCCCCTCCCTGGATCTACCCATTCAGAACACCTTTCTGGCAGTCACCATATTCAAAATGCTAACTTGGCAGCAGTTTCTGCCTAGGCTGACCAGAAATGCATGGTTAGTTACCCTACCTCTACAAGAGGCCTTAGCCCCAGTCGTAGCCTTTGGCGGACAGAAAAACATACAAATTTACCCTTATCTGGACAACTGCCTCATTCAGGCAGATGGCAAAGAATAGCTGCTCCAGGACCCCTCTTTGTCAAAGCCTTCCTAACCCCCTCAGGGTGCACCATCTACTAGAAGAAATCAGGACAAAACATCCTCCAGGAAGATCATTTTCTTGGGAACAATGCTGCATACAGCAGCCCAAAAGGCCTTCCTACTCCCAAAACAGAGATTCCTGCAGCTCTTTCTCACCAGCTGGCTCCCAGACATCACTGCACAGTGAGGAAGTCCCTGTAAACCTTGAGGTACATGGCATCTTGCATCCTTCTAATGTCTCTGGCCAGGCCTCACATGCGAAAACCTTAGTGGTACCCAAAAGAACCTGTGGAGTCCACACACTCTAGCTCCAGAGACCCCTGAACCACTGATCCCCTGTATAGGGGCTGAGTTTCTCTGATGGGACGAGGCCCCTGCCCAGAACTAGGGTCTTTCCTTCAACTTCTGCCCAACCGGGCAGACTACCTCCAACGCCTCAGACTTGGCTTGGGGCGCTCACCTAGTAGGCAGGTGCACCTTTGGTCTTTGGGATGCCCACCACCTTCCCTTACACTTCTACCTAGAAAATGATTGCAGTACAAAAGGCTGTGACACCCTTCAAACCCCAGCTCAAGCCAGGGGTTCTCCTAATCAAGCAGACAACACAGTAATGGGGTACATGGGGTACACCTACTAACAGGGAGGGACCCTATCTTACCCTCTGTGCTTGCCATGAACCTCGGACTAGCAGCTTATTCCATGGAACTATACCTGATAGCCAATTCCCACCTGGGAGCAACCGCACCCTGCCAGACCACTTAAGCCGAAACTTCCTGGATACCCTCGAGTGGCAGCTGTACAGAAAAATCCTCTCACAAATCACCTGGGAGTGGGGGGTCTCAAGAGCTGGATCTTTCTGCTTCACATGCCATCCAGCAGCGGAAAAATTTCTGTACTAGGGGGTATCACCACCTAGCGTGGAAGGTGGATGCCTTCACCTACCCCGGTACACTCTGTATTTGTGTACTCGTCCCCAAGGTACTGGTCATGTTAAGGGAGGAGAGACAAAAGGCCGTCCTCATTGCTCCAGATTGGCCCAGACAAGGTTATTACCCCTTTCTGAGCAGCCTGATCTTACAGCCTCCCAGCCAGTTTCCCCCTGATCTTAGACATCCTGACTCTGGCTGGGGGTGTGGGGAATGCTACACCCAGACTCGCAGACTCTTGAACTATCAGCATGGCAAATACTCAAAAGGCAGACTAGGGAACCCTGTTAAGCTAACAGATCCTGCACATTGTCACACAGGCCAGATGGCCCAGCACCAGAAAATCTTACACAGGAAAATGGAAAAGATTCTGCTCCTGGAGCCAGTCCAGAGGGGAAAATACGTCACCACCTTCCAACCCTGTTATCCTGGACTACCTAGCGGAGCTACTTAATACTGGCCTCTCTTTCTCCCATATTTAAATCCACGCTTCAGCTCATTTTTATACAGAATAGCCCCTGTTAATCCCACCTTTTGATTAAACAATGCCTCAGAGGGACTTCTAATATTATATCTCCCAGAAGGCCTCCCACTCCAGCCTTGGACCTGAATTATGTTTTGGGGGAAAAACAACTCTACCACCCTTCAAACTGCTGCTTCAGCAGAACTTAGTTACCTCTCTTGAAAGACTGCTTTTCTCCTAGCTATATCTCTAGCCAGAAGGGTTTCACATGTTCAGGCACTGATGGCCATTGAGCCCTTCATCTTCTACCATGCAGACACGGTCTCCCTCACAACTAAATCCCTCCTTTATACCTAAGGTGGTATCTAATGTAACTATCTGCTGGCCTATACCTCTACCCCCCCCCCTTCTTTCCTAACCCTCCAAACAAGGGGAAAAGAATTCTGCACTCACTAGACATGCACAGACAGTTCAGATACCATCTGGACCCTACTAGATCCTTCAGGAAATCAGGCCACCTCTTTGTCATCTTTGCCCCAGGGGCAGAGGGGAAGCCCATTTCCAAGCTATCCTTTTACCAATGTATCTCACACTGTACCCATTTCTGATGTACTTTGCATGGGGAACATCCCACTATGGCAGCCTACACTTCCTCAGCATTCCTCAGAGGAGTTCCCACCAGGGACATCCTGGAAACTGCCACATGGTCTTCTGTCCATACCGTTACCAAGCTTCACCACCTACCTCTATATGCTAAGGGCAGGGGTTGCCTCTGCAGTTCTGCAGGACATGCTGACCCATTCCTAGGTCTCTAACCAATTCCACCACCCCTCTCCTCAGGTTTGTTAATCCTCCCACAGGTATTGACTGCAACAGTGAAACAGGAAGTACATAAGTGCAGTTGTGTACACTTGCTATAAATGTAGATGTTCGAGTGTAGTCACTGTTGCAGTCTTGGTTTCCCTCCCTCCCTTTCCCCTTATATCCTCTTTCCTTAGGGAGACATAAGCTTCTTACGATGGCTTTTAGCCACCAGGACTACTTTACCATATTTCCTGGGGCTTCTGACTGGTTAGGGCAAGAAAAACTGATGTAATGGTGTCGGCTGCCTTCCTTTATAACACTGACAACCTGATGTCAGACAGCAAGCAAGCACAGCCAACGCAGGAAAATATTGACTCTGGTATTCGGGCATCCGAGGGCTACCGCAGCAGGGATAGCCCACAGGTGAATACACTCGAACATCTACATTTATGGTAAGTGTACACAACTGTACTTTTAATAATCTAATAAAAATATACCACAAATCTAAAGTAAAAATTAAGCACCAAAACATTACATATTTTTGTCCTAAAGGATTTCATCAAAACTGTTGACACTAAATCAGATCCTGGTATTTATAAAACTCAGCATACATCACATGACCAATTAAGTAACAATAATTGAATCGGTAACAACGGAAACCTTTTGGTTGATATTTTTTACTTGGTTCAAGTGATCACTATATTGGAGGACCAATGCCCTACCAAAATTATCATCATGCTCACAAATGCTGTTCTGGGTAAAGTTGTGCGAATAGACCAAACCTTGTCCCAACAAGGGCTTATACATAGCACCCTAGTTCACACAAACTTCCTGACAAATCTGATCTATAAAACTCCTCAGATATCCTCTTTCTAAAAACTTCCTAAATAAAATTTGCTTCTCATGTTCAAACACTACCTCATTGGAAACCATTCTTGCCAATCTGACAAGATTGTCCTTTGATCAGACTCCTTTTATATGCAATCAGGTGAAAGCTGTTATAGTGCAAATCAGAGTTTGAAAAAGTAGGTTTCCTATTAATGGCAGACTAAACGCGATTGCCAGAAATGGAAATTCCCTTGTCTAGATAACTAATGTAATCTTTACTGTGTTGAAAAGTAAACCTTAAAAATCAGGTGGTAGTGTTCAAATATTCAATAAAATCTTTAATCAGGTCTCCCTCTCCAACCCACAACACAAAAGTGTCATCCAAAAACCTGAGGTACAACTTGCAATGAGCAAAAAGCTGGGATTTAAAAACATATAGTCTTTCTCAAGCCGACATAACCATGTTGACAAAGGTGGATGCACAAGCCACATGCATAGCTACCCCAGTAATTTTTGTGCATCTCACCTTCAAAGTATAAAAAGTTGTTAGTAAGAATGATATCTATACAGTTTACTAACTGTACCTCGGTGGATGATAAAACGGTCTTATAATATATTCTCAAATAATTCCATTCCATCAGAGTGAGGAGCAGACATAAAAAGGTCAACCACATCGATAGTTAAAAAAGTTAAGTTGGGATCAAGCAATTCATTCTTGATCCTGCCCAGAAAATCCCAGGGGTCCTTAATAATTTGTTGAAAAGAAGCCAGATAAGCCTTGAGTGATTTGTCCACATATACAGCCAAAGGGTAGGTAATTGAGCCCTGAGTCGCAACAACAGGTCTCAAAGAAGTCTGTGTAATACTTTTGTGGATTTTGGGAATATCAAATATAGTTGGAATGACAGGGTGGGCATTCTGTAAAGCCTGATACAGGGTGGAAGTAATGACATCTTCAATAAAACTATCCTGTAGAAACAACTGAGTATTCCTGACTGCTGTGTTGAACTCATTCCTGGAGGAAGTTATATACACATCAGTGTTCTGCAAAATGTTAAACATTTGAGAAATGTAGTCTATTTGGGCAAACAAAATTATCCCACCCCCTTTGTCTGATTTCATAATCCCTGACATTTTTATTGACTAGCAGCTCTTGATGTAATGCCCTTTTTTTTGCTTAAATTTTGTTTAAAGTTTTTAGACCTATGGGAGGCCAAGTTGTATAAATCATTTTCACATAAATTTTCAAACGTCAAAATAGTAGGATACTGTGTTTAATTATATCAGTTGGTTCTGATATTCAGCATTTCTATAATGAAAAAAAATTGCCAAGTTCAATTTCCTGGTTAAAAGTTTTAGTTCCAAAACAGAGTCAGCCACATCAAAAGACCCTAGGAATAAAAGTAAATCCTTTGGAGAACAATAAAAGATAAGCTTTATCAATGGATAAAGCACTATAATTAAAAATATTGTAACACTTATACTTTAATAAAACAACATTGTGTGCTACATTCAGTATTCAATATTTCAGGGTTTCTGTTAGGATGCGATTGATTCAGTTATAGTTACTGTTAATTGGTCATGTGATATAGGTTGAGTTTTATAAATACCAGGATCTTATTTGGTTTCAACAGTTTTGACGAAATCCTTTTGGACAAAAGTACTTAATATTTTGGTGCTTAGCTTTTACGTTTTGTGTGTGGTGTATTGTTATTACATTTAAACTGCTCAGCTATTCAATATACTTTTTCTGTTGGGCTTCATTACATTGTTTCAAATTCTGTATTCTGGTTCTTTTGATATGTTCTGCCTAGGGCCTTTTGTACTTACTGTAATAGAAGATTGTCTTATGACAAATGTGTACATACTTGTATGTAACCTCTTACAGAAATCTAAGTAGAAGGCTCCTCTCTTTATTTTTACACACACACATAAGATGGTATTGTACTTTTAAACAAGAGCACATTTTTTTCTCTCAGTTTAAAAGTTTAATTAAAATCCATTTTTATATGGAGAACTTGTGTTTATTTTACTTTTGGGGGCTGGCAAAATGTTTTGCTTTTTACTGTGTTTTTTTGTGGAAAAGTGACTTTTAAAGACTTAATAATTTTACTGGCTTTTGCTGCTTGTTTTTCCCAGGAAAGAGAGACCATTTTTGGCTTGACCATGGAACAAACTACCAGGCCCACTGTTTGTTGTTCTTCCAGCCACAGAAAGAAAAAGTTAAGCTAACAGCATTTGCCACCATAGCAGGCTAACAGTTTGCCTCAGATGCATGTGGGTGACTCTGCTGTAGCTATTTGTTGTACCTCAGACCACTCATCTTTTACCCCAGATCCCTCTGGTGTAGCACATACAGCCACTATGGACTGGAGGTTAGCCACATCCTCTGTGAATGTTGGGGTCCTCTCAGTGGGCAAGGAAGAGACGCTCGTCGGTCCAGTAAGAGGGAACAGTGAAGACTTCCCTGTTTTGTCAGAATGTTGTGCCCTTCCCTGGGGAAGCTGTTACTGCCATTAATAACACCATTGACTCCATTTTCCTGTCAAAAAGAAACCAAAAACTAAACATGCATCTACCACTCAAATTTGCTTAGACAGGAGTAGTTTACTGGGTGTGACTCAGTGTTTCATTTAGGAGTAGTTTACTGGGTGTGACTCAGTGTTTCATTTAGGCTGAAAAAAAGAGTGCCTCTTTTCCTAAAGAGATTCAAGATGCTGAATCTAGAATCTAGACAGGAAGATGAAAGGACATATAGTGTTTTCTTCTCAGATTTCTAATTCAGACTCTGAGGAGAGTTCAGTTTCTTGTTCTCCCTGTTAGAGTTTCTTTCTCTGAGACTATTTCCAGAATATGCCAGTGTTTTCAGTGGGAAAACACTTAGGTTTCCCAGTCTCTCAGCAAATATGAACTGAACCTTCTCCCATTATTCTAGTTCTGTCTGTGTGTGTGCGCCACTGCCTGCAGCTTTCCTGATAGCCAGCCAGCTGCCTCTGAAAGAGGCAGAGAGAATGAATAAAGTTCCTCAGTCTTTCAAGTTTTTATACACTCTTCCCAAACATGACCCAGCAGTTGTAGTTTTAGCTAATCCTATTCCTGCTATTTAGTCAATTCCAATCCTAATCTTTCTGATAAGAATGGGACGATTAATGATAAGTTTGGGGGGTGTATGGTTCTGCAACTTTAATTTTCAGAATTTTGAATTGACAGGCATGTATGTTAACATTTATTCTAATTTGTGAAAGTACAAGGAATGCTTTGTCTGCAGGTTCTTCTTGTAAGGTAAAATATGCTTTAGATGATTTTAGTTTCTTTATTTGTATTGGTTGCTACTCATTGTTTACAGTATATGAATGGCTGAATTGATACTGCCTGACCACATTCTCAGAACCTCCCAGATGATGTAACAAATTAAATTTTAAGTTTTCATTTGGATAGAGATACTTTTTGGTTCTTCTGCTCCAGAGGTGAACAAAACATGCAATAAAATGGATAGAAGACTACATGGAATTTTTTATTTTGCAGCCCTCCGTTTCCAAATTTTCTAAGGGCTTATCTAACTACTCGCCCAAAGTAAACAGTATCAACAAAATGCAGGTAAATAGAAGATTATGAAGAAATGGTAAGGGGGTTCCAGAAAGAATTCAGGAACCCCCAAAACCAAGGACAGTCTTGGAATGACTATTCAAGGGACCTTGTTTCCCCCTCCCATATTTGCTGTACTGATTCCCTTCTAGAAAATCTGAATCTAAACTTTTCTCTTAGGTAAAAGACAGTTTCAAACAAATGGGTTCTGAAGAACATTCATTGAAGTCACAGATGGCATTGAAGGAAATTCCTCATCTCTGGGGGCAATTCCTCATCCACCAGACCAGACTGTTTTATTTCCACCTGTCCTTTGTGATATAACCAGTTCTGCCTTCATAGATGGGGAAAGGTTTTATTGAAGATCTTTTGGTGCCAAATAAATAAAATGGTTGGAGACAAGGTCTGGATCTTTCTTTCCTAAACCTGTTTGTGATACTGCCCAAGTTCTAAATGATGTCACTTCACAGTTTACCTTTTGTTCCTTCAAGTTTCCTGTAAAAAAGATTTAAAAGATGCTCATCTCATTCCTAATCTTCTAGACTTCAAGCATGTGTTAAGGTTTTCTATGTCTGATTCTCATTGAGTTCTCTGCCTTACCCATATGGTACATCAACAAGCAAGGAAGAGACAGGTCATACCCTTTGTAGACTAGCCATGTTAACTTGGGATATAGCTTCATAGCACAGTCCCATTCTCCAGGCATCCTACATTCTAACATAGCAAAACTGTGTGGCAGACAAGCTGAATAGGACAATGGCAGGCCTTCACAAATGGAAACTAGAGCAGGGAGTCTTACAAGATTTGATCCTTCTATGGGGGGGGGGGGTTACTTAATAGACCTATTTGCCTACTCTCTGAACAACCAGAAGGCAAGGCCTGGAACACAGATGCATTTCCTTTTCCTTGAACAGTAATGTTCTGTATGCTTTTCCACAATTTTCACTGATATCCAGGGTACTTTCTGGCCAAGTTAACTGTGGTTCTCTCTTTTTTTTTTTTTTTTTTTTTTTTTTTTTTTTTTTGGAAATGGTTTTGGGCAATTCACACAAGCTTCCTCATAGAATGGATCTGCTCACACAAGATCAGGAGTGTTTTATACACCTGACCCCAATCAATTTCAGTTGACTGCCTAGATGATAGGGTCTAGTTACTGAGGTAGTGAAGTAGGTACTAATAGAGGCAAGAAAGCTTGCTACTAGAAAATCATATATTAGCAAATCAAAAAGGTTTTCTAGTTGGTGCCAACAACATAACCATCACCCATTCAGGGCTAGTTTTTTAAGGTACTATCCTATGGCCTTTCTTCCTCTATCAATATTCCTTTATTGCCTATTTCAGCATGTCTGCCCATGGATCCTCCTCTTACAATGCATTTTCATATCAAAATGTTTTTGAAAGGGATTTTGCTTAAGAGGCCTTCAAGAAAACTGGTAGCCCCTCCTTGGGATCTTAATTTTGTTTTAAAGAAGCCACCACTTGCTCCGTTTGAACCAGCTAACCTGGCTGACTTGAGGTTCTTAACATGGAATACAATTTTCCTGATTGTTTTGACCTCTACAAGAAGGGTGACTGAGTTGCAAACTCCTATGTTGAATCAACCCTTTTTCCTTGGAACTATCATCAGTGCAACTTTACATAAATTGACGAATTCCAGTCTTCCCTTAAACATCCTGAGTATTATTCCTCATGTACTGTTCCAACAATTTCCATTTATTTTTTATGTAATTTGCTGCTTCTCTTTTCTGAGTAACCCTCTTTTAGTTATTTTATGTTTTATAATGTTTAATATTTAATACATTAAATACATTTGGTTTAGATTTTGATTTCTATTTTTTAGTAATTGTCTTTTTTGGCAGTTAATAGACTTAGACTTAATAAGACTTTGCTATATCTTGGCAATTCGAATTGTCTGTCCCAACTCAAAAGAATCATTTCCTTAGTTATAGCCATTTCCGCACCCAGTATTTTCAACAAAGTACTCTGTAGGGAATTTTTAAAGTCTACCAACTCATTACATTCCCAAAACATATGATCCCAGTTACCTCTTCATCACACTTCCAACATTTGCTATCTGCTTGAGGAAGGATTCTTTGAAATCTGCTTCCAGGCAAGCTTAGAGACTGAACAAAAGGCAATACAAAAACTGAGAGGCATATGAATGAGGAAATGGCTGTAAATAAGGAAATGAATCTTTTGAGTTGGTACACAGGATTTGAATTGTAAACCCGCGGTGGTGGTGCTGCGGTAGCGTTGTCGCCTCACAGTAAGACGATGTCCGGTTCGATTCTCAGCTAGAGCATCTTCTGCGTGAAGACATGCGTGAATGGGCGTACCTTCGTTGAAGGTTGTGCGTCAGGCCTGGCAAGCTGGTACGTAAAAAATTTGAATTGTAAACCCACGGTGGTGGTGCTGCGGTAGCGTTGTCGCCTCACAGTAAGACGCTGTCCGGTTCGATTCTCAGCTAGAGCATCTTCTGCGTGGAGACATGCGTGAATGGGCGTACCTTCGTTGAAGGTTGTGCGTCAGGCCTGGCAAGCCGGTATGTAAAAATCAACTGCCAATCATTAGTGGACCGGAGTTCCGCTGTGGCGACCCCTAACTGGGAAAAGCCAAAAGACACAAACACAGGATTTGAATTGTCTAGATACAATAAAGCCTTGTTAAGTTTAATTCTGCTGGCTGATACTAAAGCAATTACTAGATAATGTGAGAAGAGACTAAAAAGATAATGTAAAACTGAGAAACTGGAATCTCTGGTTTACAGATATGGATAGTAATATAAAAGCAGTGAACGTGTTTTTAGTCCCTGCCTGTGTATAGTCTCTTCCCACATTTATTTAGCTGCCATACACCTAAATACTTCATCTTATCGTGTTCCCATAAATAATGTCTGTAGGCTTTGTTTTATCTTCATTAATTTTAGATCCCCAAAAGACTTGAACCTATCTCAAAATATTCCACAACACTGAGATGTCCTTTTCTGGATTTTAAAGGTACAAAGTAATATCACCTACAAATAAAGCCATCTTTTTTGATTACCGTACCAGCTATATCCTTGCATGTCTGAGTCCCTTATTTGCCATTGGCTCTAAATATAAAGCAAGTAAAGGGAAACGAGGACACCCTTGTCTGGTTACTCTGGTCAAACAACTTACAAAGAGCAGCCCTTTCTTTCTTGTGATCCTTCATATATCCCCCTAATTAACCTTATTGTATTAGGGAATACAAATGCTTCCATTGCCGTATGCATAAAATCCCAGCTTACTCTGTTGAATGTTTTCTTTGCATCAAGACCAACTAACATCAGCAGTGTTTTTTTACATTCTGCTTCCCTCTGGATCATCTTTGTTCTGTTAATGTTGTCAAATGTTTGCTTCCTCTCCACAAAACCACAATGATCCATATCTATCAATTTTGGTAACACTTTCACCCTACTTTTAGCTCTTCGTGCTTTAAAGTTGAAATGAATTTATATGAAGCAGGGTTTGATGGGTCTTACCGTCTTTGGGTATTACAGCTGCACTGGCTTTTTTCCAAGATGTTGGTACTTTCCCTCCTTTTCAAATACTTTCCATAGAATCTTTATCACTTTCTTCCCTCCTAACTTCCAGACTTCCACAGGAATACCATCTGTTCCTGGAGCTGAAGACTGATTATACATCACAGTTTTTATTACATTTCCTCTTAACTGAATTGTTAGTTGTTGAGCCTCATCTACCTCTAACCTTGGCATAATTAAGTCCTCCATAAATATTTTCAGTTGTGCTATTTATTTCAACATTTCTCTGCTTTATATAAATTTTCATAAAATTTCCAGAATACCTCTAATACTTCTGCAGGATTTCATTATTTTTATTGTTCTAGGGTCCCTACATTTGGCAGCAACCCTTTCTACTTTCTGTTGCCTAAGTCATTGTGCTAAAGGGTTTTGTGCTCTAGAGTTATAAAAAAATATAGTTGCTTAACAACAGTCTCAACTCATGCATATTATCCAAATATCACCTTATTTTCTCTTTAGCACACTCTTGTTCTGTAAGATTCCCCTTATTCTGCAATACTTGAACCTTTGCCAGCCCCTCTAAGTAATTCTTATTACTTATTAACCATTATCTCTTTCATTTCTACCCTATTTTTAAACTCCATTTTCATTTTATCCAACTCACTAGCTACAACTGCTGAAGATGTTTCTGTCTTCTCTAATAATTCTCGAATACTTTCCACTTACCCATTCCTTAAACTCCAAATATTTTTTATAATTTTTTTCAGAAATCTATGTTCTTTTGTTATGTTTTTCCTTCTAGGTCCCCCGATACATCATCACAATTGCAAGCCATTTTTCAATCCTCTTCTGTAAGTAATATTCTTTGTTGAAAACTTATTTCTCACATAATTTTCTTAAGACATAATAGTTTGTGGTGGAATGTAAGTACACACCAGTGTAATCCTCCTCCCTTGCCAGTATTCCCTTACTATCACAAATTTACCTTTATTGTCTTGTTTCCCTCTTGTATCAGTATTGGAGCCTGTCTAGCAATTAGCATAATTAATCCCATTTGCCATTGTGCCTGATATTCTTCTGAATATCAGTCCTGAAATCCTTTCTTTGTCAAATTCACATGCTTATTTCTCACTTCTTTCAAAATGCATTTCCTGCAGCATTGCTTTTTCCACTCTGCATTTCTTAATGTAGAGAAAAAGGAAAAAGCAATGAATTATACCTGTAAGGCCATTTATTTTCAAACACTCAAAACAATGCACATCTTCAAAAAATTAAGTTTAACCTTCCAGATGAGAACAATTACCCCAAATTGACAAATGCACCCAAAAGCATTACCTAACCTAAATTTAAGGTTACACATGATAAAGTGCATGCTACAGCCTGTATTTATCTTGCACTGATTGATGTCCGTTCTTTTCTATTCCCCTCCCAGAATCATTATCAAATATTCTAGGTGTAAAAATAGATTTTTCAAATCAAAGATTTTATTTTTTTGCAGTTGATATTTTACTAAAAGTAAAAATTTAGATATGTCAATTATATTCAATAAACTATTTGATTTTGTGAATGTATCTGGATTATCTTTTAAAGATAAAATAAACATATTCTCAATTGAAGTAATACACTTTTACCAAATGCATTTAATTTTGATTGGGATAAGAAGCAAATAAAATATTGTGGAATTTGACATCAAACACAGAAGAAATACAAATTGATAATTATATTTGTGTTCAAAATATTTGTAATTTAATAGACAAGTGGAATTGTATATTCCTTACATTTGAAGACAGCCCATTATAACAGTGGTGTTCTTGGTAAAACTATTACACTTTTCTAAAGTACTTCACGCCCATTAAGTATCAAATAAAACTAATATATATATATATATATATATGCATGTGTGTGTATATATACATACATATATATATATATATATATATATATATATATGTGTGTATGGGTCTAGGACTATTGCACGAAGCTGCAATAGTCAAACCCAACATCACAGAACACATTTTAACGAAAGCGATTTTACCAAAAAAGCACTTTCATTAAAATGTGTCAAAAAAGAAAGAAAGAAAAGAAAAAAGCGTTTATGCAGGGGGGATATGCCTCCCTGTGCCCCCCAAACCCCATACTTTAATATTCTTACTCCGAAACTGCACTACAGTGGGGAAAAGGGAATTTTCCTTTCCACACTGTAGTACGGCCTCCACAACAGCATACTTACATGAAAATGCTGCTTCAGTGAACAGCATTTTCACGTAAGTATGGTCAGCCATGAGTGATCTTATGGTTTCTTAAAAAAAAGCCTGGACTCACTTTTATGAATTGTATGAGAACATGAGAGAAGGGAGGTATTACATTTCCTGACATTGAAACTTATTCACAATCGGCAATGTACAAAGTTATTATATAATGGCTGTATGCAAACTGGAAAAGCTTGCAAATAAGTTTATTGAATATAAATATATTTAAATTAGAATCCTATACATTTAAGATTACAAATAATAAGCCTTGGATTGTAGTTGGTAATTATATTCAGTATAAGATATTTCAATTAGTGGGATTAAATATATACATAGTATTCTTAAAACATTTAAAGGTATGTTTCCTAAATAGTCTGATATTAAACATTGGCCTTTTTAATTCATTCATTTTGTACATTTATCGGTTTATTAGGAATTTTGATAAAAGCAAATTGCAGAGGAGGAAAAAATAAATCCTTAAGATGGTATAACTGTTTGGATTCAAACATAAGATCAAATGATGAGAAAGGTGACCTTCAGGACTTGCACACACTTGTATATATTTGGCAAATTTGACTCATTAAATTCTAACCAAGTGAATTTGCAAACTTTTATTGATTATATTTGTAAAGTGGTATATGATTTTATTTATAAGAAATTAGTTTTACCATATTTATATACTAGCAAAATTGAACAGGAAATATTGGAATTATGTTTTTCAAAGAAACTTATATAATCAGTTGCTAAGATATGTTCTGCCTTTGGAAAATTTATACTTGGATAATATTACATAGAGCATTTTTACACCTTAAGGACTAGCAAAAATTGACAAGTCTAATAGTAAAAATTGTTGGAGATGCAGTTTAAATTCTACGGCAAATTAGGTTCATATTTTATATCAATGTTCTCTATATGAATACTTGACCCAAATACAAATCTTTGGACAAGCTTTATGGTATGGCAGTTTTCATATCTATAAAGATTTAGTTTTATATAATGTTCCTTACCCTCCTGTATCAGTAAAATTAATTGCAATCTTCTTTGGTGTTACTTTTCTATTGCCAGGAAAACTATTATTAGGAAATGGTTACAGTCCGCCTTGCCTACTTTTCTGAATTCATTATTTTTTTAAAGATGTTTGTGAAAAAATAGACGGGTTTGATCAGATTGCATTCAAAGTCAAAAGCTCTTAATTTTACATACTGATCTTCCATTCTAGATTTGGTTCAGAAAATTAAGAAGGAATCCTAAGTTTTACCTCATAATCTGTTATTGTATTTCTGATTTAAGAGCAACAAGTTTAATACTATAAATTATACTATTACAGATTTGAACTGTAGAGCATACATTGTGTTTAGTTAAAATGTTTTAGAATGTATTTTTTATAATTAGTTTTCCAGTATTAATGTTTTTGTATTTATTATTTAAAATGTAATGTTTAATTGTTGTCTGACTCTACATTTATTCATATGTAATGATTTTTGTGGAAGCAAATTAAATTTGGTAAAAATGTATCAAAAAGGAAATGTATTTGAATACTGCACAGCGATAATGGAAACCATTATTATGGTTTGTTTTCTATTAATGTATTTGAACTCGTATTGCAACTTAAAATGTTTATAATGTGATGCTAAAAAAAATATTTAAAAAAATTCTTCTTGCCAGTTTGACTGCTTTGAGAAATGGAGCTCAAATTATGGTTGTGTAGTTATTCAATAACTTCCTAAAGTGCATTTTTTGAGTGCCTGTGTTTGTAACAATTCACTTATTTTCTTCTTTCAGAGTTACTGTTGGATATTAACTGTTCCCCATTTTTGTTGGTGGTTCTTTTGTTTCTCTTTTTATATTGGTCTTGCTTTTAGGAACATTATATCTAAGTCTTGGTTCAAAGGGACTTGACTTGTTTTATCTAAAGTGATAGGTCGAAGGGAACATGGATGGAATTTAAAATGGACATATTTCAGGACAGATGCAGGGAAAAAGTGGGTGTTGAATCCTGGGATATGTTGTATGAGGCACAGATATATGTTCATAGGTTCATAGATTAGTGCTAGGCTAACTGCCCATGTAGGCCATTTTAAGCCCAGCTAATTACCCCATATAAGAATCAAAGCCTGCACATTGTGTCTGTAAGGTAAACACCTTAACCATTATATCAACCTCCCGTAATGTTAAGTCATTAAGGTGGTAGGCAGGAGTGTGGGAAAGGTAGTTGCTCAAAGGCTAGCTTGCAGCAGTTAGTTGAGCAGACTCCATAAAGAGTTGTTGTTTTGTTATGTTCATATGTCCAGTTATAAATAAGCACTCATTTTGCTAGGTCTTTCATTGTTGCATATATCATTACTAGTGTTAACTCTTTTTACTAGATCCATAGTCCAGAAGTTGTGAGATCCATTTATATGAGTGTATTCTATAAAGTCTGAAAGAAGATAAAGGATTACTGTCCAAGCAATTTGTATAAATGTACTTTTGTCTGTGGCATATTTTTGCAGTGTCTATTTCATTTAATATTTTTTTTTTATAATTTTAGTTATGTTTGCCTATGAGCAATGCCTTCTGGTCCTTGGACACCATCCTGACATTTGGTATGAAGCTGCTCAGTACCTTGAACAGTCCAGCAAGTTGTTAGCAGAAAAAGGGGTAAGATCATCTGCAGTTCAACAGTCAGTAATGCAAGCAGTGTTTTTTATGTGTTTTTTTTTGTGAAAATGTATATATAAATATAAATGTATACAAATGAATATACTTTGAATGAACCCTTTTCAGCCATAACTCAGATAACGAACAGCACATAAGTGTATGTTTCATCAATAGGTATAATTGTAAGAAAGCACAAGTCATACATATGCAAACAGTTAACTGGTATTGATCTAAGGATAATGTGTATGTAATGTACAGTTACTTGCATTATATTCAAGTATGACTACTGTACATTTTACACTGGTATATGTTAAACTAAACAAAATTGGAAGATGGCAGTATTTTTTCTGTATCTCTGTGTTCTTGCACTGTGTTCCATTGACCAAAAGAACCCCCCCCCCCGCAGCTGCTTTAATGATATGTTTGTTCCTCTGGCAGGATCTTTAAAGGTTGATTTCTTCCTGGAGAGAGGGTCGGGTGAACTGGGAGTGGGATAGTAATATGTACAGATGGACATGGGTTTTGTTCTTAGCGGTACCAGTTTCCCTGTCCATGCCTGCTGCATCCAAGTTGTGTGGAACAGTATGTGATGGGATAAGCTATATAGGTGCCCACCTGTGTGAGCATATTATCAAATGCCCCCTCCATAGACATCTGTGTGTTACTGTCAGTCTCCACTGGTGACTACCACCAAGTTTATGTACACAAAGGCATACACCCCAAAGCTGTCCTACCTGAAGAAGAATGGAGGCTCCATCTCATTTCCCCATCATTCCATCTGGCTCCTCTAAAACCAAAGCCATTACTCAAACCCATTTGACATGCATCCTAGTTAGGGCTCCATCTCTGTACACTACTGAGAAGGATAAGATAACAGTTCTTCAGGTATGATGAAGTCCTGTGGAAGGTTATGGCAAAATACACAACGTCTGCTGCTATGATCTATGCTGTATGTGCTATAGCTAGTTTAGGTACAACACTTGGATGATATTTTGTGGCAAAGTCGAAATGTAGAATATATTTGCTGTGTGGATCAGTGAGATTTGAGACCTACCTTTAGGGCATTAAGAAGCAGCTGCATTTGGCTTTTTCTTTCAGGAATATTTTATTTTACTTACCTTTTGTTGACTAAGTTTTTCCCATTAGACCAGTAACCTATTTTCAGGGGGAAGACCTGAAGTAATAGTCATATCTCAAATAGAGGTATGAAAATATTTTAATAGCTTACAAATTATAATGTAAAATTGTATATTTTGTTGTATTATGCCTCTTTTTTGAATTGCTGAAACATTATGATTAATGTGTTCTGGTAATGCTATTTTTCAGGACATGAACAATGCTAAGTTGTTTAGTGATGAAGCAGCAAACATTTATGAGAGAGCCATCAGCACATTATTGAAGAAAAATATGCTTCTGTATTTTGCCTACGCTGACTATGAAGAGGTAAGATATTTTATGGTAGGTGATGGGGAAGCCCGATATGTAATTCTAAGATTTTGTATTGTTTTATCTAGTTACATAGGTACTGATGTGCTTTATATAGACATTGATTAGGAAACTGCCAGTGAATTTAGTATACCTATTAGAAAGTTAACTTTGTGTTCCTAGAAAAATGCTCCTCAGTTTGCTCTGCTAGGATTTGTTTTTTTCTGTTACTTCCATTTAGTTCTATGTACTCCTGCACCTGTGGTCTGAGGTCATACACAAAACATATGGAATGTCAAGGTTTTTAACCATAGTATCCTGAATGTATGTCAGGATTCTCCACAAGTATTGGAATACAGCAACAATGATCAGTAGGACAGCTACTGTTTTGTTGAGTTCCTAAAAAACCTGTAGTATGTTCTTTTGCAAACATGCAACAGGCGCATCAGATAGTGTTCAACATGACCGCTTTTCATATGGTATTGTATGGGGGCTACAGTCTTCTGCTCAGATGTCCCTCTCTTGGCAGTTTCATCAAAAGAAAGGCTTATGGGTATGAGAGGTTCTTCCTCATTTGTTTACGACTGGATTTGGTAAGCAGAGATTGTTTTCCAGCTTGCAAGTTTTTCCTCAGTGTCTCATGTGTTGGAGCAGTTGTTTCAGTTATATATTTAAGGACTCAAAGATGATCCGTTTGTTCTCCAGTAAAGTCATTTTCATGGATACCTTTACCACTTTGTTTACTTTTTTCCATCTGTGTGAATGAAACTGTGATCCACAGTTGCTGTTATGGACAATATGTGGCAGTCTAGCTAAACATGCCACATGTATATTTTACTTTGGTGTAGACCTTATTTACGCTATGTGAGAGTTGATTATCAAGGGAGATCATGAGTCAGGCAACCACCAGGATTTTGTAACTTCTGGCAACTGATGTACAAGCTTACTTGTGTTAAGGGTCTGCTGTGCTACTGTCCATCATTCTGCCATGTATACTTCACACAGGCCACCCACCACCTCAGTGGCATCTGCATATTACAACTTGACAGAGACAAGGGTGTGTCTGCAGCCTTTATTCTGCATGCTGGACTCTTGTTTTATCTCTGAGGTCTTTGTTGCAACAGATCAAACCACCCCCCGCCCCACCAAGATGAGGAAGTTAGTTTCAACCCTCCTTGATAGTTTATCCAGTGCCTAAACTGCTGATCAAGCCCACATTGTTTAGATTATAGTCATAGCTTCAAATGTATATGCCATGGAGCTGTGACCATTCCTGTAAACGTTTTACCAAACTTCATTTTACACGAAAGACTGCAAAGGATCAATATGCCAAAGGGATTTAGTATAAAAATGTTAACCAAGCTGCAGTTTGGAGAAGCAAAAAGGCTGCTCAACATGCCAGTGGAATAAACCTTATACTTTAGGTAAAACCACCGACTGAACTTGTGATTTTGGGAAAGCAAAGAAATAGAATAAACATGCTAAAGAATCTTGATTAGGATGTGGACAAACCAGTTGAAATTGTGTTGGAAGACTGCAAGGGAGATAATGTAGGAGGACGTCTCACCCTCTTTAAAAGAGAACAGAGGAGACCAAAGCATCAGAATTTACGCCCTAGTTCAGTCAGTAGGGAGAAACTGTGAGCCACATATGACGACTAGATGTGGCCGTACACTCAACAAAGGATTTCTGTAACTGTGCCCTTCCATGTAAGAAGGGAAAATAAAATAGTGGATTTTTATTGTGGAAGAAAAAGGAGATAAAATATTGATAGGATAATATAAGCAAAATGTTAATTGGAGTGCACTGGCTGCAACTAAACCTAAAATCAGTTCATTATTTTTGTTGAGTGTAACTGCAAATGAGCAGTCTTTTACTTGGCTCTCTCAAAAAAAAAAGCTGGAAAGAGCATCTCCTGTCTGGAAATGAGCAGCCATTTTTACAGAATATTATATCCATAAAGTAGCAGAAAGTATCCTAAGAACTAAGCAACACAAAAATGGAGAAAGGAGATTCTGCCGATAGGGATGACTGCAATTAGGGATATAGACAATAGGGGGCTGGAATTTTTTGGAGAAAACTGGCAAAGGATCCAAGGTATTGGGAGGAGATAACTAGAGAGGGAAAGGTAACAAAATGGCACGAGCCCGAGAATTTATCTGGACTGCAGGTTAGAGATTGTCTTCCCCTATCAAGGATTGATATCGGAGTATACGCAAAGAGAAAGAAATAGGGGGGGTACTAATTGAAAGAGACAGAGTTTTTAGTAGAATCTAGAACAGAATCTGCCATTAAAAAAGGATTAATTAGTAGAGCGTATAAAATATTGCATAACTATAAGACTCAATCAGAGGAAGTTAGAAAGGATTGGGAAGAGAGATTTGATAATCAATTCACAAAGAAACAGTAGGAGTATATATGTATGTCTCCCAAATATACAGCAAAATCTAGAAGATTTAGGGTTTTTGCTTGGAAATGTTTACATAAATATTTTTATACCCCAAGTAGACTAAAGAGAAGTTTTCCACAGGTAGACAGCAAATGTTGGAGGTGTGACAGAGAAGAAAGAGGTACTTGGGAACATATTTTCTAGGAGTGTGGTGGGTTGGCAGACTTTAAGGATTCCCTGCGAGATGCACTGTCAGAGATGCTGGGTGGGCGGATTGGTGTGACGCGGAAGATGATTTTTCTGAGCTATGATACAGAATCGGAGTTGCCTAGACATGGTAAGGCTTTGCTGTGTCTAATTATGGTGGGTGCCAAAAAAGCAATTACAAGAAAATGAAAATCAAAATCTAAACCAGCTATATTAGAAGTAATGAATATAGTAACGGAGATAAAACAACTGGAATGGAGATGTTTAGAAAATGGTAGGAGCAAACTACATAGGAAAAAATGGGAATTGTTGGAATGATACATACAGGGGAGGAATGAGGTTTAAAAAAAGGCAGGACTTAAATGGGCTGTGTAATGTTTGAAAATGATTGGGTAGATTATAAGTGATGTATAATGTTTGTAACTGGGAGTATGTCAGTATGGTTTGTGATGTAAAATGCTTGCAACTTGGATTGTGTCGATGTGGTTCGTTTTCATTTATATGAATGTATATAGGTTTCTTGTTTAAAAAAGGGGCAGGAACTGAATAATTTATGTAATGTTGCTTAGGTTATATAATGTATAGCAATATAGGTGAAGTATAATGTTTGTTGTTAATTTAATACGGTTTGATTTACTTTTGATTAAATGTAAATTTCCCTATTTCACAAGTGATAATTCAGTAAAGGTGTTAAAAAAAATGAGCAGCCATTTAGGAACAAGGGTTCACTGCCAAAAGGTTTCACCTTATCTGTATGTTATAAAGCTGGACCATTTAAAAGTTCTAGAATTCAAGAGAATGGACTGAGACATAATTGAATTATGGCTCCAGGACACTGGTATGAATGTGATGTAGAACATTATCATCATGGGAACATTAAACTGTGGTGTGAAAGAAGGAGTGGATCAAAAAAGGAAGGGAAAAAATCTGATCCTCAAAGTGGCATCATAGGTTAGGGCTAGGGAATTACATATGGAAGAAGGTAGAGAACACCAGTTGAAAACAGAGGAAAGAAAGAGAAGCAGTCAGAAGAGCAAAGGCCCAAACTGAGGAAATAGTCATCTAGTTCAAATAAGGAAGGAAAGACAAAAAAAAGAAAATTGAATACAAGAAAAATGGAATGGGAATAAGCAGAAAAATATGTTGAAAAATAAGGGCTGCTAAATGAATAGCACAACTAAGAATTCATGAAGAAAGTGTGCGTTATTGAATCCATCATGTAGAATTCCACAGAATAAGGGTTTAGTGTTCATCATCTTGTCCACTGTTGTAGTAGTAATAACATTTTAGGACTTCTGCTAGAGGATAGTTATTAATGACCTTACTCTTTGAATTGAGGACACTCTCCCACTGCAGCCCCAAGGGGACACTGCCTTCAACCTCAGAAATCAGGATAGGGGCATTGGAACCAGACAGCCATGAGTAAGAGGACTGTGGACAGAATGACAAGGATATTGTCTTGGGAGATTATGTTGTCTGAATACATGATGGTCTGCTGAGGGGCAACATCAGTGGCCACTGTCCAGTATGTGGACATGAGGGTCAGGGGTTGAAAGCACCTCACCAGACCCAATGCGTAGGGAGGTCTTTGGCTTCAAACTGAATGTTGTCCTCCCTTGCATCTTTCCCAGATGTGAGCTTCTGTTTTCTCTTTGTTTTATGGGGTACCATTGGTAGACTTAACTAATGCCCTAGCAACATTGGTTAAGATGCCCAGCCTGCTTTGGTTCAGACAGTACTGGAGAATCATTGCTGTTCACTTAATGATCTTTCTGAAGCACACACAGTGCGTACCATTAGAGACATTGTGCTTTGGTCCAAAAAGATGAAATACCAGTTGTGGAAGGTTTTTTTTTTTTTTTTTATTAATGTGGGATCTGTTTCCAACAAAGCATGCAGCTTGAATATGGCCGCCTCCTCAAAGCATCAGTATCAGAAACCAGTTCTGCACACATTCAAACAATAACAAATAAAAGTTGTAGATTTTTTACTTGGGGGTTCCCTAAGAATAAACACCACTTTAAAGTACTGAGAAATGTAAAATGACTCCCCAGTTCAAAACTGGGTTAACTTTCTCTTAGGATCCCAAATATTCAAACTCTAGATCAACCAGACTTTCTGTCCCTTAGCAGCTAAAGTAATTAGACAACCATCCTGTTACTGCTTCAAACCCACCCCCTAAACTCAACTCCAGTGTACAGCTCACTGCTTTTCCATACTAGATCCAAAACTCTGGGAAGGCATTCCCTCGCAAATAAATTTAGTACTCAACTAAAGGCTCACTTTCTGTCATCAGCCTATTATCATTATTCTCCTCCAACCTTGTCACTTAACCTGAGCTGTGTTACTCTTTCTCCTGTAAATAATATTTACTGTCCCACAGGTGGCCTGTTCTTTTCTACCAGCCTACACTTTTCATTAGCATCATTTTTGTAACTTCTACTTCTGTCTACTCACAGATGCTAACATCCACCACTCCAGTCAAATATCCTATGTTTGTGTCTTTTGGCTTTTCCCAGTTAGGGGTCGCCACAGCGGAACTTTGGTCCGCTAATGATTGGCAGTAGATTTTTACTTACTGGCTTGCCGGGCCTAACACACAACCTTCAACAAAGGAACGTCCATTCACGCATGTCGCTACACAGAAGACGCTCTAACTGAGAATCAAACGGGCAACGTCTAACTGTGAGGCGATAACGCTACCGCAGCACCACCACCGCAGTATCCCAGTCAAATATCCTATAATTCCCATTTAGACACCACACACAACTGTAAATATTGAACAGACACCTACTTTGTAAACAAGGTTTGTCTTTGTATATTGTAATTGTATATACATTTTTTAACGTATTTTACACATGAAAATTTTCATTATACTCTGTCTTTCACAGAACGTAATTCTGACTTTCTCTGTTTTCCTGCATTGAGACTGAAATTAGTCACCTGTCATCAGTGCTCTACCTCAGTAAACAAATTTCAAGTAAAACAAGAAAAGTACAGATGGTGCCGTTAGACATCTTTCTTATACTACTGATGTGCTTAACATCAGGTGGAGGGTGCCCACCCAGCCAGAAAGAAGAGGGATGCCAAGCTCTAGAAGTCAGACCAGGCATTGGGCTTTATGAGACAGAAGTTGCAGGAAGTTATTAATGCAACAGTGAACATATCTGAACATCTAAAACTGTAGTAAGTTTATACAGCAGTACACTTTCCATTTATTCACTACCACAACAGTACTTTTCTTCATTCTTTTCAAGAAACCTAAAGGGCACAAGACATTAGGCCCAATAATTCACTCCAAGAATAAAATTTGAAGGGGCAGTGGCTAGTGTTAATACTAGTATCTTTCTACTGAAGGCAAGAAGGCAGACATGATTTCCCTTTATAATAGTGATAGCAGAATTGTGCCTAAAACCTGTCATCCTGTTTATTAGACACTCAGATGTAGGACAGATGTATAGAATACCCAAAAATCACTGCGGCACAGAATTGTAGATAGCATGCAACTCCAAATGGGTTGATAATTCAAACTATAATAAGGATATATATAATTTTGGTGTTCTGAACATGCCTTATTTTGACATTAGCAAAGAAAATGACAAAAATTTCAGCTGATTTTAATGAAAAAGTGGTGCAAGTAAATGGCACATTTTCCTGTTACCCTTTAATGTATTTATATTTTACTTACAGCAAGTTTTTTTTTCTCTTGGAAAAATAGCATTTACCTTCAAGCTGACTTTCTTTTCACTTTTTACCTCTGCTGTGAAAAACAAAATGGCCAGGTTATCTTGTGTCTTACTATTGCACAAGTCTTTTGAAGAAAATGGGATCCTTCCTTGTCATCTACCCAGTAAGGATATGGAGGCTGAATTATGTGACCAGTGTGGGTTGTCTTTAGTCTTTATCTGTCTTATTTAATGGACCTTATAAGACAGAGTAGTGGCATGTTTGGATAAAATTGTCAGTCCTTCAGCAGAGGTTCAGCATGAGGTCTCCAGTGCCTGTTTTTGCTGGATTGCAGCTCTTGAAGAAAATCTTAAGCATAATTGGGAGAGTTTTAAACACTCTGCCAGGTGATTCAGTCTAAGCTTATACTATTGTAGTAAGAAGTCAGAAATGTTTCCCAAGAGTTCATTAAAGATCGCAGAAGCACAGTTTTATGAATTGCAGTTAATTGAATATGTGCTGGCACGTTTAATGCCAGTATGCTTTGATCTTAGGCTGCTGGGGTGGGGAGTAAAAGTTCTCTGGTTATATTATATGTAGAATTAAGATATTTTCTCTTATTTTTACATGGGCAAATGGATTAATGCCCTTGTCTTAAGCTATAAACAAATGTTTTGTAAGCAAGTAGGCTTGAAAAATAAGACATGAATATGAAAGCTATGAAAATGCTAAATTTCGTACATCTGCAAAAATATCTTATTTTTGTCCATTAGCAAATGTTTATTGGGATTTAATAGGTCTGCAGCTGTACATTCAGTTCTGAGTGAAATTTGCAATAATTCATTGCTGACTACTTTTACATGGAGGCAAGCCGCCTGAATGCAGAAGCATTTAATCTTCTGTGTTCTGAGCATTCTTTGATGAGGGAAATGCAACATTTATAGGTACGGTGGCAAGCAGTTCAGTGAAAAAAAAAGTTTGAAATTAAGTGAAGTGAATAAGAGGCAGCAGCCTCCATAGCAACTTTAATACTTTAATGCATTTAATAGAACAGTATACCATTTAGTTTTATTTAAGGATAATCTGTGCACTTTTTTCCTAGAGCTATAATTTATTTTTTTCTGAAAGCATATAAGCTACTATTCATATCTGGGAGGAGAATATAGATAAAGAGCAGACAGCAATGAATATAAGTGGGAACACAGGCTATAGCATGGCCAATCTTAATTTTAGGTTAGGTAATGTCTGTGGATGCAGCTGTCAGTTTGGGGCAGTTTTTATTTGGAGGGTTAAACTTCATTTTTTGAAGATGTACATAGTTTTGTGTGTTCGTTCTAAGTTAAAAGGGGATTGAGGTGTTCTGAAAATGTTTATTTTTTGTTTGAGGGTTTTCATTAAAGCAAAAATTCCTGAAAAAATGTACATAGTTTCAAAGGGAGATGAGAAGAATCAGCTGTATAAAAGATCAGCCTGCCAAACAATAGTGTGTGCATGTAATATGAAAGTTGGTAACAAACATTCAAAAAAACTGTCCTGTATAATACGTGGGAATGATAGCGTTTTGTCGTAGCACCTATGCTATTCATATTATCTTGGAACATTGCCTTAATGGTATAGACAAAAAGGAAAGGCATTGAAGTGTATTAGTAAATACAATGTGCAAATAGCAATACTGTAGCAGACACATTTGGAAATAAATGAAGATTTGACATTGTCAAAGAAAGGATTTCAGGATGGGTATTAAGCAGAATGTCAGGGATAAATGAAAAGGGGAGTAATTATATTAATTGCTAGAGGAGCTTCACTAGTGATAGGAGAGGAAGAAAAGACAATGGTAGATTTGTGGTAGTAAGGGAGGGCTATTGGCAAGGGAGGAGGATTATGCTGTCATGTGTTTGCATTCCACAAAAAAATGCTATTGTGGAGCTTAAGAAAATGTTGGGAAAATAATCAGCTTTCTGCAGGGAATATTACTTATAGGTGAGGACTGGAACTTGATATGCAATTGTGAGGATGTATCATGTGGGTCTAGAAGGTAAAATATAATAAAGTCGGGCAGTTTCTGAAAAAAATATGAAAATATTTGATATTGGAAGATGTGAATTCAGGAGGAAGAGCTTTGAATTTGCATATTATTCCCCAAGATACAATAACAGGGCTAGACTAGGTAGAAATTGCATTTAGTAGAAGCATGTGCATTTAATTGAAAGTTTCAACACACATCCAATAACTATTTCAGATCATGCACTGTTAAAAACTAAGATAAAAACGCAGGGTAATGAAATAAAAATGAGACATTGGCGCTTTCCCACCTACCTGTTAAAAGCAGAGAAATTTAAGTCATGGGTAGTGGAAGTTATTCAAAAGTTATTAAGGAAGATAGAAATATCTTTAGAAGTTATAGCTAGTGAGTCAATAAAATGAAAATTGAGTTTTAAAATAGGGTAGAAATAAAAGAGAGAGATATATGGCTAAGAAGTAATAGGAATTATGTAGTGTCTGACAAGGGTTAAAGTATTACAGAATAAGGGAAATCTCATAGAACAAGATAAGGCACAAATGCAGTGTGCTAAAAATAATATAAGGGAGTATCTGGATAATATGCATCAGTTTAGAAAGGTTGTTAGTAAATAACTTTTTTGGTGGTAATACCAGAGAGCCAAAACTTTTAGCACAATGAACTGGGCAACAAACAGAAGAAAGGGTTTTCACCAAGTTGGGGAGCATGTAATAAAAAAAATAACCTGAAATATTTCAGAAATTTTGTGAAAATTTGTATAAAGCATATGAATGTGGAAATCAAGAAAGTGCACAAATGGAAATATTTATGGAAGACTTAGTTTTGCCAAGATAGAGGTAGATGAGGCTCAACTAGTAAAAGTTAAGATAGAAGGAGATGAGATAAAAATGGTAAAGTATAATCAGTCTATAGGAGATGAGATAAAAATGGTGAAGTATAATCAGTCTTCAGGAAAGTGTCCAGGAACTGATGGTAATCCTGTTGAAGCATGGAAGTTAGGAGGGAAGAAAGTGATAAAGATCTGGAAGATTTGTTTAACAGAATCTTAAAAGGAGGGGAATTGCTATTGTCTTTAAAGAAAGCTATGGTGGCTCTGTTACCTAAAGATGGTAAAGACCCATTTCACCCAGCTTCTTATAGACCCATTTCACTTTTAAACATAATTATAAAGTGTTTATCTACACCAGCTAAAAGAATCAATGTGGTTTTGTGGAGGGGATGCAAACATCTGACAATATTCATAAGAACAATCATTGTCCAAAGGGAAGCAGAATCTAAGAAGATACCACTGCTGTTGGCGAGTCCTGATGCAGAGGAAGCATTCAACAGAGTAAGCTGAGATTTTTTTGAGTAGGACGATGGAAGCATATTAATTCCCTGGTAAAATAAGGTTAATTAGGATATATGAAGGATTGGAGGCAAGAATTAAAGTGAGAGGGTTCCTCTGATAAATTGTTTTTGAAAAGTGGGACCAGGCTGAGCTGTCCTTTCTCCTTTATTTGTTTTATATTTAGAGCCATTAGCAAATACAATAAGGGACTCAGAAATTGAAGTATATAGTTGGTGTGGTAATCAAGAAAAGAGAGCTTAATTTGCAGATGGATATTATTTTGTAAATGCATAAATGGCCATGTCAGTGTTGCAGAACATTTTGAGACTGTTTCAAGTCTTTTCAGGATATAAAGTTAAGATAAAACAAAGGCTATAGCCATAATTTATACATGAATTGGTTCAGCAAAACCCATATTTATGGGGACCCAATAAGATAAAGTACTTAGGAGTATGGATTAAAAAAGGTTCTGTTGCGGCATTTATGGATATGTGGGAAGAGGCTAAGCAAAAAATAATGCAATGTCTTGTTTATGTATATGGGTAGTAAGATACAAGCACTGAAAATGTTTTTAGTCCCTTTAGTTTTATATACAGTTCAAGCATATTTTGATCGACCAGGAGAGAAGTTGTGGGCAACAATTAATAAATAGTTGAAGGAATTTATCTGGGAGGGGAAGAGGACATGAGTTAAGTGGGATAAGCTGATCCTTCCAACTTAGAGCTACACAGTTAAGGCTCATGTACATAACACAAGCAGAATGTTATAATTCAGAAAGGAAGTGGATGATGATGAAGCAGGGACAAGTTCTAGAAATAGTGTGGGATTTTGGATTTTGTTTCTGAAAGAGGAGAACAGCAACCAGCTACAGGATATATTCATAAAATATTCTAAGAAATAAGCCAACACAGGAATGGAGGATAATTTTGCCAGTAAGGATGAATTCAAGTATGTGTATAAAAGTAAGCAAGCAAAAGATGCAATTTACTGTAGAAATGTGACAAAGAAACTAGGGTATTGAGAACAAGTAACTAGAGAGAAAAGGGTAACGGAGTAAGATGAGGCCAAGAAAACACTTGGACTGCAGGCTAGAGACTGCCTTCCCTACCAGGGATTTATATCAGAGTATATGGAAAGAGAAAGGGGTGGTGGAGTCTTAAGTGAAATACCACCTCTGGTAGAGTTTTTAGTTGAGTCTAGAACAGAAGTTGCTGTTTAAAAAGGGATACGTAGTAGGACATAAAAATTAGTACATGTTAAATATAAGAATCCATGAGAGGATGTTAGAAAGTATTTGGAAGACTGCAAAAGCAATTTACAAGAGAATAATGGGAGAACATATAAATATATATATATATATATATATATATATATATATATATTTGCTTGGAAGTGTTTGCATACATATTTTAAACCCAATGCAGAGTTTAAAGAATTATTCCTCAGATAGATAACAAATGTTGGAGGTGTGACAGAGAATAAGGAGGTGACTGGGAACATATGTTTTGGGAGTGCAATGAATTGGCAGTTTTTAAAGTACTTTGCCAGAAATAGTTGGTAAGCAAATGACTTTAACTTGGGAAATTATTCTTTTGAGCTGGGTTACAGGATCTGAATTACCTCTACACAGTGAGGCCTTATTAAATATAATTATGTTGGTTGCCAAGAAAACAGTTGTTAGAAGATAGAAACGAGTCTAAGCCAAGTGTATTTGAAATAGTGAATATTATAAAAGAGAGAAAAGAACTAGAAGTCCTGATTGATCTTTAGAAAAGGGAAGGAGCAAATTATACAGAAATTATGGGAATAGTACATGCAGAATAATTTGCAGCAGGAGGTGTAAGAGAAGGCAAGTAATGTAATGCTAGACTGATGATAGCTACAAAGAAAAAAAAAGATGTATTATATGATACATGTAAATAGAAACAATGTTAATATGGTTTGTTTTGTTTTCTGGTAATGTATGTTTCCCTATGTCTTAAGTGATTATTGAATAAAGGGTTTAAAAAAAAAGATCTGATATTATTTTCATTCATTCTTCAATGAATGGGGTTTGGATCCGACTTGGCCACTTGAGCTCCTCCCTTGCCCATAATGCCGCTGATCAGTGAATTGCCTCAGATCTCATTTGCCACTCTTCAAGCTCGGACAGGATTGTGACTTCCTGAGCTTGGGGAATTAATGTGTTGTGAGTTTAATTTGAAAACTATAAATTCTTTATTATCCTTGCTTCTTTATACTGTCTCCCTTACCTTCCTTTTTGATTTTCTTTACTATCATAAGGTAAATTTTAAACTTTATAACCCTTCCTTTTTCTACCTCTTTTGAGGTATTCTTTGACTATCATAGTTGGTAGACTTTTGCTTCTTTCTACCTCTTTTGAGTGAATCTTGTAGTTACCATAGTTTGTGTTCCTTCCTTAAAAAAAGAAAAAAAACTTTTGAATTCTGTAAATTATTTTTTGTTGTGGTTGTTGATATCTCCAACTTTTCTGTTTCCAGTATGACTGATAACCCTGCCAGATTTAAAAAGTGCACTTCCTGTGGGCATAAGATCCCATGCTCTGATGCCCACAGGGAGTGCGTGTATTGTTTGGGGCCAGCACATCTGGACACCTCCTGCTGTATTTGTGTGGCCTTTAATGTCAGGGTGTTAAGTGACCGTAGGGAAAAATTAATCCTCAAAGGATTTCTTCCAGCTTCAGCTCCTTCTTTTGGTTCATCTTCAAATCTAAAGAGGCTAAAGTGTATAGGAAATACTGTTCTTCCAAGTTACCTCAATTAGTGCCTTCCTCAAAGCCTCCTTTGAAGGTACCCCAGACCTCAGATCCGAAAGCTTTGGATCCGATACCTGTAGGTAATAAGTCTCCTTGGCTTGTTCCCCGAGATTTTCCCCAGAGACGGGTATTTCCTACTTTAAAGTCTCCATTCCTCCAAGAGACCCCAAAAAAGTCAAGGCCAACATCCACTTTCTCTTCTATTAGGTCCTCCCGAAGTCTTTTGAGTCAGAGGTGGATAGGATGATGAGGAAGTTCATCAGAACACACATTCAGATGAGGGTTCTGCTGGCTCCCTCTGGATCTGTGAGTCTTTAAACCTGCCTTCCAGCCTGTACATGCTCCTTTTCTGATCCGACCCACAGTTTCCGAGTCCTTGGATCTGAGGTCCCCAAGAGTTGAACCATTGGAGCCGAATGTCCTAGCATCCTCGACTCTGACGACTTCCCTGACCCAATTGGCTCTGACCGTATTGCAGCATGATGGCTGTTGGAGTCGAAGCATCAGCACCAGATCTAAGGGGTTGACTTCAAATCCAAAGTTTACAAAGCCATTGTTTTCTGTTGAACCTTTGGCACTAGATAGCTCAGCTCTGCCGCCCCCTTTGGATGTGAGGGTTCAGGAGTTACGGGGGCATTCTGATCCAAGGGCCTCCACTCTGGTGGGATTGCCTTCAGCATCTTCTGGGCCCACAACTTTTGAGGTGGTGGAGAGGGTATTGTCTTTACCTAGCTGGCCTTCTACTCTTGCTTTTTTGGATCTGTGCCCCCAACCTCCATTGGATCCTGTGTCTGAATTCTCTCATTCTACACCTCGGGGACAGCCAGCCTAGATGAGCTTCCAAGTAGTTTCCACTAGGGAAATTCCCATCTCTTCTGGCACTTCCCCAGAGCACCCCACTGAAGAGGTCCCTTGGAAGAGACTGTGCAAAATTAGGTACCTGGATTCCCCAAAGGAATCCCTCACAGAAGACACTGATTTTGATGAAAGGGAAGGGTCCCCTAGATTTTCCCCTGAAGATGTCTTATTCGGGCACAACTTAAAGAGCCTTTGCCAACAAGGTGGTTGGTCTGCCCATCCCCGTTCTCAGGAGGAATCAGTTTCTTGAAAGCCTTCTACTCTGGACCATCTACATCTTGGGTTTACCCCACCTGCAGATGAGCTTGTTAGATCTGATCTCCCGCAGAGCATGGAAGGAACTGGACTCCATAGAACCAATCCCTAAGCATCCTGGCAAGATCCTTAGTGCCCCATTAAGCAGGTTACTTTGGACAAAGGGTGTTCCTGTAGATGCAGTGGTCGTTGTGGCAGATGCTAAAAAGGAGTTGGCTGCGCACAGCTCCTCTGTCCACCCCTGTAACTGGGAGTCTGGGGTGTTGGACACATTTGGTAAGCAAGTGTATGCATCAGAGACCTTTGTTTACATTGCTGACTTATTTGGTGCATTTCATGAGGTTACAGAGGACTTAATCAAGGAATTATCTAACTCGCCCCCCCCCGGGTCCATATCTGCAGAGCAGCAGAAATCTTTTTCTTCATGACTGCCCAACCTGCAATCCATTACTATGTGTCCATGAGGTTAATCTCACACATAGCTGAAGGTTTCTCACAAACTGCTGGTTCAGGCATAGCCATTAGGAGACATGCCTGGATACAGTTGTGCGATTTCACAAAGCCCTTTAAGGTGTCATTCATCAATGCTTCCTTTGATGGATCTTCCCTGTTTGGACCAACAATTAAAGAAATGCTGTCCCGCAGTGAGAAGGATGGAAAGACCCTTTCTGCTATGGGAATCTGTTTTTCTACCCCGCAAAGAACATTTTCCAGGAATCAGAGGGGTGGTAAGAAAGCATGGTTCAGAAAATCCCAGGGGCCTTTCCAGGAATCACAGGTAGATTTATCCCCCAGAGGCAGAAGGGAGAATTAACTATAATGGGAGACACCACCCTTGTGGCAGAGTGAGTCCTCAGAATCAAGGTTCTCAGGATTCTTTCTTGAACAGGCATTTTCAGCTCTCCTGAAAGGTTACCTGACTGTCCCTCTCTGGAGGTAGCCAGAGTTGCTTATCCTTGCACCCAAAAGCCTGGGCAGCCATCACACAAGATTCTTGGGTACAAAGGATCATATCCAGAGGACATTTCATTTCTTTTTCCAACTTTCTGCACAGAAGTGAAAAATTCTCCCCAATGTTCCACCCAGTCAGTGGGAACAAGCAGCCATAGTTGCTGAACACGAGAGTCATCCAAGAGAATCCCCCCAGACCAGAGAGGATCCAGAATTTACCCAACTTTCTTTTTAGTGCCAAAGAAAACAGGGGACCTGAGATCCATTTTGGATGTCAGTTGCTTGAACTAATTTATGAAGAATTCCAAGTTCCGGAATGTCGCAGTTCAGTCCATTCTGCCTCTCCTTCAGAAGGACGACTGGATGTGCCTCTCTAGATCTTCAGGATGCATACTATCATATAAAAAATGGACAGATGCTCCTGAAGATATTTACACTTGTGGCTGAGAGCCATTCATTATCAGTTCAGAGCAATGCCCTTTGGTCTCACCACAGCCCCCAGGGTGTTCAAATGCATGGCAGTGGTAACAGCTCACCTAAGAATGTGTGTATTCAGTGTGTTTCCATATTTAGATAAATGGCTCCTAACTGCGCCACACAGGCATCTTCTGGAGCACCCCAGAAATTACCTACTACTTCAATCTCAATCTCTGGAAATTGTAACAATTCTGGTAAAGTCCCAACCTCAACCAGTTCAAGCCTTGAGGTTTATATGGGCTTGTCTGGACACAGTCAGTTACTTATTTTTTTCTGCCTCAAAATAGAATTGTTACTCAGAAATCGCATGTCAGTCAAATTCTGTTTCATCCCTCACACCCACTGAGATTAATGCTCAAAGCCCTAGGATCTATGGCTGCTGCAATAACTTTACTTCCTACTGCTCATCTTCATATGAAAATTCTTCAATGGACTCTAGCAGTGCAATGATCGACAATCTCTACGACTTCCAGTAAAATTCTCAGGTTTGCAGAAAATCTCTACTGTGGTGTATACACTCTGAAGAGATTCATCAAGGCCCCCCCCCATTTTGTCCTTCCTCCCCCGAAAGACACAAACATGGACTCCCAGGTAGGGTGGGGGACATTACTTGGGATGGACAGTTCAAGGCATGTGGTCCCAAGATGTGACCACATTTCATATAAATGTTTTAGAGATGAGAACGGTGCTTAGTGTTGCAAGCCCTCCAGAGCTCTCTTCCACTAGGGACTATTGCAATTTAGATGGACAACATATCAGTAGTCTGGTATATCAACAAACAGGGGAACCAGATCTTACCTCCTATGCCGAGAAGCAATGCGAGTTTGGCAATGGGCGATCTCCTCCAACCGCTTTCTATTAGCAACTCACATACCAGGGAAATCTAATATTTTAGAGGACAAGCTCACGAGTGGTCTCTCAATTAATCAGTGGAAAAGATGCTTTTCCACAAATGGGCTCAACAGTGCTGCAGCTGATTCACCTCTCCCCAAAACAACATATGCAGTAGGTTCTTTACCCTAATTCCCCTTCAGGTACAGTTACCAAGAGATGCTGTACTCCACATTTGGCCCTCCGGTCTCCTTTATGTTTACTCTCCTGTACCCCTAATACCCAAGTTTTTCAGAAAGCCAGTTTGTTGAAGAGCAAAGTAGTCCTCATTGCCTCCTCCTGCCCTTGGCAAGTGTGTTTTCCCTTCCTATGGTCTCGACTGGTGTATCCTTCATGGACACTGGACTCCATTCCAGATCTTCAGTCACACCTGTCAGGGATGATTCATCTGGACATTGCAGGCCTGAAGTTGACTCCATGGTTTCTCCAATTCCTATGATGGTTTTCCTTCCCAGTTCGCCTTGTGGGTGTATCAAAGAGACTTGGATCCCTTTACTACTCCAATCCCAACTGTTTTAGATTTGCTTGCCTCTATTTTTCATACAGAGACAAGTTTCTATACTATTAAAGTACAATTATCAGCCATATTTAACTTTCACATTGGCAGTAAATCTTCTCCTTTAGCTTCAGCTAAGCTGTGCAAGACCTTCCTAAACGGTGCATTTTTGCTTAGACCTTCAGTTAGAGATCACACTTCACCTTGGGATGTGACTTTTGTTTTACAATCTTTAGTACATCCTCCATTTGAACCCTCAGCCATAGTAGACCTTAAGTGTTTATCTTGGAAAATTGTCTTTTGGGTGGTGATTACTTCAGCTAGATGAGTTGCAGAACTCCAAGCACTCTCTTCTGAACTACTGTGTCTGATTTTTCACAAGGATAGGGTTACCCTGCACTTACTAATCCTTTCTAACTAAAGTGGCCTCTTAATGAAACATCAAGTCATTAAACTTCCAGTTTTCTTTCCAAAATTTGAGAATAAAGCAGAATATACCTTTCATCTCCTAGATGTTCATAGAAAATTTTTCTTTTACCTACATAGTATGAAAAAGTTTAGAAAAACATATCAGTTGCTTGTTTTCTAACACCAAGATGGGAAAAACAGTTTCAAAGACTACTTTAGCAAAATGGATAACAGATTGTATTTCTTGTGTTTATTCCTTGAAAAAGCCTAACCTTACCAAAAAAGCTGAAGGCACATGCAACCAGGTAAATGGCTACGTCAGCCGCTTTTTGGGATAGAGCTTCCATTGATATTTGTGCAGCTGCCACTTGGCCTAATTCTCATATCTTTGTTTCTCATTACAAACTGCACATCATTTCTAGAAGTAGAGCACACCAGTGGCACCATATAACATATAAGAGTGGAACAGCCTTAACAGTGTACAGGAAATATGCACTGCTGCCTTAACTAATAGCCAGTAACTGTCACACTCAAATAAGCTTTACCCTGACCAGCTACAGAGGAGTACAGCTGCAATCATTGATTACCCAAGATCATAATACTCAAGTTGCCTGACTGTTAATTCCTCCTCCCTGGGATCTCAACTTTGTTCTTGAAAAATTGACTTTATTTTCTTTTGAACCAGCCTTTCAGGCTGATTTAAAAGTCTTTTTCACATTGGTTACTGCTACACTAGCCTTAGGCATATGGGTTATAGCCTGCCAAGGATAGACAGGCAACTTCCAAAGCTTCAGGGAACCTTCCATGTGTCCAAACTATCAGGCAGCTCAAGCTGAGCTGACTAAAAGACATCTTTAGGCTTCAAGCCGTTCAGACCTTTACTGCTGCTGAAGAGTATGCTCCTCTAAGGCTTTCAAGGATTGATGATCAACTTGGTGCTATTCCTTTGCTGGGCAGATAAATTCTCTTTGAGGAAAAAAATTCAACTTTCTGAATATAGTTGTGTTTTATCACCTTCCTCTTCAGGAAAGTTATTTTAAAGCTAGGAGTTTTGTGTTTTAACAGACTGCCATGAGACTGCATCACACCTTTAAATGTGAGTGCTCTTTTTTTCCTACCAGTTTAAAAGTTGTGTAAAAAACTAAACCATTTTTTCAGTGGAGAAATTGTGTTTATTTTACTTTTGGGGTGCTCCAAAAGTGTTTTAACTTTCTTTATACTATGTTTTTCTGTGAACAGAGTGACTTTTAAAGACTTATGTTTTTTACTGGCATTTGCTGTTCATCTTCCATGGGAAAGATGCAGAGATTTTGGCTTGACCATGGAACAAACTACTGGTCCCATGGCTAGTACTTCCAGCTACAAAAAGAAAAAGTTAAGCAAACAGACTTTGCCACCACAGCGCAGGTGATTGACTCTCCTGTGGCTATTTGTTGTACCTCACATCACTCATCTTTTTACTCTGGATCCCTCTGGTGTAGTATTTACAGCCACTGTGGACTAGCGGTTAGCCACATTCTCTGCAGCTGTTTAGGTCCCCTCAGTTTGCAAGGTAACAGCCAGTGTTGTTCCTGGGAGAGAGACAGGGAAGGCTTTCCTTTTGACAGGCTGTGTCCATCCCTGGGGAATCTGCTGCTGCCATTAGTAACACAGTTGTCCCCATTTTTTCCTACCAAAAATAAACAGAAAACTAAGCATGTGTATACTCCTCAAATTTCCTCAGACGAGTAATTTACTGGGTCTAGCCTATGGTTTAAGTTAGGCTATTGATCCTCATTGTAAAGTAGTTTCTGGTAAAAGAAAGAGAATACCTCTTTTCCTGAAGAGATTCAAGATTCTGAATCTAAACAGGAAGATGAGGGAATAGATGGAGATTTTTCCTAAGAGTTCTCATTCAGTGTCAGAGGAGAGTTCAGTTTCTGATTCTTCCTACTGTGGTTTTGTGTTCTTCGTGTTCTCTGAGACTGTTGCTAGAATGTGCCGATGTTTTCACTGGGAGACCACTGTAGTTATTATAGAAGGAATTTCTAGAACTTACATCTGTTCCTCCTATTCTGTCTACTTTACAGTGTGTGTGTGTGTGTGTGTGTGTGTGTGTGTGTGTGTGTGTGTGTGTGTATGTGTGTATGTGTGTTATTGCCTCCAATTTTCCTGTTAGCCAACATGCTGCCCATAAAAAGGCAGATAGTATGTATAAAGTTCTTCAGTTTTTAATGTTTTATACACTATTCCCAAGCCTGACCCAGCAGCTATAGCTTTAGCTGATCACACAGCTTCTAAACAGTTAATTACATTTACAATCTTACTCTTTCTGATAAGAATAGGACATTATTGATAAGTACAGGAAAAGGTGTATACTTCTGCAACTTTGATTTTCAGAATTTTGAATTGACAGGCTCATATGTTTAATTGTGAAAGTATGAGGGGTGATTTATCTGCAGTTTCTTCTTGTATGGAAAACTCTTCTTTAAATAATGTAGTTTCTTCTATTGCACAACTCAGTACTTCTTGTTTACAGTGTGTGCATGACTCTCTTGAAACTTGTACCAGGGCTGTGTCACTGGTAATGTTTTGAGGAAGTTTGCATGGCTGCATTCTCAGAAACTCGCAGATGTTAAAATGAGATTTTAAATTCCCCTTTGGATAGAGATTTACTTTTTTGCCCCTCTGCTGAAGAGGTAATGAAAAAGTGTTACGAAAGGGATAAGTTGACAAAGGGAATTTGTAGATTTTTCATTCTTTTTCATAATTGCTAAATGATTCTGTAACTCCTCATCTATTGTTGGCAAAAGGTAGAATAATCAGTCTCAACAAAATACAGGTAAACAGATACTTGAGAAGAAATGGCAAGGTGGTTCCAAATAGATACCTTGGCCCTCCCAAAACCAAGGGCAGTCCATTAAGGCTGAATGACTATTCAAGAGACCTAGTGACCCCCTCCCACTCTTGCCCCTTTTTTTCTTCCAGAAAAGGTCTGAATCTCCATTTATCTCTCTGGCATCAAATAGTTTCAGATAGAAGGGTTCTGAAGATCATTCATCAGGGTTACAGGTGGCAGAGGGAGGAAACTGTGTGGTGCAGTGGTTAGCATTTTTGCCTCACAGCAAGAGGTTCTCTGGTTCGATTCTCATCTAGGGTGCCTTCTGTGCGGAGACTGCATGTCCTCCCTGCATTCGAGTAAGTTTCCTGCACATGCTCCAGTTTCCTCCCACATTCCAAAAGATGCGTCTGGAGCATTTTTCCCCAGACCTTCACTGAAAATGGGATCTGCTGCAGTCAGAATTTCCTGGTAAATAAATGTTAAATAAATTAATTAAATTCCTCCTTTCCAGGGGGTCACTCAATACCTTCCAGATCATACTCTTTTGTTTACACTATTTCGTCATCATATTCTGTCCCAAGGAGTGATAGAGCCAGTTCCTCCTCTTTCCCAAATGGGAAAGGGTTTTTATTCAAGGATGTTGGTGCCAAAGAAAGAAAATACTTGGAGACCAGTTCCAGATTTTTTTTTCCCCTAAACCTGATGTTCATCGTGCATACAGCTGCAGTCATTACAGATGGGTTATCCTGCCGTCAGGCGGGCCTTGGTCGGCCGAATTCCAAAGTCTAGGTCCGGCGTCTGTTGTCATCACTTCTTCCCTGACGTCAGTGTGGCAGGGGTATAAAAGAGGCAGCCGAAGCCATTTTCTTCAGTCTTTCTTGCCACGCGGTGCCCGAAGCAGAAGCAGTTCGCAAGTGCCGGTCGGCCAGCTCCTGAGATTTACGAACGTATTTCAGCCGAAGTCTTCTTGAAAGCTAAGTACCCCATTGGGGAAACTTTGCTTGCCTCAGACCGATGTCAGACAAAGTTAATAATTGTATTTCATGTGGGAAGCAAATACCGCATAAGGATTTCCACTCTTACTGTATACCTTGCTTAGGCCCAGACCACAACGTCTCGGCCTGCCGTTTTTGTGCTAGATTCAACAAACGCACTATTAAGCGTCGGGCGGAGTTCACCCATCACGTTTTTGGCAAAAAATTTTATTATATTAGGTCGTTGGATACTCCGACTCCAGTTTTGAGCAAAAAACGCAAAGATAAGGACCGTCATACGAGGTCCGCACCACCTACTGATACCACGCTAAGGCCGACTACCGGTTCTCCGGTACTCAGCGAGGCGCCCACGCAGCCCCTGAGTACTGATGACAATGCATTACCAGTGTCTTCAGTAACCAAGGTCACAGGCTCCTCTGCCCCCATTCCTACTACAGATACCGACGCCACTCCTAGCGGGGAAACTCAGAATTTAGACAGGCCTGCCATTTCTCAAGGGGTCTTCAGGCCTTCCTCCTTCTCTATTAAAGCCTTCACTAAATCTAAAACAGCCATGAAAACCAAAAAACAGGTTCCTCAGACACCCGCTCAAGGCACCATGCCTAAAAAGCAGATGCTTAAAATGGCTGAGGATTTGATTACTCTTATCAGGGGTTCTCAACCCCCCTCTGACAAAAGGCCTAGATTAGAGGAAGACTACCCTTCCTCAGATCAAGCTTCTATTACCTCAGAACTATCTGAGGACCAGGATTGTGCCTACTCTCCATTCGAAGACTCTGATGCAGAGGAGTCTATTCCCTCGGTCTACCCCCCCCCCGAGGACTTCTCTTTTGGGGAAACCCTGCATACATTGAGGGAACACTTTCACTGGGAAGGCCAAGATTACTCAGATTCCAAGAAAAGGCTCAGGGAATTTCTTCTGCTCCCCCAGCATAGGCCTCTGGCTATCCCTCCTGTTTTAGATATATTGGATGATGTGTACACAGAAGCCAGCCTTAATCCTGATTCTTTGCCTCCAGCTCCTGTTAAACCAGACAGGTATTACCGGGTTCCTGATTCTCACCAGTTCCTATATAAAAGTCATACTGCTGACCCAGAAACTGTTTCACAGGGTCCCAAGGGAATTAAGGCCTCTACTGCTAAAAACCCATTACCTTCAGAGAGAGATTCCAGATCTTTAGAAAGGTGAGGGAAAAAGGTGTACACCTCGGCCACTTTAACCATGAGGGCATTAAACTGTCAGTTCCATATGTTAAAGTATCAACAGTTTTTGATATCTCAGCTGAAAAGCAAAATGACACAACCAGAACAACCAGACTTAAAAGAGTTGCAGGATTTGTTGCATGGTGCAGAGCAAGTGGGTAAACATACCTTGCAGTGTGGTTTTTATGCTTTAGAGGCCTCATGTAGAGCTGCTGTTACGGGGTCTGTTATACGTAGGCATGCTTGGCTCAAAGAGCAAACCTTACCCGATCATGTCAAAGCTAAATTATTAGATGCACCTCTTCAAAAAGATGTATTGTTTGGTGTTAAAGCAGAAGAGGTGCTAAAGAAAATGGAGGAAAAAGCGAAATCAATGCAAACAGTGAAAGATTTCCTGCAGGTACAGCCTCCACGTTTCAGCAGAAACTGGCCTTCAAAAAAATTGGTCCTTTCCAGCCACGGACAGACCTCAAAGGGGCAGATACAGGCGTCCAAGGGGTAGAGGGCAACCTCAAGGATCTTTCAGAGCCAGACAGTGGCAAGCACCAACCCCAAGAGGTGGAGAAGATAGATCACAGTCTTTCAGAAAACAGACACAATGACTTCCTCCTACACCTGCCAAGCAAAGCTTTAATGGCAGCACCTTTGGGCGGAAAACTAACATTATTCTCAAAAAATTGGCATATTGTTACAAAAGACAAATGGATTCTGGACATTATAGACAGAGGCTACAGGTTCCACTTTCATACCCTTCCAAAAATGAGAGGCATGCCAAACCTGCCACAAAATCGAAGGGCAGAGGCACAAAAACAACTTTCAGCTCTCATGGACATGAAAGCAATTCAAGAGGTACCTGCAAAAGAATAAGGTCAAGGGTTTTATTCCAGACTATTCCTGATACCAAGGAAAGACAAAGATTGGAGACCTATCTTAGACCTATCCATCCTAAACACATATCTACAGGTGCCAAAATTCAAGATGCTCACATTACAGCAGCTTCTTCCCATGCTGGGCAAGGAGTCTTGGCTGGTAACACTGGACCTCAAGGAGGCATACCTGCATGTCCCTATCAGACAAGATTGCAGAAGATACCTCAGATTTCTTGCAGGTTCAACCCATTACCAATTCTCTGCATTGCCCTTTGGCTTATCTACTGCGCCCAGAGTGTTTACGAAATTCCTGGCATCAGTAATCGCCTTCTGCAGACTACAAAGGATACAAATCTACCCATATCTGGACGACTGCCTGATCCAAGCGGACAGCAAGGACATACTACTGCAGCACCTGGCGTTTGTAATAAAACTGTTGAACTTCCTGAGATACACAGTCAACAAAAAGAAATCAAAACTGATACACTCTCAACAAATAATTTTCCTGGGTGCCAACTTGGATACAACCACCCAGATGGCCTACCTCACGCCAGACAAGCAAGGGCAACTGTCTCAATACTTCATAAAAATGGCAACTTACACCAGGCTAACTGCAAGGAAAGTCCTGCAGGCTCTGGGATTCATGGCATCTTGCATCCTACTTATCCCATGTGCAAAGCTGCATATGAGGAAACTTCAATGGTACCTAAAAAACTTATGGTCTCAACACAGCCACAGCTTGGAAGAAATTATACCACTCATTCCATGCCTTCAAAAGGAATTTATGTGGTGGGCTCAAGCTTGCCAAAGAAACACAGGTCTTCCTTTCTGTGTACCTCAAGCAACTCAAATCATCACAACAGACGCCTCAGACTACGCATGGGGAGCGCACATGACAAATCAGTGCATTCAGGGAAAATGGGCACGAAAAGAGAAGCTCCTTCACATCAACGAAAAGGAAATGCTAGCCGTGCAAAAGGCTATTATGACCTTCAAAGACCTACTACATCCAGGCCAGCTATTGATAAGGACAGACAACACCACAGTGATGTGGTACATAAACAAACAGGGGGGAACCCATTCATACCCCCTGTGCAGGCAAGCCATGACCCTATGGAACACAGCACTGGAATTGAAAATTCAACTACAGGCACAATTCCTGCCAGGGAAGGAAAACACACTGGCAGACAACCTAAGCCGAAATATGACAGATCCACACGAATGGAAGTTGCATCCTCAAATTTTCACAAAGATAACTCAGGCATGTGGACAGCCAGACATAGATCTCTCTGCTACCCACAGAAATTGCCAGTTGAAAACATTTTGTTCAAGGACCTATCATCCACAGGCCTGGAAAGTGGACGCACTTTCCTTCAATTGGGCAACATTGACAGTCTATGCCTTCCCGCCTCTTCCTCTGCTGCCGAAGGTTCTACTAAAAGCCAGAGCAGAGAAGGCCGAAAATGATTCTCATTGCTCGGGACTGGCCAAGGCAACACTGGTATCCGCTCCTGAAGAACCTGACACATTCCCCACCATGGATTCTACCTCTAGTCCCTCTTCTGTTGTCCCAGCACAACTACAAAACTCTTCACAGCCATCTCAAAACTCTAAATCTAGCTGCATGGAGAATTCCTTGATTTCCCAACAGTTTCTACTCTCCAAGGAGGTGCAGGATGTCATCTTGGAGGCCAGAAGACCTTCTACTAGAAAGGCCTACTCCACCAAATGGAAACGATTTTGCGCCTGGAATCAAATGAAGGGACAGAATCCTTGGGTAATAAATATACCTCAAATTTTACAGTACCTAGCTGAGATGTTAAACAATGGACTTTCCTTCTCCTCCATCAAGATCCACGCTTCAGCCATTTCTGCACAGTACAACACAGATCCTCCTTTATTCTCTCATCCTCTCTTAAGGCAGTTCCTCAGAGGGGCAAAGAATATAAAACCCCCACGGAAACGACCAGTCCCTGCTTGGGAGCTCAACTTCGTATTGGAAAAGCTGACCCTTCCTCCCTTCAAGCCAGCTTCTTCATCAGAGTTACAGTACTTGTCATGGAAAACAACCTTTCTTCTGGCTATCACCTCAGCTCGCAGGGTTTCGGAGCTACAGGCCCTCATGGCTGTGCAACCATTCATCATTTTCCATCAGGACAGAGTTTCTTTACGAACCAACCCTACCTTTATGCCAAAGGTAGTATCCAGTGTAGCTTTGAATCAGACTATCCACTTACCTACCTTTTATCCTAATCCACAAAACAAAGGGGAAAGACTACTACATTCCTTGGACATTCACAGACAACTTCATTATTATTTGGACAAGACAAAGCCATTCAGGAAATCTGAGCAACTCTTTGTGTCCTATGCTGCAGGTGCTCAAGGAAAGGTTATTTCCAAACAGACAATTTCAAAATGGATAGCCCACTGCATACGCTTTTGTTACTCATTTAATGGAAAAACTGTGCCTGCATGCATCAGATCCCACTCCACCAGAGCCACAGCTACCTCTGCAGCCTTCCTCAGGGGGGTCCCTACCAAGGATATTTTGGAAGCAGCCACCTGGAGTTCAGTGCACACTTTCTCCAAGCACTATCACCTCCCACTATACTCTAAATCTAGAGCGGGCTTTGCCACAGCAGTCCTGCAGGGCATCCTAGCCCCTCCTAGTTCCACTTAGTGCCTTCCACCCTTACTTAGCTTTGGGATTCTACCCATCTGTTATGACTGCAGCTGTATGCACGATGAACATAGTACAGTTTTGTACCTACCATAAATGTAGATGTTCGAGTGCTCATACAGCTGCAGTCCAGGTTTCCCTCCCTCCAACCCCTCTTAGGACAGGCCTTATGACAACCCCTTTTCATATAACCTTTTGGGGTACTCTTCTATGGTGTATTTGCTTGCAACTACTGTTTTTGATTTATCAACATTGCATTTTTGCATAACATTATGTTTGCCTTCCTTCTGGGGGCACCTGACATCTGGGGCAAGAAAAACTGAAGAAAATGGCGTTGGCTGCCTCTTTTATACCCCTGCCGCACTGACGTCAGGGAGGAAGCGACGACAACCGACGCCAGACCTAGACTTCGGAATTCGGCCGACCGAGGACCCGCCTGACGGCAGGATAACCCATCTGTTATGACTGCAGCTGTATGAGCACTCGAACATCTACATTTATTGTAGGTACAAAACTGTACTTTCATGATAGTGCCCAAATTCAAAATGTTGTCACTTCACAACTTGTTTCCTCTATTTCCTTTGTCAAGTTTCCTGGTAACCTAGACTTACAAGACGCTTATCCTTACATCTTTTTTCATCCAGACTTCAGACATTTCTTAAGGTTTTGTATGTCTGAACCACATTTTCATTTCTGTTGTTCACTTGTCGGACTGTCAACAACACCAGGACAGTTCACAAAGTGTCTAGGTCCAATTTTAGCTCATTGCTGGCTACAGGGTGTCCACATTTTTTCCATATTTAGCCAACTTCCGTATCTTTGCAGAGTCATTTTCAAAGTTTCAGGAATCTCTGTCTTGGATGAGAGATTTCTTACACAAGCTGGGATTCCAAGAGAACATTCAAAAGTCTTTTGTGACTCCGCACAGTATTGTGTTGCTGGGATGTCAACTAGACATCTCACTTCAAAGAGCTTTTCTTCCACAGGAAAAGATGTATATCGAAACATATTTCTAAGGTTTTCCACTCAAACTTTGGTCACTGTGAGGAACACCTCAGGATTTTGGGTCTCATGACTTCTGTGATTCTCATGATACCCCTGACAAGACTCTACATGAGAAAGATACAGTGGTATGTGACATCTCTTTGGTCCCAGTACCAACACCCTTTGTCTTTTCATATCCCAGTGCTGGGATTTGTTAGAAGAAAAATTATTTCCTGGAGACAACAAGTGTCCTCAAATCCAGGTCTTCCCTTCTCCCTCCCTGTTGCAAAGCAGTCAGTCACCACAGACACCTTGGACTTGGCTTAGGAACCAGTTTCAGGAGGGATAAAAGTACAGGGGTCTGGAACACCAAGGACAGATGCAAACACATAAATATAAAAAATTCCTCTCCTGATCAAGGCAGTCAACTCTCTTAACCATCTTAAGTCCCCGGGACCTCTTCAGGTTATGTGGTACATCAACAAGCAGGGGGTGAGATCCAGGTCATACCTCCTTTGCAGACTAGCCATGTTAACTTGACATATAGCATCACAACAAAGTCACACTCTGCAGGCATCTTGCATTCTGTCAGAGCAAAATTGGGTGGCAAACAGACTGAGCAGATGATATGATGCTATCGAATGGACAAGTAGTGAATGCTCTTTAGTCGATCCGATACTGTCGAAATGGCAAAGTAACAAAGTCATGGAACATCGAATTTTTTCTCAGGGAAGAAATTCTGTGGGCCGTCTTCGGGACTTTGCCATTTCCTCCACTATTGCGCGATCACAGAGTTGGTATATTTAAGTAGGGGGGGTATGGGACACACTTAAATTTGTATTTGTTTATTTTTTTTTTTTTACGGAGCAGTGAATTTTTTCCCTGGGAAAAAATTTGCTGTTCCTTTTGTTCGATATTTTGTTGTTTCGATGTTATCGGTACGATGAAATAGTGTTCGCTATTTACATCGTACGATATGATATAGACACTGAGCAGAATCAGGGCAAACACTCCTAAATGGAAACTAGATCAGGGGTCTTCCAAGATTTGATTCATTTGTGGGAAGTTCCTCAAGTAGATCTCTCTGCCTCCTCTCCGAACAATCAACTGGCAAGATTCTATGCTAGGACCCAATTCATGAAAGCCTGGAAGACAGATGCCTTTTCTTTTCCTTGGAGCGGAATGTTCATGTATGCTCATCTACCCTTTCCACTAATATCCAATGTACTTCTGAAGATTCAGAAAGAATACCCGAAGATGACTGTGGTGACTCCTTTCTGGCATAAACATCTGTGGTTCTCCTTTATTTTGAAAATGGCCAGGGCAATTACTACAAGCTTCCTCACTGATTGGATCTAGTCACATAAGAACAGGGTTGTTTAACACACACTGACATCAGTCAACTTCAGTTGACTGCCTGGATGTTAGGGACTTAATTTCTTTTAGATGCCTGTTTACTGAGGATTTGCAGCAGGTACTAATGGAGATAAGAAAGCCTACTACTAGAAATCTCATAGTTGCAAATGAAAAAGGTTGTCTAGTTGGTGCCAGCAACATAACCAGCACCCATTCAGGGCTAGTTGTTATCTGGTTTTACAATATTTGTGAGTTACTATCCCATGGCCATTCTTATTCCTCTGTCAAGGTTTATTTATTGGCCAGTTCAGCATTGTCCCATGGATCCCCCACTTTTAATGCAGTCTCATGCCAGAATGTTTTTGAAAGGTGTTTTGCACAATAAACCTCCAAGTAAACTGGTGGCCCCTCTTTGGGATCTTAATTTTTTTGTTAGAGAAACTAATACTTGCTCCATTTGAGCCAGCTAAAATGGCTGACTTTAGGTTCTTAACAAGGAAAACAGCTGATTAATCTGACCCCTGCAAGAAGAGTATCTGAGTTGGAAGCTCTTATGATGAGTCAGTCCTATCACATTTCCACAGGGACGGGATTTCTTTGAGAACTAATACTTTTATGCCTAAAGTGGTATCCAAGTTTATTTTAAGCCAAACTATCCATCTCCCCATTTTCTTTCATGACCCTATACATGAGAGAGAAAGGATAGCCCATACCTTGGCTGTCTAAAGACAGCTGGGGTACTGTCTTGACAGAACTAAATCTTTCAGATCTTTGGATCAATTGTCCATTTCTCATGAAGCTAAGAAGGGACAACTTGTGTCAAACCAGACTATTTCCAAATGGTTGTCTAAGGCTATTACCTTTTGTTATACTCACTATAACAAAACTATTCCAGTCAGGGTCAAAGCACACACTGTCGGGGCCTTGGCTTCATGTATTGCTTTTTGGAAAGGGTTGGATTCTAGAAGTATTCTAGATGCTGTTACTTAGTCCTCTGTACATATTTTTTCAAAACATTATAACCATGATTGCTTCTCCAAGTCCAGCCACCTGCAAACGTAGTAAGCTTGGGTAATCTACCCTTATAGCTAATGCTACTGCAGCACTGATCAGTATGATGAAGACAGTACAGTTGTATAACTAAACAATATAACAGTAGATGCTCAAATGATCTTTACTCCCTCCCTCTGTTCCCCCTTATTTTTTGGTGTGTTTTTTTTTTTATGCCAGGGTGTGGATATTTATTTTTTTTTGTTCCTAGCATTGTCCTTACAGGTCTCAGCCTCCCTCTCTCTGTTAACATAAAAGCTGTAAAGGGCCTGGAGTCCAAACCTTTTAGTCAGCTCAGCTAGAGCTGCGTGACAGCTTATGTGTGTGGAAGGTGCCCCAAAGCTTTGGAAGCTGTCTGGCTTGTTATATCCTTGGCAGTATATAACCCATATAGCTAAAGCTACTGCAGTAGTGATTATTTAAATATTTACTGTTATGTTAAGTTTACTTACACAACTGTACTTTCATCACTTGGAAAACTGATTTGCTTATTGCTTTTATATCTGCAAGGCTAGTCTCTGAGTTGCAAGCTGTCATGGTGGGCCTACTTTATCCGATTTTCCACAAGGCATGGTTGTTTATGCATTTTTTTATCTGTCATTCCAAAAGTTGTTTCAGAATTTACTTTGGTTCAGGCCATAAATCTCACTGCTTTCTTTACAAAACCTTAAAGCAAGAGAAAAAAGGTCCTGCTTACCTTGGATATGTGCAGCCAGATTAGGTTCTACCTTGACAGAACTAAGGCCTTCAGGAAAGGTGAGCAGCTGTTTATTTGCTCTTCTGGGGCTAAGAAGGGTCAATCTGTCTCTAAGCAAACAATTGCTCATTGGTTGTCATTTGCTATTGCTTTTTGGTATTCCCACTATGATATGTTTATTCCAGGAAAGGTTAAGGCACTTTCTACCTGATCCTTAAACTCTTTGGTGGTATATTGAAAAGGAGTGGACTCTCGAAGCATTATGGAGACAGCATCCCAGTCCTCTGTTGATACTTTTACAAAGCACTACAAACTTGATTCTTTCTCAAGTTCAAGAGCAGGCTTTACAAGGATAATTTTTCAGGGGCTCTTGGATCCTTGTCTTTCATCCTGCCAGATAGGGTAAACTTTTGGAATATACCCATATGTCAGTGAGGCAATTTGAATGATGAACATACTATAATTGCGCAAGTCCTGCTTACCTGTAACAGCAGATGTTTGAATTTCATACTGCCTCAGTGGCAGCACCAGTTCCCCCTTTAAGTTATATATATTTCGATGGTGTCCAACCTTGCTGTGTTGTTGGTTGGCCTTGGTTATTTGTGTACTTATTTTGTAGCCACAAATTGGTTGGTTTCAGTTAATTCTTGCTTTTGTTTTTTCTTGGGTCTTCCTACTTAGCACTAAAAGCCAGAATAAATGACTTCCCGTGAAAGGGGTTAGGCTTCCCAGATGGGAGGGGCTTATCCAATCCCCTGTCACAGGGAGTCAGAGAAGGGAATTCTGAGTTCTGGAAAGCTGACGATGTGGGTTTGTGCAGACGCAGAACCCAAATGCACTGCTGCTGTGTGTAAATCGAACATCTACTGTTACAGGTAAGTAAGACTTAAGCAGTCATTTCATTTCCCAGAGATATAGCCAGCAGGGACCTTTCTCAAGACCTTGAATTTCGCATCCTCATTATCTTGATTCCCAGTCAAGACTGTGCATGATAAAAATGAGGGGATACCTGAAGAGCTTCTGGGATTACCAAAAGCAGTCAGTCAAATCATGTCTTTTTCCTAGTCACTTGTGCAGCAAGGAAGTTCAAATGGTAGGCCAAGCAAGTGGTGAGCATTGTAGGGCTACTTTTTGCCTTTCCTTCCCAGAACCAAAATCAGGGACTAAGAGTAGATGTATCAGATTGTGCTGGGGATCCATTTGCTTCACTTCACAGTGCAGAGCAGATGGTCCACAAAAGAAAGAAATATCCATCTGTAGACTGTGATTGCCATTCATCTCGCCTACTGGACATTTCAGTCAGAAAAGTGCAGTTGTGTGAGAGTGCTACCCATAACCACAGATGTTTGTGTAGTAGGATCACTGCAGTGCATCCTTACTATAATTGGGTAAGCTGCAAATGGACATCCACATTTACTTGCAAGATTCTCTCTCACTCTGTAGCTGTTATTAGGAATTCTATCAGTAAAGGAGGTTTTACCCTGCACCATCATCTTTACTTCTGGAGTTGAGACTCACTAGCAAGTGTTTATCTATTCCCCAGTGTGTAACAAAGGAAAGAGTGGTTCCTATTTAAGCTTTTACCTCTACAAATCAGGAGTAATTTTAGGTTTGAACCACGTAGGTACTGCAACTAGATTCATAGGTAGGTAATTCACTCTCCAAAATGCAACCACAGATAAAAATACAGATTACAAATCCCAGACACCCATATAGAGATAGATAGGCTCACATGCACACAGAAGAAAAGAACTGACTATGCAGTGAATTAAACTGTGGTTTTGGGGGGGGAGATCAAAAAGAAAATTTGAAAGAAGTGTTATAGCTCTTACTGAAACGATGTCACTTAAAGAAAAAGCAAAAAGTTAAACACCCTGAAACCCAACCAGTTTCTGGATGGGAATTTTTTTCTCAAAGCCTTTTTAAGGCTTTTCAGGCCTTACAGACGCAACAGGTCCCACCAGCCCCCTTACCTCTACCTACTTTACAGGTGTCAGAGGAAGAGTACTCCTCTTCAGATGAATCGGTTTCATATGAATCCCAAGTAGAGTTCCCAAAGGATTTCATCACCCCAGATGAGGAAGACTCCATTACTCCTGAGTCTCCAGAGGAAGAAATCACCTTTGGGGAGGCAATCTCCCTTATGAGGGAGCATTTTAAATCGCAGGTTCTGAAGTATCTGACACCAAGAAAAGGTACTTCGACCTTTTACAGATGGAGCAACCTTCTTCAGCAGTGGCCCCCTTGCTACCTGCCTTCCAGGATGCTTTCTTGGCTGCTTCTCTATACCCTGACTCTCAACCACCAGCTTCCAAATGACGAGACCCATTCTACAAGGTCCCTCAGGATACCCAATACCTCTTTAGGAACCCACCAGCAGACCCAGCAGTTATTGCTGTCTCTGCTGACAAATCATCTAGGCAACTACCTTCAAATGCTCTTTATCCCACAGACAAAGGCAGTAAATTTATGAACAGAATAGGGAAGAAATTTTATACCTCCTCTACTCTGGCTAGTAGAGCTCTCAGCTACCAAACACATATGACTAGATATGTCCTGGATACCATTACCAAGGCCTCCACATTACTATTTGAGGCTCTAGATTCTCCCATTAAAGCACAAATAAATACCCTCCTCTCCACTGCATCCCAAGTAACTAGGCACTCAATAAAGTGCAGTTATGATGCTGTGGAAGCCTCATCTAAGACTGCTGCATCTGGATCAGTCTTGAGGCAATACTCTTGGGTGAGACTACAACCCCTACCCTTGGATGTGCAAACAATTGTTGGATGCACCCCTAGATAATAAAGCTCTGTTTGGACAAACCTCAGCAGAACTCTTAAAATCCCTTCAAGAAAAGGGTAAGGAACTGCAAAACCTGAAATACCTACTGGTGTCTCCTTTTCAAGATACCACAGGAAATATCCACAAAAACCTTCCTTTGTCAGAAGGCAGTCCTCTCACTCTGCTCCACAGTCTAAAGGATGCAAACAAACCAGGAAAAACTCTACTCCTTTCGAGGCCAGTCTGACCACTACAGACCGCCTCTTCTGTGACTATACACCCTTGCATCAAAACACCTCACTTTCCCTCCGTCTCACCCTCTCCCTCACCTCCTGGCAGATAATCACATCAGAACAATGGGTACTCTCCATCATTCAGTCAGGCTATTTCATGACTTGGTGGATGCTACACCCCCCCCCCTTTCGTGGTATCCCTCAACCACTTGCAAGCCAAACCCACCTTTTTCCCCCCTATCATTCAACAATTTCTAGATCAAGGTACCAGAGAACAGGTACCATGCCATCAAAGAAACAATAGGCTTTTACTCCAGCATGTTTCTGGTACCATGGAAGGATGGGCCATGGAGGCCAATCCTAGATTTATCCTTTCTAAACCGCTTTCTCAAAGTTTCTCAGTTTCAAAATGATTACCTTACTCCTGTTCTTACCACTCATTCCAACTCAGGCTTTCATGGTAGCCCTGGATTTGAAGGATGACTACCTACACATCCCTATTCACCCAGATTACAGGAAATATCTCAGACTTGCAATAGGCTGTTGTTATTTGAAATTCTCTGCCTTGCCCTTTGGACTCTCTACTGCTCCCCAAGTCTTCACAAAGTGCCTAGCCCCCGTCATCGCTCACTGCAGGACTCAGGTTATTCAGATATACCCATACCTGGATGACCTGCTCATTCTTCCTCAAGACCGCCCAGTCATCCTACTACATCTACAACAGGTAATCTCCACCCTTTCTCAGCTAGGATTCACTGTAAACCATGAAAAGTCTCACTTGATCCCCTCCCAAGACCTGGTTTTCCTGGGTTGCAGGATCAGAACAGATGAAATGAAAGCCTTTATTCCAGATCAAAGAATCCTAGAACTTTGTCTGTACTTCCAAAAACTTTTCTCTCACACTTCCTTGCCAGCTAGAGAAATTTTAAGAGCTGTAGGCCACATTTATTTATTTGTTTATTTGCAGTCGGTTAACCAGGATAGTCCATTGGGCCAATAAGAACCCATTTTCAATGGAGTCCTGGGGAGAAAAGCTCCAAGACAAAACAAAGATTACAGCAGTTACAATTAAATTTTAGGTTACATTAAGTACAAAAAACAAATATTTTATTTGTAAATATACAGTTTCTTGAAATGGAATAGTACAGTTAGAGAGTTATAAGAAGTTATTTACAATTGGCTTAGTATTTTCTGGATGCAAATATGAAATTAGAATCTGGAATAAATTAGATAGTTGCCTGTAAGAAGAGGAGAATAGACTATGTGGGGTGGGAGCAAGAGCATTCCCACTTGTATGTTAGATGTGAGTGAAGTGATTTTTTAAAGGAAGAGTGGTTTGTGGTGGTATGGATGGAGGAAGGGAGGGAGTTCCATAGACGTGCCAGGGCAAAGGACAGGAGGTTTTGTCCTGGGGGACGAAGAGGTTTGTACAGTTCTATTAGGTTTTGGTTGTTGGATCTCAGGTGCCTTTCTGTGTGGTGCATTTTGAAGGTAGAGGAGAGGGAAGGGTGAAAAATGAGTTTGTGTGCATAAGTAAGTTGAGTATAGGTGAGATAGTTGGGTAGTTCTAGCCAGTTTAGTTTGTGGAGAGATGCACAGTGGTGGGTTGATGATTTGTGGCTAGTGGCAAATTTGGCAATTTTATTATAACAAGAGGACAGTTTTGTCTTGAGAGAGAATTGTAGGTTTGTTAGGAGAGGGGCACCATAAAGGAGGGAAGGGATGAGAAATGTAGTAGAGAGAGTGAACTTAGTAGATGCAGTAAGGTAGCAATTATGGCGGTAGAGCATGCCAAATTTTCTGTGGGTTTTTTTATGCTTGGTTGTAGATGGGAACTGAATTTAAGCTGGTCATTGATGTGGACCCCTATTAGTTTGGTTTCAGATACCAGTTCAATAGGTGTGTTGTTCTGGCTAGTGATGGAGAATAGGTTTCTATCAGTGGTGGTGGTTTTAGAGGGGGTAAATACCATGAGCTTGGTTTTTGATGCATTGAGTTCTAGGTGATTGTCTTTCATCCACTGTTCTGTGGTAGAGAAGGCATCTTGAGTAAGCTTTAAGAGTGTGGGGATGGATGTGGCAGCACAGATTATAGTTGAATCGTCTGCATATTGAATAAGGTTAACAAAAGGGATTGAGTGGAATTAATAATTTATGAATATATTGAAGAGGAGGGGACCCAATATGGAACCCTGGGGGACACCAGTGGGGGTGTTAAGGAAAGAGGAGATGGCCTTTTTCCACTTGACTGCTTGTTGCCTGTTAGAGAGGTAGCTGGTGAACCAATTGAGAGAGGAAAGGCATAAGTTTAGTTTAGAAAGTTTAGTAAGGAGAAGGTTGTGAGAGATGGTATCGAAGGCCTTAGAGAGGTCAAGTAGGAGGGTAGATGCAGTAAAGCCAGAATCCCTGGCTTTATTCACAGTTTCCAAGAAGGATAGGAGGGCAGTCATAGTGCTGTGACTGGGTCTGAATCTGTATTGGGTGGGAGTTAATAAGTTATCTATGAGAGAGGGAAGGAGTTGAAGATGGATAAATTTTTCTCAGAGTTTAGAGATGGGAGAGAGGGATGGCGATGGGATGAAAGTTTGTAATGTTGTTGTTGTTGCCTCCTTTGTGCAGGGGTATGACTAAAGCCTTTTTCCAGAGTTGGGGTGCAAAACCTTCTTGGATAGAGCGATTGATTAGTATACTGATGGGGAAGGTAATGACTTCGGCAGGTATGCTAAGGAAAGATGAGGGAATGTTATCGGAGGCAATGGAGCATGGTTTTAGCTTTTGCAGTTTTTTTTTTATAGTAGAAGTTGGAATGGGTTTTATGGAGAATGATGGGGGTTGGGAAGAGAGGGTATGAGAGTGTGGAGGTGAGGGGGTGATGAGAGGAGAGGCAGAAGTGGGGGGGTGAAGTGTTATTAGAGAAGGATGAGTTTAGTTTGGAAATAGAGTCTATGAAAAAAGAGTTAAATTGGGTGGCTAGAGCTATATCTAATGCATTTGGGTCAGAGCTTGGGAATTCTGTTGTGCCGGCTTTTAGGAGGGTAGTGATACCTTTCCAGAATTTTTGTGGATTGGTTTTATGGTTGTTTTGAAGTAAAAAGTAATTCTGTTGGTCTGCTGTTATAAGCTTTTTATCTTGGTTGCGGAGTATTTTGAACTCATTAAGGGTGGTGGGAGTTTTGTTTCTTTGGTAACGTGCCCAGGCTTTGTCTCTAAGGCGCATGGCAGTTAGTGTGTTTTTGGTAAGCCAAGGGGCAGTTTTGTTTCTTATTCTTTTGTTTTTTAAGGGGGCATAGCTATCTAACAGTTTTAGGAAAGTTTAATTGAAGTGGGCAACAGCATTTTCCAGGGGTAGAGTCATAAGAGGGTTCCAGTTTAGTGATTTTAGGGAGTCAGAGAAGGTTTTAGGGTTGAATTTTTTTGGTAGCGAGGGGTGAGGTAATTATGAGTTAGATGTAAGGGTGAAGGAAGACGCCTTGTAAAGATGGGGAGGTGGTCGCTGAGGGAATCATGAAGAGTCCCACTGTCAAGGTAGTAGTGGGGGTGAGAGACTAAGATCCAGTCTAGGGTGCTACCACTGGAGAAGTCTTTAGAGAGCCTGGTTATGGAGTTGATGAGCTGAGAGTAATTATATAGATTGATGTTTAGGGGGTGAGAAGGGGACTGAATGGAGGACCAGTTAATGTTTGTGTCTCCCAGGATTATAGTTTCATTGCTGATATTGGTAGAAAGCCAGGAGAGGATATCTTCAAGTACTGAGATATTGTCTCCAGGGGGAACTTAAAGGGAGGCTATGCATATGTGTTTGTGTCTATTTAATTGAAATAGAGTTAGTATTAATTCTGCATTGGCAAACTGGGGAAATGGGTTTATTATAGGGAGTAATGGATAGGGAGCATGAGTGGAGTAGAGCTACTCTGCCACCCTTTCTGTGGGCCCTGTCTTTTCTGATGATGGAGTAGTTAGGTGGTACTATTTCAGCATCTTTTATATGAGGTTTTAACCAGGTTTCTGAGATAGCTAAGATGTCAGGTTTGTTGTAGAGTAGCCAGGCATGCAGGTTGAGAATTTTGTTAGCTATACTTTGGGCATTTAGAGAAGCTAGAAGGATGGATTTGAATGTAGAGGAGGAGGTGTTTGGGCTGGGCTTAGGGTGTATATCTCCAGATAGAAGATTGGTTGTTAGATGTTGGATTATGCTAAAGTGGTGTTTGGATTGCTTTGTTTCTAGGGTGTGTATTATTAGATTTGTGAGTGTTTTGGAGGTTAGAGGGGGGCTGGAGATTTTGTAAGAAGTGATTAGTTTGTACTGGAAAAATAGATAGTTGTTAATAGAATACAGGCTGGGGGATATTGACCTAAATGAGTATGAGTGTATTGTGGGGAGTGAGTTGGTTTATGAAGAAATGTTGAGTGGGTAGTAGTGCTGAGCTGGGTATGGTAGTAGATGTAGATAAGGTTCAGAAGAAGAAGTAGTTGAATAGAGAAGGCTGTCTGTTTTGTAAGCATGTTGAAATTTAGATAAGTTAGATATATGGTGTTGAGAAAGGTATAGGAGTAGGTATTGCCTTATAAAGATGGGGGGGATGGGTGGGGTGATAGATGGTGTGTAGGGGGAGGGAGTAGAAAGTGAGGGATAGTGAAAGGGGTGGAGTTGAATAGGTAGGGAGGAAGTAGGAGTGGTTATGTGAGCTTAAGCATAGAGACCCTAGTGGGGTGGGTGGGAATTGGGGGTAGGGTAGGGGAGCGGAGTGAGCCCGCAGGGCGAACGGAGTGGGTTAGCGCAAGTGAAGAAAGATTCTGCAGAGACAATCTGTGTGTAGCAGAATTCCTGTGGCACTCGTGGAAGTAGCAGGTGAGTAGGTTCTGATGATGCAATTATGTGGGGGTTCAGGGATAGTAGAGTGAAAAATGAGAAGAGTATAGTTGGATGGAGGGGGAAGACACACTGAAGAGTAGTGTAATGTAGTAGTAAGATTGGAAAGATAGCCAGAGATCAAGTATGGGAAAAAAGTGGGGTAAAGGATGCAGCAACGGCCTTGGTTAGAGTGCCACCTAGTGGGCAAAGAGTAAAATACAGTAATAGGTAGCCATGGCAGAGATAGCTGGTAGAGCTGGCTTCAATAGTAGTCAACGGAGAGAAGGTCAGTTTTAAGGGGGTAGGGAGAGGTATGGCTGTTGTGTTCCTGGCTCTGTCACTAAATTACATACAAGACTAGGTAATTACAAAAAGGTCAGCTTAGCAATTAGATTTAGGGAAGAACATACATTCGTATTCACTTTGGAACTGGGAGTTTGTTCTAGGCGGTAGGTTTCTTTGAACTGACGCTGGAGTGTCAGAAATTAAATGGAAGGTGTCCTTAAAGACCAGGCAGGTAGGTTCCCAATTCTTAGTGCAGGAGAGGAGGTAGAAAGCTATGAAGGTTAGAGAGAGAAAACAAAAGCATAATTAAGTGTTAATGCAGCAGGAATATCAAATGTGCTCAATAACAGTCAGGGTGAAGACCACAGATTATTACAGTGATAATAGTACCTTGGATGCATACACTTTTGAGAATATTAAAATGTTACATTCTGAGCTAGTACCCGACATACAATTCTATCCCTTTAAAACATTTAGTTGTATTTAGAGAGCTGTGGTGGCAACTAATGAACAAGCAGTTCTATGCAGGGATATGAGAATGATGGGGTACTATTAGTTTCCCACCGGTAAATACAGTTATGAGAAAACAAAGCAGGTAACAGATCTTAGTCAGTGTTATAATACAGTGAGCTAATAGGCAAGTAATGAAATGCAACAAGCCCAATTACACATATCCTATGAAGCCATACTGAAAGTAAGCAGCACATGGCATCACTCATACCCATGTTGCCCCTGGCAAAACTCCACATGTGGAAAATCCAGTGGGTCCTGAAAAACTTATGGAGCCAACACTCGCAGCCCCTGGACACCCCGCCCTCCCCTTACTTCAACGTTTGAAGAAGGAACTCCAGTGGTGGATATCCGCTCTCCACCTCAACCAAGGGACCCACCTTCAGGTCCCTGTGCCCCTCCAACAGGTCTCCACAGATACTTCGACCTGGGTGAGGGGCAGTGCTACTTACAAACCAAAAACAACTCTTGGTGCAAGGCACTTGGTCCAACCCAAGACAAAAGGACCATGTCAACATCAAAGAAATGAGGGCTTTACACTTGGCCCTGTTAACCTTCAAATCAGCCCTTCAGCCAGGAACCTTGAAAGTAATCACAGACAATATGATGGTCCTGTGGTACATAAACAAGCAGGAAGAACAAAGTCCAATCCTCTGTGCAGCCTAACGATCCAGATGTGGAACTTAGCAGTATCTCTCCACATTCATCTGGTAGCTGTTTATATCCCTTCAACAGAGAATGTTATGGCAGACTTCCTGAGCAGAACTTCAGCTCCAAGTCACGAATGGATGATTTACAGGAAAGTATTTCTGGACATAATCCATAGGTGGGGTACTCCACAAGCAGATCTTTTTGCCTTTGCCCAGAACAGACAGATGCCCAAATTCTGCACAAGGAATCCGCATCCACAAGCATGGAAAGCGGACGACTCCTCCTTCTCTTGGGAGGGAATGTACCTCTAAGCTTTTCCCCCTTCACCTTAATTCAGAAAGTCCTTCTGAAAAAATAGAGGGACAACCCAAATATCCTACTGTTGACCCCCTTTTGGCCGGGTACATGACGTTTTGACCTCGTCAATTTGCCCCCAGACGATTCTCCCTGACCTTTTTAACCCCAGACAGTTGGACCCAAACAAAACATTACAAAAAAAAATCTAAAAAGAAACAGAGATGTACTATGTAAAAATAAAAACAATAAATGGAAACAAGGGACTAGTTCATAGTTTCTGTTCAACGTTCTCGTGCAGTAAAGACAGATATAGTAAATAAAGAAGCAATGAATGGAAAGTACGGACTATAAAAATAATAATAATGACATCCGGAATACAAAGGTTGCTATAGTTCGCAGTCTACTCCAGTAAACACAGCTATAGTACATAAAGAAAAAAATGAACTGAAATTACGAACTATAGAAATAATAATTACAGCTCCTTCAGTTCAAGAAGTTGCTATACCACCCTTCATGCAAATCTCTAATGGCCCTTCATACTTTTAAACTATCTTCAGTTTTTAATGTAGGTAGCAACCATTTGTACTTAAAAAAAGTCATCAGTATTCTCAGATCGTCATGGAATTTGTTCACCAGGAAAACCTGCAAGGAAAAATTTTATTTTATTTATTTATTTAATTAAAATTAAATGCATTTCACTGTATGGGCATGGAGTAGAACCTACACCAAAAGTTAACTCTTCTGTTGACTGTGTTGGAGAATCATGATTGTTTGACAAAGGACTCTGATAGTCCTCTGACAGGGGACATGAAACAGCTATATCAGAGTTTGTCAGGAATTCAGTTAAGATTTATCGCTTACCTAATGGACGATTTGATAAAAATGTTTTAATATCATTGACACGAAGGGTACATCTCAAAAAAATGTTTAATTTAAAAAAAAGAATATGTTAAAACGTAACACTAATTATAATATGTTAAAACATAACACTAGATTTTATGTAGTCCTCTCTCACCATAATTCTTGCTGGATGGGTTCGGAGCCGATATTCGGATCCGACTCGGTCGATTCTAAAGCTCGAGAGCTTTTACTGGCTCGAGGCTAGCCCCTATCTCATGGTGCCTCATGGCAATTCCCAGATCTCGTTCACCTCGAAAGCTTCGAGGTTGTGTCTTACTGGCTCGTTGGCTAAGTAAATCGATTTTTTACTATATTTAGTCCTTTTCTACCCTTTTTCTATCTTATATATATATATATATATATATATATATATATATATATATAGTTTCTTATCTCTTGTGCGACTGTTTTTGAAAGTTTTTCATTTTCAACCCCTATTCCCCCTTAGGACTGTACGGCCATTTAAGTTAGAAGGCCTTTCCTCCCTGTGTCTCTGTGACTGTTTAAAAAAAAAATCCTCTTCTCTTCACACCTTTATTGTTGTTAATACTTTTACTGTTATATTTTTGTCTTAATGTCTAAGAATGTCTAATGATAAGGATCATCGCCCTTCAAGGTTCAAAAAATGTGATAGGCGTGCACAGAAAATGTCTATTACAGACAGCCACACCAGTTGTGCATATTGTCTTGGTGAAGCCCATTTACAGGAACCCTGCACCTTCGGTCACGCTTTTAGCACAAGAGTTTTGAATGAAAGGAAGAGAAAACTCATTGACAGGAGTCTAATGACCAGTTCCTTCCAGGAACAGCTGGAACTTGGTCAGGCAGCTCCAAAATCCTCAAAGAGAAAATCATCGGCCCCGGCTTCAGAGCTGACCAAAAAGACTAAAGCGTCGGAACCAAGAAGTTCCGGTTTCGACTGTGCTTCATCTTCGGTGCCATCGATTTCATCAGTTCCGAGACTTCAGTACCAAAAATTTTGCCCGACATCGACACTGTATCTCCTACATTGAGATATCCTATTTTGGAGAGAAGGAGGTCTACTTCTGTCTCCACCAGATCCTCTAGGACCCTATCAGATGAGGACATTGAGAAGGTGGTGAAGAGGTTGCTTTCGGATTCAGCTCTGGCTAGAAAATTGGTCCCTTCAGACCCAAAGGTCTTGGAGCTGACCCCCTTACCAACCACTGTTCCTCCTCCGACTGCTTCGCTCTCGGAGCCTATTACATCAGGTTACTCTTGTCTTCGACCCTTCGGCTCCAGAGATTCAACCTGTTTCCTCGGAGCCAAATACTCTGTCCTCGATGGCTCAGTCTGGAGCCGAGGGTTCTGGGAGCCGACACTCTTGTGTCGACTCCGAAGGGGACAGATACTCTGGGTTCTTGTCGGAACCGACCCTCCCTCTCAGAGCCTCGGCTCGACTCAGCTCCCACTTCTGCTTTGGAGCCATTCCCTCTTGCTAGAAGTTGACCATCCGCCCACTTGGAGTGGGGGGGGGGCCTTTTGAAGCTATATAGAAGGCTTTATCCTCTGCCAAAGCCATTCCTTTGGAACCTGTGTCCCACCAGCAGCAGGCAGCAACCTCTTCCCTCCTGCCCATCCCCACAGCATAAGGAACCAGAGGCCCAAGTAGCCCCCATTGGAGGTGCCCCCTCTTCTGAGACCTCCCCAGATTATCCCACTGGAGAGCTCCCTCGGAAGAGGCTATGTAAGAGGAAACATGTCGACTCCCCTGAGTCTGTCACATCAGACACTGATTTAGAGGAATCAGAAGGGTCCCCTAGAGCCCCCTCTGAGGATGTCTCCTTTTCTGACATCCTAGAAATCCTTAAACAGAGGGGTGATTGGAAGACCTGTAACCCTACTGAGGATGAATCAGTGTATCTTGAAGCCTTTGGCTCCCGACCTTCCACCTCCTGGGTAACACCGCCTTATGACCAACTTTTGGGGGTCATATCGCGGAAAGCATGGACCTCTCCAGATTCAGTGGAAGCCGTCTTGAGGAGGCCAAACAAATTTATGACAGCACCTCAGGACAAGTCTTTCCTTAGTAAGGGAGTTCCAGTTGATGCTATGGTGGTAGCAGCGGCCACCAAGAAGGAATTATCTGAGACGTCTTCTAATATCCATCTTCCTAACAAGGAGTCCAGGACAATGGATAGGTACGGGAAGCATACCTTTTCTTCAGTGGCATTTACGTTAAGATTGCTCAATTACCTGACTCATTTTACTAGTCTTCAGAGGGATCTCCTGAAAGAATTAGGAGATACCCTCCAGGGTTCAGTAGCTCGAGGTTCCATGGATAAGGTTTCTACGCAGCTCTCCACCCTTACTTCCATAGCTAACTCTCCCATAAGGCTGATCTCATATGCTGCAGATGGAGCGAGTAGGGCAGCCGCAGCAGGAATATCCCTCAGGAGACATTTGTGGATGCGTCTTTGTAATTTTACGGAATCCTTCAAGTCTTCCTTCACTAACGTTCCCTTTGATGGTTCGTCTCTTTTTGGAACCCTAGTGAAAGAGACTTTTACTAGGTGCGAGCAGGAAGGGAAAACCTTATCCGCCATTGGAGTCCGTTTCTCTCTCCCATCCAGACCCTATTCCAAGGGTAATACAAGAGGGAAAATGTGGTTCTGCAAATCCCAAAAAGGTTTTCCTCAGGCACAAGGTCAACCCTCCCCCAGAGGCAGAGGGGGAGGATATAATGGAAGACGCTGCCCTCGTGGAAGAGGAGGTCCGCAACATCAGGGAGACAGAGAAGCTTTCTCTGATCGTCCCTTCCATCGACACTGTGGGTATGCCCGACTGTCTGTCTCTGGAGGCAGTCAGGGGTTATATATCGCTGTCCCCAAGCGCTTGGCTATCACTCAAGATCATTGGGTGCACACAATAATATCCAGAGGTTACCTGATTCCCTTTATTTCCGAACCCCCAACAAACCGGTCTCTTCCAGAGCTACCACCCATCCAGCTAGACCCTGCAACATCAGAGGTCATCTCGTTGCTGCAAAAGAGAGTCATCCAAGAAGTCGCCGCAGAGCAAGTAGGATCTGGAACTTAGTCTCGATTCTTTTTAGTTCCAAAAAAGACAGGGGACTGGAGATCAGTTCTAGATCTCAGCAGGCTCAACAAGCATGTAAGAAAATCAAAGCTCCTAATGGTCACTCTGCAGTCGATATTTCCCTTTATCGAGAAAGACAACTGGATGTGCTCAATCGATCTCCAGGATGCGTACTACCACATCAAAATGGTCAAGCGCTCCAGGAGACATGTACGCTTCCAGCTGGGAGCCAGTCATTTTCAGTTCAGAACACTGCCCTTTGGCCTCATTACAGCCCCCAGAGTATTTACCAAATGCATGGCAGTGGTAACGGCTCACCTGAGACATCAAGGATTCCAGGTGTTTCCGTACCTAGACGACTGGCTCCTCACTTCCACCACCAAGCATCAACTCATAAGGACCAGGGACCAGACTCTATCCTTGTGTGCCAGTGTAGGCATCACTGTCAACTTGCAAAAGTCAGTCTTATCCCCCTTGCAGCATATTGTATATCTAGGCTCAGAAATAGACACAAACACCATGTCAGTAAAACTAACACAAGAAAGAGTGGAATCTCTACACAGTCAAGTCAGATCCTTACTAAACAAACAGAGTCCAGGCCAGAGTAGTCCTTCAAGTCCTAGGCACTATGGCTTCCACCATTCTATTAGATCCTCTTGCTCGCCTACATATGAGGATTCTCCAATGGATGCTATTTTCACAATGGTCGATGCAAGACCTTCCATTGTCTCACCAGATATTAATAACAAACGCATGCAAAAAGGATCTGACATAGTGGTTACACACGGAACAACTTGTCCTAGGTCGTTCACTTGTTCCTCCCCAAGAGAAAGCAGTTTTGACCATGGACGCTTCCCAAATGGGGGGGGGGGCATTATCTGAGAATGACAGTCCAAGGTACTTGGCAAAACCACGAGAACCACTTGTACATCAATGTTCTAGAGATGAGAGCAGTGCTATATGCGTTGCAAGCACTTCACAGCTCCCTTCCCATCGCATCGATTGTGATTCAGTCAGACAACATGTCTGCCGTGTGGTACATAAACAAGCAGGGGGGAACCAAGTCTTACACGCTTTGCTGAGGGGCCTTAAGAGTTTAGAAATGGGCGATGGATACTCAGCACTTCCTGATAGCAACACATATCCCAGGGAAATCCAACTTAATAGAGGACAAACTCAGCCGAGCAATTTTGATGCCTCGTGTGGTCCCTGAAGCCAATGGTTGCGAAAGAGATCTTTCACAGATGGGGCCAGCCTTGCTGCGATCTGTTTGCCACTCACCTGAACAAATGCAGCAGCTACTTTGCCCTCATTTCCCATCCGGGGATGTCACCCAAGGATGCTCTAGTTCACGATTGCCCCCCAGGACTTCTTAATGCCTTTCCTCCTTTTCCACTCATCCCCAAAGTAATACAGAAAGCAAGACAGTTGAGAAGTTCCTTGATCCTCATTGCTCCTTACTGGCCTCGACAAGTTTGGTTTCCTTTCCTGTGGCAAGTTTGGTTTCCTTTCCTGTGGCCCTACCTCTTAGAGGAACCATGGATTCTGGACCCATCTCCAGATCTCTTGATTCAACAATCGGGACAGTTCCATCCCTCCATCCACACCCTCAAATTGACAGCATGGCTGCTCCAATTCCACGAATAGCCAGGTGTATTCCCTTATCCTCAGCGGTCAAATATATCCTAATTTCACCCCATAAACCTTCCACTCAGAATTCTAACAAATGGAAAAGGTTTTCCCTTTGGGCTACGAATCAGGCCTTAGATCCATATACGGCTTCTTTAGAATCCATTTTATCCTTCCTAACAACAACTTTCCATGAAGGAGCGGCAGCCGCTACAGTTAGAGTTCAGTTAGCTGCCATTTCCAATTTCCATTTTGGTTTCATGGGAAATCCAGTCATGCAGCACTCCTTGTGCAAAACTTTCTTAAAAGGAGTTCTTCTTCTTAGGCCCCCAATAAAACAACCATTAGAACCCTGGGACTTAAACTTAGTCCTCTCATCTTTGATGTCTGCTCCCTTTGAGCCATCTTCATTGTCTGACTTAAAATTGTTATCATGGAAAACCTTGTTCTTGGTAGCCATAACATCTGCTAGGAGAGTTTCAGAACTACAAGCTCTAACTATTCGCCCTCCTTACATTATCTTTCACAAGGATTGAGTCTCTCTCAGGACAAACCCTTCCTTTCTTCCTAAAGTATGCTCAGAGCACAATCTGGATACTATCGTTGAGCTACCTGTGTTTTTTTTTCCAAACCACTCTAATAAATCAGAGTATAGACTACAGCTAGATGTCCACAGGATACCCAGGTTTTATATACACAGGACTAAAGAATTCAGAAAATCCAATCAACTTTTTGTTCCCTTTTCTGACAAAAGGAAAGGCTTGCCTGTTTCTAAAATTATTCTTTCGAAATGGCTTTCGGATTGCATATCCTTTGCTTATCAACAAGCTGGCAGACAATTACCTGTCAAAACTAAAGGTCACTCTACTAGGGCTGTAGCTACTTCATGTGCCTTTAGATCTAGGCTCCCAATTGATACTATTTGTGCAGCAGCTACTTGGGCAAGACCACATATGTTTGTCACTCATTACAAATTGGATTTGGCCTCCCGGGACAGGTCATCCTTTGGGTCCACTGTGCTGAAGAGTCTCTTCGCTTGAGCCACCCTGGATAAAGGTGCTAGGGATGCTATCCCATCCAGCAAGAATTATGGTGAGATAGGACTACATAACATAAAGAAGTTATGTACTTAACATAATGTTCCAAGTTTGTAGTCCATCTCGCCTATATTCTTGTGCCCCTCCCTCCAACCCCCTTCCTTTTTCTGGGGGATCTGGTGGACCTTTTTTGGTGCTGCCTGACATTGTTCTTTTATTGTCCACCTAGAATGGATTATATTTCTAATCCTTTGCTGTATTTATACAGCTTCTTTCTTATTTTTACCTGATAGGTATTTATTGCTTTCTTGCAAGCTAGATCTGGGGAATTGCCGTGAGGCACCATGGGATAGGGGCTAGCCTCGAGCCAGTAAAAGCTCTCGAGCTTTAATATCGGCCGAGTTGGAGCCGAATATCGGCTCTGAACCCATCCAGCAAGAATATAGGTGAGATGAACTACAAACATGGAATGTTATGGTAAGTACATAACTTCTTTTTATTAAATGTTAAAACTTTGTGTTATATTTATACTAACCAATGTAACAATTAAATGAAAAAAATAAATAAAAATAAAATATATTTACAATGAAAAATTAACCAAGTATTTATTGAATAATTGATTAAATAATAACATAATGATAAAGTACTTACTAGACTATATTTGGGGTCAAATAGTCTGGGGTTGAACTGTCCACTAAAAAAATCACATATACAATACATATAAATGTATGCATGAAATTATATAGAAATGCATTGGGGTCGAACCGTTCGGGGTCGAATAGTCCTGCCTCCTTTTGGCCAAGACAGCATTGGTTTCCCCTCCTACATCTACTAGCCAAGGGGCAAGCACCACAGGTTACCCCACTGAATAGACCTGCTCACACAGGACAGGGGACCCCTATTACACCCTCAGGTGAACAATCTGAAATTAACCTTATAGGTGATAGGGCTTTGATCCCCTACAGACACCTATACTCACAGAGGACGTACTCAGTGTTCTGCAGGAGGCCAGAAAACCTAGTACCAGGAGAAACTAAGTATCCAAATGGAACAGATTCTCCCATTGTTGTCAACGAAAAAAAACAGGACCCTCTGACTACCTCTATACCTATGGTCCTTTCCTATTTGTGTGAGTTGCTTCACTCAGGACTAACATACTCATCAAAGTGCATTTATCTGCCATCTCTGCCTATCTCCCCTCCTCTGGCTTTCAGACTGGAGGTCAAACTTTTCCTCAAATGGGGTTCTTCACATCAGGCCTCCCAGGAAACCTATCCGTCTCCCTTGGGACCTGAACTTTGTACTAGAAAAACTTACATTGCCACCCTTTGAACCAGCCCATTCAGTATCCCTGAAGCTATGCACACTGAAAATGGTGCTACTAGTGGCCCTTACATCTGCCAGGAGGGTATTAGAGATACAAGCTTTCATGGTTACCTCCCCCTACCTTATTTTCCACAAGGACTGAGTTGCTCTCAGGGCCAACCCTTCCTTCATGCCGAAGGTGGTTAATAAACTTTCACTAAACCAGACCATTAACCTATCGGTTTTCTACCCTCAACAACAAAATTCCTCAGAAAGGACTCTCCATTCCTTGGATGTTCACAGACAACTGAGGTATTACCTAGACAAAACCAAACCTATCAGAAAGTCAGATCAACTTTTCATCTCCTTCCACCCGAGAGCTCTCGGGAAGGCAGTCTCCAAGCAAACCATCTCTTCATGGATTTTAAACTCCATTACCTGATACTACTCTTACCATGGTAAATCCCTGCATGGTCAAGTCAAACTTCACTCCACCAGGGCAGCTGCTTCCTCAGCTGCCGTTTTCAAAGGAATTGACTACGCTTCATTCCTGGAAGCTGCCACTTGGACTTCTGTCCACACCTTTACCAGACATTGCAAACTGGACCTAGTCTCTAGAGCTAGGCCAGGGTTTGCCACGTCCATCCTCCAAGGACTGATTGACCAGAGAATCCTCCACCCAGAACCATATCTAAAAGCTCTGGTACTCTCCCTACTGTTATGAATACTGCAACATGTGAACAGAAGGACATAGAATAGTTGTGTAAGAACTTACCATAACCTTAGATGTCCTTCTATATTCAGCCCCCCCCACCTACCCCTCTACCTTACCAGCTTACATACTATGCTGATTTGTGGGGACATAACCCTTCTATTCCCCAGTTCTCCACTAAACACAAACTTCCTGCTACCCTGACTGTAGCCTACATGTAATTCTAAAGGCTCCGTTGGGACCCTTCTACCCACAGGAGTACTACTGTATGCGGCCGTTCATTCTGAGGAGGGTGCATGCAGACATCACCTTTATATACCCTGTGTCGGTTTATGGCCCTTACAAGGAATGTCACACATACCCTCCTGAAGCAAAGAGTTTGGTATACTGGTCGCAAGGCGGCACTGCAACATGGAAGAGAAGGACAGCTAAGGTTATGGTAAGTCCTTACACAACTATTCTTTTTCCAGCTATCTTTCCAACAGACAGCAAGGCTCCCTCTCACCTTGCCTACTCAATATCACTGGGGTTCCCCAAGGGTCTATTCTTGATGCCCTTCTTTTCAATGTCTTTATCAGTAATCTTCACACCTCTTCCTGTCAAGGCTGTGTAATTCAACTTAATGACTCTATTATTATCTGCTCTTCAAACAACCTGAAGCACCTACAACAACTAACTCAAGAAGCTTTTTCTGTTATTGAATCTTGGTTCACAAATTCCCAACTTCTACTCAGTCCTAAAAAAAAAAAAAAAAAAAACTTCTCCCCTTCACTCCTAAAACACATTCTCTTGACAAATCTAATTTTAAGATCGTGTCCCAAAATAATACACTAATTGAAGTAGTTCCTACAGAAAACTCTTGGGTGTAATAATAGCTGAAAAAACTAAAACTTGAACTTCATATCCTAGGCCATGCTAATATTAACAAAAAAAAAGTCATCAAAACTAAGAATGCTGTATTGGTGCACACACTATTCAAACACATCTACCAAAGGTTTACTATCATATGAGCAATGAAGAAAACAAAAATGTCCAATGCACCAAAAAATATGACTGAACACGGAACACTGATCAAGTCAGTATGTCGAATAACATGCCGATAATTTGAATCGGCATAATTTGACATACCTTTCACCCTACACCTGTAAGAACAGTAACTATAGTTCTGGTTGTGAACAGTACGAACATACTGCATAACACTAAACTACGCATTTTTGTAGGGGGCAAGTCCCCCTGCACCCCCACACCCCCAGCAAAGTATATATTCCAACTCCGAGATCGCACTACAGTGGGGAAAGAGGTAAATTTCCCGATTCGCACTGTACCACGATTTCTATTTACATCACCAACCACGTGCATGCGAATGCACAGTGCATTCCCTGACCGGAACCTCGCACACATGAAGGTTCGACAACATGAGGTCACCGAACCTTCGCCCATAATTTTGATAGTAAACCTCTACCAAAATAACCTTTGCAAACACTTAATACCATTGCTTCTATATAGTGCACCAATTCTCACCAATCTAAACACCACACTTAAATCAAAACTTGAATCTTAGGTTCATAGATTAGTACTAAGCTAACTGCCCTTGCGAGCCATTTTAAGCCTAGCTAGTTATCCCTTGTGAGACTCAAACCCTGCACCTTGTGTTTGTAAGACAAACACCTTAACCATTAGTCCACCCTCCCAACCCATAATAAAATATAATGAAATAATATATAATATTATAATGAAATAGCCAAGTTTGCAGCTAGCACTTTATACCACATGCATCGCTGTCTCCCTCTCTGTTGTTTCTTAAATACCTTGAATTACCACTTCAGTTTAGCTGTCTTCCAACTGCTAACTGCCCACGAAATCATTTACAAATCTACTGCTTGTCCTGCCCTCAGTTCTATGCTTCATACCTACCTGCCTAAACAATGCTTAAGATCAGAAGACAAACAACTTCCGTCTTTGCATAAACCAAAAAAAAGCCGGGCAAAGCCTCTACTCCTGCTCTGACTAAAGCCTGGAATAACCTTCTCATAAATATAAGAGCAAATCCTAACTTCCTTGCCTTCAAACACACATTAAATCATGTTACCTGCTCATGTGCAAACCCTGGTTGAGATAACTTTTCATCTTCCCTCAACTATGATGACTTCCTGGTTAAGGCATCACTACATCAGCTCACTACTATGATGCATTCTTTCTCAGTTCTAACTAGTCTTGTCTGTCTGTAACTTTCCTTCTCTAATTTTCTCTGTCACTTCTCTGTTATCTTTCCCAACTGACGATGTTTCTCTTTCCCGCTCATCTGTACTTTTTGTTAACAGTCTTTCTCCCTTCTTTGTAATTAACCTCCTCTGCTATTCTATATCACTAAAATCATTTTGACTTCCTACCAACTATCCCTTGTTAATATCATCCCTTTTCTCCAATTACTTTTAACCTAACTACTCTCCTCTTTATTTCTAATTGAAGTCATATGTCCACATTCCTCGTTATTCTTTTTGTACTTATTCACTTTTCTCCAATTACTCTTGCCTACTAACTATTCTTCTCTGTATTTCCTCTCGAGTCATACGTCCACCTTTTTCTATTTCTCATTTTCCTTTTGTACATATTTTCTTGTATTGGCAGCAATGCTTTCATATACCTCCTTATGTTTTAAAATGTAAGTCTACTTTTTATTTTATGTATACATTGTATTCAATGTATGATGTTTTATGATTCATGAATACTTTTTATTTCATTGTATACTTTTGCATAATGTATGTTTTTGGAGCTTTTCTCACCGGGCCTTCACTGAAAATAGGTACTCTGGACCCAGTCAGACATTCCTGGTAAACAAATGTTAAATAAATAAATAATTACAGTAAAAATAAAGGTGAATGGTGATGGAAATACATTCCTAATGTAGCCTTAAATTTAAGACCTTTAAAATTGCCTCAGGTCACACAAAATAAGCAAACAGTTAAATAATGACGTGACTCTAGTGATGATTGTGCTAAGGTAGTAGGTAGCTGCACCAGTTACAGTGATCAAAAACTTGAATGGTTCAAAATATGGCCCTTGCCAGCAGATGTTAATGGACAATTTTTGAATGTGTCCATGAATAAACAAAAATGTGTTTGTCACTCCCTCCCGGGAAGTATTCAAAAAGCTGGAAGTGAAAGGTGTGCCAGTGCAAGCTGTCAGGTAGTTTTTTTAATTTCTTGTTACTAAAATACAGTAGAAACTTTCTGGCCAAGTAGTGACCATCTTTATGTGAAATAATCCTGCTCTGAACAATTCAGAGAGAAAAGGACTTTTGATAAAGCAAATGGAGAAGCAAACTAGACCAAGGGAGGCAATCGTAGGTTCACAGGCCAGTACTAGGCTAACTGCCTTTGCGGGCCATTTTAAGCCTAGCCTAGCCAATTATCCCATTTGAGAATCATGCCCTGCACCTTGTATTTATAAGGTAACCACCTTAATCATTATACCAATCCTCAACCCCCCAGACAGGGTATTGATTCTGCCTCTAAGCCAAGAGGGTGCCACTTAGTTGTGAGTACAATCCCACCCTCACCTGTTAGAAAGAAGGCATTTCCACTTCAGATGCAAGGGCTTCAAGCTAATGCTAGACCTGTGGGTGATGGTGCTTACTGCCTCAGCTTATACCATTTAATTTTTGTGTCCTTTCCCTCCTTTGTGAGGATGCCTCAGCCTCATAATACTTTTCAGCTAGTGGTGTAGGATGCATTTATTTATTTTTTAAGTCAGGATTATTCTTAGTTCCCAAGAGGGACATACATTGATGAAAAAGTACAATATTTTAGCAGATAAGTCCCTGTGTCCCAGATGCTCATTGTCACCCTCCCATAAAAGATACTTATCTGCATATCCCACAAAAAAATTCCTAAAATTTTATTATAGGGCACAATATTTTTCAGTTCACATCCTTGCCTTTTTGGCAGTCCCCTCATCACAGGGTTTGCACAAAATGCTAAGCTCATTTTTCCTGCAAAATGGACTGCTTAATAGAGGCAGAAAGAGTTGTCAGAGGCTCAGGAGTGGACAGTGTTTCTACTAGAGACTCAGTAGTACACCATATCATGCCTAGCTTAACCTGCAGATCTCACTGATTGTGCCAAAATTCCTGTCTCTCCCTGTTCCACAAGAAGACTTTCCTAAGTACGTTAACTCTCAACAAATAAGGTGCCACCATACCTTCCCAAAGAAAAGATTTAGTGCTAAGCACCTTCTTCTGTCAAGTGGCAGAAAAGGGTCTGTATTAGAAAGAACCATTTTGAAGGCACTGGGATACACATTGGTCTCCATTTTCATTATTCTGTGTGCCCGACTTCACATGAGGAAAATCTAGTGAGGCCTAAGGAACCTGTGCGGCCAGCATATTAATTAAGTGGAAGAAGAAGCTACCACCCTTACTTGTCGTCCATAGAGAGTTCAGATTGGGACTGCTCAAGTGATACCCATCTGGGGAAAACCATTTGTGAACATGAAGGGGGATTAAAACTCTGATAAAAGATGCGTCAGACTTAGTTTGGGAGCTCCATACACAATATCTTAAGGCTTAGGGAGATTGGCATAACCAGGACAATGGCAAACGTGTTAATCTTAAAGTTGATGATTGTTTCTTATGCACTCCAGACTTCTTAAATTGGTCTGGAAGTCAGTGGTGCCACACACAACACAGCACAGTCATGTGGTATGTCAACAAGCAAGGGAGTACTCATTTGTAGCAGCTGTGATTGATTGGGAGTGGTGATGGAACATAATCTATAACACCAGGTTTTCTATGTTCCTTCAGTTCAGAATTCCGTAGTAGATCACCTGAGAAGATCCACACCCAACCAACTCGAATGGAAGGTAAACCCTTTCACAAATCTGCAGTAATATGGGGGGCATATTAGGTATCTATTTGCCACCCCCCAATCAGTGATCATAAAGTTTGTGCCAGATGCCCATGCAGGGGAGCTCTGGCATTGGAGTTGTCTTGAGTCCATAGAACATGAGGCTCCTGTATGCCTTCCCCTCAGACTCATTCCCCAGGATCCTTCTAAAGGAAAAGAAAAAGATAAGGGCAGCCCAGTAGTAGCACTGCTCTCAACAGCTAGACATGACCAAAATAAGACATGTAAATACTCCCTCTGTCTTCACTTAGTCAATCAACAGAACAGAATTAATCAAAGAAATTAATGCTGGTACACCTAAACCTAACAAGTCTCAAGAAAACAGCATGAAAGTTAGGATCCTGGTCCAAACTTGGGCTTCCTTTTCTGCAGAGGTCCTTCATTTACTAAATGAAAGTTAAAAATTTGCCATCAGAAAATCCTACAAATGGGACAGATTTTCAGTTGTGTAAGCAGTGCAGCATACAACTCAATTTAGAGTCTGTTCGTCAAGCCCTACATTGCTTATAAAGCTTTTGACAGAAGCTTATCTTAAGTCCTCAGTCAAGGTGCACCTTTCAGCTGTCAATTTTCTTTCCCCTACAGCTTCTGTTGGCATTTGTTCCTGACAATTGAAGGATTTCTGAAAGGGGTCCATCCAACTGGTTTCCCAAGGAAATGAGTCTCTTTCCTTCCTGAGGACCTTACTTTGTAATAGAAAAGCTGCCCATTCTGCCTAACACCAGTCAAATTCTTCTTTGGAAGAGTTTTTTTTTTTCTGGTGGCTATTGCATCAACCAGGAAAGTTTCATAACTACAGGCTTTAGTGTATAGAGACCTTTGCACAGCATTCCACAAGAACAGGTTTGCCCTCAGGCCAATCCCTCCTTCATGCCCAAGGTATTCTTGGAGCTAGGTTTGATTCAGACTATTCAATTTCCAGTTTTGTACCCTAATGCTCAGAACAGATAAGAAAATTATTGTACCATATATGGATGTGCTTAGACCATTGAGACATATTACCAACATACCTTTGTTTCTTTCAGGCCAGGGAAACAAGGCAGACCTGTATCCTAACTCCAACCAAATGCTCACTAAACTGCTGGTTGGTTGCATCTCTTTCTGTTTTGACTAACACCGAAAATCACTGAAGGGGCATACTAAAGCAGTTTCTACAAATGTATCGGCCTTTTCCAGAAAATGTCTTGCCTGAAAATATTTGTCGGGCAGCTGCTTGGACTTCCGTCTACAATGTTTGTAGGCATTATAACTTTAATATACTTTCTGTGGAACAGTGCAGGGTTTGCTTCTTTAGCCCTTTGCAATGCATATGCACTGCTTCACCATAGGACTGTGGCCCTCTTTCTGTGTGCTTTAGTACTCCTCCTATCCATTATGAATGATGCCAAAATGATCCTTGTGATAAACGTACGACAGTTATATGTACTCACCATAACTGTATATGTTTTGAGTATAAAGATCACTGCTACAGTATAGACTCTTTATCACCTTCCTCTTCACATATTTGGTTTCATGATTATAGTCTGGAGGCTGTCAAAATCTCAACTTAGAGGTATTCTTTTACTCTTATCTCCAAGTCCTTGACCCTGTGGACATGACTACCTTTTGTCTTGATAGTCTCTGTGGGCATACTTGTTGGTATCTACTTCTGCCATATCAAAGGAACTGAAGATTGTGTGAGCTGCTCTCTTTATACCTTGTGCCCTGGCAAGGGGACAGCCATAAATCTGGAAGTCAAGCCACACGGTCATGCATTTCCCTATCAAAAGTCCCACTAACTGTAAGTGGTTCTGCAGGCGTGACCCTTATACTCAAACATTCTCTGTTAAATATGTTTGCCAACTGTACGTTTGTTAAGCACTTTGCACAACTCTATTCTCTATATGGCTTTTGAGTCTTTATGAGATCTGTTTGCTAACATACCCAAGGTTAGTGTCATCATAGTACCCTTTAAAGAGTTCCTTAGCTGATGTGAATTGGGAATGAAGAAAATATTTGCTTCGAGGAACTCCACTGTATGGGTTATTTACTATTCATTGAAAACTATCTTTTCATACATTTCCTCTTTATTCCTGATTTCCTGAAGTACCTAGTCCCAAGCTGTGTTTTGTACTGTTACTGTTTTGCTGTACTATAAGATAAGTTTATGCAAGAACATTTTTCAAACTGCAGGGTGTTTCTTCTCCACAGCTGTGTGACTGTGGAATTAGTACTTTTAAGTAAGGAGGTAGGAGTATAGGGGGCTTACCTTCCTGCAACAAATTAAAGTCTTAGGAGTTTTATCCACAAGTTTGGATGTTTCATTTCTGATTACTTTCTTTTGGAGTTTGTGCTGTTAGTGGATTATGAGTTGGCTTCTTCTAGTTAATCTCCACTGTACAAAACATCTGAAATTTTCATCCAGGGAGATGGGTTTTAAGTTTATTGTAAAGATTAAGCAGCACAGTTCATTGCCACGTTCCTACAATTGCCCATACCCAACTTGTTTTAGTGCTGTATGTTACCAGATCAACAGAAGGGTATTCCATTCAAGAGTTATTTTACTTGATTTTTAGAATTTTTTTCCATTATGTGGCTATCTATTACAAATGGAGTATAATGCAGTCAAAAACATTACACATTTCAGTAAATTTCTCATAGTTCAACTATCTAAATGGAAGCACTGTTTTAAGTATTTGTATCTCACTAGTGTGTATCTTTTAAGTTGCTTTTCCAAGTCTTTAGAAGCACTACCCTTCAACCAGGATATGGAAATGGCTTATGCTACTTACTCTGGATTTTTAAACTTCTTGAACAGTTATGAATGGATTTTGCATCATATCTGGAATTTTCTGGTGGTTACTTTCTATATGTAGATGACATAACTGCAGCTGTGTCTAAGTAAGTGGAATTCAAAATGTGGGGAAAAATCTAACAGAATTATTCAATTATTTTAGAGTCGCATGAAGTATGAAAAGGTGCACAGCATTTACAACAGACTCTTAGCAATTGAAGATATTGATCCTACTTTGGTAAGATACTTTTCTGTCCTGAAAATGTGTAATCCCTTCACTTAATCACTGTTGTAACTTCAAATCCTCCTATTGCTAATTGTGTCTGTGAAATGATAGCACCAGATCAATAACTTTGTCGTGTCTATAAAGTTTAATAGTATTTATAATTTGTTTTGCAGCACTTTGTATGTCATAAACTGTATAGACCTAAATCCCTCTGACTGTATCAAGTCATGCTTGCTGAGCTGTTAGCAGAGAGACGAGTAAAACTCCAAGCTGAATTATGCATTTTGACCACTGCCTGCTGACCATTAAATCTCTCCCAATTTAATTCCCCTGTACTGTTTATCTGCAGTAGAAGGGCAAGAACTGTTTAAAGGGGCTGATATTCAGGTAGTCATGAAGGTGTTTTGTGCACTTGTTGGACTGGAAATGTGTGACCCACATTACTGTAGTGGCCACTATGCCTTCCCTCATGCAAGTGCATGCCCCTCTGCATCCTAGATAAAGGCTACAGCTTATGTTTTTTGATGAATAAACATGCATCCTAGGACTGCACTGAGATTGCTGCCACTCCTCTGAGGGATTGTGCAGTTTAAAGGCACTAGTCTTTTCCCCTCTCTCCGAGGAATAGGCATATTCGGCCTTTCCACACCAGCTCCAGTAGACGCCTGAGCAACTACTCTAACTTGTGTTGCCAGTATCATTGCCAAAAGTGTTATCCCTCTTTGCTAACAGAGCTGGCTACCTGTAAAACTTTTTTCCTTTATGTTTTTACCCTTGTGCTTTCTGGTAATCAAGCTTCCCTAGTTGGACTTGAACTAATTTTTCAGAGCTCTCTGGGGGAGGGGATCATTCAGACAGTCATGAGGGTTGCATGTGTCCACACCTGCATCCCAGCAATAAGGATATTTATTTGTCCTGAACTCTTCCCCTGGGTGAGGGTGTAGGTGACCTGCATCACTGATGGAGCCACGATACCCTCTTCTTCCCAAGTGCATGCTCCCATGCACTTCCCAGATGAAGGTTACTGCCATTAAGTGACTTAGGTTTGCCACATCCATGCCTCCTTGGTTGTGGGCCTGCCTCCTTCCTCAGAAGGCATGGTGCAACCCATAACTGGCTCAACCTCCACCTCCCCTCACTTAGAAAACTTTTGATGAGCTTAAGTGGTCACTATCAGATCATTTAAGTGGAATATAACTTTCTATTGCCAGATTTCACAAAATACTTCCTACAATTGTCTTTTTAAGGGTCATACAGATTGCTTTACAATTTACCAAGAGATATCAGTGTGCTGCCTCTCTTCATACTCATTTGTTTTGTTTGTGTGCCTGTCTGTTCTTGTTAACTTGTTAGATCCCATTGAGTTTGTAGTCTTTTTCATAGACTCTGGGTGGTATTTATACTGATAAGAGGAGATCTGGACAGGGTAAAGGAGAATAGTGCCTGATCTTCATTGCTGGGTGTAGTGATATAACATTCCAGGTGATGGAGAATGGCATCCTGTGATGAGAGGTTGGTGGTTGTAGTCACAGAAGAAGATGGGAAAGATCTGTCATAGTCTTGTATGAAGAATATTTTTAGTGAAAAAAAGCATAAAAAAAATCACTCTGATGAAGTAACCAAGTACAATGGCAGAGGAAGTGAAGAAAATGTTAACCTGGCTTTGCAAGGAAGTTTAGCCCTGCCAAGTTGGTAGAGACAAGGAACACTTGTGATAAAAATGCTAATGCCTTGGTGTCTAGATACAGTTAGAATGAAGAAGAGATTCCTAGTTTTAGATACAGGAGATATCAATAGTTGTGAATCAGGATGGCGAAAGAGATGTACCACAGCTCATAGCAGCATTAATAGATGTTCAACACACAGGTCACTGTTGCAATAGCCTAAGGTATTTTAGTTCTACTCCTTGTGACTGGCTAGCTTTTAAAGCTCAAGGGTGCAGTCCATGCACATATTAATCAGGTCCAGTGGAACAGTCAGTTGATTGGCTTCAAGACTTGGACGATAAGTTCACTGTTGGGGAATACTGCCCAATAAATCTGTTTTTATGAGGAAAACTTGTGTTTTTCTCACTGAATTATTGTGTTTTACTAGGAATCTGATTGTTTTTAAGAATGTCATTGCTTTTCTAAGTGAATTTATGTATAAATGCTTATGCATACTTTTTGTGAAAAGAAATTTAGTTTTGACAGAAATTTATTTATTTATTTAACATTTGTTTACTGGGAAAGTCCGACTTGGAACAAAACCAATTTTCAGCAGAGGCCCGGGGAGAAACACTCCAGACGCATGTCTTTGAAACGTGGGAGGAAACTAGAGCACCTGGAGGAAACCCACACAAATGCAAGGAGGACATGCAGATTCCATACAGAAGGCACTCTAGCCAAGAGTCAAACTGGAGAACCTCTTGCTGTGAGGCAGCAATGTTACCACTGCACCATCTAGAAATTGTCTATAGGTATTATGTATATGGGGCAGGATACTGTTGTTGTGGGGGACTGTCAGTGATTTACTTACCTCATTACCACTTGTTCTCTACCTTTCCTTTTACCGACTTGTTCAGACTCTGCTTTTTGATTTTGAGGTCTCTTTCCCTGCTTACACACAGAGCAACCACCAGTCTCCACAGTTTTATTCACCCTGTTTTACAAGAATAGAGTTATTAGGGTGTCAGTGATTCCTATTTTTCCTCAGCCACTGGTGGGTGATACTGCTATGGACGCTTTTTCCATGGTTCCTCTTGGTGTTGTACCTACAGCCACCTAAGACCAGAGGGATAGCCATGTCCTCTGCAGCTGCAGGGATGCCTTTGGAGGTCGAGAGACTCGCCTTTCTCAGGGGAAGGGACAAGTGAAGGTTTTTCACAGGTCTATATTAGTTCTGCAAAAATCCATTACAGCAAATACCAAAAGAGCAACACATATTAATCGAACTGTGAATACACCGTGCGCACTAAACCACGAAATTTAAAACATCGAACGGTCATAGTCGGCCAACACCACCACCCGCTACATACTACCTACCCAAACAAAATAAAACAAAATAAACCACATGCAAACACTAACCAAACCCTACTCCTGACCCTAAAGTAAAGTACCAAAACCCAACTTCTAACACTACAGTAAACCCCACATACACAACTATCTATGCACTATCCTTAACCCCTCCCTAACCCTAAGGTCCGTAACTACCGCACACTTCCCCTACAGAGATATACCCTAACAAAATAAATAATACACATAAATACATTTAACAAAACCCTGCTTTTAATACTACACTAAACCCCACATACACAACTATGTATGCACTATCCTTAACCCCTCCCTAACCCTAAGGTCTGTAATTACCACACACTTCCCCTACGGAAATGTACCCTAACAAAATAAATAATACACATAAATACATTTAACAAAACCCTACTTCTAACACTACACTAAATCTTACATACATTACCTATCTATACACTTATCTTAACCTGTATCCTACCCTAAGGTCCATACCTATCCACACTTACCTTATGGAGCTATACCACAGATGGGCCAACCAAAACACTTCAACATTTTGGATTTCGCTGTTTTGGACGTTTGGCGTTTACATAGTTTGCGCAATACTTGTCGATCATTTCGTATTTGTGGAAACGGCGTTTTGATCATCTGATAGGGAGACGTTTTTCACACACCCGGGAAGGAGTACCTGAATCTGGGACAGTTATGACCATTAAGAGTCATTAATTTTCCAGAAAGTTTCCTCAGAGAAAAGTGATCATGGTGAAATAAACCTTCCAAAACCTTGTTTCCATACCTGTTTATGGAGAAGATTTACTGAGATTTGCTAAGGAACCCATTAGTGCTTTTCCCTTGCCCTCCACTTCTTCAAGCAAGAAAAGGAAAAGAGTTCCCTTTCCTCTTTCTGACATTGATTTTCAGTGTGAAGAATAAGCACTGATGCAGATAGTTGTACCTTTGGAATTTCTTCTCAATCTTAACTTGCTGATTCTGAGGGAGAGTATGATTTCAGATTTCCCTTTTGGAGCGCTTTCTTTTTCCTGAGACTGTCGCAAAGATGAAAGAGTTTTATGTAGGAGCAGAATGGAATTTCTATGGCACAGAAAATGTTATTACAGACTGATATTCCTACATCTGCATTTTTTCCTCCTATTTTAGCTACTTTCAGAAATGTTTTTGTCTGCCTAACAGTCATATCTCCTGTACTTGGGAAGTCAGATAGATTATACATGATATGTCAGACTCACAACTATTTGTTTTTTCAACCCCACAGTAGATCTTGCAGTAATTTCTCTGCTAAAACAGCTTCTGCTACCCTTTTCCCTCTGACAAGAATGGGAAAACTTTTGACAAGTTCAGAAAGAAAGTGTATTTCAGGATTTTAAACTGCAAAGCTGATATGTTAAAGTATTTAGTTTTATATATTGAGATAATGCAGAAGTTAGTTGTTACCTTCCTGCCAAGGTAAAAAAAATCTTGAATGTCTTGATAATGACTGCTTTTCAAGTTACTAAATATGTTTTAAAGTGTGGTTAGGATGCTGCGATTCTACCACTGAGCTGCTACTTCTGGATCTGTAATGAAAACATTGACTTGGCTTTATTTTCAAAACCTTGCTGAAGATGTTGAAACTGAAGTTTTTAATTGTCCCTTAGACAAGAAATGTCTCTCTGGCCCTTCTGCAACTGAAGTGGTTAAGAACTGTGTTGAAAGGGGAAAGTTGATTTACGAGGGTGACTGAACTATTTCAGCCCACCTTTTTTTAAAGCAAATAGAAACTTCCCCTCCTCCTCAACTTCCTTTTTCACTAAGCAATTTAAACAGCAGAGAGCTGTTACACAGGAAGTTAAAAAGCAATGGCAAGGAGGCTTCAAAAAGAAAGGAAAATCAGGAACAGTCCTGCCAGTCAGTATGTCTATTTGCCTGTTCAGGTGCCCCACACACACACACACACACACACTAGCAACCTCTCTTTACGCTTGAGGCTTTGTCTTCCTTTGTGGTACCACAGTGTGACAGACATATGGGTTTTAAATGTAATTTAGCAGGGCTACACTTGACAGTGAGAATCCCTCCACCTGTTCCAGGGGATTCCTCCTTGCCGTGTGAACCAAGTGTCCTTGTTTCCTCCTGTTCTGCATCAGATGCTTAGAGAGCAACATGGCTCCCCTGTCAGATGTACAAAGGCTTTAATTCAATAATTTTATATGTGCCTAAGAAGTAAGGATCCTGCGGTGGTGGTGCTACGGTAGCGTTGTCGCCTCACAGTAAGACGTTGTCCCATTCGATTCTCAGCTAGAGCGTCTTCTGTGTAGAGACATGTGTGAATGGGCGTACCTTCATTGAAGGTTGTGCGTCAGAGCTGGCAACTTGGTACGTAAAAATCTACTGCCAATCATTAGCAGACCCGGAGTTCCGCTGTGGCGACCCCTAACTGGGAAAAGCCGAAAGACACAACTAAGAAGTAAGGATCCTGGAAGCCTCTGCCTGACCTTTCCTTCCAAAAATCTTGTTGTCAGGATTACAAAGTTCAAAGTATTATCCATTCAGTCCCTTTTACATCTGTTCCCTCCTCTAGCTTTCATGGCAAAGCTAAATTTCAAGAATGTCTATTATCACATTCCCATTGGCTTGCAGTTCAGGTTTTTTTTTTTTAAAGATTTTCTGTGTCTGGCTTATGCTATCAGTTCTCTTATCTTACCCTTTGGAGTCTCCACTAGACCAAGAGTGTTCATAGTGTCTGGCTCCAGTTAGGCATTCATATTTTTCCATATTTGGATGATTGTCATATCTTTGCAGGTATTAAACCAGAAAAAACAGACCCATCACAGGTAAGACGAAGAACCAAAACAAAGTTAATTTTTCAGCTGTAAAGAGTCTTTAGCTGCTGTTCAGAATCTTCTAGTCAGTTTAGGTTTTCAAACCACGATACACAAAAAACAACCAAACCGTTGATTCAATGAAGCGAGGTCCTTGCCAAAAGCAAACACAGCACAAATACTGCCTTTAACGTGTTTAATAAAACATGAACGTTTTCACCACGGCAAACCGCAGCTTCTTCTTGGAAGAAGCTGTGGTTTGCCGTGGTGAAAACGTTCATGTTTTATTAAACACGTTAAAGGCAGTATTTGTGCTGTGTTTGCTTTTGGCAAGGACCTCGCTTCATTGAATCAACAGTTTAGGTTTTCAAATCAACTTTCAGAAGTCACTCATCCTTTCTCACATAATTGTATTACTCAGATGTCTATTAGTTGTCCTTCCACATCACTGTTGCAGTATTCTTCTCCTAAGTGATCTCCTGCCAAGGATAGCCTAACATCCGGCCAGAATACCAAAGCCTTCAGCTCTTATTGGTGCCATACGTCACACATATGCTCCTTGTGCGCTAAGTAGGGCATAAAGGTGACACATAGACTCAGATATTCAGAACTTTTTCCACCAGTCCGAATGCCATTATTGAATGTTGGCCTGAATGCCTTTCTGCTGTGCTGGTTACCAAGCCGTGTTTTCAGAGAAGTGCCCCATTAGGGTTTCTTCTCTTCCTTTTCTTATTTTGTTGCTGTGTTCATGTTATCCAGAAAGGGAAAATGTCAGTGTAGGAAGCAGATTCCCCATAAAGACTGTCATAACCAATGTTTTGGTTTGGGTGCATCCCATGATTCTACGTAGTGCTCTGTTTGCCAGGCTGGTCTTCCACTCCACTCAGGAGACCTTGGGAATTAGATTCCTTGGATGAGGATCTGAATTCAGAAGAAGAATCCCTGGCTTATTCTTCCAAAATCCCTTTTTCCTTGGACTATGATTCAGAGGAGGAGGATTCCTTAAGTCCAGACTCCCCTTTGAAAGAGCTCTCCTTTAGGAATACCATTCCCCATATAATGGACTGTTTTAAGTCTGATTGTTCTCAAGTGTCTGATATTCAAAAAAGGTACTGTGACCTCCTATGGATAGAGACTCCCTAACCATCTGTTATTTCTCCTGTTCCAGCTGCCCTTTTGGATACCTTTTTGGTGGCTTCTGTAGCCCCTGACTCTGTCTCCTGTATGTAAGAAGCCAGATAGATTCTATAAAATGGCTGAGGAGTGCAGATTTATTTATAAATGCCCTTCTGCTGACTCTTCTGTAGTGTCAATCTCTTCTGACAAACCATCCAAGTTGCTGTCCTCCTCCCAGCTGTTGTCTTCTGATAATGGTAGTTGGGCCATGGAAAGGTTATGCAAGAAAGTTTGCACTTTGTCATTTAGGATAATTAACTACCAGACTCATATGATCAGATATGTTTTATCTAATTTTTCTCAGTCTTTTAAGGTGGTTTCTGACCTTTCTGATCCTGAGAGGAAGGCTTTACCCATTTCCCTGCTGTTTCCATTTCACAACTACCCACCATTCAATCAAATGCAGCTATGATGCAGCTGATGCTTCTTCCAGGGCTGCTGCCTTTAGTTCAGTTATGAGACATTATTCTTGACTTTGTATTTAGGCTTTGCCTGATGGGATTAAGGCCAAACTTTTTGGATGCTCCTTTAGATAAAAGTCTGCTTGGATCTGCTGCTGCTGACCTTTTCAAGCCCATCCAGGACAAGGCAAAGCTTTGCAGAAGCTGAAACATATTTTTGTTTTTCCCATTCATAAATTTCAAAGAAACTATCCTGCCAATTCTGCCTTTGTTTGTAAGCAATCTTGCCCTGCTCCCAAAGGCAAGAATGGTTCTAGGTGTGTGCTTCTTGCTAAGACTCTTGCCTCTATTTGATGGTTTGCTTCCTCCTTCCCTCAGCCAGGTTCCTTTATTCCTGTTTCTTCCAGATTAGCTATGAATCACTTCAGACTCTTTGGTTCTCTTCATTATCCGTAATGGATATTTCATGGTTTGGAAATCCATTCCTCAACCTCCTTGGGAACAGCTGTCTTATTTCTCCAAGGTTCTTCACTCTCTTTTGGCTTTTCTAGCCCCTGATGACCTGATGTCTTGGAAGAGGCGACAGCATCCGACGCAGAAATCCCAAGACTCTGGTATTCGGGCCAACTGAGGGCTACCTGCAGGCAGATAACCCAAGTGTGATGACTGCAACAGTGAATACACTCGAACATCTACATTTATAGTAAGTGTACGCAACTGTACTTTCCCCTGACTGCCCCTTCCCTCTGAAAGCAGCTGTGGGAAGGATTGCCTCAACACTATAACAAGTGGTCTAAGATTTTTCAAGACAAATGGATAAGGGATATAATTTCCAGAATTTACAAAATAGGCTTCATGACATATCTTGTACAACTCTAGTTTCTACCAGATGCTCCATCATATTCAAAATGACAGGTAATAATTGAGGGAGACAACCTCCTCAGATAGAGCCATTCAAGTGGTCCCACAAGATTTGAGATGTCAAGGTTACTGCTCAAGATGCATTTTAGTGCCAAAAAAAAAAACTCATGCCAATCCGGGATCACAGACCCCTAATTGAGCATGTTTTAAAAAATCTCTGAATGATCTTGTTGCCACCATTCTCCTTTGCCTTGTCATGAGAAAACTTAAGTGCACTTTTTGGATCTCCAGGGTAATTGCTTCCACCTAAAGATCATTGAAAAATCAAGGAGGTATCTGCATTTCCAGGTATAAACCCATCATTACAAATACAGAAGCCTGTTCTTTCTCACTGTTGCCCCCAGGGTGTTCACAATTGCATGACTGTGGTAACAGCATCACAAAAGATTTAGGGAGCAAAATCTTCCCATACCTCAATGATTGGTACCTTGCTGCTGCTTCATCTGACTAGCAGGTCTGTTGCACACAGTCTCTGATCAGACTGTGCAATCTACTTAGGCATCATTACTTAATATGGCACCTCCAAAGCAAGTCTTACAGTACTTGTCAGAACTCTCACAACAGTGCCTCAGCTGCTCCACCATTGAAGTTTTTCTGTCATCCATTTCTAATTTTCATGAGTGCCAACATATGTGTTCCTTAGCTGGCACAAAATTCAAAAGCCTTCCTTAAAGGTTCTATTTGCTTAAAGATATCAGAAAGAGAACTAGTGTCTCCTTGAGACCTGTGCTTCATTCTACAGTTTATAATAAGACATTCCTTCAAGTCAGCCTTGAAGAGACACCTCAAGTTCTTGTTATAAAATACTTATTTCCTAGTAGTAATCACATTGTCCAAAAAGATGTCAAAATTGCAAGCCTTTTCAATAAAATCACCCTGTCAGACTTTCCATATAGTTAGAGTATCACTTAGAGGACAAACCCATCATTCATGCTCAGAGTGGTCCTGAAGTCCAACTTGAACAGTTATATCCATTTACCTTGTAGTTTTCTTCCTGAGGAAGTCCAACCTGAACATTCATGTCCATCGACCTTGTAGTCCTCTTCCTGAACTACCAAAGTAAAAGCAGATATGTTCTCCATTACAAGGATGAACACAGGATATTGAGCTTGTGCATTAGCTGAAGTTAGAAGGTGTGACAGATGTTCACCTTCATACCAAAAAAAATAAAAGGCCTTCAGATATTCAAAGTCACACTCTAGACATTGCATTCAGATTTTATCAAATCTTGTTACATCAAAGGAAGATGCAGGTTACAGTCAATACCCCCATGGCCCATTAAACCAGGGAGTGGCTGCTTCTGTTGCTTTCCTAAAGACACATTAATAGATGGTATTGGCACAGTTGCCACCTGGTCAGTTCTAAATACCTTCACTAAGCACTGTAAACTAGACATCAAATTCAGATAAAGATACTCATCTCAGGCTACTGTGATGAAAGGATTGTTTGTTTTTTGACTGGCTGAATGTACTGTGGTTTATAACATGGAGATGCTGTATATGTTTCCAAAGATGGACTGCTGCTTGCCAAGTATGAAAATTATGTACACACTTTAATGGTAGATCTGTAAGAAGTGTGTTTGCCGTTGGTAGTAATACCCACCATATTATCCACCTGCCAAGACCTTGGTTGACCAGCTAGTCTTTAGTGTTCCTCCCCCAACAGTCCCACAGTAGCTCAATGGCAATGGCTTTCTACCTCTTATTTCACTTTCTAGCTGTTACCTGCACATGTTAGGATATCAAGGTTCATGGGTCAAGTTGAAATTGAGAGACGAGAGCTTGAGAAGGGGGCCAATAGCCTGAAGAGTTACAAGTGGTCCTAATGCCTGCGGCATCTAGTCCTACCTTTTACTGAAAATACAGGTATGGAGGTTCGTGCCATTATAATCCCAATTCGTTGGCATGAGCAGCTTTGAGGTGGAGTAATGATCATCCATGTCTCCTACTGGGAGTCCTTTGACCATTGATGGGTAAGTAGTCATTTCTTTGTTATTGGTGAAGGATATCAACAATTTAAGCAGTGGGTTTCCACGGCCCAGTCCAATGAAAATTGCTGTAAGATCCCATAACCAAATCATACCATTTCTCCAGCTCTATACTTTGTAATGGGGACATCCTATTCCTCTCTCCATTTTAAGATGGACTTTTCAGATGCTAATTTCAAAAGTGATTTTGTGGCTTGAAACCTGGACAAATTCTGTATCACTTGAAAGAAAGTTTAATATGAAGAAGCCTTCACAATGATGAAAGCACTTATCTAAAAAGTTTTATTTTTATTTTTCGACTAGAAAACACACTATTATTTTCAAGACTGGAGCAATATGGTGAGTTAAGGGACAGTCTCATAGGATCATAGGAGGTTACTAGCTATTGGCCCTAAGGCCTCTACAAACCTGGCCGTGTTAGACTCTTGTTCCGTTATGGACCAAGTTATATAGTCTGCGTGCAAATCTAAGGTCAGCACTGGCTGCCCCTGTCTAAGAGGGACATAGGTGGAACCTTGGGTGTAAATTTATGGTTTCCCATCCAGTTGTCTAGGTTACACTTAAATAGGGTCATTGAGGAGCTCTGTTTTACATGAATCGGGTGTTTGTTCCAGGGGAGTGGCAACCTCTGGTAGATGTACAGTGGATATAAAAAGTTTACATACCCCTGTTAAAATGCCAGGTTTTTGTGATATAAAAAAATGAGACCACAATAAATAATTTCAAAATTTTTCCCACCTTTAATGTGACCTATAACCTGTAAAATTCAATTGAAAAACAAATTTGTTAGGGGAAAAAATATAAAAAATAAAAAAGTACAATAAGCTGTTTGCATAAGTGTGCACACCCTTAAACTAATGCTTTGTTGAAGCATGGTTCATGGTGGGGACCTGTAGCTAACAACTACATGGAGGAGGGGAGTCTTTCCTACAGTTAGTTGGACTTAGAGTAACCCATGGGAGTTGTACTGTTTAACCAGTCTTGAGGTGTATATGTCTTTAACGATACTCCTCCTCCCATCTTGTTTTTTTAATGTTCGTTATATGGTCTGAATGTGTGGAAGGCATTGTAACCCTGCATGTCTGGGGTACTCTCTGAGGCCTTAAACTATGTCTGTGTGACTGCACAGACATCAGCATCTTCCAGGGTGAGAAGTGCTTCAAGTGAATGCAGTGTCTGATTTAGACTCCTAGCATTAAGCAGCATAACCCCAAGTTTGTTTCTGGAGGATATTTTTATGTCGGGAATTTTGTACTTATGACATTGCCTAAAAAAGCCACTATGGGGGAGGCAAGTACCTTTGCCAACAACCTAAAGCCTAGAGGCGACAGGTGAAGACCATCTCTGGCAAAGCAGCGTGGTCTGTCGACCATATCATCTCAGCCTGTCAGATACTGGACCCCCTGGATTGACATCAGAAGCTAAGCCAATTGTTGAAGTCAATCTGTTATTGTTTTTATTGTGGCATCATCCTGGGTAAGGGAACAATGCTGCTTATGGATAGGAACATACCTGCCTTGGACACACAATCTGAAAGCTCCATCATGTCTCTCTTCATATAGTCCAGTAAGGCAAGTCTCAAGTCATTCACTCCAACATGGACTATGACAGAGTCATAACAGTACTTGTTGTTGGGAGACTTGAGTGTGTGCGTGTGCTGGCTCCTTGTCCAGCCTCATGAGAGGGACATCTGTGCATCTCACTGTGGAGTCACCTACGATCAAGACATTTGGTTTAGATATGTTTTGCCTTAGGGGCTTATTGGGTGAGACACTGATGGGTGTGTAATTGTTTGTAGTGGGTGCTTTTGGGACTGTATTGTGTGCAGAAGGTTTGCGCTTGGGAGGTCTTGGCTCTTTTGGTATATTTCTAGTGAGTACCTCTGCATATGTGGTTTATGTGTTGTGTGCTTGGTATGTGTGGGTGCTGACACTCTGCTTGGAATTTGGTTTGCTGTTATGCGAGAGAGAGAGAGAGCATTGATTCCAGATTAATAGTATAGATGCATCTCTCGCCTATTGTATTTGCATGATGTTCTTCGTGTTTCACTGTTACAGTCATCACCTGTGGGTTATCCTTGCTGTGGTAGCCCTCAGGTGGCCAGAATACCAGAGTCAATGTTTTTCTCTGTTGGCTGCTGTCGCTTGCTGTCTGACGTCAGGTCATCAGTGCTATAAAGGAAGGCAGCCAATGCCATTACACCAGTCTTTCTTGCCGTGGAGCCTGTAGCAGAAGCAGTTCACAAGTGTGCCGGTCGGTTGCTACCAGAATTTGAATTACAGCTGAAAACATCTAAAGCCAAGTACCCCGTTGGGGATCCTTTTTTCTTGCACTAACCAATGTCTGAAATGTTAAAAATTTTCTCGCCTGTGGAAAGCAAATACCACACCGAAGCTTCCATTCATACTGTGTCACTTGTTTAGGCCCAGACCATGACATCCCCCGCTGCCGGTTCTGTGCCCTCTTCAATGCGAGAACCATTCATCGTAGAGCTCTTACTGTAGCGAGGTATTTTCGTCTTCTGTCTTCACATTCTGAAATGGAGTTCATCAGCCAGCAATCCATAGACATTCTGAAAAAACGTAAGGATGAAAATAGAGACAGACCACACAAGGCTAAGCCTTCCAAAGACTCTACCGCTAAACAGGTCGTCAGTTCTCCAGAATTCAGTGAGGTGCCTTTGCAATCCCTGGTGCCTGATAAGATACCATCGCAGGCCTCTACTGAGACCCTTTCAGAGTCCGGTATGCCGCAGAAATCTTCGTCTTCCGAGCCTTTGGTTGTCACTTCCTTGGTTGGTTCCAGAGCCACGATGCATGCACCGGCTTCCGAGAAGGTTTTTCGCATTACTGAATCTAGACAAAAAAAAGATGTCTTCTCCGACTACCGTTTCTCTCAGCCCGAGGGTTACTCTCAGGCCTAGAAGCAAGGCCACTCCTAGGAAAACTACCTCTAGCCACCATTTTACTCCTGCCCCACCACCCCAAGCTCAAATGCTTCAAATGGCAGAGGATCTTATCACCCTTATCAGGGGTAGTCAGGCCACAACTTCTAAAAGGAAAAGAGACCTTTCTCCTGAAATACTGACAGAACAGGATTCTGAGGAGTCTGATTATTCAGATTTTGAAGAGGAACAACAACCTCTGACTGCTTACGAGGATTCAGATGCAGAAGAATCCATTCCTTCTGCCTCCCCACCAGAAGATCTTTCCTTTGGGATAACCCTTCACGCCCTCAGGGGACATTTCCACTGGGAATCCCAGGACTTCCCTCAATCTAAGAAAAGACTAAGAGAGTTTCTAGACCTGACCCAGCAGGGTCTATATTATATATTCGAACGCTTAACTGTTCCAATTGCTAAAGAACGAACTTTAGTGATCGAACAGTTAAATGCTTGAATATATAAAAAAAATATTTAAAAACAAAAACAACCTTAACTATCAGAGCACACAACTGTCAGTTCCGCATGTTAAAATATTAACAACACACTTTGGAACTATTAAAACAAAAGATTTCAACCTTTCCTGACTGTGCCATTTCTAAAGAGTTAGCAGATTTTAGTGCACTCAAGTTGCTAAACACTCATTACACTGTGGATATGATGCCCAAGAAGCCTCAAACAGGGCTGCAGTGTCAGGATCTGTTATTAGGGGACATGCATGGTTGAAGGAACAACCTCTCCCGGTATCATGTCAGATCTAAATTGCTTGATACACCCTTGGATAAGGACCACTTGTTTGGAGTAAAACCAGAAGAGATGCTTAAAAAGATGGAAAGCAAAGCAAAATCTATGCAAACAGTAAAAGATTTCCTTCAGGTACAACCTCCTAGATTCAGCAGGAATTTTTCCTCAAAACACTGGTCCTTTCCTGCACCTAGCAGACAGGGGCAAGTTAAGCCCTGCAGGGACAGACCACCCAGACTCCTATCCCAAGGACAGCAGAGACCAAACAGTGGACCACTTTGACTCCAAAGGCAGGGAGTTCTAAGCCATCTTTCTATGGCAAAAACTCTCAATGACTCCCTCTGCCCTCTTTTCACTCACCAAAAACTAGGAGTAAGGCTCTCTCTCTGCAAATAAAACTGGCTTTCTGCAACAAAGGACCAATGGTTCTTAAAGATCATTTTTCAGGGATACAAATTATCCTTCAACGAACTCCCAATTCCAAGAGTGTACCTAGACTTGCCTTCAAATCAGTGGGCAGAGGCATTGAAATAAGTCGTATCCCAAGGGGTAGTAGAACCTGTCCCCTCAGATCAAACAGGCAAAGGCTTTTATTCCAGACTTTTCCTTGTTTTCAGAAAAGAGGGCACTTTGCTCCCCATCCTGGATCTATCCATTCTGAACACCTTCCTGGTGGTCCCCAAATTCAAAAAGCTAACTTTGCAGCAGCTAGTGCCTGTGCTGAAAAAAAAAATGCCTGGTTAGTTACCCTAGATCTAAAAGATGCCTACCTCCACATCCCCATAAGGGAATCCTGCAGGAAATTAATTCACTTCAGAGCAGGCTTACAACACTTTCAGTTCTTTGCTCTACCCTTTGGCTTATCTACTGCTCCCAGGGTATTCACCAAATGATTAGCCCCAGCCGTAGCCTTTTGCAGACAGAAAAATATACTAATTTACCTTTATCTGGACGACTGCCTCATTCAGGCAGATTGCAAAGAAGAGCTCCTCAAGGACCTCCTCTTTTTCAAAACTCTCCTAACCTCCTTAAGGTACACCATCGAGAAGAAATCAAAGCAAACACCCTCCAGGAAGATCATTTTCTTGGGAGCACTGCTGGACACATCATTCCAAATGGCCTTCCTATCCCCAGCAAAACAGGGCTTCCTGCCTCTCTGTTTTACTTAGCTGGCTTCCAGACGACAGCTCACTGCGAGGAAGTTCCTGCAAGCCTTGAGGTACATGGCATCTTGCATCCTTCTAATTCCACTGGCCAGGCTTCACATGGGAAAACTTCAATGGAACCTAAAGAACCTTTTGCTGTCAGCACTCTCAACCTCTAGAGACCTCTCTCCCTCTGATCCCCTGTATAAGGGCCAAGTTTCTCTGGTGGGCAGGGGCCTGTGCCCAGAACAAGGGTCTTTCCTTCACCTTCCGCCCAGCCGGGCAGACCATTACCACCGATGTCTCGGACATAACTTGGGGCGCTCAGCTAGAAGGCAGGTGTACCCAAGGTCTTTGGGATGCCCAGCACCTTCCCTTACACATCAACCAGAAGGAAATGATGGCAGTACAAAAGGCTCTGACATCCTTCAAACCCCATCTCAAGCCAGGGGTTCTCCGTATCAAAACACCACAGTAATGTGGTACATCAACAAATAGGGAGGGACCCAATCTTGCCATCTGTGTAGGCTAGCTATGAACCTCTGGCTGACAGCCTCTTCCATGGGACTGCACCTGATAGCCCAATACCTACCAGGGTCAACAACACCCTGGCAGACCACTTAAGGAGAAATTACTGGACCCCCACGAATAGCAGCTCCACAGAAAAATCTTTTTACAAATCACTCAGGTGTGGGGGACTCTGGAAGTGGATCTTTCTGCTTCACACCTCAACCATCAGCTGTACCAGGGAATATCACCACCTAGAGTGGAAAGTGGATGCCTTGACCTTCCCCTGGAACACTATCTTTGTGTACGCATTCCCTCCTCTGCCTCTTATTCCAAAGGCCATCCTCATTGCTCCAGATTGGCCCAGACAATATTGGTACCCTTTACTGCGCAACCTGACCTTACAGCCTCCCAGGCAGCTTCCCCTGACCTCAGACCTCTTAACTCAGGTGGAGGAAGATGCTGCACCTAGACTTGCAGACTCTGACTGTCAGCATGGCTAATACTCTAAAGGCAAACAAGGGGCCCCTGTTAAGTAAACAGGTCCTAAACATTATCACAGAGGCCAGAAGGCCCAGCACCAGAAAATCTTATGCAGGAAAATGGAAAAGATTCTGCTCCTGGAGCCAGTCCAGAGGGGGCAATACCTCACAACCTTCCATCCCTGTTATCCTGGACTACCTAGTGGAGCTACTTAATAGTGGCCTCTCCTTCTCCTCTATTAAAATCCACGGCTCTGCCATTTCAGCTCATTTTGATACAGAACAGACCCTGTTCTCCCATCCCCTGATTAAACAATTCCTCAGAGGGGCTTCTAATATGAGACTTTCCAGAAGGCCACCCACTCCAGCCTGGGACCTGAATTATGTTTTAGAAAAACTACCTTTACCTCCCTTCAAACCTGCTGCTTCAGCAGAACTAAGATACCTCACCTGGAAGACTGCTTTTCTCCTAGCAATCATCTCAGCCAGAAGGGTTGCCGAACTTCAGGCACTGATGGCCATTGAGCCCTTCATCATCTTCCATGCAGACAGGATATCCATGAGGTCTAATCCCACCTTTATGCCCAGGGTAATATCTAATGTAACTCTCAACCAGGCCATACATCTACCCACCTTATTTCCTAACCCTCAGAACAAGGGAGAAAGAATTCAGCTCTCACTAGACGCGCACAGACAGCTCAGATACTATCTGGACCGTACTAAACCCTTCAAGAAAACAGACCAACTACTTGTCAGCTTTGCCCCAGGGGCAGAGGGGAAGCCCATTTCCAAACGGATATCACACTGTATCCATTTTTGCTACAGATTGCATTGGAACCCCCCCCCCCCAAGTATATTCAAACCCATTCCACTAGGGCAGCCTCCACTTCCACAGCATTCTTCAGAGGAGTTCCCACCAGGAACATCTTGGAAGCTGCCATCTGGACTTCTGTCCATACCTTCACCAAGCATTACCACCTACCTCTATTTTCTAAGGCTAGGGCAGGGTTTGCCTCTGCAGTTTTGCAGGGCATGCTGACCCATTCCTAGGTCTCTTACTAATCCTACCACCCCTCTCCTCAGCTGTGGGAATCCTCCAGCAGGTGAGGACTGCAACAGTGAAACACGAAGAGCATAGTACAGTTGTGTATACTTACCATAAATGTAGATGTTCGAGTGTATTCACTGTTGCAGTCCTGGTTTCCCACCCTTCTTCCCCCTTATATCTTCTTTCTTTAGGGAGACATAAGTTTCTAATGGTGGCTTTTAGCCACTAGGACCACTTTACCATATTTACTTGGACCTCTGACTGGTTAGGGCAAGAAAAACTGATGTAATGGCGTCGACTGCCTTCCTTTATAGCATTGACGAACTGATGTCGGACAGCAAGCGACAGCAGCCGATGCAGAAAATCATTGACTCTGGTATTTGGGCCGGCCAAGGGCTACCACAGCAGAGATAACCCACAGGTGATGACTGCCACAGTGAATACACTTGAACATCTACATTTATGGTAAGTGTATACAAGTGTACTTTTTAGAGATAGGTTGTCTGTATACATGAGACAATTGCTAAATTGCCTCAGGATGCCCATGCCAATCAGGCTGGCTGGAGAAACAGTGGGAAACAGACCTTGTATTATGCCAGGTGCATTCTGTAATATTTGGAGGATGGTCTAAGTTCTGTTGTAAAAGTAGTAAAATCAGCTAATCTATGGGATATTTAGGAGTAGAAACCTGTACTGGCACCTCAAAAAGAGTAGCTGGGTTGCTCTCTGGGCAACAGTGCTCAACTGCATTGCGTGCTGAGAAGTAGGGAAGCTTAGGGGGGTTTCCTAGAAGTTATCTAGGGAAAATTTGACTTTTTAAGCATTTGCGTCTATACACGGCAGTGCTATCCCCCATTGCGCGGTGAGCAGCTACTTGCAAATGTTGTGTTTAAATATCAAATAAGTTAAACAGTTTTCAGACAATCCAACCAATAGGAAAGCTCAAGACTGAGCCTTGTTTCAACAATCCCCAACTCATATGGTTCCTTGACTACACTCTTCACAAGGGTGCAGGAGGGCCCTCTTAATGTAAGAAGGCTGGCTTTTACTGCTCAGAAAATGCCAAACAGTCTCGATTCAGCAAGTGTGAATCTAGCCTGTGCTATAAATTGTTCAAGTACTGTAAATAGTCAGTGCAGAAAACAGTCACAAACAATAAGAACAGTTTAAAGTAGGCGACAAAACAATTGCAAACAGTTTAGAAAGTGCAAAGAAAGTTATAAAAATACTTATTTTCAGTAGAATTCACAGGATGCCTGAAACAGGCAGTTATAACAGATATGCTCTTAATTTATGAAGAGGACCCTTCTTGAATGTTCAAGAAACATCCTCTCACTGTCCCTGTATTGATTGGCAGTCTTTCCAACAGACCTTTGCTGTTGGAGTTCCCTGTAGTTTGGGCCAGTAAATGCTTGCATATTCTTTGTTTAGAAATGGAGGTACTTAATCTTCATTGACCCTGACTGGCAGATGGGTCCTTGTGACCAAAACTATCAGGTGTTGGGAAGGAACATGCTGAGATCACAGATTGTTGCAGCTGCCCAACCATTCCACTTGCAAAAACATGCACACAAAAAGTGATAAATACTGACTGGTGGAAAAGCACTATCATAGGATTCATCAAGAATGGTCCTCTTCACTGTTATCTTTCCCAAGGACTTGCTTATTTTTTGTAACTGATTTTGCTGCTCCAGTGATCGTCAGAACACCTTGGCAGTTCCATGAGAAGAGTTCACATCATAGATTGCATAATTTTGTTTTGCCAAAAGCCTCTAAGGATAGGCAAATCTGTGGTGCACTACATTTTCTTGGTCATCCAGTCTGTCTCTGCTTTCTGTAGTCAGCAAGTAGAGGACTGCACTTTGGGTAGTAGTGGCTATGGATTACCCATTGTGCTCTTCTGGGAATTGTGTTTCTTTATCTTATTATTATATTTTTACTCCTTCACAAAGGATGCCAGTAACACTTCTGTATACATCCAGCTTTTATTTTATTTATTTATTATTTATTTATTTATTGCAGTTGGTTTACCAGGATAGTCCATTGGGCCTTAAAGAACCCGTTTTCAATGGAGTCCTGGGGAGAAAAGCTCCAGAAAAAAAAAACAAAAATACATATAATATTCGACAGAGACAGTCTAGGGACAGAACGTTATTATTACAATGTAGTCAGAATAATGTGAAACTATTCAGATATATAATAGCAGTCATAACAATTAATACATTGAGAGAAAAATATGTTAGCAATAGAACAATGCAAAAAATTAATACAAATTAGAGAACAAGTATAGTAGCTAAAAGAAGGATGTGATATTAAAGGACATTAAGTAGAGTTAGTTATGTGGGGTGGGAGCAAGAGCATTCCCACTGTGATGCTAGGTGTAGGAAAAGAGACTTCTTAAAGGTAGAGTGGTTAGAGGTGGTGCGGATGTTTGGTGGTAAGGAGTTCCAGAGGCGAGCGAGGCTGAATGAAAGAAGTTTTTTGCCTGGGGGATGAGTAGGTTTATGCACTTCTAGTAGATTTTGATTATTAGACCTTAGAACTCTGTTAGGTAGGTGCATTTTAAAGGCAGAGGAAAGGGAGGGACAGAGGGAAGGGTTTAGAATAAGCTTATGGGCTAGAGTTAGTTGAGTGTAAGTTAGTTGTTTGGGAAGTTCTAGCCATTTTAGTTTATGGAGGGAGAGACAGTGGTGAGTGGAAGACTTATGGCTGGTGGCGAACTTTGCAATTTTGTTATAGCAGGAGGTAAGCTGTTTTATTAGTGAGGACTGGAGATTAGTAAGTAGTGGGGCCCCATAGAGAAGGGAGGGGATAAGGAAGGAAGTAGAGAGTGATTTTAGTGGCGGATGTGAGGTAGGTATTCTGTCTATAAAGCATGCCAAGTTTTTGATGCGTTTTTTTGATGTTCGTTTGTAGGTGGGAGTTAAATTTAAGTTGGTTGTCGATTTGGACCCCAAGTAGTTTGGTCTCTGATACTGTTTTGAGAGGTGTGTTGCTTTGACTAGTAATTAAGAATGAATTTATGTCGGGAGGAGTAACTTTGGAGGGAGTAAATAACATTAGTTTGGTCTTGGTAGCATTTAGAGCTAGATGATTGCTTAGCATCCATTGCTCTGTGGAGGAGAAGGCATCTTGAGTAAGTTTTTGTAGTGAAGTGATAGAAGAGGCAGAGCAGATGATAGTAGAATCATCCGCGTATTGGATGATGCTAGAGAAAGGGATTGATTTGTGTGATTTTATGCCATACTCTTTACTCGGACATCCTGTGTTGTTCTTCTGTGACTCAGATGGAGTGTCTTAAGGGAAAGCTGTGTCAATCATGAAAGAAGAGGCTTTGTCTGTGTATCGGGCCTAATCTTCATTTCTGATGTTGCTGCTGTTTTTTCTGTTACTTTCTCAGGCACACTATAGGAGTGATCCCATTATTAACTTATTTAGGTGGATACCACTCTTATTTCACCATAAACCAAGTTAGAGTGCATTTTCCTACACATACTTTATAAGCCTGCTAACTTTTCATCAGATCTAGGAGCAGAAGTCCTTACATGGAAAATCCTGTCCTTTTGTAGTGACAGAACAAAGTATAGTGATGCTGTAGGGAAGAGCAGATAAAATAGTGCCAGGCTTACATTAAAGAACTACATGCAAGGATTTAAAAAAAGTCAGTTCTGTATATCATGTGTCAGAAGATGTGTGTCTGCCAGTGATTTAGAGACAATAAATGATTTAAGATGCTGGAAAGTCATTCCAGGAAAAGCAGATGGAATACTCCTCTAGGTCTCCTCTTTGTAACCCTAAGTCATCTGAGGGTGTCTGTCAGCAGTATTAAGGAGCACAATAATGCATGTGTTTATACCTCTGTTTCAATGCAAGTTGTGCAGGTATTTCATTCATTGCACTTCGAAGTGAAGAGAACCACCATCACCATAAATACACATTCAGGGGAGTCCTGGCAAGGAACCAGGGTGGTTGCTAATCCTGGAAAACTCACTAGATGACCTGGTGGTTGACAGAGCAATTGTAATAGACTCCTGAACCTTGGAAGCCTGAGAACACTGTTAGGCACCTTTTTGGAGGAGAGGGGGAGGGTTTAAAACACCAAGACCAACATGAAGGATGTTCTTCGGGAGAGAATAAGTTAAGAGCAAAGAGAACACACTTATAAGTTCTAGGTGGTAGATATGTGGAAAATACCAAAAAAAAAAAGAATTATGGAGTCTTAGATTTGCAAAAGAGGAGGGTGTACCAAAGGGATTAAAATTCAAAAATGAATTTGAATTGGATAACAACAAAGGAATCACTATAGCTAGAAAGGAAGGTGATAAGAGTGCATGCCTAGTAAGTGTTTTGTACTTGGTAGCAGTGTAGGCAGGATGAAGTGAGACATAAAGGAGTTATTTCTGCACTTTAATTTTTCATTTTCCAGGACTTGCTAAGTGTCCATAATATGATACAAGGAGAGAGTCCCCCAGTCCCTCCATTTTTTTTGTGCCACAGACTATTCTCTACAGCATACTAGGTAAGTAAAGAGTAAAGGCATGTCACCTCATTTAGATTTTAAGAAGTTTGTTCGACTCGGGTGAAGTGGTGATTGGCCACTTTAGCATACCATTCCCCAGCTTTCATTCATTCTCTTTTCTTCAACCCCCTTGAACCTCAGTAGTGACCTAAAAGAAGTGTTTGCATACTCCATTGCCTGTTAACATCAGTTCTCTCAGCATTATCCAAATACATATTTATGTATATTTTTTGTACATTAGAAAATAATTATTTTTTTGGTTGTGACTCAGTGATTAAATCTTGAAATAAGTACAATTTTAATGCCTATGTGATGCTGCTTTTTGCATATAAATTAATTGAAACTAGTATTTTTAAAAATATACTTGACTGTGTCAATTGTTGTTAGGTTTACATCCAGTATATGAAATTTGCAAGGAGAGCAGAAGGCATCAAGGCTGGTCGAATGATATTTAAAAAAGCAAGAGAGGACACCCGAACTCGTCATCATGTTTATGTTACAGCAGCATTAATGGAATACTATTGTAGTAAGGTAAAGTGTGGGAATTTGATGTAACTAAATAATATGGTCGTGGTGTAACATAGATTCTGTATAAGTGCTACAACTTCACCTAGCTTGCTAGCTGTATTCATTCTGTTTTTCCAAACTACTTTTTAATAACTGCCAAGTGTACATTAAAGCTAAATATTCTAATTTCAGAATTGAATGTGTAGTCTTGTCATCCTTGCTTTCAAGCATAGTCTTGTTAATGGAGAAGGAGCTTGTATGTAGATAGCTGTTATGCAGAAACATCCTTGGACATGCTTCCATTTTTCTTGGCTTATGTTTAATGTCCCCCTTGTTACCCTTGTTAGTAATGTAAGGATGGCATGCCCCTTTATATGTCAGGGTTGGGACTGCAGTTCAGTTAATGTGATGCTGTCAATCCCTGTATCTAATCCAGGATATCTGGAATTTTTTAGCTCTTTTTCCCCTATGTTGTCTTTCAGTCATCAACATCCTCCTTGCCAATTGGCCCATTTGTTCCCCATCGTCAAGGTAGGGGTCGACTGGAGGGGGGGGGGGATAATTTAGACAGCCATTGGGGCGGTTCAAGGTTTTTTTGCTTTGTGGCCCTATTCCCATAGTCACACAACTGAAAACCAAGGAGGAATGTGCTGTGGGCTGACAGTGGATGTCCCGTTACTTTTTCAAGGGACGTTGCCTGCAGGCAACTCTGGTCCCTCACCCAGAGCACAAGTGGTAGTTTTCCTGGTCTCCACCAGGTAAGTCTCACCAACTGTGTGTGCTCAAGAATGTGTGCCATCCACCCCATCCCCTTTGAGAGCCTAGTGGGATATGCCCCTTCATTCATCCCCCTTCCTGCCTGTCTGCTGCAGTGCAGGGCTGCTAATCAAACTCAAGTGGACTGGGTTGCAGTCAGAACTCCATCCCTCTGTGCCACAGAGCCAGAGAATATCTGGTATTCTTTTACAGCGTAGCAGAGTTGCTAAGAAAGCACATGTGAATGATTAGAGTTGGAAGAGAGACATTTTCAATCAGCTGAGAAGTTTTAGCTTATTTTAGTACAGACACTATTAAGCAGACAAAACCAGGTAAACAGCTGAAGCAGCAGAAAGACGTGGGACAGTTATTGGCAAAGTTTCTTTTCTTCCATTTTTTAAGAATACTTGGCATTGCTGTTAAGTTGCAATAATCAAAACCTATAACTAGGCAAACAGCAGTTGTAAATAGTTATGTGGATCTTAAATGCCTCATGAGAATTATGGCTAAGTCTGTGCATTTTAAATTTGAGTGATCATGAAAGTCATTAAATTTGGCAGTACTGGAAAGTATTTAAGTGAGTAATTATGAAAGTCATTAAATTTGACAGTACTGGAAAGTATTTAAGTGAGTAATTATGAAAGTCATTAAATTTGACAGTATTGGGAAGTATATCTATATCTGGACAGTTACTGGGAATCTGTTATGAGAAAAGATCTTTGTAATGTCTCATTTTGACAGATGAAAACTAAAAACGCACAAGATTGCTTTGTATCTTTATCCAGAAACAGTGAAGAACTGAATTTATTCTCCGATTTGGGGAGAGGAATTTCATACAGATTAGTTCCAGAATTTTTCACAAATATTGTTCAACTTTCTTCTTTATAAAAGTGGATTCTCTGTGTAATATTCACTGCTGCAGTCTTAAGGATTTCCTATTAACAAGTAGCCTAAAGGTTAGTCTGACTCTGAGTTGTACCTTCCTCTAATTGCTTGGATTAACTTCTCACTCAGATGCAAGGATCTCAGTGGTATAAGAAGGGAATCAAGCAAAGCCATCTTCAGATATTTCTTGCCTCAGCAGTAGTATAGTTGAATGAACCTCGAACATTGGCAATCCACTGGCTGGCCTGCTTTCAGACAGAAGATATCTTCCCCACAGGGGAATCCATTTTGGCCTTTTCTAGCTTTAACATTTTTGCTTATTCTCCTTGTATCTCTGGTGGGGTTCACCCACCTCCGAAAAAAATGCTGAGTATTTCTGTTTCAGACTTTTCAATGAATGGAGTTGTGGGCACCAGCATAGACTTTACATGGTGCACTATAATGGAAAGAGTTGAATAAACCAGCCTCTTAGAGCATCTACTGTGGTGTGCAGTATTCTCAAGATAGGAGAACACAGATCGCAGACTGCACACTGTGGCAGGACTAGCTACTCGGTGCAAAATATGGCTCTAGGTGATTCAGTCATATTGACTAATGTCCCCAGGTGGGCGTGAATATTTGCCAGTGATAAGTGGGTTGAGGACCCAACCTATGACAGGGACCCATGTCAATGGTGGGAGGCATGTATGTGCCTCTGTTGGCCAGTGTGTGCCTGCCATAAAGCCCAGCAACCGTGGGTCAATAAGCTGCTAGATGGCCAGTGTCCAGTTGCCCAGCTTGGGTTACTTGGGATAGCACTGCTGAGTGAATGCTGGATGTAAAACCAATCAACCTGCCAAACACGAACTAAGAATTGATACACTCATTGTAGTTACACTGACAGGATGAGGCTTGGAAGTGGATGTCATGATGGTACGAATGTGACTGGATATCTTATGTATCCTGGAGAAAGATGGAATGGCAGTGCAGCAAAGCCACTTGGCTTGGGATCCAGAGTCTAATACTCAGGGGGAGGACAGGCTAGAAATGGTGTGGAAATTGTGGTGAGACAGAGGCTTCAGAAGGCGGTGAGGAATGTCATCAGAATTAGTGACAGACTCATGGCTGTGAGATTCCAGTCTAATGATAGAACAGTATTCATAATCTCAGCCTAAGCTCCACAAAGGATTGTTATAGTGAAGAGAAGAGTACATTCAGATAGCAGTTGCAGGACCGACTAGATAAATCATGACAATAGGAATTGGTGTTGATGATGGGTGTCGTGAATGAAAATATTGGGACAGACAGAACAGGATACAAGGACTGTTTGGGTCCACATGGGTGGGGCAATAAGAATAAAGGAGGAGAGGCCATTCTAGACTTCTGTCAGGCAAATGGTTTGATAGTAGCCAACACATGGTTCAGAAAGAGAGACAGTCACAAGATCCCATACAAGAGTGGCCAACATGCAATCCAGGTAAAGTTCCTCCTAGTAAGGAAGGGGCACTGGGGTCAAATCAGTGATTGCAAAGTTATCCCCAGTGAAACAGTCAGCCCACAACATAAACCAATGGTTGCCAAAATCATCTGCAAGCAGTGGTCAGAGAAGGCTGTAAGGTCAATAGAAACCAGGCTGAAGACCTAGAAGTTGACTGGAGAGAAAGTACAACAGTTCAAGTAATTACTCTGGGTTCTAGCACCTCAAAAAGAGGAGAAAACAGGTGGAGTTGAAGAATAGTGGCAGCACATCAAAACAGGATGTATAGGGACTATAGAACAGATATGTACCCAAGCCAGGTATGGAAAATAAGGTACATAAGAAAAGCTTGTGGTGAAATGCAGAAGTCCAGGAAGTCATCAAAAGAAATGAGTAGTGCAGGAAAAGTTGGAGATAGAAAAGATGGACCAGGTTAGGAAGGAATACTGGATGGCTAACAAATGGGCTAAGAAGGGAGTTGCAATAGCAAAAAACATGGCGTAACAGGCACTCTGCCAGCTTCTGGAAAGTGATTCAGAATGTGGTGCAAAGAAACTGTATCAGGTTGCAATACAAAGACAGAAAGATAAATAAGACAGACACCCTTCATAAGGGATGTCAGCAACAACCTGCTCACCAGTCCACAGAATATCAAAGGCAGATGGAAGGAGTAATTCCAGTAGCTTCTGAATGAAGAAAACCCGACAGAAGCTGTACTGCCCCAGACACAGCCTACGATGAAAAAGGAGGAGGAGCCCACACTAGAAGAAGTAAGAACAGAACGAAGGAAAATGAAGTCGGGGAATGTACCAGGCTCAGATAAGGTCACAGCAGATGTGATCAATATGTTGGATGAGATAAGGGAAACATGGCTGCTGAGTGTACTATGGAGTTAGGCATATCCCAGATGACTGGAGAATAAACATACTTGTGCTAGTGTACAAGAACAAAGGAGACATCCATAACTGTGGGCATTACTGTGTTATCAAACTCAAGTTGCACTGCATGAAAGTGCTGGAAAGGGTGACTGATAAACGAATACACAGAGTAGTCGAAAGTAAGATGTGTGAGAAGTGTGGATTCAGATCAGGATGCAGCACAACTGACTTAATGTTTACGGTGAGACAGATAATTGATAAGCTTAAAAAAAGAAGAGAGTCCAACCTGAGCATGTCTAGACTTGAAGAAAGCATATGACACGGTCCCAAGAAAGCTGATTTGGGCAGTCCCTGCAGTGATTCTAACTCCCTGAAACATTGGTAGAATTAGTGCAGACTATGTACAAGGACCCAATAACTCAAGTCCAAACAGTATTCAGTCTTTCAGAGGGGTTCCCAGTGGGAGTGGATATGCATCACGGTTCAAATTGAGATAGAAGGGAAAATAGTACAAGAAGTTAACAGCTTCAAGTATCTGTGAGAGGTAGTTGAGGGAGAAGGGAAGTCTGAGTGAGTAGGTCAAAGCTAGAATTCGAGGAGCTGCAACCAACTGTCACTGAGTGTTGGGGTAGTGTATGACAGAAGAATGCCACAAAGAAACTGAAAAGTAAGGCGTTAAAAACAGTGGTGTGACCAGTCCTGCTGTATGATTCCAAAATCTGGGCAATAAAGGCAAAGCAAATGACGAAGCTAGAGGTGATGGAGATGAAGAGCCTGAGACAGGTGGTAAGATGCACACTGTGGGACAGAGGAAGAAATTAAGACATCAGAGCAGAATCCAAAGTATATCCATTTGCAGAGAAGATCAAAGAGAATATGTTACGGTGGTTTGGGCATGTGTGCAATAGACAATCTGTTGAACATGGTTTGGGACAGACAGGAAGTAGGCAAGAGGAAACAAGGGCATCCAGGAGAGATGGATGGATTTTGTAAGAGAAGACCTGCAATATTCAGGCATAGCTGTTGAAGAAGGTAGAAGAATCTCACTGAATCAAAAGAGATGGCTACAGGTGACATGACACTCCGACCCCATGTAGAGAATGGGAAAAATGGGTTGGTGATAATGCTGGTACTATGGTATGTTTTGCATTAAGATTGAGACCTTTTCCTGTACTCCAGGTATGTTCATATTCCAACACTTGCTGGAACTGTTTTGAGCAATTAGATAAGTGGATATAGTTCCCAACTTGCAGTCATCCTTAAACTTGATCAGCCAAGCGTCTGGGATATTAGCTTGGATATCTGCAGAATAAATGCTAAACAGGAGAGGGTCTTGGAGTGGATTTTAATGGGCATGTTGGTGAAGGAAACGGAGGGGGTGAGGAAGTGATGGGCAGGTATGGTATTAAGGAGAGGAATGCAGAAGGTCAGATAGTAATGGATTTTATGAAAAGGATGGAATGAAAAGGATGGACATGGCTGTGGTGAATGCGTATTTTAAGAAGAGAGAGGAGCATAGGGTGCTGTACAAGAGTGGAGGAAGATGCACACAGGTGAATTATATCCTATGTAGAAGGGCCAGTCTGAAGGAGATTGGAGACTGTAAAGTGGTGACGGGAAAGTGTAGCTAGGCTGCATAGGATGGTGGTCTGTAGGATGACATTGGTGATCAAGAGGAGGAGGAGGAGTGTGAGGGCAAGGATCAAATGGTGAAAGTTGCAAAAGGGTGATTATGAGGTGGAGTTCAGGGAAGAGTTAAGACAGGTACATTATGGCAGTGAAGAGTTACAGAATAGCTGGGTAACTTCAGCAGAGCTGGTAAGGGTGAAAGGTGCTTGGTGTGACATCTGGACAGAGGAAGGAGGGCAAGGAGGAGACCTGGTGGTGGAGTGAGGAAGTACAAGAGATTATACAGAGAAAGAGGTTGGCAAAGAGGTGGGATTGTCAGAGAGATGAAAGTAGACAGGAGTCTAAGGAGATGAGGTGTATGGTATAGAGAGAGGTGGCTAAGGATAAGGCATATGGAGAGTTGTATGAAAGGTTGGACACTAAGGAGGGAGAAAAAGGCCTGTACAGATTGGCTAGACAGAGGGACCGAGCTGAGAAAGATGCGCAGCAGGTAAGGGTGATTAAAGATGATGAGGGAAATGTACTCACAACTGAGAAGTGTGTGTTGAGCAGATGGAAAAGGTACTTTGAGGGTCTGATAAATGAAGAGAATGAGCGAGAGAAGGTTGGATGATGTGTGGATAGTGAATCAGGAAGTGCATCTGATTAGCAAGGAGGAAGCAAGGACAGCTATGAAGAGGATGAAAAATGGAAAGGCTGTTGGTCCAGATGACATACCTGTAGAAGCATGGAGGTGTTTAGGGGAGATGGCAGTGGAGTTTTTAGCTAGATTGTTTAATGAAATTTTGGAAAGTGAGAGGATACCTAAGGAGTGGAGGTGTTTTTGCACCAATTTTTAAGAATAAGGGTGATGTTCAGAGCTGTAGTAATTACAAAGGGATAAAACTGATCAGTCACAGCATGAAGTTATGGGAAAGAGTAGTGGAAGCTAGGTTAAGAAGGGAGGTGATGCTTAGTGAGCATCAGTATGGTTTCATGCTGGGAAAGAGCTACAGATGCAATGTTTGCTCAGAGTGTGTTGACGGATAAGTGTAGAGAAGATCAGAAAGAGTTGCATTGTGCCTTTGTGGACTTGGAGAAAGCTTATGACAGGGTGCCTAGGGAGGAGTTGTGGTATTGTATGAGGAAGTCGGGAGTGGCAGAGAAGTATGTAAGAGTGGTACAAGATATGTATGAGGGTAGTGTGACATTGGTGAGGTCTGTGGTAGGAGTGATGTATACGTTTAAGTTGGAGGTGGGATTACGTCAAAGATCAGTTCTGAGCCCTTTCTTATTTGCAGTGGGGATGGACAGATTGACAGATGAGATCAGACAGGAGTCCCCATGGGCTGTGATGTTTGCGGATGACATTGTGATCTGTAGTGAGAGTAGGGAACAGGTTGAAGAGATCTTGGAGAGGTGGAGATGTGCTTTAGAGGGGAGAAGAATGAAGGTCAGCAGGACTAAGACAGAATATGTGTGTGTGAATGAGAGGGAGGATAGAGGAATGATGAGGATGTAAGGAGTAGAGCTGGCAAAGGTGGATGAGTTTAAATACTTGAGATCAGCAGTTCAGAGTAATGGTGAGTGTGGGAGAGAGGTGAAGAAGAGAGTACAGGCAGGGTGGAGTGGATGGACAAGTGTGTCAGGAGTGATTTGTGACAGACTGGTACCAGTAAGAGTGAAAGGGAAGGTCTACAAGAGGGTAGTAAGACCAGTTATGTTATATGAGTTGGAGACAGTGATATTGACAAAAAGGCAGGAGTCAGAGCTGGAGCTGGCAGAGATAAAGATGTTAACATTTGTATTGGGTGTGACGAGGATGGATAGGATTAAGAATCATTATATTAGAGGGTCAGCTTGGGTTGGATGGTTTGGAGACAAAGCCAGAGAAGCGAGATTGCATTGGTTTGTATGTGCTGAGAAGGGATGCTGGGTATATTGGGAAAAGGATGCTAAGGATGGAGCTGTCAGGTAAGAGGAAAAGAGGAAGGCCTAAAATAAGGTTTATGGATGTGGTGAGAGAGAACATGCAAGTAGTTGGTGTGACAGAGCAAGATGCAGAGGACAGGAAGAAATGGAAACAGATGATCCACTGTGGTGACCCCTAATGGGAACAGCTGAAAGAAGAAGAAGAGGGTCCAGCACTGACCAATGTGATACCTCACTAGTTACACTTTTACTTTCAGATAATGTTCCAGCAACTTTCATAACTTGGGATTTGTTGGATAGCCAATTTGCAATCCAGCAGATAGTAAGTTTGTCTAATTTTATTTCAATTGTAGCACTATGGGAGAATAGTGTCAAAATCCTTGGTCAGGTTGAGTTGAACAGTGTTCATGGAGAGATCGTTGCCTACAGCCTCTGTAACCTTTTCAAAGAAGCTTACTAGGTTCAGGAGACAGGATCCGCCTTTTACAAAACCAAACTGATTGGAGTCAAGATCAGTTAAGTTACCTACGTCTGCATAAATGAGTTGTTCTATAATAAATTCCATGGCTTTGCCTATAAAGCTGGTGAAGGTTGATGGCTCGATAATTACCGATACCTGTAGAGGGACCTCCCTTGTGGAGGGGAGTCACATTACCTGCTCTCTAGGCATAAGGCACAAGCCTTTGAGTAGACTGAGATTGAACAGTTTCAGTAGAGGCTCAGATAGTACATAGTTGGCAGAGATGAGAATGCAGCTTGGTATGTAATTTGTTCCCTTGGAAGTATCTTTTGTAGCCTTTGACCAAAGATTTAAGGACTTGATGTCCTGACTGAATCATTGTTGCAGTATTATTAACAGATGAGTTGTATCTGTCTGATGTCTGGCCAGAGTACAAAGCTTTACCTTCTTAGGATATACATCTGGGTGATGATCTCAGCTTGTGGGCATCAAGGTTTAAAATCGGACATACGTACAAGATCTCCAGACTGTCTTGCCCCAGTCTGAATGCAGGTTGCTGCACCTGACAGACTGTAATTGTTTGGTTGCTCTGTACCATAGCTCTGCTTTTCAGATCAGATACTGTTGGGGATCCTTCCTTCTAAACCTTTGACTGCTTTGCTAATCATCGTTAGATGTGTCAGCTAGGAGGAGTAAGTGTGAGTGCTGTAGGCAAATTCCATACAAAGGCTTGCACAGTAAATGTCGAACACTATTATAAATCCTGCTCCATCTGATAGTCATTCGCTCCTAAATCCCTACAGTCTGGGCTGTTGACACTTAATTCCTTCCTTGAGACCCAACTTCTGAATCACTTGGCCCACTCCACCATGCTTTAGTCAAGGAAATTATGTCTCTGAAGCCACATTCCTTTGTAACTCAGCCTTTACAGTCTATACCTCACAAACAGGCCTTAGATTCTTCTGCCTCTGATGAGGAGGTGGACAGGGATTCAGATCTTTCTCTCGACTACTTGTCCCAATTACACTCTCCAGAATAAATTCCCTCAGATGAGGGGGGGACTCTCTCTCTCCAGATTCCTCCTTGGAAGAAGCCTTTGGAGAAACCTTATAAAGTATGATGAAACATTATGAATGGCAGTCCAGACAGATGTCTGTGGTGCAAAGGAGATGCTACATTTTAACTGAGAGGAGCTCTCTTGCTCCTTTTGCAGCCCCCCCCCCCCCCCCCCAGGGCTAGATGCCTACCTGGATGCCTTTCAGGCCAATTCTTTGGCTCTAGATTCTCAGCTTCTTGCTACAAAAAGGCCAAATAGGTTCTACAAAGTTCCTGATGAACTTAAGTACCCCTACAAAAACCCTATGATAGACCCAGCTGCAGTTTCCCTGGTCTCAGAGAAACCTTCTAAGTTGCTCCCTGCCACTGATGTTCTCCCCAATGACAAGGACAGTTGAGCAATGGACGGGTGGGGTAAAAAAGTGTATACTTCCTCTACCTTAGCTTTCCGAGTTGTAAACTACCAAACTTAAATGACCAAATACTTACTGTGTGCTACAGTCCTTAAGCAAGACCATATCAGAGCCACATGCTCTGGAGTCAAGACAGCATATGTAGTCTTTAGTGGCCCAGGCTTCTCAAATAGCCAGGCACAGTATAAAATGCAGCTTTGCTGCTGTGGATGCTTCGTCCAGAACAGTTGCCACTGACACAGTGATCAGGTGGTATACCTGGCTATGAGGCCAACCTATTCAAGAAGATTTAAAGTCTTATATTTTAGACTCCTGTTTAGATAACAATTTCTTTTTTGGCTCACAATCTGCCAGTCTCTTCAAGGCTTTGCAGAAACAGGGCAAGACTATGAAACATTGCTGTCAGGTTCTGCTTTCTACAGTTCACAGGTACCATAGAAATTATCCAGCAAAATCCACAACCTTCACCAAGAGATATCCTAGAACTCCTCATAGGCAAAGGAAAATTCCTAAGAAAAGATTTCCAGAACAAAAACCTAGAGGGGATACCCCTTCTGGGAGGCCTCAATTTGGTAGTAGACCCCTGTAACTATTTTCTACCCTTCCCCCTCCAAACTCTACTCCTTCACTCCCCTCTCAAAAAGACTGTCTTTCCTGTCTGGGAAGCAATAACCTCAGACAAGTGGGTCTTAAGCATTATCAAGGAGGGTTATTCTGTCTTGGGAAAGCAACCCAGCTCCCAGGGAATACCACCCTCCTCCTCCTTCCAACTAGATGCACCTGCCTGACACTATCATGCGAGACGTAGTGGCCCAGGAAACCACAGAAAAGGTCCCCCAATTCTGTTCAGCAAAGGGATTTTACCCCAAGATCTTTCTGGTCCTGACTCCCAAGGAAAGAGGGTCAATGGAGACCCATCTGGGACCACTCCAGGCTAAACACCTTTCTGAGAGTGCTCTCCTTCAAAATGCTAGCCTTCCAAACTCTTCTACCTTTCATATTTCCTCATGCTTTTCTGGTGTCCTTAGACCTAAAGGATGCTTATCTTCATATCCCCAATCACCCCACCTGCAGATGATTTCTCAAGTTTTTTACTGGGTCATCACATTTTCAGTTGGCTGCTTTGCCCTTTGGTCCTTCTACAGCTCCAAGGTTTATCACAAAGTGTCTGTCTCCAACAGTGGCTTTATGTTGCAGTCAGGGCATACACATGTTCCTTTACCTGGGTGACCATCTACTCCAGGCTTTATCCAGGGACACTCTTCTAAAGCACCTTCAGTACACACTGCAAATTTTGACTCTCCTGAGGTTCACCATCAGTTACAAAAAAATCTCAGCTCATTCCCACCCAACAGATGACCTTTCTGCCATGCATGGCTCGATTCATCAAGAGAAGCTCACCTCCATAGCCATTGCTTGGCCAGAGAAGCTCTTAGGGCCCTAGGACTCATGGCTACCACCATCCTTATGCTACCTCTTGCCAGACTACACATGAGGAAAATAGAATAGTATCTGAAATCATTATGGTCCCAGTACTCTCACCCTCTCAATACATACATTCTCCTTCTTCCCTGTATCAAGAAGGAGCTGCTTTGGTGGAACAACTAAGATGTTCATCATGTTACACTGCTGCAGTCATTACACTTGGGTTATCCTGCCATCAGGCGGTGCCGCAGTCGGCCAGAGTTCCAAAGTCTTGGTCCGGCATCGGTTGCTGTCGCTTCTTCCCTGACGTCAGTGCGCCAGGGGTATATAAGATGCATCTGACGCCATTTTCTTCAGTCTTTCTTGCCGCACGGTGCCCGAAGCAGTTTGCAAGTGCCGGTCGGCCGACTCCTGAGATTTTCAAAGTCGAATTTCAGATCCGAAGTCTTCAATAAAGCTAAGTACCCCGTTTTTTTCTTGCCTCAGACCGATGTTAGAAAAAGTTAATAATTGTATTTCTTGTGGGAAGCAAATACCTCATAAGGACTTCCACTCTTACTGTATTTTATGCCTAGGCCCTGATCACGACGTCACTAGTTGTCGGTTTTGTGCTAGATTTAACAAACGCACTATAACAAGACGTTTTGATTTTGCTTTGCACTACTTTGGCCGAAGGTTCAATTATACTATGCCATCGGATCAACCGACGACCTCAATACCGAAAAAACGCAAAGAGAAGGGTAAAGACAGGCATCCGAGTTCCAAAACCGACGACGAAACCTCTTCAAGGCCAGTCACCGATTTGCTGGTTCTCAGTGAGGCGCTTTCGCAGCCCCTGACACCCGCTACCTCAGAGCCACAGGCCGCTTCCGACTCCCACATGGAGACAACTAGGCCTCTGGAAACTCAAGGTATTGGGCCTATGGAAACTAATCCCTCAGATGGATCTGGAGCCGCTGAGCAGACATCGGCTTCTGAGGGTGTTTTCAGACCTTCACAACTTACCATTAAAACAACAGTCAAGACAAAGGTACCATTAAAGACAAAGAAACAAGTACAGCATTCTCCTGGACAGTCCTCCATGCCTAAGAAACAGATGCTTAAAATGGCTGAAGACCTCATTACTCTAATCAGGGGTTCCCATCCCCCTCCTGAGAAAAGGCCTAGGCAGGATACAGACTATGATTCCTCTGATCAGGTTTCCATTTCCTCTGATTCCTCTTCAGACCAAGGATACTCTCTACCCCCCTATGAGGACTCTAATGCTGAAGAATCTATCCCTTCAGCCTCTCCTCCTGAGGATTATTCTTTTGGGGAAACTTTACATACCATGAGGGAGCATTTCCATTGGGAAAGTCAGGATTACTCAGAATCCAAGAAAAGGCTCAGGGATTTCCTTTTATTGCCTCAGCACAGGCCCCTGGCTATTCCGCCTGTGCTAGATATTGTGGATGATGTGTTCTCTGAATCCAGCTTATCTCCTGATTCTTTGCCCCCTGCTCCAGCCAAACCAGATAGGTATTATAGAGTCCCTGACTCTCACAAGTTTCTATATAAAAACCCTTCTGCTGATCCAGAAACTATTTCCCAGGGTCCAAAAGGGGTTAAGGCTTCCATTGCAAAAAAATCCAGTACCCTCTGACAGAGATGCCAGAGCTTTGGATAGATGGGGGAAGAAAGTATACACTTCAACTTTAGCAGTAAGAGCTTTAAATTGCCAGTTCTACATGCTTAAGTACCAACAATATTTAATGGCTCAGTTAAAACAGAAAATACTTGCAAGCTCAGAAGCTCCTGATTGTAAAGAAATGCAGGATTTATTACATGCAGTTGAGCAGGAGGGAAAACATACTCTGCAATGTGGTTTTAATTCTTTAGAGACCTCCTGTAGAGCCGCAGTTACAGGTTCTGTGATTCGAAGACATGCTTGGTTAAAAGAGCAGAGTTTACCTGATCATGTTAAGGCAAAGCTATTGGATGCTCCTTTACAGCATGATACCTTGTTTGGTGTTAAGGCAGAAGAGGTGTTAAAGAAAATAGAGGATAAAGCTAAATCTATGCAAACAGTCAAGGATTTCTTACAGGTACAGTCACCTCGGTTTAGCAGAAATTGGCCAACAAAGAATTGGTCCTTTCCAGTGTCAGACAGGCCACAGAGAGGCAGATACAGATGCCCAAGAGGCAAATCTCAACCCCAAGGCTCAAACAGGCAACGACAGTGGGGCACCTCAACCCCAAAAGGAGGTGAGGACAAGTCTCAACCTTACAGGAAACAGTCACAATGACTTTCCCTTAAGACGCCAAGCACGTCCCTTTTGGAAGCCCCCTTAGGGGGAAAACTAGCACTTTTTTCTCAAAACTGGCAAACAATCACCCAAGGCAAATGGGTTCTGAATATTGTGTCTCAAGGTTACAGGTTCCACTTTCATACTTTACCAAGGCTAAAAGGAATGCCAGACCTGCCACAAAATCAATGGGCAGAGGCACAAAAACAAATTTCAGCCCTCATGGACATGAGAGCTATTCAAAAAGTACCACAACAGGAACAAGGACAAGGATTTTACTCAAGACTCTTCCTGGTCGTCCCCAGAAAGGACAAGGCCTGGAGACCCATACTAGACCTTTCAATTCTGAATACTTACCCGGATATTCCGAAATTCAGAATGTTGATATTAGAGCAGCTTCTACCCATGCTGGGCAAGAAGGCTTGGCTTGTTACTCTGGACCTCAGAGGCATACCTGCATGTCCCTATCAGACAAAATTGCAGAAGATACCTCAGATTCAAAGCTGGTACAATGCACTACCAATTCTCTGCACTGCCCTTTGGCTTATCTACTGCGCCCAGGGTCTTCACAAAGTGCCTGGCACCAGTAATTGCATTTTGCAGACAAAAAGGAATTCAAATATATCCATACCTGGACGACTGCCTCATTCAAGCAGAGACAAAGGACATTCTTCTACAACATCTGGCGTTTGTAAAAAGGTTGCTAATTTCTCTAGGGTACACAGTAAACAAAAAGAAGTCAAAACTAGTGCCCTCACAACAGATTATATTCCTGGATGCCAGCTTAAATACATCGGCCCAGATGGCTTACCTCACGCCAGACAAACAAGTTCAACTAACTCAATATTTTATATTACTGGCAAAAAAGTCCCATCTCCCTGCAAGAAAAATTCTGCAGGCCCTGGGATTCATGGCATCCTGCATACTACTAATACCATATGCCAGGCTGCATATGAGGAAATTACAATGGTACCTAAAAAGTGTTTGGACTCAACACTCTCACAGTTTAGAAGCAGTAATACCAACGATTCCCTGCCTACAACAGGAGTTTCGATGGTGGGCACAGGCATGTCACCTAAACAAGGGTCAGCCTTTTACCCAGCCCACAGCCACGCAAACTCTAACAACAGATGCTTCGGATTACGCCTGGGGGAGCACACATGGCAGGAAAATGCATTCAGGGCAAGTGGACCACAGACCAAATGCATCTTCACATCAATCAAAAAGAGATGTTGGCTGTTCAAAATGTCCTAACAGCTTTCAAGGACCTTCTGCATCCAGGACAATTATTACTAAAGACAGACAACACCACAGTAATGTGGTACATAAACAAGCAAGGGGGCACTCATTCTTATCCCCTATACAGGCAAGCCATGACCTTGTGGAACACAGCTCTAACGTATCAAGTTCACCTGCAAGCACAATTCCTGCCAGGAAAGAAAAATACTCTGGCAGATGATCTAAGCAGAAATATCATGGACCCTCACGAATCGAAATTGAATCCACAAATCTTCAGCATGGTAACGCAAAAATTGGGATGCCCAGACATAGATCTTTTTGCCTTCCCACTGAATTGCCAATTACAAAAATTCTAACAAGGACTTATCACAAACAAGCATGGAAAGTGGATGCTGTTTTGTTCATCTGGAAAAACCTAAAAGTTTATGCCTTCCCGCCACTGCCTCTCCTTTCAAAGGTACTCCTAAAAGCCAGACAAGAAAAACTACTGATGATCCTGATTGCTCCAGACTGGCCACGCCAGCACTGGTACCCTATCTTAAGGAATTTGGCTCAAGGCCCACCATGGATTTTGCCTCAAATTCCACACCTTCTGACGCAACAAAACAATCAGATCCTGCACGGTCAGCTCAAAACCCTAAACCTGGCTGCATGGCAGATACATTAGCCAAACAGGCAACACCTCTCTCTAAAGCTGTTATGGATGTCATTTTGGAGGCCTGGAGGCCTAGCACCAGGAAAGCTTACTCAGAAAAATGGAAGAGATTCTGCTCCTGGAACCAGGCTCAAAGCCTTGACCCTCTTGTTCCAAACATTCCTTAGATTTTACAATACTTAACTGAGATGCTGGACAGAGGCCTATCCTTCTCATCAATTAAGATCCACGCCTCTGCCATTTCAGCACATTACAACACGGATCCTCCTTTATTCTCTCATCCCTTGATAAAGCAGTACCTCAGAGGGGCTAAAAACATAAGACCGCCCCAGAGTGCACCAACACCAACTTGGGACCTCAATTTCATTTTGGAAAAACGGACCCTACCACCTTTTGTGCCAGCCAATACAGCCGATCTAAAATTTTTATCATGGAAAACAGCTCTGCTCCTGGCAGTAACTTCAGCACGAAGAGTCTCAGAGCTACAGGCATTAATGGCAGTGGAACCTGTTATAATTTTTCATCAGGTCAGAGTTTCCTTAAGGACAAGCCCTACCTTTATGCCAAAGGTGATATCTAGTGTGGCTCTTAACCAAACCATCAGTTTGCCAACATTTTATCCAAACCCCCAGAATAAAGGGGAGAAACTTCTGCATTCTTTGGACATACACAGGCAGCTACACTTCTACTTGGACAAAACAAAAGCTTTCAGGAAAACTGAGCAACTGTTTGTAGCATATGCTGCAGGATCACAGGGCAAGGCTATCTCAAAACAGACTATATCCAAATGGATAGGACACTGTATTCATTACTGCTACACACAGCATGGAAAATCAGTCCCAAATAACATTAGGCCACATTCCACCAGGGCAACAGCCACTTCAACAGCCTTTCTCAGAGGAGTACCTACCAAGGAAATTTTGGAGGCTGCAACTTGGAGTTCAGTGCACACTTTTACCAAGCATTACCACCTGCCTCTTTACTCTAAATCCAGAGCAGGATTTGCCACTGCAGTTCTGCAGGGCCTCATAGCCAATCATAACTCTTTATAGACCAGCCACCCAACCTTAGCTTTGGGATTCTACCCAAGTGTAATGACTGCAGCAGTGTAACACGATGAACATAGTACAGTTTTGTACCTACCATAAATGTAGATGTTCGAGTGTTCACACTGCTGCAGTCCAGGTTTTACCCTACCTCCATCCCCTCTGAACTAGCTGGACTTATCTATACCTTTCTATCCTATACAACCTTTGTGGTGTATTTGCTTGTAACTGAAGGTATTGTTTTTTTATTTTTTATATGTATATTTTTTATTAGCAATATGTATTGCCTACCTCCTTGGGGGCACCTAACATCTGGGGCAAGAAAAACTGAAGAAAATGGCGTCAGATGCATCTTATATACCCCTGGAGCACTGACGTCAGGTAAGAAGCGACAGCAACCGACTCTGGACCAAGATTTTGGAACTCTGGCCGACTGCGGGACCGCCTGACAGCAGGATAACCCAAGTGTAATGACTGCAGCAGTGTGAACACTCGAACATCTACATTTATGGTTGGTACAAAACTGTATTTTATGCTCAACCCTGGTGTTCAATTCATTTAAGCCCCACACATTCAAGTCCTGTTTACAGATGCTTCAAACAGGGCATCGGGTGCTTGAATAGGAGACCACAGAGTCCAAGGGGAGTTGCCTACCCCTGTCTTCGAAGAACACATCAAAGTACAGGAAATTAGTGCACTTTTACAAGCCCTACAAACTTTGTCAAGCCTCTGGAAACCAGGCCCTCTGCTGGTGCATACGGACAACACCACAGTGATGTGGTACATAAACAGAGAGGAACGAGACCCTATCCCTTGTGCAGGCTAGCACAGGAGGCCTGGCACCCAGCCTGTCAGATGAATCTTACTCTTACATCAACATACATTCCATCTCAGAAAAATGTATTACCAGACTCTCTAAGCAGGGACTTGAAGGACCATCATAAATGGTCATTGAACACAGAGGCATTCAAAGCCATAACTCTCAGATGGGGACTCCTCAGTTAGACCTCTTTGCTTCCTTTGAGCATCTTCTCCCACTTTTCTGCACAAGGAATCCATCACCTCTAGCTTGAGGGCAGTTGCCTTCTCCTTCAAATGGATGGGGACGTTCCTTTATGCATACACCTCCTATTACCTCTACTCCCAGGGCTCCTACTCAAGGCTGAAAGGAATCTGCAAAGCTCCTGCTTCTAGTATCTTTCTGACCAAGACAGCACTGGTCCCCACTCCTGTTTCACCTATCAAAGGGAAATTACTAGGGAATCCCTCCAAAACCAGATCTAATCACCCAACAGAAAGGGCAGCTCCTTCATCCCAATCTGATCTCCCTCATTCTGGTCCTCCGGATGATAGGATTTTAATTCCTACAAGACACAACTTTTCTCAAGAAGCTGCTTAAATCCTTCAAGAAGCCAGGAAACCTCACACCCAGGAAGTCTTAAACAGCCAAGTTGAAGAGATTTTCCATCTGTTGCCTTAAGCACAAACTCCAAATCTTTCTGTCAAACACCTCTGCAGTACTCCAATACATGCGTGACTTATTACATTCAGGGTTGGCCTACTCTTCCGTTAAGGCTCACTTATCTGCCATTAATGTTTATCTACCTTTGGAGCCCCTGTTATGCCAGGACAAGAGGTTAAGCTTTTCCTGAGAGGAGGTTTACACCTTAACTCCCCAAGGAAATCTATCACCCCTCCTTGGAACCATAATTTTGTTCTGAAAAAGCTCAGTTTACCCCTTTTTGAACCAGCTGCTTTGGCTACTCTAAAATGCTGAACTTGGAAAACAGTAATTCTCCTGGCCTTGACTTCAGCCCACAGGGTCTCAGAACTCCATGCTGTCATGGCTATTCCACTCTTCCTTATCTTCCACAAAGACATTGTAAGCCTCAGGGCCTATCCATCCTTGCATGCCAAAAGTGGTTATTGAGCTTACCCTGAACCAAGCAGTCAATCTGCCTACCTTTTTCCCCAACCCCAAAATAGGGGGAAATAATATTACACTCTTTAGACATTCACAGACAGTTGAAGTTCTACCTGGACAAAACTAAGGATATCAGAAAAGCAAATCAGCTGTTCACCTCTTTTATGGATTCCAGGTTAGGACAACCAGTTTCCAAATAATTTATTGCTTCCTGGAGCTCAAAGGCTATTTTCTTCTGCAACTCTCACCATGGAAATATCTTACCCACTTGCACGCTCTACTCTAGCAGTGGCTTCATCACGTGCTGTCTATAAGGGGGGGTGGGGGTGGATACCAGGTCATAGGATCATATGAGGTTACTAGGTTAATGGCCCTGGGGCCCTTACAAGCCTAGCCAAGAGTTTATCACCAAAATGAAACCTCAGTCAGCACCTGTCGCCCCTGTCAATGAGGGACATAGGTGGAACCCCTGGGACAAATTTGTGGTTTCCCATCTACTCATCAAGGTTGCACTTGGAAGAGGGTCAGTGAGGTACTCTGTTTGGTGTCTATGGGAAGTTTATTCCCATGACGGGGCAGCCTCTGGGAGACAAACCTGTCTCTCCAGCAGGTTTTGTTGATGTTGCATATTAGAGTCAGGCCTTTTGAGTGGGTAGTGCGTGAAGAGTTAGACTTATGGATATGGAGCATCTCTAGTAGGCCAGAGTCCAAGATTGCCTTATAGGCGAGATACAGAGCACCCCCAAGCAGTCTGTACAGTACTGAGTAGAGTGATAGTAATTTGAGCCTGTCTGCATAGGACAGATGTTGCAGGCCATGGATTCTCTGTGAGCTATTTCAGTGGCCTTTCCAGTTGGTGCAGATGTTTGGAGAGGTACATCCCAAACGGGGCATTATACCCAATTATTGGTCTAATGGAGGAGGAGTATAGAGAGGTAATAACCTCCTTTTTTCTGGATGCAATCTGTGGCGGTACAGCAGTAGCGTTACCTCACAGCCAGAGGTTCTCATGTTCGATTCTCGGCTGGACTGCCTTCTGTGTGGAGTTTGCATGTCCTTCCCGCGGTCACGTGGCCTCTGAAAGACATGCGTGAATGGGCGTGCCTTTGCTGAAGGTTGGGCATCGGGCTGGCAACTCAGCACCATAAAAAAATCGACTGCCAATCATTAGCTGACCGGAGTTACGCTATGGCGACCCCTAACTGGGAAAAGCCAAAAAGACAAACAACAACAATCCCTTTACTTATGAGATGAACCAAGTAAAAGGCATTTCTGACCCACTACCACTACATGATGGTCGAATGTGAGGTTGTTACCAACCTGAGTGCCCAGGTCTCTCACCACAGGTTGTGTGCTTATGGGGTTGCCGTTGATGTGGTTATCAGTAGGGGGCATGTTTTTGCTGAATGGTTTGATGATACATTTTTTTGCATTTAGCTTGAGGCCATGACTTTGGCACCAGTCATTAGTTGCTGTGAGACCCTCTTGCAGTATGTTAACATCATTTGAGGAGTCAGTAACAGCACCCAGCTTACAGTCATCCGCAAACTTGGTCAGTCACAGGACTTTTGTCTTTGCCTAGACCTCTGAGAAATAGATGCCAAACAGTAGGGGTCCAAGGACAGATCTCTGGGGAGCTCTGCTAGTTACAGGTCTGCTATCAGAGGTGGTGGTGCCTATTTTGACTTTGAGGGTCCTGTCGGTGAGCCAGTTGGCCACCCACCTGATGAGGTAGGGATTTACACCAAGCTGTGTTAGTTTTTCGATGATGCCCAAGTGGGAGATTGTGTCAAAGGCCTTGGCCAAGTCAAGGTAAGTTGTATGCACTGACTTTCCCTTATCCAGGACCTTGGTGACAGTCTCAAAGAAGTCGACCAGGTTCAACAGGCAAGTCCTGCCCTTGACAAATCCGAACTGGGTTGGGTCAAGTGCTTGGACATTGCCTATGTCCTTGTTTGTGAGATCCATAATAATACGCTCCATAGCATTACAGATCAGACATGTCGAGCTAATGGGGTAATAGTTTCCAGGGTCAGTAGAGGCACAACGTTTGTGTAAGAGGATGACAATGGCAGTTCTCCACTCTGCTGGAATGAAGCCTGTACTTAGGCTGTGGTTGAATAGGGTGCTGAATGGCAAAGTCAATTCTTGCTGGAGATGGTGCAAAATACATCCTGAGATACTATCAGGTCCCATGGAAGCTGTGTTCTTTGCCTTGGATAGGGCCTGTAACACCTGATCGATGGAGATGTGAGGTGCGGGACAAGTATTGGGGATGTCGAAAGGGCCTTTTGGGGGGGGCATGGGGGTGAAGTTTGCTCTGAACCTATCTGCTAGCAGGTTGGCTAAGTCAACAGGATCAATGTAAGTAATACTGTTAAGTACTAATTCAGAACAAACCTGGGCTTTGCCACTGAGGTTCTTGATGTAACTGAAGAAGACTTTATGGTTTCCCTTTGTTTTGGAGGCTAGTTTCGGTTCATAATTGGCCTTGGAGGTTTTCACTAGTGATCTGGTCATCTGTTCACACCTTCAGAAAATACTACAAGTTAGATGTCTTCTCCAGGTCCAGGTCTAGGGCAGTGTTTGCCAGGACTGTTCTTTCTAGGCTTCTGGACTCCTCATCTACTGTTTCCTCTTAAGCCTTACCACCCTTCTCTCTCTACAGCTCTGGTAATAACCCATCTGTTAAGAATATAGCAAAAGTGGCTCAGTTACCATAATAGTAGATGTTCTACTGATCACTGTTGCAGTATTCCTTCCCTCCCACCTTATCCCCCTTCTTTTTTTCTCCTTATTGGTACAAACATTATGCCTTACATGCACAGACACATGCTGAATATCCCAGGATTTTACAGCCTTTCTGAAGAGGAAATTGCTTACCCTTTTCAAACTAAGCCCCTCCTAGCTGACCTATCTCCTTTCTCAGTTTTCTTCAGGTCACTGCAGGCTTGGAGACAATCTGTGCATTTCATATGTGCATCCGATTTTATACCCCAATGCCTACAAGCTGAGTTCATCATCCAGATGTACATCCTAGGAGGGTAAAGATTTGGTACCCTGGCCGGATATCGGCGAGCTACAACCCATCAATTAAGAGTACTGTAACAGTGATCAGTAGGGCATCTACTATTATGGTGAATTCTTACACAACTGTACTTTTGAATGTGATTTCTGTGGAAACTAAATTTTCAGGGGTTGTGGGGGCAACAGTGGGGGGGGACTAGCACTGAATTTGACTGTTAATATATTGGCTATATCCTTGGAATAGTTTCTGCAGCAACCTTAAGCTCATGCTCTGCATTTTCTAATTGCACTCTTAAGTGTGGTGCTGCGGTAGCATTGTCGCCTCACAGTAAGACGTTGTCCTGTTCGATTCTCAGCTAGAGCGTCTTCTGTGTGGAGACATGCATGACTGGGCGTACCTTCGTTGAAGGTTGTGCGTTAGGGCCAGCAACTCGGCACGTAAAAATCTACTGCCAATCATTAGCGGACTGGAGTTCCACTGTGGTGACCCCTAACCGGGAAAAAGCCGAAAGACACAGCAACAACAACTCTTAAGTTCCTAGCTGGCATGTTGCAGTAAGGTCTTGAGCCAAGGAGATGGGATTAATTTATTGCAACTTTTCATTATTTCCTTCTTATTCAGTTCATTAATATACGAGTCCCATAATAGACGCTTATTCCTGAATTTACCATTATATTTAGGGTGGATGGGTAATGACTTTTCTGTGCAGCTGTTTAGGTGCAGATAATTGCTGCAGGTGAATGTTGCAGTTCTGTCAGCTGGGCCATTTGTGAAGGATTGTTGAGGACGACACATATTTTATGGCAAGGCTTCCTCTAATAGTCAAAGCTTGAGGCTGCATCCCTGCATGTGTCCATAGGGTGTCGTGAAAAGACCTGACTGAAGAACTGATGCCCACTTTCAGCTGCTACCTCGTATGTTTGTGTAATCCTTGCAGCATTGCTCCTTTGATTTGAATGTTGCCTGATATGTTGAGTATACTCTTAACAGCCACACTTGTGGTTTTATTAATTTTCAGAAAATTTAATAGTGTAGTAGGGTGGTAGATAATTAAAAGAGCCTTCATAAAGACATATTATGGTAAAGATTCATAACAGATTTCAAGAATTTATGAGATTAAAGGCAGTTCTTAGGGGAAAGGGGAAAAGAGAGCGTTATATTTCATTCAGTAGGTAGGGAAGTAGATAGTCTAGGTCAGCCAGATGACCATTACCTGCTGTTAACATTGAAAATGTCTCGTTTCAATAAAACAGACCATGTCAAATTATGTGCGCCAAAGGGATTTTCTGATATGTTAATAAATTCATTTTTTCATAAAGGTTTAAACAAGTTTCATGATTTAATTACATTGACAGGACAAGTCTGTGGCCTTTAAAATCTTTGAGTTGGGCTTGAAGAAGTATGGAGACATTCCAGAATATGTACTGGCATACATCGATTATCTGTCACACCTAAATGGTAAGGACCAAGTTGTTATAAAATTGATCTAGTATTGTTAAAATATTTAAAATGTGAGATTACTGCTTCTTTTCTATACATATTTAAGTCCCATGTTTATTATTTGGAGAAAAATGGAAAGTATGCAGTACAGTCATATTAAAGAATGCATGTAGAGAGTGATGATTTTTGAGATAGAATCACTCAGCAGATGCATACGTGTAAAACTTTGTTGGTATGTGCCAAAGCATTATTCAGCAGTTCCTTTCTAGGTCCCCTCAAATGGCCAGGTGTGCCATCATTATTGTTGATGCCTGTATGCAACAAAAAGATGGGGTCCACAATCTCTCCCCCTCCCCCCCACACACACACACCAAGTACAACTGCTTGTATGCTTTTCTTGCAACAGAATGCAATGTGAATTTTTGCCAATCACTTTCTAGTAATTCACACGTCTCTTGTGCATCTTGGAACTTTCGTCACACTGAACATCCTTTCATGCTTTCTGCCATTACTGAAATACTGGAACCATACTGTTCAGCTTTAATCTGGTCAGAAAGTGCAGAAACAGGGCTTCCAATCTGTTTTAAAATTTGGGCCCAGACTTTGTACCACCAACCTGTGTTTTATGGAAATAGTGTAGTAGGTAGACAGAGAATTACTTCTTGCATGTAAAAAATAGAAAAGTTGTCTTGTTCTCTGCTGGAAATGTATTGAATATATATGAATATGAACGCTAAATGGTACTGCAACAGAGATAGATGTAAATCTTCCTTGGCTGCCATTATAACATCCTGCTTTTGAAGTAAATGTGTGAAGACAGTTTGCTGTCAGAAACCATTTTTGACTTGTTGGTGAAAGGCATGCAGTGCTGTCCAAGCTGCGCCTTTCACCTTCCAGTGAGAGTCACCCTGGCAGCATTATAGATCCAGAGTGCAAATTTTAAGTGACTCAGATCATCTAGTTCAACTGAAAGTCAAAAAGGAGATGCTGATTTTTGATGACAGCAGTTTTGTTAACAGTATTTATTGATACTGATCATAGAGTCCTCTTGAGATTGATTTCCTTTCATGTTGAATGCTATCCAGAAACAGACATTTCTCAGCGCAGCACTCAAGAAAAGTTTATCTTGAGGTCTGCACTAGGTTAAGAAGGTGTGATCATTTTTCAGGGGGGGGGGTCACTGAAATAGTAAATCATTACACATCTTCCTTATGTTCATCATATTGATCACTGCTGCAGTAGCCTTAGCTTGTATGGGTTATATCCCGGCAAGGATATAACAGCTGGCCAGCTTCCAAAGTGTCGGAGCACCTTCCACTTGCCCAAACTGTCAGGCAGCTTCAGCTGAGATGACTAAAAGACATGTTTTGGCGCCCCTCAAAGCTTTACTGTTGCTGAGGCTTTTGATGAGTGACAGTGGATTGTGCTTTCTTTTGCTGGGCAGATAAGTTCCATTTCAGGGAAGAAGCTTCCATTTTCTTAATTTTGTACATGTTTATTACTTTCCTCTTTGGGAAAGTTATTTTAAAGATAGTAGTGTTGTCTCTTAATGGACTGTCTTAAGACTGTAACGTACTTTTAATTGGAGTGCTCATTTTTTGTCTTTTTAAAAGTGTTGTAAAGTAACTGAAAACATTTTATCTGTGGAGAAATTGTGTTTATTTTGCTATTGTGGGGCTGGTATGTGTTTTAACGTGCATTTTACCATGTGTTTCTGCCAAAAAAATAACTTTGTGGGACTCATAGTGTTTACTGACAATTATTGCTTGTGTTCCCTGAGAAAGAGGTACCATTTTTTGCTTCACCATGGAGCAGGCTACCAGTTCCAGAATCAGTATTTCTTCCACACACACGCACACAAAAAAAAAAAAAAAAAAAAAAAACAGCATTTGCCATCACAGCAGGCTAGAAGTTTGGACCAAGGATTAGCCACATCCTCTGCAGCTGTTGAGGTCTCCTCAGTGGGCAAGGGAGAGCCACCCTTGTCGGTCCTAGGAGAGGAAATAGGGATGTTGTCATAATGAAGTGCCTATCCCTGGAGAAGCTGCTGTTACTATTAGCAACATGGTTGGCCCTATTTTGCCTGTCAAAAAGAAACAAAAAAAAAATGCAAGCATGTTTTGAGAAGGTTTGCATGGTGGCATTCTCAGCACCTCCCAGATGTGAAAAATGAGATATTAAATTCTCCCTTGGATAGAGATTGTGTTGGCCCCTCTTCTATAGAGGTAATCCAAGGAATCTCTAAGATTTTCAGCCCTCCTTTTCTAATTTTCCAAGGATTTTTTTTATCTCATCCAATTTTGACAAAAAATAGAATACACAGTCTCAACAAAATACAGGTAAACAGACATTTAAGAAGATATAGCAAGGGAGTTCCAAAAAAAAAAATAAACACAAAAGAAAAATTCTCCAACAAAGAAACACAGAGCTTCCCCACGATATGAAACACACCAAGAAGTAATATATATATCATACATTCCTTCTTGAATGCAGCTCTGAGTTCCAAAAAATAATCTTGAATTTCCCAAAAACAAGGACAGTCCAACAAGTCTGAATGACTTTTCAAGAGACCTTGTAAGACCCATCCCATCCTGGCCCCTTTTTTTTCTCCCAGAAAGTCTGAATCTCCATTTTTCTTTTAGCAACAGATTATTTCAGATAAATGGGTTCTGGAAATCACTTATCAAGACTGTAGATGGCAGTGTGAGAAAATTCTGTCCTTCCAGAGGGTCATTCCTCATCCTCCAGATTAGTCTCTTGTTTTCCACCAGTTCTTCATCACATGCTGTCCCAAGGAGTGCTAGAACCAGATGATGATCTTTGTGTTTCACTGATGCAGTCATCTCCTGTGGCGTTATCTCTGCTGTGGTAGCCCTCGGCCGGTACGATTACCAGAATCAGTGTTTTTCTTCTGTCGGCTGCTGTCGCTTGCTGCCTGACGTCAGGTCATCAGTACTATAAAGGAAGGCAGCCAACGTCATTACATCAGTCTTTCTTACCGTGGAGCCTGTAGCAGAAGCAGTTCGCAAGTGTGCCGGTCGGTCACTACCAGAGTTTGAATTACAGCTGAAAACATCTAAAGCCAAGTACCCTGTTGGGGATTCTTTTTTCTTGCACTAACAGATGTCCAGAAAAGTTAACAATTGTCTCGCCTGTGGAAAGCAATGACCACACCGAGACTTCCATTCATACTGGGTCACTTGTTTAGGACCAGACCATGGCATTCCCCGTTGCCGGTTTTATGCCCTCTAACGTAAGAACCATTCGTTGTAGAGCTCTTATTGTAGTCAGGTATTTTTGTCTTCTATCGTCACATTCCGAAATGGCTTCCATCAGCCAACAATCCATAGACATTCCGAAAAAACGTAAGGATAAAGATACAGACAGACCACACAAGGCTAAGCCTTCAGACAACTCTACCGCAAGGCAGGTAGTCAGTTCTCCATAATTCAGTGAGACGCCTTAACAGCCCCTGATGCCCGATTCGATACCTTCGCATGCCTCTACTGAGACCCTTTGGGAGTCCAGTATGCCGCAGAAATCATCTTAGTCTTCCAAGCCTTTGGTTGTGTCTGGAGCCGCGATGCAGGCACTGGCTTCCGAGGAGGTTTTTCGCACTACCAAATCTAGACGAAAAATGACATTTTCTCCGACTACCGTTTCTCTCAGACTGATAGATACTCTCAGGCCTAGAGGCAAGGCCACTCCTAGGAAAACTGTCTCTAGCCACCATTTTACTCCTATTCCACCACCCCAAGCTCAAATCCTTAAAATGTCGTAGGATCTTATCACCCTTATCAGGGGTAGTCAGGCCACACCTTGAGACCTTTCTCCTGAAATACTGACAGAACAGAATTCTGAGGAGTCTGATTATTCAAATTTTGAAGAGGAACAACAACCTCTGACTGCTTATGAGGATTCAGATGCAGAGGAATCCATTCCTTCTGCCTCCCCACCAGAAGATCTTTCCTTTGGGGAAACCCTTCACACCCTAAGGGAACATTTCCACTGGGAATCCCAGAACTTCCCTCAGTCTAAGAAAAGACTAAGAGAGTTTCTAGACCTACCCCAGCACAGACCCTTGGCCATCCCTCCAATCTTAGAGGTAGTAGATGATGTCTTCCATGAATCCAGCTGAACTCCTGACGCCCTCCCACCTGCTCCCAGAAAGCCTGACCAGTATTACAGAGTACCGGATTCTCAAAAATACCTGTACAGAAATCCTGCTGCAGACCTGGAGGTCATTACACAGGGACCAAAAGGAGCTAAGGCTAGTTCTGCAAAGAATCCTATTCCTTCTGACAAGGACTCCAGAGCTCTGGCCAGATGGGGTAAAAAAGTATACATCTCTGCAATTTTAGCTATCAGAGCACTAAACTGTCAGTTCCACATGGTAAAATAAGTTCATAGGTTGGTACTAGGCTATCGGCCCTAGGGCCTATACAAGCCTAGCCATAACAATTCCCTGGCTATTTCTTCCTTCAGTATTTACTTCCCTGGACCCCTGGGGTAAATTTCCTATCTCCCATCCAGTCATCAAGGTTCCTTTTGAAGAGGGCCAAAGAGGCGCTCTGCTTGACATGTATGGGCAGTCTATTCCAGAGTCTGGGGAGTCTCTGGGTCAGGAACCTATCCCTACAGCATGTTTTGTTCATTGTGATGACAAGGTTTAGATCCCTGGAGCGTGTGTCTCTGAGGGATTGGGATTTCTTTAAGTGTAGCATGTCCAACAGCTCTGGGTTTGACATGGCCTTGTACGTCAAGCAGAGATCGCCTCTGAGTAGATGATATGCGACAGAGTATAGGTGGAGGTTTTTTTTAGACGGTCAGCATAGGGCATCTGCTTTAGGCCTGTGATTCTTTTAGTGAGGTATTTCTGCGGCCTTTCCAGTTGTTGCAGATGACTTGAGAGTTACATACCAAACGGGGCGTTGTATTCTATAATGGGTCTAATGAGGTTACAGTGGGACAATGACATCCTTTTTTCTGGATGAAATGCCCTTAGTGATGAGGTGTGCCACATAGAAGGATTTCCTTACTATTGTGGCGATGTGGTTATCGAAGGTGAGACCACTGTCCACCTGTGTCCCTAAGTCTCTTATCACACTTTCGGTGTTTAGTGTACTGCCACCTATGTGGTAATTCACAGGTACATGTTTTTTTCCCAAAGGGGATAACTATACATTCTTGGCATTGAGCTTGAGCCCATGGCTCTGGCACCAAGCATCTGTTTCTGTAAGGCCCTTTTGTAGAATATCCACATCGTTTGGGGATTCAATAATGCCCCCAGTTTGCAGTCATCTGCAAACTTTGTTAGCCAGATTCCCTTAGTGTTGGTCTGTATTTCAGAGAAGTAGATGCCAAACAAGAGCGGTCCCAGGACTGAACCCTGAGGTACTCCACTTGTCTGGAGCTGGATTTGGAGTCAACTACTTTTACAGTGTGGGTTCTGTCAGTAAGCCAGTTGGAAACCCATCGAGTGACGTAGGGATTAATGCCCAGCTTAATAAGTTTATCTAAGATTCCAGAGTGGGGGATGATGTCGAAGGGCTTGGCGAGGTCCAGATAGGCTTTGTGGACCACCTTACCCTTGTCCACGGCTCTGGAGATTGATTCGAAGAATATCAACAACACATTTTGGAACTATTAAAACAAACTATTTCAACATTTCCTGACTGTGCCAGTTCGAAAGAGTTAGCAGATTTACTGCACTCTACTTGTCAAGTGGCTAAACACTCATTACACTGTGGATATGATGCCCTAGAAGCCTCAAGCAAGACATCAGTGCCAGGATCTGTCATTAGGAGACATGCATAGTTGAAGGAACAACTTCTCCCGGATCATGTCAAATCTAAATTACTTGATGCACCTTTGGATAAGGGCCGCTTGTTTGGAGTAAAAGCAGAAGAGGTGCTTAAAAAAAGATGGCAGACATAGCAAAATCTATGCAAACAGTAAAAGACTTCCTTCAGGTACAGCCTCCTAGGTTCAGCAGGAATTTTCCCTCAAAACACTGGTCCTTTCCTGCACCTAGCAGACAGGGGGCGCAAGGTAAGCCCCGCAGGGACAGACCACCCAGACTCCTATCTCAGTGACAGCAGAGAACCAAACAGTGAACCACTTCCACTCCAAAGGCAGGGAGTTCTACGCCATCCCTCTATGGCAAAAACTCTCAATGACTCCCTCTGCCCTCTTTTCACTCACCAAAATCTAAGAGGAAGGCTCTCCCTCTGCAAAGAAAATTGGCTTTCTGTAGCAAAGGACCAATGGGTCTTAAAGATCGTTTTTCAGGGATACAAATTCTCCTTCAACGAACTCCTAGTTCCAAGAGGGTAATCGGACTTACCTCCAAATGAGTGGGCAGAGGCAGTGAAACATCCAAACTCTTGATATCCCAAGGGGCAGTACAACCTGCCCCCTCAGATCAAACAGGCAAAGGCTTTTATTCCAGACTATTCCTTGTTCCCAGAAAAGTGGGCACTTGGCACCCCATCCTGGATCTATCCATTCTGAACACCTTCCAGGTGGTCTCCAAATTCAAAATAATAATTTTGTAGCAGCTGCTGCCTGTGCTGACAAGAAATGCTTGGTTAGTTACCCTAGATCTAAAAGATGCCTACTTCCACTTCGCCATAAGGGAATCCTGTAGGAAATTCCTTTGCTTCAGAGCAGGCTCACAACACTCCCAGTTCTCTGCCCTACCCTTTGGCTTATCTACTGCTCCCAGGGTATTCACCAAATGCTTAGCCTTGGGCCTAGCCTTTTGCAGACAGAAAAATATACAAATTTACCCTTATATGGATGACTCTCTCATTCAGGCAGATTGCAAAGAAAAGCTCCTCAAGGACCTTCTCTTTGTCAAAATCCTTCTAACCTCCTTAGGGCACACCATCAACAAGAAGAAATCAAGGCAAATACCCTCCAGGAAGATCATTTTCTTGGGAGCACTGCTGGACACAGCATCCCTAAATGGCCTTCCTACCCCAGCAGAGCAGAGTTTCCTGCCTCTCTATTTTACCTAGCTGGCTTCCAGAAGTCACCTCACTGCAAGGAAGTTCCTGCAAGCCTTGGGGTACATGGCATCTTGCATCCTTCTAATTCCTCTGGCCAGGCTTCACATGAGAAAACTTCACTGGTACCTAAAGAACCTTTTGGTGTCAGCACTGTCAACCTCTAGAGACCTCTCTCCCTCTGATCCCCTGTATAAGAGCCGAGTTTCTCTGGTGGGCAGGGTCCTGTGCCCAGAACAAGGGTCTTTTCTTCACCTCCTGTCCAACCAGGCAGACCATTACCACCGACACCTCCGACATAGCTTGGGGGGCTCACATAGAAGTCAGGTGCACCCAAGGTCTTTGGAATGTGCAGCACCTTCCCTTACACATCAACCAGAAGGAAATGATGGCAGTACAAAAGGCTCTGACATCCTTCAAACACCATCTCAAACCAGGGGTTTTCCTTATCAAAACAGACAACACCACAGTAATGCGATACATCAGCAAACAGGGAGGGACCCAATCTTACCCTCTGTGCAGGCTAGCCATGAACCTCTGGCTGACAGCCTCTTCCATGAGACCACATCTGATAGCCCAATACCTACCAGGGATCAACAAAACCCTGGCAGACCACTTAAGCAGAAACTTACTGGACCCCCCACAAATCGCAGCTCCACAGAAAAAAATCTTTTCACAAATCACCCTGGCATGTGGGACTCCTGAGGCGGATCTCTCTGCTTTGCATCTCAACCATCAGCTGAAAAATTCTGTACCAGGGAGTATCACCACCTAGCGTGGAAGGTGGATGCCTTGACCTTCCCCTGGAACACCCTCTTTGTGTATGCATTTCCTCCTCTGCCTCTTATTCCCAAGGTACTGATCAAAATAACGGAGGAGAGTCCAAAGGCCATCCTCATTGCTCCAGATTGGCCCAGACAGCATTGGTACCCCCTTACTGCACAGCCTGAACTTACAGCCTCCCAGACAGCTTTCCCTGATCTCAGAACTCTTAATTCAGGTGGGGGGGATGCTGCACCCAGACTTGCAGACTCTCAAACTATCAGCATTGCTAATACTCTAAAGGCAAACAAGGGCCCCCTGTTAAGCAAACAGGTGCTAGACATAATCACAGAGGTCAGAAGGCCCAGTAACAGAAAATCTTTCGCAGGAAAATGGAAAATATTTAGCTCCTGGAGCCAGTCCAGAGGGGGCAGTACCTCACAACCTTCCATCCCTCTTATCCTGGACTACCTAGCAGAGCTACTTAATAGTGGCCTCTCCTTCTCCTCTATTAAAATCTACAACTCAGCCATTTCAGCCCATTTTGATACAAAACAGCCCCTGTTCTCCTATCCTTTGATTAAACAATTTCTTAGAGGGGCTTCTAATATCAGACCTCCCAGAAGGCCACCAACTCCAGCCTGGGACCTGAATTATGTTTTGGAAAAACTAACTTTGCCACCCTTCGAACCTGGTGCTTCAGCAGAACTAAGATACCTCTCCTGGAAGACTGCTTTTCTCCTAGCTATCACCTCAGCCAGAATGGTTTCAGAACTTCAGGCACTGATGGCCATTGAGCCCTTCATCATCTTCTATGTAGACAGAGTCTCCCTGAGGACTAATCCTTCCTTTATGCCAAGGTAGTATCTAATGTAACTCTCACCCAGGCCGTACATCTACCCACCTTCTTTCCTAACCCTCAAAACAAGGGGAAAGAATTCTGCACTCACTAGATGTGCACAGACAGCTCAGATACTGTCTGGAACATACTAAACCCTTCAGGAAAACAGACCATCTACTTGTCAGCTTTGCCCCAGGAGCATAGGGGAAGCCCATTTCCAAATAAACCATTTCCAAATGGATATCACACTGTATCCTTTTCTGCTACAGATTCCATGGGAACCCCCCCCCCTAAGTCTTTCCGAACCCATTCCAACTAGTGCAGCCTCCACTTCCACAACATTCCTCAGAGGAGTTTCCACCAGGGACATCCTGGAAGTTGCCAACTGGACTTCTGTCCATACTTTTACCAAGCATTACCACCTACTTCTATTTTCTAAGGCTAGGGCAAGGTTTTCTTCTGCAGTTCTGCAGGGCATGCTGACCCATTCCTAGGTCTCTTACTAATCCTACCACCCCTCTCCTCAGCTTTGGGAATCTTCCCACAGGTGATGACTGTAGCAATGAAACACAAAGAACATAGTACAGTTGTGTACACTTACCATAAATGTAGATGTTCGAGTGTATTCGTTGTTGCAGTCCTGGTTTCCCACCCTCCTTTCCCCTTATATCTTCTTTCTTTAGGGAGACACAAGTTTATAACAGTGGCTTTTAGCCATCAGGACCACTTTACCATATTTACTTGGGCCTTTGACTGGTTAGGGCAAAAAAAAAACTGATGTAATGGCGTTGGCTGCCTTCCTTTATAGCACTGATGACTTGATGTCAGGCAGCAAGTGACAACAGCCAATGCAGAAAAACATTGCCTCTGTATTCGGGCCAGCCAAGGGCTACCACAGCAGGGATAACCCACAGGTGATGACTGCAACAGTGAATACACTCGAACATCTACATTTATGGTATGTGTACACAACTGTACTTTCCACTTCTCAAGTGGGGAAATATTTTTATTGAAGGATGTTCCTAGTGACAAAGGAAGAAAATCTTGGAGACGAATTCTGGTTTGTGATAATGACCAAATTCAAACTGATGTCACTTCACAAACTGTTACCTTTTCTTCCTCTTTCAGTTTCCTGACAAGACTAGACATAAAAGATGCTTATCACATCCTCATTCATCCAGATTTCAGACATTTCTTAAGGTTTTGCATGTCTGGATCACATTATCATATGTTCTTCTATTCAGTGTTGCAGTGTTCTTTACATATGGGTTGCATTCCGCCAACTGACCCGACGTCCAGCCTGTATACAAAAGCTTAGAGCCACTACTTCTACATGGGACATTGCACAAAGCACAGTCAACATCAGCCATAAAATGGACGTCCGCACGTACAATCCCCAGAACTTTTTCAACGCCATTCGGAAAGGTTGAGTCGTGCATTCGGTCTGCCACTGGATACCGTTGGTGTCGTCTTCCAGCTTTAGGTAAGTACCCCATACGGGATTTAATGTATTACTACTGCCTTTTGTTTTTGTTAATGCCATCCAGAAATAGCAAGTATAGGTGTGAAAGGCAAATTCAATGTAGATAGTTACAAGCTTTGCTTGTTTTGTTTAGGGCGTAATTACGACCTCCAGGCCTGCTCTATTTGTCACACCTTTGTTCCTAAAGCATTGCGTAGTTTGTTGGCCTCGAATCTGTATTTAGAAAGTCAGACACTCAAATATCTGGCTAGGGACACTATGGAAGGTTCCGCGAGTGCTTCTGAGACATCTGTTAAGAGGAAGGTTAGCACGGCTAGGCCTGGATCATCTTTAGCTGCACCTACTCCTTCCGATGTACCCCTTGAGGTTGATGAAAACCCGGCAGTAGGGTCCACTCCCTCGGTGCGTACCGACTGGTATGGAAGTTGTCAGGAGTGCAGATCCTAGCATGTCCGAGGCTATGCAGACATCCGGCTCAGACGACTTGGGGAAACTGCATCTCATTATTGCAAAAGACTGTGGGATTGTTCCAGCTCCTTTGTCTAGGGAGGTGTCTGAGGTAAGGTCTAAATCCGCCATTTCTCCCCAAAGTTAAAACCATGTTAAAAAGAAAAAAAAAACTAAACATGTTCCCACTCCTCCTACCCTGTCAAATTGGGAAGGTTTTTCACAAGGTCTCATTAAGGCTCTGATGACTCTGAGGCCTCCAGCTCTGGATTCTCCTCATCCCCAGTGCTACCGTCCAGGCCAGTCTGTGGAATTCCAGATTCATGACACTGATTCTGAGGAGTCTTCCTCAGATGAAGACTTCTTAGCATATTTCACCAAGATCCCTTCTCCTGTGGAATATGCTTTCCCAGAGGAAGAGTCTAATGGGGGTGACTCTCCCATTGAAGAGCTTTCCTTTGGGGAAACTATTATTAAATGAGGGAATTCTTTAAGTGGGACTCCTCTCAGTTCTCAGAAGAACAAGAGAGATATTATGAGCTACTCCAGTTGGACCCCCCTGCTCCTTCAGCAGTTCCACCAGTCCTGCCAGCCTTCTTAGATGCCTTTAAGGCAGCATTGAAGACACCTAACTCACAGGTCCATGCCCCTAAAAGACCTGATCACTTCTATAAGGTCCCTGAGGATTGCAAGTTTCTTTTTAAATGCCCTTCAGCTGACCCAGCTGTGGTTTCCATTACTTCAGATAAATCTTCAAAGCTGTCTCTCTTAACTAAACTACTTCCTTCTGATAAGGAAAGTAAAATTTTAGGAAGACTGGGTAAGAAGTTCTATACATCTTCCACCTTGGCTATCAGGGCTCTAAATTATCATGCACACATGTCTAGGTATGCTTTGGCCTTGCTCACTCAGGCTACCCAGGCTCTTTCCCCATTGCCTGACTCAGAGGCTAAATCTTTGGCCATGTAGCTTCTGTCAGCTTCCTCCCAGGTAGCTAGACACTCGGTCAAGTGCAGTTATGATGCAGTTGAGGCCTCTTCCAGAGCAGCAGCTTCTGCATCTGTTCTCAAAAGGCATTCCTGGTTATGTCTCCAGGCACTCCCTGATGATATAAAGGCAAAATTGCTTGATGCTCCTCTGATAATTCCTCCCTCTTTGGCAAAGCAGCTACAGAGTTATTTAAATCACCACAGGGAAAAGGTAATGAGCTTCAGGATATGAAACACTTGCTTGTTCTTCCAGTCCCAAAATTTCATAAGAATTTTCCTGCCAAAACTCCTTTTGTCAGGAAACCTGCACGTTCCTCCACTTCTGCTTCTTCTGGAGCTAGGCCTCGTAAGCCTTCTATGAGATGCCCACAGCCTAAACCTGTTACTCCTGCTGATGTTCCTCCTTCTCAGCAGCCCTTTCAGCCCAGACAAAGTCCTCTGTGATGCTGTGCCTCCTTTCCCAAGTAACACCTCCTTGTCTCTTCGCCTCTCTCTTTCCCTTTCTGCTTGGATGGAAGTCACTGAGGACTCCAGGGTGATTTCAGTTATCCAAAGCAGGAGGTACTTTATGACTTGGGAGACTCTCCCTCCCTTTCAGGGAATACTTTAACCCCCACCCCCCCAATCAACTACATCTGTTTCCCTCAAGTCTTGCTCAACTTCACATCAAGGCACCAGTCTGTCCCTGCAGACCAACTGAGGAGGGTATTCCACTCCAGGATGTTTCTAGTTCCAAGGAAAGATGGTTCTTGGAGGCCTATATTAGATATTTCCCTATTAAACACTTTTCTGGTGGTGCCTTCTTTCAGAATCCTATCCCTGTCTGCTCTCCTTCTCCTGGTCCCTCCTCAAGCCTTCTTAGCTTCCCTGGAGCTCAAGGATACATACCTGCGTATCACTATTCATCCTCATTTCTGGAAGTTTTTTGCTTTCTCCATGGGTTCTTTGCATTATCAGTTTACTGCCTTGCCCTTTGGCCTTTCTACTGCTCCAAGGGTATTCACAAAGTGCATGGCCCCAGCTATTGCTTATTTGAGGCTAAAAGGCCTACAAGTCCACCCATACTTGGACGATCTGCTTTTTCTGGCCACCAGTCCAGATTTGTTAACCCAGCATCTGAACATAGCTATTCGCTTTCTGCAGGCCCTGGGTTTCTCAATGAATTTCAAAAAATCATCCCTTCTAGCAAGTCAGGACCTTATTTTCCTGGAGTGCAGGTTCTGCACAGTCTTGATGATGGTTTTTCTTCCTGTAGAGAAAGTAACTTTATCTCAAAGCCTTCTTGGAGGCTCTTCTGCCTCTTCCTTCTATCACGGCCAGGGAGTTTCTGAGATTGCTGGGGTTCATGGCCTATACTATCCCCATGCTGCCCTTTGCAAAGCTAAACATGAGGAAATTCCAGTGTTTCTAAAGACAGTCTGGTCCCAGCATGCTCACCCCTTAGACGTCTTGATTCCCCTGCTCCCCTATCTGGAAAAAGTTACATTGGTGGATACAGCAACTCAGTCAGAACCCTGGCCTACCTCTTCAGATACCTCAACCAGTTCAGCAACTTTTTAGAGATGCCTCAGACTTGGATTGGGGAGCAACCTTTGCTTCCATGAAGGTTCAAGGTCTTTGGTCCCCTTCTCAAAAAAGACGGAACATATCAACATCGGGGAAATAAGGGCTCTACTTCTAGCTGTACAGACCTTCCACACGCTGTTTCTACCTGGACCTCTCAAGATCCTCATAGACAATACCACAGTCCTTTGGTATATAACCAAGTAGGGGGGCACAAAATCTTACCTTCTCTGCTGCCTGGCCATCAAGGCTATGAATTGGCTACTCAATACACTGTAACTCTGCATGCCTTGTACCTTCCTTAGACTCAGAACTAGGTGGAAGACACATTAAGCAGATCTGTGACACAGTCTCATGAGTGGATGCTTCACAGGTATGTGTTCCTGGGTCTAGTTCACTGGTGGGGTACTCCAGAACTGGACCTTTTTGTTCCCCTATGAACTGGCAACTTCTTCGCTTTTGTGCAAGAGTCCCTCACCCTCAAGTGTGGAAGGTGGACGCTCTGTCTTTCTCATGGAAGGGGATGTTTCTCTATGTATTCCCCCCTCCCCCTTAATTCAGAAAGTCCTGTTGAAATCCTACAGGAGAATCCCAAAAATCTTACTAGTGTCCCCCTTTTGACCAAGACAGCACTGGTTCCATTTTCTTCCGCAATTAGCCATGGGTCATTACTGCAAGTTACCTCATCGGATGGACCTACTCATTTAAGACAAATGGTTATTGATTCACCCCCATGTGTCAACCCTACAGCTAACCTTCTGGGTGATCAACTTTTGATCCCTTTTAGGCACCTATTTTCTAAGATCATGCTAGGGGTTGTGCAGGAGACCAGGAAACCCAATACTAGAAACTCTTACATTTTCAAGTGGAAAAGATGTTCCATTTGGTGCTAAAAAAGGAGAGAGGATCTGTTTGGTGCAGACTTTCCCTTAGTACTTTCTTACCTGTGTGTGTTGCTCAACAGTGGTCTTTCCTATTCTTCATTTAAAGTCCATTGCTCTGCCTTGTCTGCCTGTTTGCCTTTCACTCCCCCCTTAGCTTCCAGGTTAGAAGTTAAGCTTTTCTTAAAGGCATCCTACATTTAAGACCCCCAAGGAAACCAGTTTCTCCTCCTTAGGATCTTAACTGTGTGCTAGAAAAGCTTACTCAGGCCTATTTTAAACCAGCAGCTTCTGCTTCTCTAAAGTTCTGCACATGGAAAACTGTGCTTCTAGTGGCCTTAACCTTTGCTTGAAGGGTTTGTGAGATTCAGGAATTGATGGTTCCTTCCTTTCCTAGTTTTTCATAGGGACAGAGTATCCTTGAGAACTAATCCAAGCATCTTCATGCCCAAAGTGGTGAATGAGTTGTCTCTTAATCAGTCCATCCAACTGCCTACCTGTTTCCCTTCTCCACAGTCTTGCACTGAGAGGGTTTTGCATATCTTGGATGTATGAGATTCAAGCTGCTGTATTCAGTTGCCTTTAGAATATTTTTTCCTGGAGGAGCAGTCATTTTTAGATGGAAAATGGGCTTTTTGTCCAACAGAAAGTGAGCCATGAAAACAAAAGGGGGCTCTGCTTCTCATTCTCCTGAAATTAAAAGGAAACTTGACGATTGGATGGGAGATAGGAAATTCACCCCAGGGATCTTGTCAGTTGCCCTGCTAGACAGGAGTCCAGGGAAGTAAATATTGTGGGAAGAAATAGCCAGGGAATTGTTATGGCTAGGCTTGTATAGGCCCTAGGGCCGATGGCTTTGTCCCAACCTATGAACCGATGTACCCAAGAAAAATGCTTGAGAGACAGAAAAAAGTACAGGAGTTGACTAGAGGAATCGATTGGGAGTAGCTTGGGCTTGAACCAGAATCTGAGATGGGAGATGGAGATGAACATGAAGAAGACCAGCAACACAGAAATTAGTGAGTAATTGTGAGACTATAAAGCATAGATCATGTTTGTGAAATATTGTTTTACAAGAAAAATAGGTTGAGCATTATTCAATTTTTGTTGACTTTGTTAAACTTGTAGGCGGTCTGAAAGGCATATACCCCACTTCATTTCATTAATGTTTAGAAGGACATTAAAAGGGGAAAAAAAGAGAGAGAAAAAAGCAAAATTAACTGTAAGTAAATTGCTTTTGTGCTTAATAGTATTTGTATAACACATTTCATGATATAAATTGCATGTTACATAGTAAAGCATTTGCAGCGATTGTTGTATGTGATAAAGATACTAAAGTAAACATGTACTTTTTCCTTTTTAGATTTAAGAAATGTAGGCATTGCAATGTTAAAAAGATAAGAAAGTTCCAATAATGGTAGAAAAGGGAAAAAAGATAGAAATTGTAAATTTGTGGTAGTAAGAGGGTAAAGGCAAAAGAGGAGGAGGATTACTGTGGCATGTATTTATATTCCACCTAAAACTGCTGTTATGGAGCTTAAGGAAATTTTGGAGAAATAATCAGCTTTCAGCAGAGAATATTTATACATAGGGACTGGAACTTGATTTTCAATAGTGAGGATGTATGTGGGGACCTAGAAGGGAAAATATAACAAAAGAGGGTAGGGTAGAATAAATTTATGAATATATTTGGTATGAAAAACATGAAATCTGAAGTATTTTACTTCATTTGGTCTTCAACCTGTGGGTACCGGATCCGAGCCAGCAAATTCACTAGCATCTTCTCCGTGCTCCTCCCCTTACCCATAATACACCTCCACCCCCAGATTTCGTTTGCCGCGATTTGCCTGAAGCATCGTGATCTCTTGAGCTCCGAGTTAGTGAGTGGGTTATTTGCTTATTAAGCAGTCTTTTCTTAATTTTTTGTGTGTTAGTTGATTAGTTTAGGTTCCCTCTCCTCCCCCCTCGCCGGTGCGTTGTGTGTTAGGGTTTCCTGTAGTTTCGGTGTTAGTTTGAGTGTGTTGCTTCCCCTCCGCCCTCAGTGTTCTGTGTGCCTTGAGTGTGTGGTGAGTGGGACTGAATGGGAAATAAGTATTTTTTCTCTCTCTCCTTCTCTTGTGTGTGTACCTTTTTTCTTCTGTAGAGACATGGCTGACCCCAAGCCTGTCTTCAAGAGATGCACTGACTGTGGCCACACTGTTTGCGTTATGTGCTTGGGCATAGCACATTTGAGTACTGACTGTACTATTTGCGTGGGATTTAACCTGCGCGCTATTAAAGATAGGAAGGCTAAGTTGGCCCTGAAAGGCCTTCTACCCACTTCTGAGGTGACTGCCTCTTCCACTGCTTCAATCACAGTGGCTGCTGTGGCCACCTCTCCTTCCTCTCTTGCCCTTACTTCTCCTCCCTCCCAGGCTGGGACTCAACTTCCCATTTCTAAGCATGTAGAAGCGGAGCGCAGAAGGGGCAGAGAGAAGGAGAAAGAGCATAAAGCAGAGAAACGCAAGAGGTCTCCGGACCTTTCTTCTACTCCCGCCAAAAGTTAGGTTAGGATCCGTGACTCCTCTCAGCTCCAATCTCCGAAATTTTCCTCAGAGCTGGAGGAGACACGACCACCATCTAGGGCCTCGGTACCTTGACCCACCAGGTTGGAGTCCGTGGCCTCGTCGAGAACCACCCGAAGCTTATCTGAAGTTGAGATGGATAGAATTATGAGAAGGTTCATTCGTACTCAGATCCAGATGGTAGTCTTGCCAGCCCTCTCTCCCTCTGGAGGGGGGAGTTTGCTTCCTTTTTTTCACACCAATTTCTCCTCCTCTGATCTGTTCACTGGGTTCAGAGTACTCTGATCTGAGGATGGCCTTAGTCAGGGGGTCAGTGCCGACAGTACCTGTCTCCTCGACACCGGCAGCTGCCTGGAGCATGTCGGATCTGACCAGTTTGGATCCGAGTGGCGCTCGGAGCCTGGGTGTCAGATCCGAGGGAGCGGAACTTTTTTCATCGGCTCCGGTGTTGCCAGGTCAAGTTCCCTCCCTCGGAGCTCCGTCCACTTCGGGCCCGGCACCAATTCTTCCATCTGATCTGGGGAAAGCGCTTTCCTTAATAGTACCGCAGGAGGCTCATTCTCCCTCGGCGTTCGATGTGGTAGAAAAGATTCTCTCCACTGGATCAAGACCCTTGACTATTTCCACTGATTCCACCCCGACTCCCTTGGCGTTTTCTTTGAATCCCATCATTTTATCAGAGGGACAGCCCGTGCTCTAGGAGCCCCAGGCGGTTCCCCCTGAGGAACAAGTGGCTTGCGAGTTCCCCCCGGAGAGCCCCACCGGAGACATGCCTCGAAAGCATACGTGTAAGAGGAGGCACTTGGACTCCCCCAAGTCCCTCACTGAGGACACTGATTTGGATGATGGGGAAGGTTCCCCCAGGTCACCTCCCGAGGATATCTGCTTTGGAGACATCATGGAAATTCTGCACCAGCGGGGAGGTTGGTCCCCCCACAAACCTTCTTCTGACAAATCTGTGTTCCTGGAGGCTTTCGGCATGGGCCCATCTACTTCCATCTCCTGCAGATCCCCTGGTGAACCTGGTCACCTCACGGGCCTAGAAGGAGCCAGACACCATGGGACCATTCCCAAAACGTCCAGGTAAGATCTTGAGTCCACCTTCAGATAGACCAGTGTGGAACAAGGGCTCCCCCGTAGATGCTATGGTGGTAGCAGCAGCCACTAAAAAGGAAATAACCCAAGAGAGTTCCTCGGTTCGTCCCCCTGACCGTGAGTCTCGGATGATGGACCGCTTAGGGAAGCGGGTTTATGCGTCAGCAACCTTTTCCATCAGGTAGCTGAAATACCTGGCCCATGTCACGAGACTACAGCATGACCTAGTCAAGGAACTGGCTGAGTCTCCCCCTAAGTCCATGTTGCAGGAGGACAGAGACACGTTCTCTGCTAGGATGGCCACTTTAAAAGCAGTCTCCAATACGTCCATGCGACTCCTTTCACATGCCACCGAAGGTGCGGCTAGGGTGGCTGGGTCTGATGTATCCATGAGGTGCAACTCCTGACTCAAACTATGTCAGTTTTCGGAACATTTCAAGGTGTCTTTTTCCAATGCCCCTTATGACAGCTCTACTCTTTTTGGTAAGACCATCAAAGAGACTTTGGTCCAGACTGAGAAAGATGGGAAGACACTGTCTGCCATCGGAATCTGCTTCTCAAACCCTCAAAGATACTTTTCCCGGAATCAGAGAGGGCAAAAGAAAATGTAGTACCGGAAGTCACAGTATTCCTGGGACACTCAGGGCTCTTCTTCCCCAGAGGCAGAGGGGGACAAGATAGAAGCTGGCCCAGAGGCAGAGGGGGGTCCAAGGAATTTTGGGTCTCGAGAACCTTTCTCGTACAGGCCCGGACAGCAACCTGAAGGGTTGCCCGACTGCTCTACTCTGGAGGCAGTCGGGGTCTATTGTCATTTCACCTGGCGGCATGGGAGTCCATAACATCAGACCGCTGGGTGCTTCAGATCATATCCAGAGGATACTTTATCCCCTTTGTGGTTCCTCCCAAACACCTCCTGGACATACCACCCATGCAAAGGGAGGAGACAGCCCTGGAAATCTCTAAGGTGCTAGAGAAACGAGCCATCGAACCCATCCCCCCAGATCAGTCCGGATTGGGCATCTACTCCAGGTTCTTTTTGGTGCCAAAGAAAATGGGGGACTTAAGGCCCATTCTGGACCTATCTACCCTGAACCTGTCAGTTGCCAAAGAAAAATTCTGGATGGTCACATTACAGTCCATCATGCCGTACCTGCAAGAGAGTGACTGGATGTGCTTGTTAGACCTCCAGGATGCCTACTATCACATAAAGATGCGCACAGCAGCTCCAGGAGGTTTCTCCACTTCTGGCTAGGAGTCAATCATTACCAATTTCGAGTCCTACCATTTGGTCTCACCACAGCCCTCAGGGTGTTCGCCAAAGTGATGGCAGTAGTAGTGGCTCACCTGAGGCTTCAGGGGATTCAGGTCTATCCGTACCTGGACGATTGGCTCCTCACTGCTCCCACCAGGCATCTACTTTCTCAAACCAGGGATTATTTCTTAAAGCTTGCTGTTCACTTGGGGATTACAATCAACACATCCAAATCACTTCTAAACCCTGTCCAGGTGATAGACTATATTGGGGCATGGATAGACACACAGTAAAAAATCTTCCTGACCACGAAGAGAGTGCAAAACCTGAGAATGCATGTTTCCCTGGTCTGTTCTCATCTTCCCTCAGCAGAATCGGTGCTGAAGGCCCTAGGTTCTATGGCAGCAACAATAACGCTTCTTCCGTGTGCCCGGTTACACGTGTGAGTACTACAGTGGACTCTAGTGGACTCTAATGATCCCTGTTGGATCTTCCATTATCATATCCAATACACCTTAGTCGAGTCTGCAGGTCGTCCCTTCTGTGGTGGATGTACTCCCCGGAAATCTTGGAGGGACGACCTTTCGTTCCAGCCCCTGTCCAAGCCACAGTGATCACGGATGCCTCCCAACTTGGGTGAGGGGGCATTGTTTGGGTAGGACAGTCCAAGGCCTGTGGTCCCCTGTCAAGAGCAGTTTGCATATAAAAGTACTGGAGATGAGTGTGGTCCTATTGCCGTTGCAGGCTCTTCATGCCTATCTTCCTCTGGGAACCTTTGCAATTCAATCAGACAACATGTCAGTGGTCTGGTATGTCAACAAACAGGGAGGGACCAGATCTTACCCCTTTGTCCATGAGAGTGTGGGAATGGGTGATCTCCACCAGTCGCTTTCTCATAGCAACGCACATTCCGGGATGATCCAACATTCTAGCAGACAGGTTAAGTCAGACAATTCTGATGCCTTACGAGTGGTCTCTGAATCATTCAGTAGCGGAGCAGATGTTTCTGGAGTGGGGTCAGCCTTGCTGTGATCTCTTCGCATCTCCTTCCAATGCGAAGTGAAGCGAGTTCTTCGCTCTGATCCCTCAGCCAGGGGAGGCCCTCAGAGATGCTCTAGTCCAAGCTTGGCCTCCCGATCTTCTGTATGCTTACCCCCCCCATTACCTCTTATTCCAAGGTTTCTACAGAAAGCTTGTCAACTGGATAGCAAAGTGATCCTCATTGCCCCATTTTGGCCTCGCCAGGTATGGTTTCCCTGCCTTTGATCTCATCTTCTGGCTCCGCCTTTGATCTTGGATCCCATTCAGGATCTTATTTCACACCCCTCGGGGGTTCCTCATCTGAACCTGGACAGTTTGAAGCTCACGGCTTGGCTGCTCCAGTTTCCCTGATTGCTAGGACTCCTGGATCCTGGATTATCCTCTTCAGTCAGGTCTATTCTGGTGGCAGCTCATAAGTCTTACACCAGGAAGATTTACCGCAGCAAATGGAAATGTTTTTCCTTTTGGGCTTCTCAAAAGAGTTTAGATCCTTTCACGGCTCCTATTTCTTCCATTCTTGACTTCCTAGCCAATATTTTTCAACAAGGAGCAAGCTCTTCTACTATCAAAGTTTAATTAGCTGCCATCTCTCATTTTCATGTGGGTGAGAATTCTGCCTCTTCCAGACTGTGTAAAACCTTTATTAAAACTTTCCTTTTACGCCCCCCGGTCAAGGATCCTGTTCCTCCATGGGTCCTTACTATGGTTCTTCAAGCTTTGGTCGCGCCGCCATTTGAACCTGCTGCAACTACAAATCTTAAGTTTTTGTCTTGGAAAACAGCATTTCTAGTCGCTATCACCTCTGCTGAAAGGGTCTCAGAACTGCAAGCTTCGTCTATTAAAGTTCCATATATGATTTTCCATAAAGATAGGGTTTCTCTTTGGACCAATCCGTCCTTTCTTCCCAAGATTGCATCACAAGTTAACATCAATCAGACCATTAACCTACCTGTTTTCTTCCCAAATTTTGCTAACAAAATGGAATACAGACTTCACTTGTTGGATGTTCATCAACAGTTACGATTTTATTTACACACGACTAAAAACTTTCTTAAATCTGATCAATTGTTTGTGTCCTTCTCTAAACAATTTTTGAGTAAACCTGTCTCCAAGGTCACTATTGCTAGGTGGATTTCCTTGTGCATCCTTCAGGTCTATAAAGGTAAAGGTTTGTCTCCTCCGGGTCAGGTGAAAGCTCATTCCATTAGGTCAGTGGCTACTTCTGCGGCCTTTTGGTCTAGAGTCTCATTGGACGACATTTGTTCTGCAGCTACTTGGTCCTCATCTAGTACCTTTATCTCTCACTACAAATTGGATTCGACTTCTAGAAGGAGAGCATCCTTTGGTTCTGCGGTGCTCTGGAATATCCTTCCATGAGGGCCACCCAGGAGTTTAGTAGTTGGGGACTCTGTCCCACAGGTTGAAGACCAAGTGAAGTAAATTACTTCAGATAAAGAAGTTATGTACTCACCATAACATTCCGTCTGATTAGTTCTACTTCATTTGTCTTCAACCAGCCCCCCCCCCCCCACCTTCCCCCAACCTTATCACATAAACAGCCTGTTGGCTGCAGTTTTAGGTCATAAAGAATTCTTTCAGGTCAGGTTCTCAGTATAATTGGTAGCAAACTCGATCTGGGGGTTGAAAGGTAGTGGAGAGGTGTGTTATGGGTAAGGGAAGGAGCTTGGAGCTCGGAGCAGATGCTAGTGAATTTGCCGGCTCGGATCCAGTATGGATCTGGTACCCACAGGTTGAAGACAAATGAAGTAGAACTACTCAGATGGAACGTTATGGTGAGTACATAACTTCTTTTTCAGTAGTAGGAACTCGGAGGGAATTTGCAAATTATTCCCCAAGGTACCATAACTGGGCTAGACTAGACAGAATTTACATTTCACAGGAATGTACGTGTTTAATTGAAAGGTTTGAAAGGCATCCAGTAACTGTTTCTGAGCATGCTAAGATGATAATGCAGAGTAATGAAGTACAAATGATACTGGTGCTTCCCCACTTACCTATTAAAAAGAGAGCCTTTTAGAGAATGGGTAGTGATAATTATTTGAGAATTATTAGGGAAGATGGAACTTTCTTCAGAAATTATAGCTAGTGACTGGGATAAAATGAAATTGGAGTTTAAAAATAGAGTAGAAATAAAAGGAAAAGAAATATGGTTAAGAAGTAACAAGAATTTTTTAGAGGAGCTGACAAAGGTTAAAGTATTGCAGAATAAGTGGGATCTCAAAGAACAAGAGGAGGTGCAAATGCAGAGTTCTAAAGAGAAAAATAAGGGCATATCTGGATAATATGCATGAGTTTAGAAAGATTTCTGTTAAGCAACTGTTTTTTGATAACTCCAGAGCACAAAAACTTTTAGCACTACAGCTTAGGCAACAAAAAGCAAGAAAGGGTTGTTGCCAAACCTAGCGAGTCTGTAATAAGGAAAATAACCAGAGATCCTGTAGAGGTATTGGAGATATTTTGTAAAATTTATAAAAACTTGTATAAAGTAGAGGAGTGTGGAAGTCAAGATAAAACACAAATGAAAGTATTTATGGAAGACTTAAGTATGCCAATGTTAGAGGTAGACTAGGCTCAACAGTTAATAGTTAAGATAGGAGAAGATGAGAGAAAAACTGTGACACAATCATTCTGCAGGAAATTCTCCAGGATTAGATGGTATTCCTGGAAGCTAGGATGGAAGAAAGGTTTGGAAGGTTTTGTTTAACAGTATTTTAAAAGGAGAGGACACACTAACATCCTGGAAGAAAGCTGTGGTGGCTGCAGTATAACATAATGTAATGTAAAGATGGTAAAGACTCGTCAGACCCAGCTTCATGTAGGCCCATTTCAATTTTAAATAATGATTATAAAGCGTTTGTCTATAATAGCTAAAAAGAATGGCAAAGGTGTTGCCAAAACTGATACGTGTATCAGTGTGGTTTTGTGGAGAGGAGGCATACATTTGACAACATTAATATAACTGTGATGATCCAGAGGGAAGCAGAATGTAAGAAAATACCACTTTTGGTGGGTCCTGATGCAAAGAAAGCATTCAACAGAGTAAGCTGGGATTTTGAGAAGGGCAGTGAAAGCATTTGCATTTCCTAATACAATAATAAGGTTACTTAGGAAAATGTATAAGGGACCAACAGAGGAACCTGGCAGGGGTGTCCTCTTTCCTCTCTGTTATTTAGAGCCATTGGCAATGAAAATAAGGGACTCAGAAATTCGAAGACGTAAACTGGTATGGTAATCAAGAAAAACTGGCTTTATTTGCGGATGATACTTTGTACCAGTTAAAACCAGGAAAGAGCATCTCAGTGCTGTGGAACATTCTGAGACAGTTTCAAATCTTTTCAGGGTATAAAATGAATGAAGGCAAAACAGGGCTGTAGCTGTAAACTGTGTACCCACACATGAATTTGTTCAGCAATGCCCATATTTATGGGGACATGATAAAATAAAAGTATTTAGGGGTATGGGTTAAAAAGTATTCTGTTGTGGTAGCTAAGGATATGTGGGAAAAGACTAAAGAAAATATAATACAAAAACTATGAAATACAATATAAACATACACATACATAAGTATATCATCTGAATAACCAAAGCATGGCACGTATGCTACACAGTGTATAGAGTCCCAATACTATCCAAAGCAGAAAATTTGCTTCAGCAGTTGAGTATTTGCCATATCTTTTATTTTCTCAGTAGAAAACAAACCTGTAAATTGCAGTTTTACCTTCAAAATAGCCTGTTCAGTACAAATCTGTACTGACGACGCCATTTCAAGGGGAAACTGTGGACTACATCGTTTTCCATTGAGAAAGTAAAAGGTAGTGTGGCAGCCGTTTATAGGTTTATACTAGTGTAACAACCACAAAGGTCTTTACAAACCTAGCCATGCAACCTATCCCAGTTTTGTCCATGAGTTCCATGGACATCTGTATGGTGGAGTATGTTAGTAAAGAGGTAGCTAAGGGTTATGTGGGAGGGGGATTGTGTTAGTTGATGATTAATTTACTTAACATTGATGTCTGTATATTAGACATGGGGGCCAGACCAGGGATGTATTTGCGATTTCCCTTCCAATGATCAAGGTTTCTTTTGAACACGGTCAGGGATGAATTTTTCTTCACTTAGATGGGGAGCTTATTCATGTGCTTTTGGTTTTGTATTTTATATATAACACACATTACATACACAAAGAGATGTGCATGATTGTATTGTATTTTCATTAACTAAACCATGGCTTTACTTTCAGAGGACAACAACACTAGAGTTTTGTTTGAGCGGGTGTTAACATCAGGAAGTCTTGCACCAGAGAAGTCTGGGTAAGTTTTCAGCAGTTATTTACTCATAGTTTTATATTGTGGTTAGTCATTTAATGTAGTTATCCATTTTATTTTACCCAATCACTCTACTGTTGCATTTGAATGACTCTGAAAATTGGATGTTTGGCTGTTCATTGTAAGCCTTTTCTTTTCCCCCTTGCATTTCAGCACTTTTATTTTCAGATGAACATAAATGTCACATATTAATCATTGAACAATATTAAGCTATTTGAAAGTCTCAGTGTCTTTTCTTATTTCTGCAATTCAAAGGCAAAAGATTCAGGCAGTGTCATCAGTTAAGATGCATTAGATAGCAATAGTCTAAATATCCTGTATTTTTTTCCTAAAGAAATGTCATGATCTAAGTAGCGCCACACATTTTATACAGTCCTGAATTTGATGTTAGGGAAAATAGTGGTGATTAAAAAAATGTAAATCATTTTTTTCAAATAAGTAGTAACAATGTGTTTTGCTGTGCTCTTTTGGGTATGCTGTTTGTCAGACTGTAAGAATTAGATCTGTAAAAATCAGAAACTGTTTGATAATTTGGTTTATTTTGGTGGCTATATTATTTGCTGTTCATCTTAAGCATCATTATTAGAGTGCAGTCATAAATGAATGGGATATAGCTGCAGGTGGATGTCATTGTTTCAGCCAGACTTGTAGAGCAATTGGATGTCTCCTAGTTAGGGTGAAAGACTACTTCCCATGCTGAGACAATTAGCAAAACTTAGCTGCTAAAGAATGAGTAATCTGCTCCATCTTTTGAAAGAATAAACACCTTTGGCATTTGCCTTAAATTCTTATTGTGCTGTCCATTACTACCTTTATCCCTGATTTTTTTTTTTCTGAGCTGCTAATCATGTCCCCAGAGAAGAGTCAGGAATAAGTATGCCTGTCTGAGATTAATTCTCCCAGACGATCAGAGGTTCACAAGGCTACAGGCTGGTGCCTGATATTAAATAGTCCTCCTTATGGTAGTAAAAGCAGAACTACGGACAAATTTGGCAAAAGAGTTTATACCTCTGTTACCATTTGTATTCAAGGTGTTAATTAGCAGTCCCATGGGGATATCCTCACACAAACCTGAAGACCCATTATAGAATACAACGCCCCGTTTGGTGTGTAACTCTCAAGACATCTGCAACAACTGGAAAGGCCGCAGAAATACCTCACTAAAAGAATCACAGGCCTAAAGCAGATGCCCTATGTTGACCGCCTTAAAAAACTTCAGCTATACTCTGTCGCATATCGTCTACTCAGAGGCGATCTCTGCTTAACATACAAGGCCATGTCAAACCCAGAGCTGTTGGACATGCTACACTTAAAGAAATCCCACTCTCTCAGAGCCACACGCTCCAGGGATCTAAACCTTGTCATCACAATAAACAAAACATGCTGGAGGGATAGGTTCCTGACCCAGAGACTCCCCAGACTCTGGAATAGATTGCCCATACATGTCAAGCAGAGTGCCTCTTTGGCCCTCTTCAAAAGGAACCTTGACGATTGCATGGGAGAAAGGAAATTCACCTCAGGGATCACGTCAGTCTCCCTGCTAGACAGGGGTCCAGGGAAGTAAATAGTGTGGGAAGAAATAGCCAGGGAATTGTTATGGCTAGGTTTGTATAGGCCCTAGGGCTGATAGCCCAGTACCAACCTATGAACCTAACCTATAAAGGTATTCAGACTAATTATTTGACAGTTCGATTTGTCATACTGTTCTCCGATATTGAGTAGAGTAGAAAAGCTTGTGGATAATTGTGGTTTACATATTCTGTGTGTGTCTGTGTGAGTGTTCTCCAGTACTGCAGTTTTTTCCTACCCTCCAAAAATTTGCTGACTGACCTGCTATCCTAAAATGTACATATATCTGTTTGCAAGTGTCCATCCCTTGACCAATGGATGAGAAAACAAAGAATTCTCCCATGTCTCTGGTAAACAGAGGAAGACAGTAAAGCCCAAGCTAACACTCCCCTCGCATAACTACTAGAAACTTCATAATCAACATACACCTCCTAATAAACATCCATAGTGCATAGTGACACAACTGGGTTGGATTGCAAGGCTAGGTTTATAAAGGTTCTGGTGGTCATTAGCCTAGTATATACCTATGAAACTATAATAATCCCAGAGCTTCAAACAGTGTTAAATTGACAACAGTACAATTTCTGATTTAGCTTCATCAGGGCAATAGAAAATCGAACATTAAATTCAAGTGCTTTTGAGCTTTTTCATCCCTACTTGTATACCTGAAGGAATAGTTTGCATACTTCTTATGATGCCCTTATTATCAGAGAGGTTTGTGTTTTTATTCAGATTAATGCTATGTTGCCAGGGTCTGTCTGATTTAATCCTGTATGCATTTCCTGTGGCACTTAGGCTTTCTGATTTGTATCATATTTGGGACCAGCCCCTAATGTAATAGACATCAGGTTTTCAAAATAGCTAGATCCACCACTTATAATATATTGACAAGCTCAAAAGGAGTTAAACTTCTCACATCTGTGTGCTAGTGGAGTATGTCTGTTGGTATTGGCACAAATGCATTTATAAAATACCTGCAAAACAAATAAAGGATTGTTGAACTTTCAGGAGCCACTGAGCTGCAGCATTTGCAAGTCCTTACAGGGTAAATTGCATATCTTCCATGTTTCCCTTATCAAGTAGAGCTTGTAGTGTTAGGGTTGCCACCTTTTCAAATGGCCAAAGTGGGACATTTTCGGGACAAACATCAGATTTTACAGGCCGACACATACCCACGGTCAGTACAAAGGATAGAACTTAACTTTTTTGCCTAAATAAAAGCTTATTCTTGTAGCATTTTAGTTGCATATTCTGTTACTTATAACATTTAGGTATTTTAGATACAGAATAACTGTTTTATGCAACTATTACATAAAATATAGGAAATAATTTTGTCCTAAAATCTTAGAACATTTGCCATTTTTAAATTTTTTGTCAGGACACAACTGCGCAAAGAAGGACTGTCCCTCGCAAAGTGGGACAGGTGGTAACCCTATGTAATGTTTTTCATATGGTGCTCTGTTTTGCCAATGGCTCTCTGGTTTGGTCATATGGATATTTGCTGTGGACTTTAATGCCTTATATTTAGACATGCACATACATACATGTATTAATTGAAAATTGTCAGTTAATAGAATGAACTTTTCTAAAGTGTCCTGCACTGCCGGTGGTAAATTTTGAACTGAGGGTGAATCCCCCCCTCCCACACACACACCCTTAATATAACAAACTGCAGGGCTGCAATGGTGGTTTACGTATACCTTGGGTCCTGAGTTTTTAGTTCATGGGTCTCCCAAACTTGTATTTTTATTTTTTGGAACAAGTATAAATGCACATGTTCTTTTGGATTTATATTTCTGTGTTAAATACATACTTGTTAAATTAAATTTATTGTTTGATAAAGCATATTTGTTTGCTTTAAATTTGAGTAGTAGTGTAATTTTGTGCAGCCAGAAATTAACTGAAATTTACTAGCCAGTGATAGAATTGTACACTTCAGAATATTTTATCAATTAAAGGCCACTTGAAACAGTGGCATTATAATCCAATAATGTAGACTGGGATGAGAGAAGGACTATTATTACTGATGCTGCAGGGAGAATGAGTGTGCCCATCCTGAGTTACAATGGGGGGGGGTCCCACCTGGTTCACACAACTGCTTTAATGACAGAGCCTTGGCTAGAGAATGAGGCATGCCGTGATGCAGAGAATCAGTGCCAGGAAGACATGCTTGTGGACCACCAAGCATTCATATTTATGGAACACCAGGCACGTTTGCATATGGGGGAGGATTCTTTTATACCAGAGGAAATTGTGGGATCAGCATAGCCATCCTTTGGCACTGGTGGTCCCCCGGTCCCCTCTATCAAGAAGGAACTTGTTTGGTGAACAACAACACAATTATTAAGTACTCCAGGGCTTCCCCCTCACTATTTTAGAAACCTGTCAGGAGTTTGACGCAGTCAATACAGACCGTACTGCGGGGTGTGGGCTGACATATTCTATCTCAAAGTACAGGGCATATGGTCCACAAGAAATCAGAAAGAGGTACATAAGTGTGGAGATGACTATTCTGTATGACTTTATGGCCTACTAGTCAGTGCTTACCTCACAGAGTCTTCAGACTTTGACTTAGGCCACCACTGTAATCATAGCCGGCCTTAGGCATAGGCCAACTAGGCGGCCGCCTAGGGTGCCACTCTAGAAGGGGTGCTTTTCCAGTATTTATTTGGTGTAGGTACACCAGGATGGGGGCACCTTGTGGTGTGGTGGGGGCGCCATGAAGCCCTTTTGCCTAGGGCACCATTTAACCTAAAGCCGCTCCTGACTGTAATACGGTATATCAGTAAATGGGTGGAACTCACTCTTACTCCCTCTGCAGGCAGACCATGAAGCTTTGGGACGTGGACATATTTGGTGGGCAGTAGAAGGGAACATTCTAAATTTAATTTTTCAGGTGTTATAGATTCTGGCAAAATATGCTACCTAGATGTGCTTTTGAAAGGTTTTGGAGTATTCAAATTATTTTATATTGTAAGCCAGATAATACTAGCACATTTTAAATACATCAGTTTTTCAGACACTTCAGACTCCATTTACTTTGTGGAGATTTTTGAGATTAAAGAAAAGCTATTCCTTTGTAAAGTTTTTTAAAGCATTTTTCAAGATATTGTGGATAGGTTATCAGCTAGTGGCCATGGCAGGCCTAGCCACCCGGTGGTATAAATCGTGGCTCGAGATGATTGTCATTGTTGGTGACACCCCGACCCCATATGGAAAATGGGAAAAGGGGGTTGAGGATGGATCATCAGCTAGTGGCTACTCTGAATTTCATTTCTTTTTTTATTAATGATGTTTTGAGTGAGCTAGGAATATACCTAATAGGGTACTATTGCAAAGAACTGTTACTGAATTTCTTCTTGGGGAGAGACCTGTGCAAAAGACCAGACCAGATCTTCTTTTTGTTTGAATATACTACTATAACACAAGCATCTGTGCATAGTTTACAGCAAAAAGTGGCATATTTTCTATATTGTTTGCACCAACAGTCTTGATCATGCTGTGCTCTGCTTCGCACCATTTCTAAGGCACTACTTTTGTGGGTTGCTTTGTCTCTGTTGTAGCTGTAATGCATCACAGGTAAAACACACTTTGCTAGAAAGATGCAATATAACTTAATCCCAGTCCCAGTACTGACTTTGTGGCATGCATCACTGCAAGTTAAGCAAGTTGTGAGTTATAAAAATATTTCAAACTGAATAAAAAAAGCAAAAAGTTATTTATAAAGCCTCTTTTCATCACATTTATGTGGTTTTTTTACTGGTTCTAGGAGAATATTGCCCTTTCTGCCAGCAAAGATGTACTTCACACCTCATTAAATAAGCGCTGGCAGGTAAGAATGAGTGCAGAGATTGTAATCTCAGAATGTGGCTCCATAGTATGTTCAAGGTTTTATATTACATAGAGACAGATTCCATGAGACCCCAAAATTGCACATATTTATCTACAAATCACACTAAATAGGATTAACAATGAGCTTATAGCCCATTACAAGACAACCCTGTGTATGTCCCCTGAAAAATCATGTAAGGTTTCTTAATGTACTCGATGAACTCTGCATTAACAGTAACGAAATTACTTTGAGAGACTTTAAACTACACCTCAGTAAACTAGAGTACCAATACCTCCAATGCAGGATTTGTCCAGAAGTTCCTAAGGTTAATAAACAAAAACTCCATGGACTAGATTATTAGCAAACCCAGTAAAAGTCATAATGTACTTGACCCTGTTTTTACATATATAGCTTCCTCATGCACATTTCCCCTGATATTTTCTTCCCTGGGTAAGTCATACCATGAACTAGTGAATTTTATTACCTTCAAAATTTATAAACCCTGAAACTAATATATCGACATTTGATGGTTTAAAATCTATCAGTCTCTTAAACTTCTTTGACATATATTGCAGCAGTATCAGCCACAGCATTGCCAAAGCAGGTAAGGTCGCATAGGAGTTCTAAGCCGACTTAAATAAATGTATAGTGCTGTCAGTCCTGACCAGATCTAAATGGGAAATTAAAAAACAAGCTACCACAATGGCCCATCACCGTAAACTTTACAATGGAAAAAATTTAAAAAATCCTTAAGTATACAGGGTATCAAAACCCTAATACCAGTAACATTATTAGAAATATTACTAAAAACTTGAAAGATAGTAGTAGGTCTACTAAAGCGGCACATGAATTTAGGTTAGCATCTGAAGATAAGGACAATTGTAAATTCTTCTTTAGCTACATTAGGAAGCTTAAGAAATAATACCTGAACTTATTCAAAATGGTACCATCTATTCTGACCAAATAGATATTACCAAGATACTAACAAACAAATTCACTGTAATCACTAGCAAGCAAATTCATTGTAAATTTTAACCTGGAGATGGCCATTCAAAGTCCATACATCTCTGAATCTCTCACCCCCCCATCAACATTAAAGAGTATGCATTGAGGGTAATTTTCAAGACAAAAATAATAATTCCATGTAACCTGATAGTATACAGTACACAACAAGCCTTGGCAGAACTAGTCCTTGTAGCTAAACTTGGATAAGAGTGTTCATGCTTTATCCCTGAGGTTTAGCACACAGCAGTAATGATGCCACTCCATAAGGGTAGGGCTACCAAAGACTTTAGTGATTGTAGGCCCATCAGCCTGAGTCTCATCTGCAATTCCATGGATTGTACTGTAACTGGATAAACTGTGATGTCAGAAAATGTCAACAGATGAAACCTGCAGCAATTTGACTTTGTCAAATGTAGAACCTGCCAGTGAACTTGGTTAACTATTTCTTAAGGGTGACAGAGGCTGTTGACAGTGGTCCTGCTGTGTCCATATGTTATGCCTTGACTTGATGAAGGAATTTAACACCACCCCCCATGCAGACGTAGTAAGCTGTAAAATAGATCCCTATGTGGTAAGATAAATAGTGAACTGGATAAAAGACAGAACCTACACATTATGGGCGTCAGTTGCCTGACCTCCATGTGACACCACTAGTCACCTTCATACTCTGCAATGAGGCAACTACCCCTACTCAGTGTAGGTGGCAGTTGCCTTAGTGGAGAGTATGAATGGTCACCAGTGATGTCCCACAGGGGTCAATGCTGGGACCTCTTCTGTTCCACATTTACTTTTGTGATCTCCAGATCACAAATCATGAGCTTTGGCTAATTTGGTTTGAAGATAATTGCAAAATGGAAATTGTCATGTCCTCCTCTAATGTCCAAACCCTTCTACAAGAACTTAAAAGGGTTCATATTAAAAAAAAAAGTACAGTATTCTCAAATTTAGTAGACAGTCCTTCCTCTCTGGTACACCATAGACAATGCCCCACTTCTAAATGAAAATGATGTTAGGGACATAGAAACATGGGTTGATAATTCCCTCTCTTTTGATCAACAAGTGATGACAGTAGTTAGGAAATCCTTCTATTGGGAGCTAATTGCTAAATATCATCTGAATCTAAAGAGGTCATTGTTCCATTATATTCAGCATTAATTAGGCCAGTTATTGAGTACACCACCAACTTTAGGTTGTAGCTCACTAAACATATCTATCAACTTGAAGGACCACAGAAGATACTAGTTAAGATTATTACCAGATTAAAACCCAAAAAAGACTGAAAGCACTGTCTATTTATTCATTGTTTTATAGACTCCTGGGGGGGGTCTGCCTTGCCTTCCATGTCATTAAGGACTCAGTGGGTCTGGGTTTCTTGTGCAGCCACAAATCAAAATTTTGCACTAATAGTGGAACTGGGTACCTAAACCTTCAACACCAGAGAGATAAAACAGGTAAAATATGATGAAGCGGAGAGATTCATCTCACTGATTTTGTAATGTCATAAGGTGCCTCCATAATGTGTTCAGGGTTTCATATTATGTAAAGACAGAGTCCCAGAGATCCCCACACAAAGGCTGTCCCACCTCTGGAACAGACTCTCCATGCACATTAAGCAGCATGACACACTATCTTCTTTCAAATGGGACTTTGATAATTGGATGGGTGCTTGCAAATTCACCCTGGGCTTTACTGGTCTTACCATCCTTAATAGATTGGGTATGTTCTAAGGGTGAGTACTGGCAAGCAACAAATGGTTGCAAGACTAAGTTGCCTTGAAGTTCCTGTGATTCTTACCAATGGACAAAGCCTAACTGCAATTTCCTTGTTAGAAGTGATTTATTTCCTAAATGAGTTATCATTTTTGACACCACTTCCTAAGGGTACTTGATTTCCATAGACCATCCTCAGCCACAACCAGTGCCAGTTAGGTAATAACAACATTCAGAAGTTACAGAAACGATACAGTATTTGAAGGGATACATACATGGTGTCAGAGAATACACATTACAAAAGATATGATTTTGGTGAGTGTATGGAAACAATTCACCAGTGAAACATCACACATTATAGCAACAGTACACATTAGATGTGCATTTCAGTAAGTAACTCTGGGAAATGTGTGAAAACATATTTTAAGGAAATGCAGTATAGATAAATTAAAAAAAAGATCACAGTTTGTTAAATTTAAGAAAATAGCAGTCTGCTTCCATTAGGTGTTGCCCAGTGATGCTATTATCAGTAGTTCAGCTGCTAATGCTCCCTAAGTACAGCAGTGGGCACAGATACACATGTACTGTGCAGGGCAAATTGGTATGTCTCACTGTGTACTGTCATACTCAGTTGGTATAAACATACACTGCAGAAAGAGAGGCAAAGTATCAGCATACAGCTGCTAATAGCACAGCAAAAGCAGAACCTAGTACAGTTGAAAGAAGAATGTAAAATCCTTGCATGTTTAACTAACTAACCAGTGTGTGTGTATGCATATGTGTATATAATATATATATATATGTATATATATATATATATATATATATATATATATATATATATATATATATATATATATATATATATACAGAGAGAGAGAGAGAGGTAGGTAGGTGACAGTTCATTAACCCTTGTAAATGTAACCATGTTTTATTGGATGTGCATTTCCCTGAATATGCAAATGTCTAAATTGTGTTTTGTTAAATGTAGATGTAGTGGGTGGTAGTTAGAATGTGGGCTTGAACTTTAAATGTTATAAATTAGTTGTGGAAATGTGTATGCAACTTTTTGCGGGTTAGGGTTAAAGTAGTGGCTAGGGAAGGGAATAGTTGTGTTTGGTGCTGTATGTGGTATCCGAGTGTCTTGTGTAGTAGTGTTATTGAAAGGCGTTTTCCTAAGGTAAGGTGTATGGTTGGGATTGGAGCAGATAGCACAGATTAGTAAGGTGGTGCAGTGGGCTTTCCCATCAATTTTAGTCATACCAGAGATTTTGGTAAATGCAAGCAAAATGAAGGCAGGGTATACTCTAATAGCTCCAAAGTTTCCAAGCCAGGCATGTCTCTGGGATTTCAAGATGTCTGTTGTCTGCAAAGCAGGTTGGTTACATCTTTCCCTGTGTGAAGTACAAAATGCATTCATCAACCTCTTTTTCCCATTTTTGCACATGGGTCAGGATGTCACATCAACAGTAACAGTCATGCAGAGCCAAAGTTTATACTGCCTGGTGGCCAGCCCTGCTGCTTAAAAAAACAAAAGTGGTGTTAAAAAGCCAGTAAAACATAACTGTTTGGATTAAGATCAGTCACTGGTCGGTTGCTATCACTGCCCAGATGTTAGTAAAGAAGAAATTTGGAGGGTGTAATAGAAAATCAACTGGAAAAGAAGAAGAAACAACTCTGGAGGGGAAATGCCTTTTTGCTGTGTAGCAAAATGCAGTTCAGGCTTCAGCTTTGAAACAGGAGATTGCTTCTAGAAGTTTAAAGGAAAAAATAAATATATTAATAGGTATTTAAAACAAGTGAGACACTGGAGGGGGTATATCAAGTCAAATCAAACTGCTGGAAAGAATAGTAATAGTAGTAGTACTAGTAGCAAGTCTTGCAGTGCCTGCATTGAATTAGTTTTGGGTGTGTTAACCAACAAATGAGTAGAAGTTAAGCAAAGTTCTGAATCTACAATGTGCATATCTCTTAAAGGCAAACATAGAAGAGGAATTTCTACAGTACTGCATACAAAGACCACATACTTATTTCTGTTTTATTGACATTTATTCATAATTTGAACACTTAGCATAGAATACCTTAAATAATTCCAATAAGAACTCAACTTTGTGTTCACTGTACGATACTCCCAAATACTCTCCTTAAACATAATATTCTCAGCCTCTTACTAAAAATGACAAAACAATTTTTCTACATAACTGCTGTCTGTACAGTCCACTAAGTTGTATGTGTGCTTTCTCTTTAGTAACTTCCACCTCTGAAAAATCTTATAATCTATAAATGTAACTACTGTTTATGTATAAATGTAAATAGAAATGTAATTACTCTGTGTTTGACTGGAACTTAGTATAATGCAGCATGAGCAAGTGGAGCTTTTCTCCCCGGGCCTCCACTGAAAACTGGTATCACCCAGTCAGACATTCACAAATAACAAAGACAAATAAATAACAGGGTCACCCTTCTAAAAACTATCCTGGAGTATTTGGCTTCAAGTGTTGTATCATTGGATAACAAGGTTACTATACAGAATGGAACCTTACAAACAAGTTTATGGGGTAAAGATCACAGAGAGAGAGAGGCATCTCCAAAGAAACTGTAATAGTCATGGCTACACCAAAAAGTATGTCATTTACAGCAAATCTTAAAACATAACCACATTTATTCCATTGTGTGAGAGAGAGATGGAGATGGAGAGAGAGACAATTGAAGGGAACTTTCCTTTCTCTGGGTCACTTTGTCAGAGAATTTGACTGAGCTGTAGAATTAGCTGTTCAGACCAAAAGAACATCTGTTCAAGTACAAGACAAGGGATCCTAGTACAAGAGTTATTCTAATAACATGTTATTCAAGCCTTAAAAGTCTCTACAGTATTAAAAGGGACCTCCAAACACTGCTTAGTGACAAACATTTTTTAAAAACTCACACTACTGTCCCTTAAACACCCAAGCAATCTACAGAAAAAAAGCTGGAAGAGTTTCTATGATTTTCAAAAGTTCTTTCCAGCTTGAACATTCATCCATTAACCTCCTGCAATTTAACAAGGCAAAAGTTCTCATCTCACTCCTAAAACTAAAAAATCACTATGCGTAATTGGCCCATATTTACTGCATGGGAACAATGGCAGTAAAGCAGATGACCTTTTCAACTGGGCCACATCCAGCATGCCACAAAAAAAAAAAAAAAAAACTAGGTGACTTTTGACTCTAAAAACTCCATAAATTATGTAAACCTGTATAGCTTCTCTCAGCTAATCCCCACCCACTCCAGATACAACAAAAACAGTAATAAGGGAATCAACATAGACTGGATTCTTTCTTACTCTCCAAAACATCATCTAATCAGGAAAACTAGCTGACACTCTTATGTGACTATCTACTAGTTTTTGACATTAGAAAATTAACACCTATAAATACCATCCTTTCAGCACAGCCCATAACCTCACAAAGTTTGATAAAGACAGCTTTATCTTGTACATAAAATACTGTAACTGGTTAATCTACTTTATTTCTCACTACAAGACAGCTATATCCGAATTCAGCGCAACATTCCTAAATATACTAAATACATTTGCCGTCTCAGAACAAAACGGGCCAAATCGAGTCCTGCTTCTTGGCTAAGTAGAAGCACTAAACAACATATGAAATTAAGGGATGATGCCTGGAAGATTTGGACCACAAATAAAAATCAGTCTAATCTCCAGCATTGAAAAGAACTTGGGAACCACACTAAATGCCAAGTTAAACTAGGCAAAAAAGGTTTACTACAAAAATACCCCAAAACAAAACCACAGCAATCCAAAGTCTCTCTGGTCTTCCATAAGTTATCCTCTCAATCCTGACTGATCCAGCCTAACCCTAATCTACACAAGCTGTTACAAATACCTCTGAAGACAGTGCCGCCCTATTTAATTCACTTTGTGCAATTATTTCCCTCTCTAGTCTACAACCCCCATCCCAACTCCACGATCACCACTACCCTTTCTCACTAGTAACAGTTTCCACTACTACTACAATAAAAAGACACCCTCTTAAGCTTAAGCCAACTACAGTAGCACCTGATAATTTGCAGCAGAAGCAATTACTTACCTAGTCTGTATCCTAATTAATTGATCCATCAAAGAATTATTTGTACCACTACTGTGGGGGAAAAAAATCTTGTATTACCCACTTCATAAAGGCAGCTCTTGTATCAAGGTCGCAGTCTTGCAAACTATTGTCCTGTAACTATCCTATTTCCTCTGTCCACAATTCTTGCAATATGTACCCAAACTCAATTACTCTCTCACATTATAAAGGGTTCTCTTGATGTTCTTCGTGTTTCACTATTGCTATCATTACATTTGGGTTATCTACTTGCACCAGGTAGCCCTCAGTCGGCCTGATTATCAAAGTCATGGGTACTGCGTCGGTTGCTGTCTCATCTTCCATGACGTCAGTTAGTCAGGGGTATAAAGCATGCAGCTGACGCCATTACATCAGTCTTTCTTGTCGTGCAGTGGCCAAAGCAGAAGCAGTTGAAAAGTGCCAGTCGGCCGACTCCTGAAATTTTCGTTTTTGAGTTTCAGATCCAAAGTCTTAGAAAAAGCTAAGTACCCCATTGGGAATCCTTTTTCTTGCTCTAAACCGATGTCAGTAAAAGTTAACAATTGTATTTCTTGTGGAAAGCAAATACCTCATAAAGATTTTCATTCGTACTGCATTCTTTGCTTAGGCCCAGACCACGACGTCCCTCGCTGTCGGTTTTGTGCCTTATTCATCCCTTGAACTGTTCGTCGTCGGTTCATTTTCGCATCTAACTATTTTGGTATTCTGTTCAGTTATCCAGAAATGGCTTCGGTAAGCCACCGACATTCTGAAAAAATGTAAAGATAAAGACAGAAACAGACCGCATAGGTCCAAAGCAGCTGACCACGCTTCTGTTAAGCTAATTGCCAGTACTCAGTGAGGCGCTTTCGCAGCCCCTGATACCCACTACTTCAGATTCACAGGCCTCTACTGAGACCCATTCAGAGTCCAGTATGCCGTGAGATGCTTCTTCGACTATGGAACCTGCGGATGTCTCTACCTTGGATGGGTCCGGAGACGCTGTGCAGGCATCGGCTTCTGATGGGTGTATTCAGGCCTACTGACTTGCATATCAAACCAATGCCATCTTCTTCTTCAAGGCCTAAAACTCGATCCACGCCTAGAAAACCGACGATCAGACCGCATGGTCAGGCCCCTATGCCTAAAAAACAAATTATTAGAATGGCTGAAGACCTTATTACTCGAATCAGGGGAAGCCACCTTTCTCCCTCTAAGAGACCTAGAACTGATTTTCCATCTGATTCTTCGTTTCAGGATTCTGAAATTTCTTTTTCTTCTGATGACCAGCGTTTGCCCTTATCTACCTTTGAGGATTCTGATGCAGAGGACTCAATTCCATCTGCTTCCCCTCCAGAAGATTTCTCTTTTGGTGAAACTTTGCATACTCTTAGGGAACATTTCTGCTGGGAAAGCCAGGATTACTCTGGCTTAGGGAATTCCTACTCCTAACTCAACACAGGCTTTTAGGTATCCCTCCTGTACTGGACATTGTAGATGCCTTCATGGAATCTAGCCTGGCTCCAGACACTTTACCTCTGGCTCCCAGGAAACCTGACAGGTATTAGAGTACCTGACTCTCACAAGTTCCTCTTTAGGAATCCTACTGTGGATCCAGAGACAATTTCACACGGACCCAAAGGCATTAAGGCTACTACCGCCAAAAACCCTACCCCCTCTAATAAGAGATTCCAGGGCCCTGGACAGATGGGGTAAAAAGGTATACACTTCTGCTACTTTGGCCATTAGGGCCTTAAACTGCCAGTTTCTTATGTTAAAGAATCAGCAGCATATTATTGGATTACTTAAACAGAAAATTATGTTGATTCCTGACTGTGCTGAAAATAAAGAATTACATAATTTAATGCATTCTACTGAACAAATTGGTAAACATACTTTGCAGTGTGGTTTTGATTCCTTAGAGGCATCTTGCAGGGCTGTTGTCACTGGGTCTGTACTTAGAAGGCATGCTTGGTTTAAGGAGCAAACTTTACCAGATCATGTTAAAGCTAAATTACTGGATGCTCCCTTAAACCAAGACCACCTTTTTGACAACAAAGCAGAAGTACTACTTAAAAACATGGAGGAAAAAGCTAAATCTATGCAAACTGTTAAAGATTTCTCGCAAAGTACAGCCTCCCAGATTTAGTAGGCACTGGCCTTCTAAGAACTGGTCCTTTCCTGTCTCTTCCAGGCCTTCTCAGTCCAAACCCAGGACCAGCAGACCACCCAGACTTAGTCTCAAGGTACTCACAGGCCTAAGCAGTGGGGGGCTCCCTCTTCCAAAGCTGGAAGTGGTAAGACACCTCCCCCATAGTAAACTGTCACAATGACTTAACTTTAAACCTTCCAAGCCCTGCTCCACTGACTGTTCCTTTAGGGGGAAAGATCGCCCTGCATGCAGAAAACTGGGAACTCATTACCCAAGACATATGGGTTCTAAATATAGTTTCCCAAGGATACAGATTCCACTTCCACTCCTTACCAACCCCAAACGTTTGGCCAGACCTACCCCCAAATCAGTGAGCAGAGGCTCAACAGCAGGTTCTCAATTTTCTAACTATCAGGGCTATTTAACCTGTCCCAAAAGAGGACTGGGGAAAAGGTTTTTACTCAAGACTTTTCCTGGTACCAAGAAAAGACAATACATGGCATCCTGTCCTGGACTTGTCTATCCTAAACACCTTTTTGGTAATCCCAAAATTCAAAATGCTAGCTCTTCATCAGCTGCTTCCCATGCTAGGCAAAAATGCCTGGTTGGCAACATTGGATTTAAAGGAAGCTTACCTGCATATCCCAATAAGGGAATCTTGCAGAAAATACCTACACTTCACAGCAGGCTACATGCACTATCAGTTCTCTGCACTGCCCTTTGGCTTATCTACTGCGCCCAGGGTATTCACAAATTGCCTAGCTCCAGTCATTGCATTCTGCAGGCAAAGAAATATTCAAATATACCCATATCTGGACGATTGTCTAATTCAGGCAGAAAGCCAGGACATAGTATTAAATCATCTGGCATTTGTAAAGAAACTGCTAAACTCACAGGAGTACACCATAAACGAAAATAAATCTCACCTAGTACCTTGCCAACAAATTGTATTCCTGGGAGCAAGCTTGAATACAACTTCCCAGATGGCCTACTTCACGCCAGAGAAACGAGTTTATTTGATAGCCTACTTCAAACTACTGGCCACAAAGACCCAGCTATCTGCAAGGAAAATACTGCAAGCCCTGGAGTTCATGGCCTCTTGCATTCTACTAATTCCATATGCAAGACTGCATATGAGGAAACTACAGTGGTATCTAAAAAGCCTATGGTGTCAACATTCTCAGGCCCTGGAATCAATGATTCCCATCATTCCTTGTATAAAGACAGAGTTCCTTTGGTAGGCAGAGGCCTGCCACCACAACAAGGGACTGACATTCACTCTACCCCCTGCCGCCCAAACCCTAACAACAGACGCATCAGAATATGCATGGGGGGCTCACTTGGCAGGGCAGTGCATTCAGGGCAAATGGAACCAGATTCAAATGCACCTGCATATTAATCAAAAAGAAATATTAGCTGTACAGAATTATCTGACAGCCTTCAAGGACTACATTCTTCCAGGGCAGTTATTGGACAACACCACTGTTATGTGGTATATAAACAAGCAGGGGGGAACCCACTCATACCCCCTCTGCAGACTAGCCATGGCTCTGTGGAACACAGCCTTGAGCTACCAAGTGCACCTACAAGCCCAATTCCTGCCAGGCAAGCTAAATACACTGGCAGATGACCTAAGCAGAAATCTCATGGACCCACACGAATGGAAACTGGAGCCAAAGATATTCAATATTCTGAGAAACATATGGGGGAGCCCAGAGATAGACCTGTTTGCCTCCCCTCAGAACTACCAATTGGACAAATTCTGCACAAGGACTCCCCACAGCCGAGCTTGGAAAGTGCATACCCTGTCCTTCACCTGGAAAAGCCTCTCAGTTTATGCCTTTCCCTCTCTGCCTCTCCTCTCGGAAGTTTTGCTAAAGATCAAACAGGACAAACCAAGGACAATACTCATTGCACCAGAATGGCCATGCCAACACTGGTACCCCCTCTTGCGCAGTATGTCACTACTGGAACCATGGCACCTGCGTCAGACTCCTTCCCTACTGTCCCAGCAGGAGGGCCAGATCCTGTACCCCCAGCTTCAAACCCTGAACCTGGCAGCCTGGCTAATTACCTGAGTTCTCCTATACCATCCCTCAGAAACAAGTGCTGGATGTCATCCTGGAGGCAAGGAGACCTAGTACTTAGAAAATCATATGCTGAAAAGTGGAAAAGATTCTGTTCTTGGAACCAGGCTCAGGGGATGGGCACAACAGTGCCCAGTTTAATGCATATTCTTCAATACTTGACAGAGATGCTTCACAAGGGCCTTTCCTTCTCTTCCATTAAAATGTATACCTCAGCCATTTCAGCACATTATAATACTGAGCCACCCCTCTTGAAACAATACCTCAGAGGGGCCAAAAATTTAAGACCAACCAGGAGAGCTCCTACTCCTGCCTGGGACCTTAACATTTATTGGAAAAGCTCACTCTACCTCCTTTTGAGCCAGCTGCAACTGCGGAGTTGAAATTTCTTTCTTGGAAAACAGCCTTCCTTCTAGCCATCACTTGAACAAGAAGGGTGTCTGAATTACAGGCCCTCATGGCAGTGGAGCCTGTCATCATCTTTCATGCGGACAGGGTGTCCCTCAGGACCAATCCTTCCTTTATGCCCAAGGTGGTATATAGTGTGGCCCTTAATCAGTGCATTCATTTGCCAACCTTCTTTTCTAATCCACAGAACAAAGGGGAATGAATGCTGCACTCTTTGGATGTGCACAGACAACTTAGGATTTTACTTGGACAGGACCGAGACTCTCAGGAAGTCTGAACAGCTGCTAGTTGCCTTTGCTGCAGGGGCAGAGGGGAAGGCCATTTCAAAGCAAACCATTTCTAAGTGGATAGGCCATTGCATTATTTTCTGCTATAAGCACCATGGAAAACCTACCCCTCAGGGGATAAGACCCATTCCACCAGGGCTGCATCTACTTCTACAGCCTTTCTCAGAGGTGTTCCTACCAGGGACATCCTAGAAGCTGCTACCTGAGTTCTGTACATACCTTCACCAAGCATTACCACTTGCCAATGTTTTCTAAATCCAGAGCTGGTTTTGCCACTGCAGTCTTGCAGGGCCTAATAGCTAATCCTAATGCTCAATAACTGCCTACTCCCTTCCTTAGCTTTGGGAATCTACCCAAATGTAATGACTGCAACAGTGAAACACGAAGAACATAGTACAGTTGTGTACACTTATCATAAATGTAGATGTTTGAGTGTATTCACTGTTGCAGTCCTGGTTACCCTCCCTCCAGCCCCCTGACCTCTATTGGCTATACCTCTCTTCTTGTTTACTATACTTAAGCTTTCTGGTGTATTTGCTTTTTGTTGGAGGTGTAACCTTATATTTAATTGCTTCCCATTGTGGGGGCACCTGACATCTGGGGCAAGAAAAACTGATGTAATGGCGTTGGCATGCTTTATACCCCTGACTACCTGACATCATGGAAGAGGAGACAGCAACCGATGCAGGACCAAGACTTTGATAATCAGGCCGACTGAGGGCTACCTGCAAGCAGATAACCCAAATGTAATGACTGCAACAGTGAATACACTCGAACATCTACATTTATGGTAAGTGTACACAACTGTACTTTTCTTCTTGTGCTGCACCATATCACCACTTCTTACCTTCATGTATATTGTCAACTTGTCCTCCTTCCACTGCTACTGCTTCAGTAGATGACAATCTGTTAAATGGAAAAATAGATTTGATGTTTTCATTTTCATTCATTCCTCAACTGCTGGGTTTGGATTCAAGCCATGGATCTGACTCGGCCACTTTTTTGTAGAACACTGAAACACACACACTCCTCTCTTACCCATAATGGCCTAGTCACCTAACATACCTAAGATCTCATTTGCTGCATTAGTGTATGGATGTGGTCGCTGCATACTCTTGAGTTTAGTTCACTGGTTCTTGTGAGTGAGAATTTTTTCTTTGTTCTTATCTTAGTATTTCTGTTTCCTTGTAAAACTTATTCCTTTATAGCGCTATCCTCCCTTACTTGTTTAACTTTAATAGGATCATTGGTATTCTCCTTTTCTTGTACTTGTTAGTACATCTTTAGTTACCATTGTTGATAATCCTTTTTCCCCATTTTCTCTTTTATTAAAAAAATCCAACTTTCTTAATATTTTTGCTTATTTTTCAGAATTTTAAAATGTCTGAAAAGCCTTCAGGTTTTAAAAAGTTTATGGCGTGCAGATCCAAAGTCTAAGCCTGAAAAGTCCCCTCAGATCTGATCACAGCAATTGGTTCTGGGTCTGGTTTCTTCTCATGGACCAGTGCCAAGCACTTTGGAGCTGGATAACTCTTGCAGCAGTAGCATCAGCACCAAATCTGGGATGTTAGTCGACTCCAAAGTTGTCGGAGCCATCTCTGCCCCTCAGATTCAGCATTAGATAGCTTGGCTCTAATTCCCTCCTCAAGTAGTCTGCCTTCGGGACAGAGGGAGCCTACGATCTGGAAACATGTCGTCTTGGAGTTGTCAGCTCCCTTCTCTGAGGCATTCTGCTTTTGAGGTAGTGAAGAGAGCTTTCTGTGTTCCTAGAGTCCAGACTTCTGTCCCCCTCTTTGGCTCCAACTTCCCAACTCCATTTGTATCTACATCTAGAGCCTCAACCACCTGTGCCACTAAGACTGCCACCCAGATAAATTACCAGGATACCCAGGAGGGTATATTAATTTCATCTAATACTTCTCATGAGCATCCCACTGAAGAAGTTCCCAGGAAGAAAAAGTGCAAAAGGAGGCACTTACACTCTCCACAAGTGTGTCACGGAGGATACTGACTTTGAGGGGGAAGGGTCCCCAATATCACCACCTGACGATGTCTCATTTGGAGACATTCTAGAAATTCTAAAGCAAAGGGGTGGTTTGTCACCTAACAACCCTTCCCAAGAAGAGTCTGTATTCCTGGAGGCTTTTGGGAGCTGGCTCATCTACCTCTTGGGTGATTCAGCCCACAGATGAGTTAATTGATTTGGTCTCTACTCAGGCATGGAAGGAACCTGACACCATTGAGCCTATCCACAAGAGACCAGATAGGATCCTGGCACCACCGAAGGACAGAGAGTTTTGGAGCAAGGGAGTACCAGTTGATGCCATGGTCATAGTGGCAACCACGAAGAAGGAACTAGCGTAACAGACTTCCTCTATCCACCCCCTAACAGGGAGTCTAGGGTCCTGGACAGATTTAGGAAAAATGTCAGTGCTTCAGCAATGTTTGCCCTTTGGTTGCTGAATTATTTGGCACACTTCACAAGACTTTAGCGGGATTTGATTAAGGAACTTACCAAATCCCTCATTGGATCATATCTTCCAAGGCTGAGACAACTATTACCTTCTAGTCCATTTCAAACTCGTCCATCGGAATTATCTCCCACACAGCTGAAGGTACCTCACGGGTGGTGAGTTCAGTCACTTCCATCAAGAGACATGCTTGGATGTGCTTATGTGATTTTGCGGAGCCCTTCAAATCTTCCTTTGTCAATGCTCATTTTGGTGGAAGTTCCTTATTTAGCCCCAAGGTAAAAAAGCACATACTCTAGGTGTGAGCAGGAAGGTAAAACCCTGTCCGCTGTGGGCATACCTTTTTCTAGGGACCAACAAGGCAGACGAAAAATGTTCAGAAAGTCCTAGAGTCCCTTCCAAGGTCCACGTGGAGATGGTTCCCCCAGGGGCAGAGGGTGGAACTTTAATGGAAGATGCCATCCCCAAGGTAGAGGTGGTCTGCAGAACCGAGGATCTAGAGATACCTTTGACAGATCCTTTCAGCACTCCTGAAAGAAGGCCTTGACTGTCCCTCTCTGGAGGCAGTTGGGGGTCATTTATCCCTGAAGCAGAGAACCTGGTTAGAGATAAAAGATTCGTGGGTGCAGAGGATTGTTTCCAGAGGTTATACAATACCCTTTTCTCTACCACCCATTTTAGTAAACAAAATCCCCAGTGTTCCACCCAGTCAGAGGTAAGCAGCAACACTAGAAATAAACAAGCTGCTAGAAGAGAGTCACCCAAGAAATCCCCCCAGACCAGAGAGAGAGAGAGTGTGGAACTTGCTCGAGTGCCAAATAAAGCAGGGGACTGGAGACTAATTTTGGATCTCAGCAATGTGAACAAGGCAGTTCAGTACACAAATTTTCAGATGGTCATGGTTCAGTCCATTCTGCCTTTTCTGCAGAAGGACAACTAGATGTGCTTGATAGATCTTCAAGATGTGTACTTTCATATCAAAATGAACGGACAATCCAGGCGATATCTACACTTCCAGCTGGGAGCCAGTCATTACCAATTCAGAGCTTTGCCCTTTAGTCTCACCATAGCCCCCAGGATGTTCACCAAGTGTATGGCAGTAGTAGCAGCTCACTTGAGACTACAGGGATTCCGGGTGTTTCCATATTTGGATGACTGACTCGTAACTGCTCCGACCAGGCATTATTTGATCAAAGCACAAGACTGTGTGCTCCAGTTATGCTCTTACTTGGGTATTACCATCAATCACAAGAAATCTCAACTCGAGCCACCTCAAGTGTTTAAGTTCATCAAAGCCTTGTTCAATACAGTATGTATGGCTGCCTCTCTCCCTCTGTCAAGGGTTCAGACCATTCAATTCCAAGTCAAAAAGATCATTCAAAGTTCTTCTCTTTTAGCTTAGCTGATCCTCCAAGCATTGGGGTCCATGTCTGTGGCAGTCATTCTGGTACTATTAGCAAGGTACCACATGAGGATCCTTCAGTGGACCCTAGCAACTCGGTGGTCCAGTCTTCTCCATCCTTTATCTATTCAGATCAAGAAAACATGGGCTTGCAAAAATTACCTTCTAACATGGTTACATTCTGATCTAGGGATTGAAGGTCATCTTTTTGTTCTCCCTCATCCCAAGGCCATAGTGACCACGGATGCTTCCCAGATCAGGTGGGGGTGGCATCTCTGGGGAAAGATTGTCCAAAGTACATGGTCCCCTGAAGAGGCCAATGCACATATCAGTGTTCTGGAAATGAGAGCTGTCGTCCTAATGTTGCTTTCCTTCCAATACACTGCCCCCTCTAGGGCTATGCAGTCCAGATGGACAGTATGTCAGTGGTATGGAACATCTACAAACAAGGGGGATCAAATCTTAGCCCTTGTGTCGAGGAGCTATGTGAATGTGGTAATGATTGATATCATCCATTCAGTTTCTGTTAGCAATGCACATTCCTGGGAATCCAGCGTGATTGCAGTCAAGTTAAGTAAGTTCATTCTAATGCCGCACGAGTGGCCCCTCAAATTGAAGGTTGCAATAGGAATTTTCCATCTTATGGGGACAGCCATGCTGCAATCTCCTTGCATCTCCCCTCAACAAGTGTAGCAGGTTCTTTGCACTGATCCCCCCACCCCCACCAGGGGAATCACAAGAGACACTTTACTTCAAGATTGACCCCAGTTTCATTTATGCCTACCCTCTGTTATCCCTAATCCCCAAATTTCTTCAGAAAGCATCTCAATTGAAAAGCACAGTTACTTATTGCCCCTTACTGGCCTGGTCAGATTTGGTTTCCCTTTCTTTGGCTTCACCCCCCCCCCAATGGCTTCTGGATCCAGTTCCAGACCTTCTGTCTTACCCAACAGACATGACGCATCAGACATTAAAGGCCTAAAGTTGATCTCATGGTTTCTCTACTTCCATTAATTGCTAGACAACCCAGGCTCTCCTCCCCTGTCCATCACATTATTTTTTATCTTCCCACAAAGCTTCCACTAGAAGACTTTACAGACGTAAATGGAAAATAATTTTTGGGCACAGTTCATCACTAGTTCAAAAAGTTCTTGAATTTTTAGCTACAATTTTCAGTGAAGGTGCAAACTCTTCATACAACTAGCTGCCATTTCCAATTTTCATATAGGAGTAAATAACTCATCTTTAGCTTCCTCCAAACTTTGTAAAGCCTTTCTAAGGGGAACTTTTCTTCTTAGACCCCCATTAAAGATCCCACTCCTCTGTGCAATTTAAACATTGTTTTACAATCTTTAACACAATCTCCATTTGAACCATCAGCTGAGTGTGAACTAAAGTTTTTGACCTGGAAAACAATATTTTTAGTGGCCATTACCTCTACTAGAAGAATTTCAGAAGTATAGGCCCTGACATCCAAGCTTCCTTACTTGATTTTTCATAAGGATAGGGTATCCTTAGGAACCAATCCCTCTTTTCTTCCTAAGGTTGTGTCAGAATCCAGTATTAATCAGGTTATCAACCTTCCAATTTTCTTTCCAAATTTCTCAAATAAAGGAGAGTATATGTTGCACCTTTTGGCTGTTCATAGACAATTATGGTTTTATCTACACAGAACCAAAAAAATAGCTAACTGACTGCATTACCTTTGTTTACGAAAAAGTAGGTTTGCCTTTACCAAAACCACCAAAAGTTCATTTCACCAGGTCTATGGCAAGTTCTTCAGCCTTTTTATCTAGATCTTCATTGGATATTTGTGCAGCTGCAACTTGGACTACTCCTCATACCTTTATTGCTTGTTACAGACTGGATCGGGTCTCTAGGGGAAGAGCAGCTTTTGGCTCAGTGGTGCTCAAGAATATTCCTTCTTTAGAGTCCTTTCTGGATATAGGTAGTTGAGGACCCTGTCCCAACAGTTGAGGAATGAATGGAAACGACAGCATCAGATAAAAGTTATGTACTCACCATAATGTTCCATCTATGTTACCCATTTTCATTCCCTCCAACCCCCCTTCATATTTGACTTTTGGAAGGATTGAAATATGCTGAAGGAACCAAAGTTCCTTTATTCGAGTTCCAGATGCTGCTGTTTTGTCATTGACTAATACTTACCGATTTATGGGGCAGCAAACAAGATCTGAGGTATATTAGCTGACAAGGGATTTTGGTTAGAGTACAACTCGAGAGTTTCAGTGTTCCACAAGCTGGAAAAAGCAGCAGAGTCAGATCCGAGGGTTGGATCTGAACTCAACAGTTGAAGGATGAAAATGGGCAACACGGATGGAACATTATGGTGAGAATGTAACTTTTTTTCCTCACCTTTCTTCATCATATCAGCCAGTGACCCCCCCCCCCCAGAATCCATCCTATACTATTTAACATGTTTATCAATGACCTCTACAGAGTAAGTAAAAACACCTCCATAGTACAATATGGAAATGACTGTCCACTTATTGTTCTGCCCAAAACCTTGGTAATCTGGAAAAAGTAACACAAGACTCTTTTGCCTCAGTAGAAGCATAGCTAACAAAATCAGTTATTCCTAAATTTTAAGAAATCTAAACTAATTCTGTTTATCTCTAAACATCTTGAAGCCCCCCCATGCTTTATTTAGGAAATCCTTAAAACACTGTTTTATCATACAAACAAGAATCTGAAATGTTTCACCTCCAATATATATAGTTAAGAAAACATACAAAGAACTAAGCTTCCTGTATAGAATGAAGTTTTTCATGTCAGAATTTGCAAGAATGTTTACAACCTTCATTCACCAATCTTTCTGTATTCCATATTGATATTTACCAATGTATAGGCTGTACAACTACACAAGCTGGGACAGTGCTACAACAAGGTTGCTACTTTTGAGGTAATGTCACTCATACAACCCATAAGTGTCTCACAAACATCTGCATGCACTGGCGTAACTGTCACACTGTATTACATACTAAAAATAAAAAAACAGAAACTAGCGGTCTGTTTTTTTTTTTCCCTCAACACTTGTGGTGGTGAAGTTGGAACTAGACAGATTCATGTCCTTGTTCATTTTTTACTGTCTTACATATTCCTCCTAACCATCCTTAATCTCATTAAGCCACAAAACTCCCAGATCATGCCATTATCTTTCAGCTTTACAGGCCACCAAGATCACTACACTCTAAAGACTGATTCTTTTTAATGATAACTAAAGCAAGTAACTCTGCAGACAACTCTCTCTACTCCAACTATGCCTCTAAAATCTGGATTAATATTCCACTCTCTCTTCTCTTAAAACCTTCAAAGTATAACTTAAGTCACAGTTAACAAGCTTATGTCTCTGTCAGTGCTGTGCTCCTATTTAATGCCTCACTGTAAAACAAGTATAAATGACAGCCTCTCCTATATTATCATCACTTGATGGTAACCACTTTAAATACTAAAGTTTCCCTGATAAATAACTACAACTTGTAGCATCACCTACTGTTTCCACCATATGACGATACCCCTCCCTTCAAGAACATAATCACACTTCACTTAATCATTTTCACCTTTTCTTCTTGCCTAACCTTAGCCTTCCCCTTGCCTCATCTCTACCCTACCTCTCTTTTTTTCCATACTGGCTACAACTACTTCATTACTTTTTATTTTCTTCTTCTCTAGTAAACATTATGTCCAAATTATTTGTTTCACCTCTGTACCTTTAGCTCACTACTCTCTCTCTAAACATGCCTCACTGTTCTCCTAGTACATGTAATTAATGTCTTGTCTTGCTATGCTTTTCCTTAAAGCATGATTAGTTTATAAGCATCGTATGCTACACTAGTCGTAACTGTTGTAAATACTAGATGTAGAATATGTCTTAATGAAATATTGTACATACCTGTCTTTATCACAAATTATTTTATTGTTCTTGTATTTTATCTGATTTAGTCCTTTTCTGGAGCTTTTCTCCCATGGTATCTGCTGAAAAGGGATCATGTATCTAGTTGGACTTTCCTGGTAAACAAAAGCAATAAATAAAAAGAAATTATAAGAAGAAAACTGAGACCAGAAAAGAACACAGTTCAAAATGACAAAACGTTGCAGTTATCTGATACGCAGATGTTGGATGATTTATACTGCCAGTAGCATAGCAACTACACAAAACAAAATGTATTGTAAGTAGTCATGTCCAAAAAATGTCCAGAAAGATGTTAGGAGGGACAGGCTGGACACTCAAGATGAATTCCCATAGAAGCACAGTTAGTTACACAATGGCTTGCAAGCCAGTGGGAGCACCTTTTTCTGTCTGATCTTGTGACATTTATGTACATCTCTGGAAAGGATGACAGTGGAAATGAGTAATATTCAGTTAGTTGATGTAGTGACAGATGTCTTAAGTGTCAGTCTGGGTTTTATAAGACATTGACATTTGGGGACTTTTTCACCTTGAGCAATTAACACTGGGCACATTTTAGGCATGATGACTGATAGTAAATTTGTTATTCTGAAAATGCTTGATTTTAGGCTGACCCCAAGATGCTGACCTTCTCAGAACTTTAATGGTACATGAAAGGCTGCTTTAGGGACAAGCGCAGTATTGTAGCCAATTTTCAATCAAGCAAATGAAGTTCTATGTTAAGGTTAACATTTTAATTTTAAGACTGATAGCTGTAAGCTCAACAGTCAAGTAATGCTCTCCTATTCATTGTTTTATTTTTAGAACAAGGACATCTGTTTGTCACTGCTATTCATGAAATGTGCAAGCTTGAATTTATTGCTGACAAAGTAATGAATACATATTCTGATTACAAGATGCTGACTTTTTTTTTCTTTTCCTTCATTCTTTCCTTTTTTCGGCTAAAAGAATCATGTGAAGCATACCATCAGCACAATCCTCTCTTTTCCCCATTATTTTCCTGTATAAGGTCAGCTTACACCACCTCTCTTGATTTGGTGCCATTCTTCTACTGTCTTTGACCATTATGCCTGACAGTCGCAAGTCTTCTCTCATGCAATTTATCTCTTGGCTGGACGTCTTTGTTTCCTCTTGTCTTCTTCCTGTCTCTCCCAAATCTTCTTCACCAAATCATCTTCTACTGTCCTGCACATGTGCTCAAACCACCAAAATCTGTCCTGTCTGACATTGCTTGCAACTGGAACAACTCTGGCTTCTGCTCTGTTGTCCTTATTTTTTAATCTGTCCCACACTGTGCATTGTACCACCCATCTCAGATATTTCATCCCTGTCACCTTTAGCTTCCTCAGCTGCATTGCCTTCACTAACCAGGTTTCTGTGCCATACAGTTGTATGTGTGTGGGTGGTTTTAGAGGTGTGGTGTTTGTGCAGACAACCTTCTCAGTGCAAGATGTACTGGCTTGTGACTGAGACAGCAAGGATTCTAGGTTCTTAATGTAATTGCATCTCTTACATATTGTGTTCCTAGGTGGTAGTAGTAGAGGGTTGTCTGTGTACATAAGCCGTTGCTACACTATCTCAGGATACTCATATCAACCAGACTAGCAGGAGAAATCATAGGAAGTTGTCTGTCCATGGTTATCGGAATCTGTGGAAGAGTGGTCAGGGATAGTAGAGTGGGTACTATCTGAGGATAGTACCTATAGGTGTGAGTAGGGCTTGATCAAATCAATACAGTAACCGCAGGCGAATGCCTCACTTACATAGGAGTGCTGGTAAGGGATAAATGCAGACTACACAAACACTTAATATTTTTAAACTCTGTTTAGGTTGATTTAACACAGGAGAACAGATACACACTTAAATATAACAGTAGCAAACAAGAGCAAACTGATTTAAACAAATTAACCAATAAAAAAGCTCAAAACTGAGCCCTGTCCCAACAGGCTTCAGTCAGACAAGTTCTAACTGTACACTCCTGCCACTAGGATGCAGGGGAACCCTCTCCAAAAAAAGATGGCCTGGATAAGTGCTCAAGTTATATAAACAGAGCTAGCTTTAGCAGGTCTGAATCTAGTCCATGCTGCAGAAAACAAGGTGCACCAATTTCAGAAAGAAACTGTTAAAATAAGCAGGCACATGTAAGTCTTCAACCAGCAATTCCCAGCTCAGAAGGGCAGAATCTACCCTCCCCTCCCACTAGAGTGTAGACTACAAACCTTCTTAATGTAAAATAACTGGCCTGAAGCCGAAGTGCTTGAACCAGAACTATGACACTTTTAGAATAACAGACAATAAGCCCTCAACCAGCAATTCCTAACTTAGAAGGATGAAGCTACCTCTCCTGCCACAAGATGGTAAACCACAAACCTTCTTAATGTAAAACAACTGGTCTGAAGCCCAAGTGCTTAAATCGAAAGCCTTAGAATAACAGATACAATTTAATCAGGCTACTATCAAGCAGTAATAAATGCAGCAGAATAAACACAATTGAGTACTTTTAAGAACAAGCAGCAAAAGCAAAATAACATAATAAAGTAGTAAGAAACACACATACAGTAAAAGCAGGTGAATAAAGTGCAATTGTTTTTTTTATATTTTTTTTACTTACTTATTTTTAGGTTAAGTGGGAAGGGATGAAACAAGATAATTCAAGGTTGAGAAACTAAGAGGGTGGGCCTTCCCAAATGATCTCTCTTTACTCAGTAGAATAAGCTGATGAGATGGGACTCTGAGGAGTGTCCAAAATGAGATTTATAGTACGGGCAGGCAACTCAAAAGGGCCCCAAATTTAAGAACACAACAAGGACTGGGTGAGTGGGAGGGGGAAGAATGCAACCAGAGATGAGTGATATTTAGAACAATGCAGACTACACAAACACTTAAGCTAAATACAGATATTTCTAAGTAAAAAAGCAATGCTGTTTCTCAGCTCCCCCCACTAATTAACTGATGGTATTCACAGTTTCGAAAGGAATTCTTTGGTAACTTTTTTTAACTGACCCTAGCCAAAAACTCAACACTCCAACAGAACAGAAAACGTAAAACAAAACAAATGTAATAGTAGAACATGATACAAAATAGAAGTGATCAGACTTTAAATAAAGAGCTTCAAATCAAAATTAAATGCAGTCAGAGATGAGTGATATTCAGTGCAATGCAGACTACACAAACACTTCAGCTAAATACAGATATTTCTAAATAAAAGAGCAGTGCTGTTTCTCAGCTCCTCCCACTAATTAACTGATGCTATTCACAGTTTGCAAAGGAATTCTATGGTAACTTTTTTAACTGACCCTAGCCAAGAAGTCTTAAAACTTCAACAGAACAGAAAACTTTAAACAAAACAAATGCAGTACTAGAATACAATACAAAATAGAAGTGATCAGACCTTAAATATAGAGCTTCAAATCAAAATTAAATGCAGTCAATTCACATTTCAGCTTTTTTGTTTTTCTGTCTCACAGTAAACCTGACATCCTGTGGCTGTTGACAGCAGCACTTCCCATTCTAGTTTTGACCTTCATAGGTTCATAGTTAGGTACTAGGCTATCGGCCCAAGGGCCTACGTAAGCCTAGCCAACAAGGTTCCCTGGCTTAAGCCACCCAAGAAAGTTATTTTCCTGTGCCACTGTTGAGCAGAGACACAGAAGAGATCCTCGGGGTGTATTTCCTATTTCCCATCCACTCATCAAGATTTTTCTTGAAGAGTGCTAATGAAGAACTTTGCTTGACATAGATGCTTCTCATTCAGACTTCCCTTTTCCTCAACCATCCCCTCTCAAAAATTTAAAGATGTTAACCTGTTCCACTATTTTCTGTTTTATCACAATTTTCTTCTTATGATTTTTATCCATTTGCTGATATGATTACTGTACTGTCGATACTCAGTTTCATCCCATGTGCCTTCAGTTTTGCATTTCAGTCCACTATCATTTACTGAAGTTCATATTTAGAGTCTGCTTGTAGTGCCATTTGTCTAAATACAGAAGCTTTTTTATTCTGTTCCTTTTGACCTGTTTGCTAATGTAGTCCATCACCAGTGTGAGCAGCACTGAGCTCAGAACTGAACCCTGATGCACTCCCACTTCCACTGGGAATCTCTTTTGTGAGTGTTTGGACTTGTGTCATTGGGTTCTTGTAGAATAACTTTTACTAATTCCATATTTCTAGGACTTCATACCATCACAATTCTGCCCAAATCAGCTTTCTTGGGAGCTTGGTCATATGCTTTCTCCAGAGGTAGGAATAACCAGGACTCTTTCCTCCTCTCCAGCTTCTTGTCCACTGTGTGTGTGTATCTTACTGCAAGCATCAGGTCACTGTGTTACATCCTCATGTGAATCTGAACTGCTCATCTACCACCATACTTTCTGCTACTCTGCATATCATTTGTTTTTCAGTCACCCTTTCCAGCACTTTTATGCATTGTAACAGGAGTTTGATAACCTCTGAAGTGCCCATGGTTGTGAATGTCCTGTTTATTTCCAAATGGCTCATCTCCCATCTTACTTTCAAGAATCTCAGTGGCAACACTCAGATCTGCTCTGAGTTACAGCACAATGGCACCAACTGATATTGCCAACATCCTGGCAGATAGGTTCAGTGCTAACTTTACCCGCCTCTCATCCCCTAAAGGGCCTATCTCTATACCGGAAGAATGCAAAGTTCCTGTAATCACGGCTGCACAGATAAAAATCACACTCTCCAAAGCAAAGAACACAGCATCCATGGGACCTGATAACATCCCAGGCTGCATTCTACATGAACTACAGAATGAACTGGCACCCCACCTAAGTACCATGTTCAATCATAGCCTCACCTCAGGCGATGTGCCCAATGAATGGCGCACAGCGATGGTTATCCCACTCGACAAAGGGAGAGCCACCACGGATCCCAGAAACTACCGCCACATTAGCCTGACGAGGCTGGTCTGCAAGGCTATGGAACATATCATCATGGAACTTATAAACAATGACATTGGTAATCTCTAAACTTTGGACCCCACCCAGTTTGGGTTTGTAAAAGGCAGATCATGTCTCCTAAACCTGATAGACTTCTTTGAAGTGATCACCAAAGCCGTAAATGAGGGTAAGGTGGTTCACACAGCCTATCTAGATCTCACCAAAGGCTTTCAACACCATCCCCCACTCTGGAATTATAGATAAACTCACTAAACTAGGTATAAATCCCTATGTCACAAGATGGGTTGCCAACTTGGCTCACCTAAAGAACCCACACTGTGAAAGTAGCAGACTCCATATCCAACTTCAGACCAGTGACAAGTGGAGTACCACAGGGTTCAGTCCTGGGTCCTCTCCTGTTTGTTATCTACTTCTCTGAAGTACAGGCTAACACAGAAGGTCTTTGGCTAATGAAGTTCGCAGTTGACTGCAAACTAGCAGCCATAATCAAAACTCCAAAAGATGTGGACATCCTACAAAAGGGCCTTGCTGAGACAGATGCCTGGTGTCAAAGCCATGGCCTCAAGCTCAATGCCAAAAAGTGCATTGTCATCCCTTTTGGTAAAAACTCTGTACCCATGAACTACCACGTAGGCGGTAGTCTACTTAATGATAAGAGACCTTGGGACACAGGTGGACAGTAGTCTCTCCTTTGATAATCACATCGCCACAGTAGTCAGGAAATCCTTCTACGTGGCACACCTCATCACAAAAGGTTTCTCATCCCGGAAAAAAGAGGTCATTGTTCCCCTCTACTCGTCACTCATTATACCCATTATAGAGTACAATGCCCCTTTTGGTATGTACCTCACAAGACATCTACAACTGGAAAGGCCACAGAAATACCTCACAAAGAGGATTACCGGCCTCAAACAGATGCCATACGCAGACCGTCTCAAACAACTGCAGCTTTACTCCATCGCATATCGCCTACTCAGAGGCGATCTCTGCCCAACACACAAAGCTATGTCAAACCCAGAGCTTTTGGACATGCTCCACTTAAAGAAATCCCAATCCCTCCAAGCTACACGCTGTAGGGACTTAACTTGTCACTACAATAAACAGAACATGCTGGAGGGATAGATTCCTATCCCAGAGACTTCCCATACTCTGGAACAAACTACCTGTCTGTATCAAACAAAGCTTCTCATTAGCACTCTTCAAGAAAAATCTTGATGATTGGATGGGAGATAGGAAATTCACCCCGGGGATAACTTCTGTGGTTCTGCTTGACAGTGGCACAGGAAAATAATTTTCTTGCGGGGCAAAAGCCAGGGTACCTTTTGGCTAGGCTTATATAGACCCTAGGGCCAGTAGCCTAGTACCTACCTGTGAACTTTCCACTGCTGTTGAGTATTCATTTTTCAGTTACTCTTTCCAGCACTTTCAAGCAGCATGACAGGAGTTTGTTGACACCTCTATATTGCTCACAGTTGTGAATTCATCTTTTGTTCTTGTACACTGATACTAGAATGCCTTTTTTCCAACCATCCAGGATCCACCTTTCTCTCCGTACCACTACAAGTGCCATCAGGAGCCCTTCCTACCCCAACTTACCCAACATCTATTATTGCATCAGAAGTGACTTTGTCTAAGTCTGCTGCTTTTCTTGACTTCATTGTCCTTTTTCTTCCATCATGGACAGTGCATTGGGCAGTGCAACTTCTGTGGGGTTTTCTTCATGCAGAAGCTGATGGAAGTACTCTTCCTGTTCGCCTTTCATGTCCAGTGCACTAGTTAGACTGCTGCTGGCATCACTTATGAAGTTGTCTGGCTATCTTTATCTTTCTGTATATACCTTGCAACCTGATAGTTTATTTGGGCCATTCTGCTGATTCACTTTCCAGAAGTTGGTAGCACCTGATGCTTTTTTGTTATTTCAGCTGTTCTCTTAGCCTCTTTGTTAGCTAACCAGCATTCCTTCTTAGCCTAGTTCATCTTTTCTGTATCCCACTTTTCCCTGCACTCCTACTCCTTTTGATAACTTTCTGAACTTCTACTTTCCACCACCAGCTTGCCTTGTGTAACTTAATTTCACCTGTCTCAGCTACATGTCTGTTTTATGGTCTTTACACACACAGTTTTGAGACATTGCCATTATTCATCAACTCCACCTATTTCCTCTTCTTTGTGAGGTGCTAGAGCCCTGAGTGTTATATCAACTTCCAGGTCTTCAACCCAGTGTTTGTTCAACTTAGAGCTTTCTTTGACCATTGCTTGCAGCTGATTGTGGTCACCAGTGTTTTATGCTGTAGCAAACTGTGCCAATGGAAATGACTGTGAATCTCTGATTCTGCCACAGTGCCATTTCCTTACTAGGAGAAGTCTGCCCCACTTTGCATGTTGACTATTTATATGCATGTGATCTTGTGACAGCGTGTTTGGCCACCATTAATCCATTTGCTGGACAGAAGACTAGAATGACAACATTTTTAAATTCCTGTTGCCCTATCCATGTGGACCCAGGCAGTCCTGATACCGTATCCATCCCAATGGAGCATTAAGGTCAGCCATTACTTTCACCAACTCATATTTTCCTGTTTTATCTATTAGGTCCTGTAACTGCTGATTGAATGCACTTTTTTTCCTTGCCATTACAACCCTGCTGTGGGGCACAGGCAGAAATTATGAATGCAGCCCTGTCTTTACACTAGAGTCTGACTGTCATGAGTTGTCAGTAATTCTGATGAAGTCTCTCACTGTTTTCAGAAACGTTAGTGTCACCAGAATTTCCACACCATTTCTAGTCTTTCCTTCCCTTGAGTAGACTCTTGATCCCAGGCCAAGTGGCTTTGGTGCACTGTCTTTCCACCCTGCATCTTGAATACAGGGGATGTCCAGTCTCCTCCTTACCATCATGTCTACTTTCAAGCTGCTTTCTGTTATTGATTCTATATTCACTGTAGCAATCCTCATTTCATTTTTGGCAGGTTCGTTGTTTTTACATCCAGTGTTCACTCTCAGATCTATTCCAGGTAACTTGGGTTGGGCAAGTGGACACCAGTCTGCTGGTAGTTTATTGATCCAGGCTGCTGAATTTTATAGCAGGCACACACTGGCTAATAGGAGCACATAGACACCTCCCACCACTAGCAGAGGTCAGAATAGGCTAGGTCTTCAACCTACTTATCACTGGCAAGTAACTATTTCCATTACATATCGATGTTAGCGTTTTAAGTTAGGAGATTCATGCTGTCCTGTTCACAAATATCCACATTCCACTTTAAAGGTGGTCCACACATTCTGTTCTAAGGTTTTATTTCTTTCGCTGTCCCTGTTTTTTTTTTTTCATAACACAACACTGTGACATGGACATTACTGTTGTAGTCCATCAAGCACAATTATTGTGTTCTGAAGTTGGCAAAAAAGCTATTTGTACAGTTTTCTGCTGTCAGATATGTGCATAACAACTTTTGTCCTACTACTCTGCGACAGCTGTCAAGGAACACCATTAAAAAATGTCAACAGATTACAAGATTTGAAACTGCCTCAAAATGTTTCACAACACTGAAATGTCCTTTTCTGGTTTTGTCAGGTGTAAAATAATATCATCTGCAAATAGAGACAGCTTTTCTTGACTACCATACCAATTATATCCTTGAATTTCTGAGTCTCTTATTTTCTTTGCCAGTGGTTCTAAATATAGTGCATGTAGCAAAGGGGAAACAGGATACTCCTGCCTGGTTCCTCTGCTGAAATGGAAATTATTAGAGAGGAATCCACCCAGTTTAATGTTCGCCTTCAATCCCTTATATATTCTCCTAAACAACCTTATAATTTTATCAGAGAATGCAGATGCTTCCATTGCTCTCCTCATAAACTTTCAGCTTACTCTGTCAAATTCTTTCTCTGCATTAAGACCAAACAACAACAATGGTATTTTCTTCCATTCAGCTTTCCTCTGGATCATCGATGTTCTGTTAATGTTGTCACATGTTTGCCTCCACTCCACAGAGCCACATTGATCCATGTCTTTCAGTTATGGCATCAACTTTGCCATTCTTTTAGCCATTGTAGACATGAACACTTTATAATCATAGTTTAGGACTGAAATAGGCCTGTATAGGTTCATACTAGGCTATCTGCCCTAGGGCATTTATAAGCCTTGCCAGAGTGTGTTTGGCTTTCGCCACCCATTTTAAATTAATTTTGCTATGCCCTTTTTTGAGGTTAGTATACTGTGCCTCTGTCTAACGGTGACACAGAAGTGATACCCGGGGTAAACCTACGATCTCCCATCCACTCATCAAGATTCCTCTTGAAGAGAGTCAATGAGGGACTCTGCCTAACCTGGACTGGGATTTTATTCCAGAGTGAAGGGAGCCTCTGGGTTATGAATCTGTCCCTCCAGCATGTCCTATTTATTTCAGTGCTGAGGTTCAAGTCTCTCGGGTGCGTAGCTCGATGGGATTTGGATTTTCTGAGGTGCGGCATGTCCATTAATTCGGGTTGGACATGGCTTTATATGTCAGGCACAGATTGCCTCTGAGCAGGCGGTATGCCACTGAGTAGAGCTGGAGTTTCTTTAACTGGGCAGCATATGGCATCTTTTTGAGCCCTTTGATCCTCTTGGTGAGGTACTTTTGGGGTCTTTCCAGTTGCTGCAGGTGTCTGGTAAGGTACATCCCAAAAGAGGCATTGTACTCAATTATGGGCCTGATGAGGGATGAGTAAAGAGGCACGATGACCTCCCCTGATCTAGATGTGAATCCCTTCATGATTAGGTGGGCTATATAAAATGTTTTTCTAATCACTTTGGCCACGTGGTTGTCAAATGAGAGATTGCTATCAACTTGGGTCCCCAGGTCCCTAATTACTTCTTCTGTACTTAATGGATTACCACCTATGTGGTAATTTGTGGGCACTTTGTTTTTGCCAAAGGGGATGACTATACACTTTTTGGCGTTTAGCTTGAGGCCGTGGCTCTGGCACCAGTTGTCTGTTTCTATGAGGCCCTTTTGGAGGATGCTTGTGTCGGCTGGAGAGGTGATTATGGTGCCCAGTTTGCAGTCATCTGCGAACTTGGTCAGCCACAGTCCTTCCGTGTTGGCCTGTACCTCTGAGAAATATATACCGAACAATAGAGGTCCCAGGACTGAGCCTTGTGGGACGCCACTTGTAACTGGTTTGGAGTCTGACATGGCTCCAGCAATTCTAACCATGTGGGTTCTGTCCTTGAGCCAGTTTGCAACCCATCTAGTGACATAGGGGTTTATATTTAAGCTGGTGAGCTTATCTATAATGCCCGAGTGGGGTATTGTATCGAAGGCTTTTGCGAGGTCCAGGTAGGCTGTGTGGACCACCTTCCCCTCGTCAATGGCCTTGGTGACTGTTTCAAAGAAATCGATCAGGTTTAAGAGGCAGGATCTGCCCTTAACAAAGCCGAACTGGGTAGGTTCCAGTGTCTGTAGGTCCCCAATATCTTTATTTATGAGGTCCATGATGATCCTTTCCATAGCTTTGCAGACCAAGCTAGTCAGGCTTATGGGGCGATAGTTTCCAGGATCTGTTGAGGCACCACCTTTGTGGAGAGGGACCACTGTTGCTGTATGCCACTCTTTGGGTACATATGCTGTAGTAAGGCTGAGATTGAACAGTAGTTTTATGTTTGGGTTTAGCTCTTCTTGGAGTTCATGTAGGACGCAGCCCGGGACACTGTCTGGTCCCATTGATGCTGTGTTTTTTGCTTTGGTGAGGGCGGCTCTTACCTGAGCATCTGAGATGTCAGGGGGGCAGCACTCTGCTGGGATAGATATTTGCCCTTTTGGTGGGGGGGGGGGAGAAGTTTGCACTGAACCTGTCAGCTAGGATGTTGGCAATGTTTGTGGGTTTGATGTATTTTTTGTCATTTTGGACTAATTCTGAGCATATCTGGGAATTCTCACCCAGGTTCTTAACATAACTAAAGAAAGCCTTGTGATTATCCTTAGTGCCCTGTGCAGTCTTTCTCTCGAAGCTGGCCTTAGACGATTTTATGAGTGCCCGTAGTTTTTTGCTAATACTGATCAGAGACAGAGATGCCTTCCCTTTTTGGGATTTTGCTCTGTCATGTAGTAGCTTCTTCCTTCTATTGTATAGTTTGTTTATGGCTGAGGTCCACCAGACAGGACGTCTGCCATTGGAGGACTGGGTCTTGGTTTTATTTGGGATGGCATGATCCATGCATTCCTGAAGGTGTTCATAGAATGCGTTTATAAAGGATTCTGCGGTCTGGGCCGTATTTTCCACAGGCTCAGGGGCTTTGAAGGATTCCACCGCGGTTTTGAGGAGTGTGAAATTTGCTTTAGAGAAGTTTTTCACTGTGGTTTTCTGGGCAGGGGGTGGGGTCGGGATGTGACTATCCAGTGAGATTAGTTTATGGTCTGATCTTACCAGTGAGGGATACACTTCTGGTCTGGAGCATAGAGTCCCCATGTTGGTGATGATCAGGTCCAGTATGTTTTCCCCTCTTGTGGGAATGGTAACAAGTTGTTCCATAGCATTTGAGTTTATAAATTCTAGGAACCTTTGGGCTAGGGTGTTGGAGCTAGAGTAATGCTCCCAGTCTATGTTTGGGTAGTTGAAGTCGCCCAATATAATGGCATTTGGAGAGACCTTCATATTTTCCAGTGTTCTCAGGAAGGCCGAGTGGGGTTCCTGAGTTTGAGAGGGTGGTCTGTAGCAGGCTATAAACTGGAAGGCAGTTTTACCCACTGTTAGTTGCACATGGATAGTCTCTGATGCTTCGTGCTGTGCCACCAACCTGGAGGTGTGGGTATCTTTGACGAATATTGATACTCCCCCTCCTTTTGTGGCTCGGTCCAAGTTTTGGGGCCGAAAAGCATGGTGTGAGGTATAACCTGGTAGTGCTGGGGTGCTCTCGGGAGCCTTGAACCAGGTTTCTGTTACTGCACAGATATCGATGTTGTCCATGCTAAGGAGAGTTTCGAGTGCGTGCATCTTGAGGTTTAGACTTCTGGCGTTGAGTAGCATTACTCTTAGTTTCTTATCCCTTGTGATACCTATGGAGGTGGGTTTGTCTTTTGAGCCTTGCCTAAAAAAGGCAATATGGGGGAAGCAAGAGCCTTTGCCAATATCCTGCAAGCCGTCCCTAGCGAAGCATCGTGGCTGGATCTGATGGGTCTTTACCTGCTTTAGCTATTATATCCGCCACCACTTTCTTCTAGGAAGCTGGTGCATTTCCTCCTTTTAAAATACTGATCTGATGTTCATTCCTCCTCACTTATGGGTTACAGATCCAACCCCTCGGATCCAACTAGGCCACATTTCTTCAGACTAGGATCCACGTCTCGAGCTCCTCCCACGTCCCACAATGCCCAGAACTCCACCCAACCTCCTCGTATCTCATTTGCTGCCAGCAGAGTCAGAAGTGGTCGTGTAGTCTCTAGCAGTTTAGTGGAGGTTTTTTGGGTCTTCTACTCTGATAAATGCTTTTCTCTTTACTTGTATTTTTCTAGTTTACCTTTTTCTGGTGTGTGTGGTATTTGGCTTTCCCTTGCCTTTACGGCAGTTGATTATCTTTTCCCATACTTTGGGTAGCAGTTAGCTAGTAGCCTTACCTTTTTTATTTCTGTACTATCCAGTAAAAAAAAAAGGTGTTTTAAAAACTTTACTGGTAACTCTTTCCGGGTTACTTAGTTTAGCTAGCTGTATGCTGTTTGCTTCTTTTCGGGTTGTTCTCCCATGCTTTCTCCTTGTATGTGTTTGTGTGGTGTAGTGTCTATACATGGCTGACAAAACCTATGGTTTTGAAAGGTGCTCAGAATGCATTCATAAGTTCCCGCAGTCTGATGCACATTCTTTGTGTGTATACTGTCTGGATGCAGAGCATCTGTGGTCAGCCTGCTCTGTTTGTGAAAGTTTGAATTCCAGAGCTATCGCTGACCACAGAAACAAGCTGATTCTGAAGGGCCTTTTGCCCACTTCCTCTCCAGGGGTTCAAACCCCCCTCCAAGAGCTTTTTGGAGTTCTCCATCTCCAAGAAGCACCCCTCCTAAATCTTCAAAGGTGTCTTTGGAGCCGCCTGCCAAGGTTGGGAGGCTTGTGGATCCGAAGCACTCCTCTGATCCACCGGGGTTGTACTTGATCTCTGGTTCCCCAGAAGCCCCTGCCTCCTCCACCTTGGATCCTAAGCCTACGGATTCGGCGGAGAGAAGTTCCATACCGGTGCTGGGTTTTGAGTCAGCTCCTTCTGTTGGGCTACAGCAGACTCCCTCTAGGCACTCCAGACCCCTGTCACTGGCTTCCTCCGGGTCATCTTGGAGTCTTTCTGAGGCTGAAGTGGACAGGATAATTAGGAAGATTCTCAAGTCTCAAATCCAGCTGGGGGTCTTCTCTGCACTGTCACCTGCAGGTTCTGTGAGTCTCTAAGTCCAGTCTCCTTCTCCGATCCATCCCTCAGCTTCAGAGTCTCAGGATCATAGCAAACTGAGGATCCAGGTTTGTGGGTATGGAGCCGTGCCTTCCTCCACTCCAAGCATTGCCTTGACCTCCTCAGCTCCATTGTCTTTGGATTGTAGCGGGTCTCAGATCTGGGGGAGCGGTTGGCTCCTACTTTGTCGGAGTTGTCTCTTCCCCTCGGCTCTTTGGCAATGGACAGTTCGGGTCCGATTCTACCAGGGACACACGGCTCCTGGCCCTCTCTTTTTCTGTAGCCTCAGCTCCGGTGGAATTGTGGAGGGATTCTCTAGGTCCCTCGGCTTTCTGATTGGTAGAAAGGGATTTGTCTAACCATAGGGATCTAGTCTCTTTGAGTTATGACTCTTCCCGTTGACTCCCCTTGGATCAGAGACTTGAGCTTGTCATTCCTGTCCCGAGTCATCCCATTCAGACTGGCCTCCAAACAATTCCTCCAGAGGCAGCCCCCTTCTCTTCCGAGACCACCCCTGAGCATCCCACAGAGGAGATTCCTCATAAGAGGACAAGCAAAAGGAGGCACATTGACTTCCCCTTGGAGTCTATCCCTGAGGGATACTGACTTTAATGAAGGGGAATGATCCCCCAGATCACCACTGGAGGATGTCTCCTTTGGAGACATCTTAGAGATCCTGTGGCAAAGAGGTAGTTAGTCAGTCCAACCTCCATCCTCACAGGAGTCTGTATTTTTGGAGGCCTTTGGGACGGGCCCATCTACATCCTGGGTGGTTCCCCCAGTGGACGTGCTCATGGATTTGGTATCCAGCTGGTCCTGGAAAGAGCTAGACTCGATCAAACCAATCCACAAGCACCTGGACAAATTTTTTATCCCCTCTCCAAAGACAGACCTTATTGGACTAAGGGTATTCCAGTGGATGCCTTGGTTGTGGCAGCAGCTACCAAAGGAGATAACAAAACAGAGTTGTACTGTCTGTCCACTGAACAGGGAGTCCAGAGCGATGGACAGGTTTGGTAAGCCCATTTATGCCTCTGCCACCTTCTCATTGAGGGCGTTGAACTACCTGGCACATTTTACTTACTTGCAGAGGGATCTGTTGAAAGGGCTTTCAGACTCTCTGTAAGAGACCATGTCACCAGAGGACTCCCCTCCCCCCAGCTGGCCACTTAGTCATCTTTGTCCAATTCTTCTATGAGGCTGATTTCCCATTCTACGGAAGGTGCCTCATGGGCAGCCGGCTTAGGCATTGCAATTCCAAGACATGCCTGGATGAGCCTTTGAGATTTGGCATAGCCCTGTAGGGCGTCCTTTGTTACTTCCCCCTTCGATGGATCCTCACTCTTCAGTCCATCGGTCAAAGAGACCTTAACCCACAGCAAACAGGAAGGGAAGACCTTATCTGCTGTCGGGGTCAAGTTCTCCACTCCACAGCTCACCTTTTCTAGAAACCAGCACAGTGGAAAGAAAACTTGGTTCCGTAAATCCTAGGGATCTTCCCAGGATCATTGCGGGGATTCTTCCTGTAGGAGTAGCGGAGGAAATTTCAATGGGAGACACCACCCCATGGGCAGAGGGAGGTCCACAGTATCCGGGCTGCAGGGAACCCTTCTCTGATAGGCTCTACCAGCGCTACTGAAGTACTGCCTGACTGCTCATCTCTGGAGGCAGTCGGGGATCGGTTTTCTCTGCATACAACCTCCTGGACCGATACAACACAAAACAAGTGGGTGCTAAAGATTAAATCCAGAAGCCATGTTTTCCCTTTACTCCTTCCTCCTCTGGAGAGGTCAAAGAGGCTCCCCGATGTTCCACCCAGTAAGGGGGAGTTTGCAGTAGCAAAAATTCTAAATCTACTGCAAAAAGTCATCCCAGAGGTCCCGACTGGACAAAAAGGATTCAGAACTTACTCTTGCTTCTCTTTAGTGCCAAAGAAAACCAGGGAGCTGTGATACATTTTAGATCTAAGCAAATTAAATTTGCTCATAAAGAAGGCAAAGTTCAGAAAGGTGATGGTTCAGTCCATTATACTGATGCTGTTGAAGAATGGTTGGATGTGCTCAGTGGACTTAAAGGATGTGTACTATCACATCAAAATAGACAGAAGCTCCAGGAGTCATTTATGCTTCCAGCTGGGAGCCAGTCATTTTCAATTCAAGGCTCTGCCTTTTGGACTCACCACAGCCCCCATGGTGTTTACCAAATGCATGGCAGTAGTCGCAGCTCACCTGAGACTGCAGGGATTCTGGGTGTTTCCTTACCTGAACGACTGGCTCTGTACTGTCTCAACCAGGCATCAACTGCTACAGGCTAGCGATTACTTCTTCAGCCTTGCCAGTCACCATAAATCTGGGAAAGTCAAACCTATCTCCTGTGCAGACTTTAGAATTCATCGGAGCTACCTTGGATACAGTGAATCAGATTGCAGCTCTTCCCCTTCATCGTGTTCAAACTTTGAGAGATCATGTCCAAACTGTATTGAATCTAGCTTCTCCACCAGCAAGGCTAATACTCCAGGCTCTAGGCTATATGGTGGCTGCCATCCCATTAGTTCCTCTTGCAAGGTATTTTATGGAAGTCCTTCAATGGACCCTGGATGTTCAATGGTCTGTACTCCACCAGCCCCTGTCTGTTCCTATCAAGCTGACTTCAGTTTGCCGAAGGCATCTACAATGGTGACCACAGATGCTTGCGGTGGGGGGAGGTATTACAAGGGAAAGTTGGTCCAAGGCACGTGGTCAGACACAAAGACCAGATTGCATGTCATTGTTCTGGAGATGAGAGCAGTCCTCCTCACATTGCAAGCCTTTCAGGACATTCTCTGTCTAGGAACGATTGCAATTCATATAGACAACATGGTGGTGTGGTACATCAGCAAACAAGGAGGAATCCGCTCTTACCTACTGTGCAGAGAGGCCATGAGGGTTTGGGAATGTGTGATGCCTTTGGACCATTTTCTGCTTGCAACACACATACTGGGGAAATCCAGCATCTTGGCAGAAAAACTCAGCAGGTCTATTCTGACCCCTTAGGAGTGGTCCCTCAATCAGTCAGTAGAGGACTTGATCTTCATCCATTGGAGCCAACCTTGCTGCGACCTATGTGCATTCCCCCTATGTGCATTCCCCCCGGAACAACAAGTGCAGCAACTACTTCACTCTAATCCCCCCAGGAGGATTCCCTGAGGGATGTCGTGGTTCATAATTGGCCCCCAAGTCTCCTCTACACTTATTTCCCCCTACCTTTGATCCGAAAGTTTCTCAAGAAAGCAAAACATCTGAAGTCCTTGATAATCCTCATTGCTTCTTATTGGCCTCGTCAGATTTGGTTCCCCTTTCTCTAATCTCACTTGAAGTATCCTGCATGGATTCTGGAACTCAAACAGGACCTTCTTTGTCACCCGATAAATGGTTTTCCCCCAAATCTGATGCCCCTCAAATTGACCGCTTGGTTTCTCCACTTCCAGTGATTGATCAAAAGTCCAGGCTGGTTTCTCCCGTCCAAGGTATTATTTTAGCCTCTCAATAAACAGCTGCAAATAAAGTTTATGGGAGTAAATGGAAGAGATTTGTTTTCTGGGCTTCTAAAGAAAACATTGACCCCTTCTTGGCACAGATTTCAGATAATCCTGCTCTTCCTTGCGTCTCTTCTCAAAGAAGGGGCTAGCTTCTCTACCATCAAACTTCAGTTGGCAGCCATCTCTAATTTTCATTCCTGCAATATTTGCAATTCCCTTGCAACATCCAAACTGTCCAAGGCCTTCTTGAAAGGGATCTTTTTCCTCAGGCCTGTGGTAAAGGATCCATCCCTGCCATGGGATCTCACTGTGGTTTTGCAAAGCTTAACTCTAAAACCATTTGAACCAATGGGTGATTGTGACCAAGTTTCTTTCATGGAAGGCAGTCTTTCTCGTTGCCATCACCACCTCAGCAAAGAGAATATCGGAAATTTGGGTCTATATTACAACGTCGAACTCACAGGAGTTCAGACGTTGTAATATCGAACCCAAAAGTCTGAAATATGAAAATAGCAAAGCCACTGCACACCGAATTTTTTTTTTTTTTTTCCCCAGGGGAAAAAAAAATTGGTGGGCTGTTTTCGGGGCTTTGCTATTTCCTCCACTGTGGTGCAATCTCAGAGTTGGTACATTTAAGTAGGGGGGTGTGGGGGTGCAAATCGACCCATTTTAGTTTAAGTTTCAAGTATAAGTTTTTTTTTTTGTTTTGTTTTGTTTTTTGTTTTTTTTGTAACAGAACAGCGATTTTTTTTCATCCTGGGGAAAAAAATCGCTGTTCTGTGTTTTTGTAGTTATTGTGTTTTGAACTTTACGGTTCAATATTTCAACGTTCGAACTCCTGTGAGTTCAGCGCTGTAATATAGACCCCGGAAATTCAGGCCTTGTCTTCTAAGCCTCCTTACATTATTTTCCACAAGGATAGAGTGTCCCTTCATACAAATCCTTTTATGCCCAAGGTAGCTACAGAATCCAATCTTAACCAGAACATTCAACTACCGATTTTCTTTCCAAATTTCTCTAATGAGGGAGAATGTTGCATTTGCTTGATGTTCACAGGCAGTTACATTGTTACCTGCACAGGACAAAGACCTTTCAAAAATCAGAACAGTTATTTGTGTCCTCCTCTCCTAGCCATCTAGGTCAGGCAGTTTCAAAAGTTACTCTTGCTAAGTGGATTATAGACTGTATTACTTTGATTTATAACAAGAATGGATTACAGCTACCTTATCCTCCTAAGGTCCACTCTACTAGGTCTATTGCCATCTCATCCTCCTCTTCTTCCAAGACCTCTTTAGATGATATCTGTGCCACCTGGTCTAAGGCTCACACATTTGTCTTGCATTATAAATTAGGCCTCGTTTCCCATAGCAGGGCTTCATTCGGTTCGGCAGTGCTCCGGCATATCCTTTCTTGAGACCACCCAGGTGTTGTGTAGCTGGGGACTCTACCCATACATGAGGAGGAATGAAAGAGACAACATCAGATTTATTAGTAATGCAATTACCAAAATTTGGTATCTGTGTTGTCTTCTTTCATTCATCCTCACCTTCCCATCCTGCCATCCCCCTTCCTAGTGCTCTAGAAGACCTGGAGAGAACTTCTCAGGAATGGCTGTTCCTGGTTTTGAGTCTCTGGTTATGGATGTATTCTCATTTCCCTCCTTCCTTCCCTGCTCTTTTTTCTCTTATGGGCAGCAAACTCTATCTGAGGAGGATGGTTGGAATGCGGGGCATTGTGGGAAGTGGGAGGAGCTTGAGACTTGGATCCTAGTCTGAAGAAGAGTAACTGAGTTGGATCTGAGGGGTCAGATCCGTAACCCACACATGAGGAGGAATGAAAGAAGACAACACAGATACCAAGTTATGGTAAGTACATAACTAATAATTAAACAAAACCTTCCAGATCTTTAAAAGTTTTTCCCTCCTAGCTTCCAAATTTCCACAGGCATACCAACAGTTCCTGGAGACTTTCCTGACAGTTGGTTATACATCATCATTTTTATGTCATCTCCTCCCATCTTATTAGTAATTGAATGTCATCTACCTCTAACCTTGGCATATTTAATTCTTCCATAAAGTGTACCTTTTCTTGGTCTGCATATATCTCTGCTTTATACAGACTTGCATAAAATTTCTTGTTATAGGCTCTCTAAGCTTGGTGAGAACCCTTTCTACTTTATGTTCATAGGTGTGTACTAGGTTAATGGCCCTGGAGCCTTTACAAGCCTAACCCTTAGGATTACCATGGCATCGTGGCACCTGACCTTAGTTCCCAGTGCCTCTGTCAAGTAGACCCACTGGAGTGATCCCCAGGGTGAATTTTCTATTTCTCATCCACTCATCAAGATTTCTCTTGAAGAGGGCCAGTGAGGTGCTCTGTTTGACATGTATGGGAAGTCTGTCTCATGGCATGGGCAGTCTCTGGGTTATGAACCTGTCCTTCCAGCATGTTCTGTTGATTGTGGTAATGAGGTTGAGGTCTCTGGAGTGTGTGCAGTGGGTTTGGGATTTCTTTAGATGTAGCATTTCTAACAAAGCTGGGTCAGACATGGCTTTGTAAGTCAAGCAGAGATCGTCTCTAAGTAGGCAATATGAGACAGAGAATAGTTGGAGTTTTTTTGAGTCTGTCCATATAGGACAAGTAAGCCTAGGATCCTCTTTGTGAGGTACTTTTGCGGCCTCTCCAGTTGTTGCAGGTGTCTAGTGAGGTACATGCCAAATGGGACATTGTACTCGATGACTGGCCTAATGAAGGAAGAGTAGAGGGAGACAATTACCTCTCTCTTCCTGGATGCAAAACCCTTAGTAATGAGATGTGCCACATAGAAGGACTTTCTGACCAGAGTGGCAATGTGGTGGTCAAAAGAGAGGCTGCTGTCAACCTGTGTTCCCAGATCTGTTATAATGCCTTATGTGTTCAGTGGACTACCATCAAAGTGGTAATTCATGGGAACCGGGTTTTTCCCAAGGGGATGACATATTTTTTGGCAATGAGTGTAAGGCCATGGTTGTGACACCAGTCTCAGTGTGGCCTTTCTGTAGGATGTCAGCATCACTTGGGGAGTTAATAATAGCTCCCAACATGCAGAACTTTGTCAGCCAGAGTCCCTTCTTGTTGGCCTAGACCTCAGAGAAGTAGATACCAAACAAGAGAGGACCCAGGACCGAACCCTGTGGGATTCCACTCGTGACTGGTCAGCAGGCTGACTTGGAGTCAGCTGCTTTCACACTGTGGGTTCTGTCTGTGAGCCAGTTTGCAACCCACCTAGTGATATAGGGATTGATGCCTAGCTTAGTGAGTTTTTCTATGATTTCTGAATGGGAAGTGGTATCAAAAGCCTTGTCCAGATCAAGGTAGGCTGTAATGAACCACCTTGCCTTCATCCACAGCTCTGGTGACTAACTCAAAGTAGTCGACCAGGTTGAGCAGGCATGATCTACCCTTCACAAAACCAAACTGTGTGGGATCCAGAGTTTGTAGATTCCGTATATCCTTGTTTATTAGGTCCATGATGTTGCCTGAGTCATTGCACTAAAAGTTTTTGTGCTGTAGCTTTGTTATCAAAAAACTGTTGTTTAACAGCAATCTTTCTGAACTCCTGCATATTATCGAGGTAATCCTTTATTTTCTGCTTAGCACTCTGCAGTTGCTCCTCTTCTTGTTCTGTGCGATTCCTCCTATTCTGCAGTACTTTAACATTTGTCAGTCCCTCTAAATAATTCTAGTTGCTTCTTAACCATATCTCTCTCTCTTTTATTTTCACCCTATTTTAAACTCCACTTTAATTTTATCCCACTCCCTAGCTATATTTTCAGAATAAATTTCTGTCTTCTGTAATAACTCTCAAGTAATTTCCACTTAAACTCCTCTTTTTTCAACAAATAGGTGGGAAAGTGCCAGTGTCTCATTTTTATTTCATTACCCTGCATTTTTATTTTAGTTGTTATTGACACATGATCTGAAATAGTTATTAGATGCATATCAACATTTTCAATTAAGTGCACTTGTTCCTGTGAAATGTAAGCTCTGTTTAGCATAGAACAGTTTTTGTATCTTGGGAAATAATATGTAAATTCAGTCTGAACTCCTACTACTAAATTCACATCTTCCATGCCAAATATTTTCATAAATTCCTTCAAAAAAATCTACCCTCCTTTATATATTTTCACTTCTGGGCCCCCCAGACACATCTTTCCTGCTGCAAATCAAATTCCAGTCCCCACCAATTAGTAATATTCCCTGCTGAAAACTGATTATTTCTCCTAGAATTTTCTTAAGCTCCATTATAGCAGTTTTAGGTGGAATTTAAATGCATGCCAGTGTAATCCTCCTCCCTTGTCAGTAGCCCCTTAGTACTATGTATCTACTACTACTATCCCAGCTGAGAATACCCTTGAATGCTTTCAGAGATCATTCTCTCCTAGCCAGTTTCTCTTTTCTTTTTTTTTTCTCCAGCCAAGTCACTCTCCACCAGACTGTAACCAATTTCTCTCTGTCAGATTGTGTCCATGGAGACATGAGAACCAGATAACCATTTTCTTATTATCAGATTGTCTCCATGGAGACATGAGAACAAGATAGTCAATTTCTCTTTGTTAGATTGTTTCTATGGAGATATGAGGGCAGATATGGAATTGCTACTTACCATACATTCATTTGCTAGAAAACCCCCTCATAATATTCAATATTCTTTTTTATTTACTTGCTTTCTCTTAAAATTTGTTACTAAATCAATGCAAGGACCTTAAACCAGTCATTCCCCCTTGCAAGAATGAGAAAAAGCACATTAATTTTTATTTTGTCATGCTGTTTTAACAAGGCTTTTTTTTTACATTGCAGTGCCTACATTTCTTAAAACTGAGCAAGAAGAAAGAGAAGGGAGAAAGAAATGGAAAAAAGAACAGCAGGAGCACCTAGTCACAAACCCCATTTCACTTAACACTAAGAAAGCTTTACTTTATTGCATACAAAGAAACACATACACCACAGAAAGAGCACTATTAAGAAAAAATGTTTTCTTTACTTATAGTTAATTTTCTCCCCTCCTCCCCAAAGCATTTTTCCGAACATTAATGACATGAAGAAGGGAATATACTTTAGAGTCCCCCACAAGTCCAACAAATTCTGTAAAAGTTCAATATTTTCAAATGTTCTTGTTCTGCCATATTTTATTTCGCAAATATTATTATTACATTGTAATCCCACATGAAGTTACTGGTTTTATTATTGTTCATCTCCATCTCCCAAATCCTGTGTCTGCTTTATTTCCAATGTACTCTTGATTCTTCTAGTCAATTCTCTTGCTTCATCTGTCCAACATCTTCCTTGGAAACAGTAGAAAAGGTTTCTCAGGTGCAATCTCTGTGGTCTTTATTACCCGAAGAACAAGAAGCAGATTCTCCTCCCGCTTCGCAGCTGACTTTTTGTTGGATAGACTTTTGTATTTCCTCCTTAGCATGTACTTCATCAAAAAATGATTTTGTCCCTCCAGGGAAGAATACCTTGATGACAGCTGGGTACAGCAGTTTAAGTCTCACATCTCAGTCTGAACATTCCCTGAATAGTGGAATACATTTACTCCTCTTCTGTCTGGTGTACGAGTAGTCATTCTCCACACTCCCACGTTTAGTATTTTGACCTCCTGCCACAGTTTTATTAGAATCAACTCCTTCTGCTGGTAGGATTGTATCTTTATTATTAAACGTCTAGGTTACTTTTTCATAACCAGGTTTGGAGCACAGACACAATGTGCCCTTTCAACTAACAACTCCTGCTGTGGATACCAGTCCAGTTGCTTATTTGTGCTTTCATAAAATTAATGCAGTCTGTTCATTCCAGCTTCTCTGGTATAGCTGAAAATCTCTTGATTTCCCTATGTTCTCTTTCCTCTAATTCTGTTATTTTTTGAAACGCCTTCCTGGGCAAGTCTCATATTCAGCCAGCATTTTCATTTCAGCCTCTGATTTTTGCAGCTTTATCACCTCTTCTGAATATCTGTTTAAAGCTTCTTCCAGTCTTTCCAGACTTTTATTTTTGTGTTAATATACTCCATCAGTGTTTCATTTATTTTAACCAGGTCTGTGTGCAGTTGTCTTGTATCTTCCTGTAGGTTAGTGGACATCATGTCTGAAGGTTACTTTGCTTTTTGCTGAACAGTTGCAGAACTTTCCCTAGTCAATGTTTCTTCTATACGTTTTGTAGCTGATTTTTTTCTATGTGCTGTGCATTTCTTTTTTCCTGGCATCCAGTCAGTACACTTCCTAGCCAGTTACTGAAATTTACCCATAAACACACAAGTTTACTGGCCTTCTCTGATGTTGAGTTTCTGTTTTCAGACTGGGAGAATTAGAGTTAAGCTGTTACTCAGTTTGCAGCCATCTTGGAAGTGAGTTAGGGATGTCCTTAGGCTAAAGTGTGATACACTATCATGGAACAGCAGGAAGCATGCATGCCTGTCCTTCCCCCACATAGATAGGAAAGGTTAAAAAAATGGCCAAATCTGTGAATTCTTACAGTTAGATAGCAACTACATACATTATTTACAGTAGCTCCCCTTCTTAATGTACTTCTCTTCTGCTGCATTTTTCTGCATTTTCTGTGCTTTTTACTCCTGTTTTATTTTTCCAACTTGACTTCTGTTTGCCTTCCAGTCTCTCTCTTTTGAATACATGCATACCCTAATTAACCAGCATTTCATTTCTTCCCACTTTACACAATAATTGACTTATGTTTGTCCTTTGCAAGGTTGAAGCTTCACATTTTTTTATATTTAAGGCTGCTGCTAAATGTCATTCACTCCATTGTGAAAGTATACTGCACATTAACTGTCCAGCACCCATCGCCAGATTGTATCGTGTTGTACGCCTGTCCCTGTAAGATATTATAATTTTGAATGCAGATTCCCCTGAAATGCATACCCACTTATGTCACGTGTCCCCATTCCCTCCTTTTTAAAAGACTAATGTGTACTTAATTCTGTTAGTATCCTTTGCATGTTTTGTAGGGGTGACCCTTCACTGTCTGTGCCACTGTCCTTCTGTAAGTCCATAAGTAAAACAGAGTAGCATAATGTCTCAGTGATTAGCATCTCTGCCTCACAGCTCCAGAGTTTGAGGTTCAGTCTTGACCTCCAGTCACTGCACGGAGTCTGCGCATTCTTCTCGAACCTGTGCGGGTTTTCTCCAGGTATTCCAGCAGCTTCCTCCAGTGTCTGAAAAACATGCTAGTCGATCAATTACTCTAAACTGTCCATACATCTGTCACTCTATATATGTTGCATTATATTATATATTATATTACATTACATTATATTATATTAGGTTCATAGATTAGTACTAGGCTAACTGCCCTTGCGAGCCATTTTAAGCCTAGCCAATTATCCCTTGTGAGACTATATTATGTTACGTTATATTATATCACATCACTTTTAATCTTGTCCTTGTTCACTGGATTGTGGCTGAAAAAGAATCTGAAGTCCTTTTTACTTACTCATTTTACAAATAACTAAAAATTAAAAAAAATCTTCCAAGATGTGCCCAGCATTTAATACAGGCATTTTGTTCCCTGCCTTCCTTTCATTCTGTTGGATTTGCTCCTTCATGATAAATTCATACGTGAAGAACTTCATAACCCCACACCTTGTGGTACAGAGGGATAAAGCCCTGTGAGTGTACACCAGACAACTCATGTTCAACTAGGATATGGACAGGGGTGTTGGAGGGACTGTGTGCAGAATGGAGAGAATGGCCAGTACAAGCATGCCCAACTTGGAGAGGAAGCTGCCTAGGCTCGCTGCAGTAGCAGAATTAGAAGCCTGGTGAACTCCACACTGCAAGTGGTATATCACTTAGCTGGGAGGTTGTATATGCACATAAGTACTTATGCATCTCTCAGAGGCAGCCATTACAGAGCTTGCAAGGCTGACACAGGATGGCAGAGGTTAAGGCACACTTCCTTGCAGCAGGGTAACACTGCACTAGTATCCTCAAGCTCCTCCCCAGTCCCAGACATGGGTCAGGTTGATCCCAGGGGAGACTAAGATGGATCTGGTACACACATGATTGAGTAGAGGAGAGGAGTTGGTGGCAGGTTGGTGGACAGCTTTGAAGAGGTAGGGCAAGAAAAAAATAAAGAACCTAATTGGTTTACTGTGCTGCAGTAGAAACATACTGCTAAATCATCCAAGCTGGATCCAGAAATATTGCATTCCAGCAGTAGGTTAAGGCTGAAGTTTTTGTCATAGGAATTTATTTACCTTATGCATTAATGAATAAGAATAAAAATTATTTCTGACTGGAATTTATTTATTTATTTTTTTTTTACTAAAAATCTGCCCTGCATAGTGCAGATTTACTTGAATGGGTATGCAACCTGTACTTTTGAATGTTACTGTTTACTAAACTGTTTCACTCCAATAGAGCTTTGGATTTTTGCACTGTAACTTCCAGTGATTGCATCCAGAGCTTTTTGACAAAGCAGCTATTCCTCACATTTCAAGTGCATGTTCATATCTGTGATTCCATAAGGTTTGCTTAAGAACTATAAATATAACAGTTTTTTTTTTTACAAAATGTATATTTGCTATGTTTATTATGACTTATAAAATCCAGTTTAATACCTAGAATTTATTGAACATTGCTACCATAGATGTGTTTGTAATTAGCAAATATGTAAGTAACTGACAATGTCTCACTTACCACTAAATCTGCACAAATACTGTAAGCAGCATTTTGTTGTTCATCCATGAGCTTTTCTATGGGTATGTGCAGTTGTGTCTTTGTTACTTGGTTGTTGAGATAATTAGAAAAGTATGAAATGTATAACAGTATACATAGTATATGAACAACTATTACTATATTTCTAGCAGCAATTGACAGAGGTCAAATATCAAAGCAGTTTTTTGATTGTCATGTAAGCTGTAAGAAGACATCTTCAGTAATTGTATATAGCATGGTTTTGGAATAATCAATGCAAATATGAACAGACTATGTTAGACTCCTAGAGGTGTCAGTAGGATGTAGCAACAGAAACAAGTGGAGGCATCACTAGGCAGTAATAAGCTAAAGTGAACCTCTGTCACCTACTTAGGGCAGTGATAAAACAGTATTACATTGCAAGAGAACAAAAGTTAGTATTAGCTTTTTTTTTTTTTTTTTAAACGTGTGATCGAGTGCATGATAACATTGGATTCTCCCACTAAGGGAATGAAAATGTGAAAAAAAAAATTGTATGTTTTTGTAGTGTTTGTATTTATATGGGATTTGTCAAAATATATCTTACGCTCACTACACTGATTTCAGAGATGATGAGAAGCTATTAGAAAAATTTCATTCACACAGCAAATGTATAGAACAGTGCAAGTTAAATATAAAATGCTATTTTTTCTGTTTGGAAATACAGAGAGATCTGGGCACGATTCTTGGCATTTGAAAGCAATATTGGAGATTTAGCCAGTATCTTGAAAGTAGAAAAACGAAGGTTTGCTGCCTTTAGGGAAGAATATGAAGGCAAAGAAACAGCACTGCTAGTGGACAGGTACAAATTCATGGATCTCTATCCCTGTTCAACAAGTGAGCTGAAAGCCCTTGGTTATAAGGTATGTATCATGTTGACTATATTAATAACAGTGTTGCTTTTAAACACTTTATGACTGGTTAACAATGTATGCATATCCTTGTTGGTATAATGCATGTTAAGTTGCGCACTTCACATTACACTGCTAAACTCCATAAATATTTGGATATAGCTGTTTTGACTTGTGTTTGTTGATAAACATTGCTATAAGGCTGCCCCCACATAACAAAACCCATTTAAAATACTGAAGTAAATGTTTCTTTCTAATGATGCTGAGAAAAAGCTGTAAACTTGAGTTTTGCAGGGGGCCAGTAGTCAGAGTATTCCACTAGCCATATGCTAGAAAATGTTGTTTGAAGTTTGCTGGTATTTTTAAATGCATTTAACTGATTAACTGGGCAATTACTTTGCAAAATGTTTCTAGCCATAAGAGCAAGGGCAAATACAGTGCTTATGTTTAGGGCTTAGTATGCCCAGTTAAACTACATGATTTTTTTTTGTGAACAAAGAGAAAACTGGAGTATCCAAAGCAAATCCACATAAATATAGGGACATGTAAAACTCCAAACAGTGGGGTTGAGGGCACATTATTGAATCCCAAACCCTGGAGCTGTGAGGCAGAGATCATATCTGCATGCTGCCCAAGTATTCCGTATGAACCAAAAGTGGCTTATAGAGCTGCTATTCCACTTGGGGTAGAGTTCACAAAAGTCTGTTTTAAGGATTAACTATCAGTCACACTCTTTTTTTATAGGCAAATTTGTTGATTCACCAGGGCTTTAAGCTTTCCTAACTATGTGTTGTGTTTTGATTACAGATTATTTAGTTTGTTTCCACTTTATTGCTTACGACTAACAGTTAAAATAAAATGACATAAAAAGAATAAAAGACAGTAAATATCAGTAGTTTTAAATATTCATGTAGGCTGAATTGTAAAATCTCAGATTACATACCAGTATTGAAAATTCCATATGATGATAACAGAAATGCAGTATATAACCCAAAACAATCAAAAATTGAGAAATCGAAAATTGGTAAACAAGTCCCAGGTCATAGTAGACTCTCCCAAAAAGATGAAATCTCAGGGAACTCTGGAAGGTGAAGTCCTTTTCATGTGCCCAAATCCAGGATATTGCTACTCCTGGGGATGGGTGCAAGATATGAAAAGGCCACTGAACCTGTTCTTTCTGAACTCACCTGGGAAATGGCTAGCAGTCCTACACAAGATGATTTGTGCTGCTTAACCGGGACATAGAGTTGCAACAGCTCTTTCAGATAAGCAGAACTCAGGTCAAGTAGGGCATGGAAAGTCAATATTTTAAAAACACGGGAGCTGCAACTGGCAGCCAGTACAGATCCCAAAAAAACTGATATGATATGACCAGATATAGTATTATCAGTTATCGATGTGGCAGTGGAGTTCTGCATCTTCTGCATGCGCAATAAGTCACTAACTGACAGCCAAAGGGACAGAGCTTTAAAGTAGGCCAAATGAGACAACGCCAATGCATTTAACACTGTCAAAAAGTCTGATCTAGATAAACAGTGTTTGATCCAGGTCATATTTCTAAGATGAAAATAGGATGTTTTTTGACCACTGACACCTGATCGCAAAATGTTACCTTGCCATTGAGAATTATACCCAGCTTACAAACCTGCGATACAAATTTCAGCTGATTGTCACCATATATGACAAAAGGCAATAATAATGGAATAATGGCTGGATGGTAGCATTGCACTAAGAGAATCTTGGTCTTGATTGAGTTAGGTTTCAGTCAGTTTGATGGTGTCCAATCAAGAATAGACTCCATGCAGTCTTCCAGAGCAGTAAAATCTAGAACTGGACTCTACGAGAAGGAGAATAAAGCTGGGTGCCATCAGCATAAGACTGATTAGAAAAACCCTTCCCTGAAATGAATGAATGGATGGTGATATCAGCTGCAGAGTCTTTATCCATTAGAACCTAACAGCTGGCAAATATTTATTATAATTGGCTCAAAATTAATGTTTGTACTTTCCCTTTAGTCATGGAGAAGGTACACATATGTAGTACACCAGAATCAAACGTATATTGTGTTGTTATAATGTTGGAGTTATAGCCATTGTTTTATTCATCTCTAAAAGCAATGTTTTCAAGCATTTGAATTGTTCAGGTGGAACAGAGTGAATTGATCTCCAAAATTCAAGATACGTCTCTTCCATGATTTCTGCATCTAAAAGCACAGATTTATTATACCCTGTAACTGAGTATCCAATGTTTTGTTAAAAAAAAGTTTTACTAGAAACTGTCATTGTTTCAGTTAATATACCTCTTCATGGATAGGCACCATCACTAACCTTCATGACCATTAGAATGTTGTCAGGCTGCAGAGCTGCATTATAATTATATTCTTGTCTACAGGGGTGGGAATATTACTATTACTCAGTATAAGGAGTGCATTAGAAGTCCAAGGTCTGTTTGACTAAGGTACTTTTTCTTTTAATAAAATTTTTACCAGAACTAATTGCTTTATTTATATGTCCAGGAAATTTCTTCATTGAGTTAGCATTAAATTAGAAGTAAAACTCATATACATTTTTCCACTGAAGTGATATTTTCTGTCACTGAAAATATGGTGTCATCACAAACATTCCATGCCAAAAGTAGAATGACAGTCATAGGTGAGGTGATTGCGATGTTGCCTCATTAAATGTAGATGGTATATGACTTGTTGCCTCCAGAACATATCTCTACAAAGTTCATATTACATCAGATTTGAAAATCGTATACAGTTAGTAAAACTGTTCATTTTTGTGACTGAAAGGATGACAGCCAAAAATCCCTATCCCTGATGATTGCAAAATGCCTATTCTGACTTCACCACTGATCTGAGTGTTATGTAATGAGAACATTGATAATCCTAGGTGCAGTACATATCTGTGACCTCAAGTATAGTGCCCTGAAATGTTTACGGATGGCTTTACAACTGTGCTTGATGATCACTCTGATGACACAGAGGCACAACATCCATCTGTGCTGTTGGAGTCTCAAACTGATGTTTAGGAATGGGCTTTTTTCAGTGGTAGAGTCAGCCAGAGAGGATAGAATTGAAACAGGCAGGAATCAGGAGAGACTGCTATCTGTGTTGCCTCTGGGTGGAGACGACGAGCCTTGCAGGCAGCCTTCTTGGTGGAGTGACAGGATGTCATAAAATCATTCTAATTGCCACTGACTAAGCCAGGGATGATGACTGGCTTCATACAAACAAAACTTTCCAGTGCCACATTCCATAGGATCCCTTGCTTCCTAAGCACTGCTTATGTGTTCCTCAAGGTTGACTCCACTAGTAGGTGATCTCGTGAGACACAGTAATCACGGGGAGAGCAGGCAAGATAAGGGTCAGGGTAGGGAGAAGTGCAAATAATGAAAAAAAATTGTTGAGATATTGGTATAACATCTAATCCAGGATTTCACAGAAACATTAATGTAGCAGTCTATCAAGTTGTGAGCTGAAATAAAAACATATTTATTTCTCAGTAAAAGTGGCATTTTCGGTTTCTGGACATATGTTAGTACCCCAATATGTACACCCACACATGTAGCATGATATATTACATGAAGTTGATTTGTACTGTCTTTGCACCTAAAATCATTATGCAGATATACCCTAAAGCAGAGTAGCAGTGTATATTTTCATGAAACTATATTGATAGATACCACAAGCAAAACTGCATTTACAGCTGCATAATTCTCATTATTTTCACAACAAACACATTTTTGTGACATAGTTCTAACTAACAAACTGTTAATTTACCAAATCATATCAACATGATGCATGCTCCATTTTAAAAGCCTTAACAAAAATTAAGTGTGGGCTGGTACATTAGAGATGCTGTGATGTGCTTATGTTTATTGGTAATTCAAGGGCATAATCATTCATACAAGCTTAATAGCCGGGTGTCATGGTAACATTTATTTTATAATAAAATCTGAAAGAATTACAGGCATAGGCATTTTTAGGGAGGGAATCAGATCAAGCTTAGAATGGCTATTAAAAGTTAACAGACTGTGAACTTGCAGTAATGAACTGATAAAGATAAAGACGTGATCTTCAACATTAAATTAGTGTTGCACTTGCCTAATCTGCTTGGTTATATCCTTCCCAGGATTTAACCATCAACTAACTTTCAAAGCTTCAAGGCACCTTCCATATACCTCAACTGCCAGGAACTCAAGCAGATCCACATAAAAACACAGTTTAGATGCCAAAAGCTTTGGAGCTTTCTTGCTGCCAAAGTGCACTCCCTCTGCAGGCTTTGTTTAGCGATCTTTCAAGGCTGGGCAGGTAAGTGCCCAGCTGGGGAAAACCTTCTGCAATTTTATTTTTCTTTGGAAAAACTATTTTTTTTTCTATTAATGTATTTTTTTCTACTGTCATGCCTTGCAGGGAAGGCTTTGATATGTGAATGCTTGGGTGAAGAATGTGTACAAATCTGATTTTCTGCCTTTTTTAACCATAAAATCCTTTTTTCCTGTCAGGAGATTTACTGACCCTCTGAAGCTCTGCTACCAGTCTTTCAGATTTCTTTTTTAGCTGAATTATAGAATAGTTACCAGACTCCTTGGTTATTTCTTCCCCTCATGCAAGTAGAAGAAAGCTGCTAGGGAGTCTTTGGGTGGCAGGCTGACTCCTTCACTACCCCAACTGCTGAAGGGTGATTGCTGTGGCCAGATATGGATCCCTGGACTGCTCATTGATGTCCCTCAGTCCCTCTACTGTATCCCAAAGTCTGTAAGGACTGCGAATTAGATAGATGCTCTGTGGCTGTAGGGTTGTCCTCAACAGGCAAGGAAAAGCCACTCCTTTCAGTATCTGGGGAAGGAGGGGGTGAAGGTGTACTTCAAAGCTGCGTTAGGGTGCCTAATCTCCGGATAGTGCCCTGCCATGAGTCAGTCCTTTTCTAGGCAGTCTTCTAGGAAAAGAAAGCAAAACATTAGGAATGTAATTTATCCTGCTTCAGTTACTATGGATATGAAAGATTTGCTGGGATTTGCTAAGGAATTAACTTCTGCTTTTAATGTTTCATATTCTGTTTCTTCACTTCATATAAAGAAAGAATGTTTCCTCTTATTCTGACACTGACTCTGAGTCAGAAGAAGGTGGAATGGAGGGGAGAGTGTTTTTCTTTAGTGTGTTCTTTACAAGATTAAGATTCCGATTCCAAGGAAAGTTCTACTCTGAATCAGAATCTGAGGAAAGTGCTACTTCAGATTTCCCTTCAGGAGAGCTATCTTTTTCTGAGACCTTGGCCAAAATGAAAGCAGTATTTCATTGAGAACAGAATGAAATCCCTATTTCCCAGCAAAGGAATTGTGATTTGTTGCAATTGGATATTCCACAGCCTGAAGCTGTCCCTCCTTTATCTGTTTTAGAGGATGCTTTCTCAGCACCTTGCAGTTTGCCTGACAGTCAGTCTCATGCTTTAAAAAGTCTTATAGGTTATACAAAGCACTTCAGAATCATAAATATCCTAAAGCTGACCATGCAGTTATTTCCTTATCTAAATTCTTTGCTGGTAAACAGATTGTTAATGCTAACCCATTACTTCTGACAAGGATGGGAAAGCTTTTGATAGATTTGTTTAAAAAAAGTTTATTCTTCTGCTACCTTAACTGTCAGAATTGTGAACTGCCAAGCTTGCGTTAATTGTTTTTTTGCTTCTTCAGAGAATATAAGAAAATTAACTGTTAATCCCCACTTATCTGAGTTAAAGAATTCATTGAATGCCTTAATTGCATCTGCTTCTCATGTAATCAAATGGTCTTTAATTTGTTCACATGATTCTGCTGATACAGTCACTAGAACTGTTGCTACTGTGTCAGTTATGAGAAGATTTGCTTGGTTGCATTTTCAAAACTTACCAGAAAATGTTAAAACTAAGATTTTTAGTTCTCCCCTTGGCAAGGATGTTCTGTTTGGCCTTTCTGCTGCTGAGGTTCTTAAAATATTTGATGAAAAAGAGGAAATTATTTAAAGGTTGACACACATTTTCCAACCCTCCTTTTCTAAGTTTAATAATACTTTTTTTCTCTTAACTCAAAAAGTAATTTAAGCATCAAGGTGCTAACAAGTAAAATTTTAAAGAGCAATGGCAAGGAAGCTCCAAAAAGAAAGGAAAAACCTCCTAGAACAAAAGACAGTCCAAAAAGTCAGAAAGAACACTTCCCTCTGAAGGGGCCATTCCCCATCCAACACACGCACACACACTGGCAGTTCCAGTTTAGGTCGGAATTTTACCCAGTGACATCAGATTATTTCAGACATACAGGTTCTGAAAATTCATCCAATGGGGTACAGATGGCAGTGGAAGTCCTTTCTCCTTTTAGAGGATTTCTTCCCATCCTCTATACCAAACACGGTCTGTCTACTGCACCAAGGGTATTTGCAAAGTGTCTGGCTCAAGTAATTGTTTACTGCAGACTTTGAGGCATTCACATCCTTCGATGATTGACTTAATTTTGCAGACTCCCTTTTTCCTGCTGTCGATTATCTTTGACAAGTTTCATGAAACTCCTGATCAAGCTGGGGGTTCAGTTTAATTTACAGTAGTCTTCTTTCATCCCTTCATATTTACAGAATTGTTTTACGGGATATCTTCTGGATACTTCCCTAGGAAGAGCCTTTTTTTTCCCTTTAGACAAAGTCGAACTGTATGAGTAAATATTTCTGATCTTTTCAAACCAGTCTTTGGTATCTACTACAGAATTCTTAGGATTCTGAGTTTCATGGCTTCTATGATTCTCCTGGCCAGATTTCAGTAATGGGTTTGATGAGATATGAGTAAAGAGGAATTAAGACTACTTTGGTCCAAGAGGAGATGCTTTGGAAATTAGAGGAGACAGACTGAAGGCTTTCCAAACTACTGCAGAGACATGATAGTCAAAATATAAGAAATCATCAACAACAGTACCTAGGTCTCTTGGGTTATATCACTTAAATGGTATGTGAAAATGTGCTGTTTACAAAAAATGAACTGTACTACATTTTTTCACATTTAATTTGAAACAGTTGTCCTTGCACCTACTGCTAACATTGTTTTATCCACAAGGAGCAATTGTGAATCAGTGGAAAATCAAACACACAATACAGTCATTTACAAACCTGGACAATCACAGGCCAAGAGTGTTGGCCTGAAAGTCTGAGAAGCAGATGTCAAATAGGATATGGCCTAACACACTGAGCATGTGATACACCATTGGTAACTTTTGTTTTCAGAAGCTGCATCTGTCTGTCTAACCACATGGGTTCTCTCAGAGATGCAGTTAGGTATCCCTCACACAACATAAGGATTTTATATTCTGATTTACAAGCCTGTCAGTGTCTGCTTGGGGAACAGTGTCAAAGGTCTTCGCCAAGTCCAAATATGTTGTGTGCACTGTGTTACCACTGTTTACTGCTTTGATAACTTTTCAAAAAAATAATGAGGTTAAAGAGGCAAGACCTTCCTTTGACAAAATTGAATTTATGAGTGTCCAGGGTTAAGAAACTTTAAGTACTCTTATTAATGAGGCCTGAGATATAATATGCTTTATATATTAAGCTAGTAGTTTACATATTAGGCTTGTGGTGCAAAGTTACCTAGGGCATTATGCTCAGTAATGGTTGGGTCACCCTTGTTTAAAAACATTACAATTGTTTTTATTCAGCCTTTACAAATGTAAGCAATGGAGAGGCTTAAGTAGGTATTCAACTGGGTCATATCTGGCACTGACAAACAGGAAACCTGAGTGGAGCAAAATTTGCACTGAATTTGTGAGCTAGGATATTAACTATTTCTGTTGGGCCATAGCCAGTATTATTGTGGACTAGCTCCAAACATTATTGGGTGTTAGTACTTAAATCCCTGATATAGTTAAAAGTATGTAGCTCTGATGATGTTCTTTTCATTCTTCCTCACAAATGTGTCTAGGATCCAATCCTCTGATCCGACTCAGTCACATCTAGATGATTTCAGATCCAAGCCTTTTGCTCCTCCCTCTACCCATAATGCTCTATTCCACCCCCCAACTCCCCAGATCTCATTACTCACCATAGTTGCAAGATGGAAAGATCCAGCTTTCAGAGTAAGAGTGTCTTTTTTATATTTTTGTCAAGTAATTATTGTACTTTGTTTCTTATGATTCTTTCATATCATTACTTTAGACTTAGTCTCCTCCGTCAGCGTGTCACAAGCGTTAGGACTTTTCTCGTTTCTGTTGTGTGTCTCCCTCTCGTACCACTCATGGTACTTGACTGACTTCCTATTACTAAGTACTTTTATATATAATTTTTGTAGTTTTATATATATATCTATATATATATATATATCTATATATATATATATATATATATATATATATATATATATATACACATATATATATATATATATATATTCTATTTAAAAATATATATTGTTTCTTTATATCTGTGTTGACTTTCTTGGGTTAAAGTCTACTGTAGCTTAAGTCTTTAACCTCAGGTTGAACTGTGTGCTTTTGAAAACCCTTTTTTTTTTCTTTTAGGGTTTACTGCTCTCTGCTGCCTTCATGTCACAGAAACCAGAGAAGCCTATGGGTTTCAAAAAGTGCACTTCTTGTGGGCATAAGATTCCCAATTCTGATGCCAACAAGAAGTGAGTATACTACTTATGAGCTGCCCACCTGGATTCTCCTTGCACCATTTGTGCAACCTTTAATCCGAGAGCTCTCTTGGATCATAGGAACAAACTTATTTTGAAAGGATCATTCCCTGCTGAGGCTCAAACCCCATCTAAACAGTCTGAAATGGTCTCGGAGCCGGGGAAATGACACCATCCCAAATCTCTGATGACCTCCTTGGAGCTGGCTGAGAAGTTGAGGATAGTCTTGGATATGACCCCCTTGGATCCGAGGCCTATCAGGCCACCCTTGGATCCTCAACAATCTTCAGATCCAATGGGCTTGGCCCCGACTACCAGTTCTTTCCTTCCATCCACCAAATAGTGAGAAATGAAGAAAAGCGAAGAACAATATGGTGAAAAATCAATTGATGGAAGACTTAGGTGGAGGAAAAGAAAAAAGTAGTGATATGAGAATGAGACAAAAATGCATAAGATTAATAGTGATTTATGCATATAATATAGCAGAAAATTGTGTGAATAAATTAAAAGTTGTGTTACTAAATATTTCAATAGTGGTGGTAGGAGATTTTAACTGTAATGTGCGGGGAAAAGGAAAAATAACACAATATTAAAATCTTAGGGAATTAAAATGAGGAAATTTAAAAGTAGGAAAGAATAAAGAATGGACGTATAAAAGGAGGATTTTTAAGACTGAAATGACAGAAGGATTGTTGATGGCAGAGTTTTCAGATCTTAAAGGAGTATGGGCTAGAATAGGGGAAGATAGTTAAATTATAAAGGGGGGATAAAGAGTTAACTGCAAAATTTAAAATGGATGGATGAAGGAAGGTATAATGGAAGATGACATGGTGGAGTGATAAAATTTATATGTATTAATGTGTGCACTGCGCTGTGGTGCAGACGTAGCATTGTCGGCTCACAGCAAGAGGTTCTCTGGTTCTATTCTCAGCTGGAATGCCTTCTGTGTGGAGTCTGCATGTCCTCCCAGCATTCGTGTGGGCTTCCTCCAGGTGCTCCGGTTTCCTCCCATGTTACAAAGACATGTCTAGAGCATTTCTTCCTGGGCCTCCACTGAAAATTGGCTTCGTTCCAAGTTGGACTTTCCCAATTAAAAGATGTTAAATAAATAAATAAATATGGAAAAAGGATGAAAGAAAACAGAAAGTTTTGGAGGCCTATAACACTAGGAAACCCTGACTAAAAAATATTTATGAATATACTGTTGTAAAAAAACGGATGGAAAACACATTGGGCAAGGTAGCAGGAGAAGATCTCTCTGGTATAAAAGGAAGCGAGGTGAAAGAAATGTTATAGTAAAATATGTTGTAGTTATGATACTGAAAGAAAATAAATAAGTAAGGCTTATAGCATGAGACATAACTAAAGCCTTTGATAAATTAAGCCATGAAGCTCTCTGGCAGATTTTTAGAGGCATATGGCGTAGGAGAAAAATGTTAATGTAATGTTATGAAAATTCATGGGTACAAGTTATAATAAATGGCTAGATGATAACAAAATAAGTATTAAGAGAGGAGTAAACAAGGATGTCCAATGAGTTTGTGTTTATTTGATTTAGTAGTGAATGTAGTAGTACAGGGATCTACTTCACTTACCCGAACGGCCACATCACCGACTTTCACTTTGCTGAGACGAAAGGACCGACAAACCAGAAGACCGACTTCCGGAACACTGACTTTCCACTCAAGGTAAGTAACCGCTTGGCTATCCCGGAAAAAAAAAAACTAACAAAAGTAAATCCCCACACCCCCCTAACTAAATATACCAACTCCAAGATCGCACTACCGCGGGAGTAAGGAGCAAAGTTCAACAGGATGGCCAAGTGGTTACTTACCTGTAGTATGGATACGTATGTATGATATGAGGGAGTCAAATTGTGAGATGGAAGGAAATGGTTATATTATCAATATCTATGATATATGCAGATGTTTAGTTCTTATAACAAAAGCAAGGTATTGAAAAGTATTTTAATAAGGATTGAAAAGCTGTTTAAAAAGCTAAACTGCAGTGAAAATGAAGTGTGAACGATTTGGTGAAAAAGAAAATAAATGAAATACATTTCAGAAGAAAAGAAATAATTTTGGGAGAAAGATTATGTGTGTAGGAAAGTAAGTCAATGGAGAGAGGCACTGGAACAAATTAAAAATGTTAGCTTGGTTTAAAAGTTTTATTTAGTTCAGAAAAAGTCACATATGTTGTATACTTGTGTATTAAAACATAACATATTTAGGGGGATATATACTTGTTTCTCAATCAAATGTGAAAAAGTTTTGATATTTCTTTAGCTTCATTTGGGGCTTAAGGCTGAACCTGGTGAGAAGAGGGATAATTTATAATAAAAAAGAAGGTTGTTTGAATTTAAAAAATCCAGTGGTGCATGAAAAATGTATGCATTTATTTGAGGTAATGAGAAAGGAAAAAAAAACAAAAATAAGTAAGATATTATATGAAAAATGTATGGGAATCAAAAAAAGGAGAAGACAAAAGAAAAATAAATATGAGAATAAAATTAAATTATGGAAGTTAAAAGTCAGGTTGATCAGAAAAGAAAAAAAAGTGATTTGAACTACCCCATTATAAACTTGGACTCAAACATGACCTCTAACCTGCGGGTCCAGAGATTCCTGGACATTTCTAAACACTAACATCCTGGATCAGATAGTCCACATGCCAACTAGGGAAGCAAACATAAATATACCAAACCTGGTCCTCACTAACATGGGAGAACCTTACACTCCCACAGTGTAATGTCCTCTCTGGTAAGGTAGGGACCATAAAGCTGTCTCCTTTGAAATAAAAATAAAACATGTGACCTCAACTAATCTTGTAGCATTTAGAAACTATTCTAAGGCAAACTTCCTATTATTATTTGACAGAATATGATTTTAGAAAAATGTTTAGTGTACACGTGTAAGAAAATAAAAGAAGATGGAAAAAAACAGTAAAAGACAGATGAAATAAGTTTTCAACTGTTTATGAATCAGAATATTTTTGTGGAGAGTTTTATTAGACAAGTTAATAAAAGGAATATGAAATGTAAGGGGATGGATGAAAGAAAACTTAGAGAACGAGAAACAAAACATTGTTTTTTGGATTGCAAAAAGACTAAAGAATTTTGAGAAAAGCTTAAAAATCAATATAGGCAGGAAGGACTTAAATGTATAAATATGAATATGATATTATATGGGGTGTATGGTAGAGATCTGATATTAATAAATTGGATAAAGTACTGTTTGTGACAATATGGGTGCTGTGGAAAAAAGATGTGAGAATTTGTTCTATAACAAGAAAATGGTAGAGAATGATGTATTAGCTGAAGTAAGAAGATGGTTATGGAAGAAAGGGTTGGGGAATAGAGGGTAAAAATAAAAGAAAAAAATGAAAAAATACAATTATTTTTTGTTGATAACTTGTAAGTATGAGTATGTGTAAAATATAAGTATGAGTGTATACTTTCATGATCAGAGACATGTGCAAGGACAATATAATGTTGCTTAACAAAGATGGACCACTTTCTATATGTGAAAGTGATGTATTTAACATAAGGATAGACCTGTAGGAGTTGGGTACATCTTGTCTGACATTTTTTCCCAGTTCTCCAGCCTGGAGATGAGTAACACCTTGTTGTTTTAAGATGGTTCCTTTTTTTCTTTGCCTTATGATTATGTTGAGAGTGTTTGCTGTCTAAATCAAAGAACTGGAGACTGAGGAAGAGTGATGCATGATGGGACTGGGGAGAATGCCAGAAATTGTAATAGCTGAGTAGTCCTAATAACTCTGATATATAGTCCTAATGGTTACTGAAAATAGGCATACTTGGCAACTTTGTTGTTATAAGTAAATAGCTTTAGATCTGATATTGTCTTTTCCATCAAACTCGACATATGGGTATTTCTGATCTGACATTTGGCAACTTTTTAGAGACTCAGATCCAGGGCGCAGGCTTCTGCCCCACTACCCATAAGTCCCTTCTGTCCACCTAGTACCCCATATCTCATTTGCTGCTTGTTAGGCTTAGTTGCGATCTGTGGGCTCAGTGCTTAGATGGTTCTGTAAGATAGGTCTTCTTGAGTTTTGATAATATTTTCAACATTCCTTGATGTTTTGACTTTTTATTAGTGATAGATTGCTAGTGTGGGTAAAAAGGCACTGCTTGCAGGTACAAAATCCCCATTCTCTTTCTGTTAATTGTTGAAGTGGGTCATTTAGATGTTTATATGTGACTTATGTGATTCCTTTGGGGTTAGGGCCCTAGTTGATAGGTGAAACAAATTGGTGTCAAAGGGTCTTCTTCATGCCACTGTAGGAGAAATGACTCCCCTCTGGTCTGGCTTCAGCTTCCCCTTCTGGAAAGATGCCTGGGGATAAGATCAAACCAGCCAAGGGAAAGGGAAAACAAGAAAGAAAGGGGTGAAGAGAAAGAAAATGTCAAGAAATAAACAAACACAAGCAAATGAAAAGGAAAAAGGTCAAAAAAGGTCTCCAGAATCCTCAGGCATGCCAGGCTCAGCGCCAAATGCTCCAAGACTGTTGGATCTGAGTACTGCCATGAAATCCATTTGGATATGATCCCCTTCTCCACCGAGGTTTTCTCCGGAGCTAGCTAGTCATCTACTCCGTTCCCCTTCTTGACAGAGGAGATCAACACATTGCTTTTCCAGGCCCCCTTTGGTGACATCATCCTTGAGTCCTTTTGGTTGTTGAAAGGTCTACCTGCAGCCAGCATCGACAGGATGATGCGGACGTTTCTCTGGACCAAATCGAAAAGGTGTTCCTCACCTCAACCCTCACTGAGGGTGACAGGTCTGGTTCGTACAACCCCCCCCCCCTCCAGTTATCTCCTTCTCAGGTCCAGCCTTCAGATCTGATGATCGAAAAGCCGAGTGTTCCTGCAGGGTATCCTTGCCAAAGCCAATAGCTTGATCACCTTTGACTCCGACTGTCTCTCTTACCCACTCAACTGGACATTGGACCTTGAGGGGTCTTGGAGGTAAGTGGTCAGTTCCAGGGGTCAGGTTGACCACACGCCTGTCAGAGCCATCCCTTCCCTTAGGTACATCGGCTTTGGACAGTTTGGCTCTGATGTCAGGAGAGCAAAACACGGTATGCTGTGGGCAACGGTTTACCCACGCTCAAAGGAATTTTTTTCCCTGAACCAAAAGTATGGAAAGAGGTTGTCATTTTCAGGTCCCAGGATTTTGCTCAAGACAATTCAGGTGATAAACCTCCCTTCCTCTGGCAGATGGGGAAACAACTTTAATGGTGGTTGCCCCAGTGGCAGAGGTGGCCCACAGAATGAAATGCTTCAGGTTTCATTTACCATGAAACCCTTCCAGTGCTCTTGAATGGTTGACCAACTGCTGCACTCTGGAGGCAGTCAGAGGGCACTTATCTGTGCACCCTTAAGCCTGGTTGGCTATCACACAAGATTTCTTGGGTGCAGAAAGTCATAACCAGAGACTATGGTATTCCCTTTGTTTCCCATCAACAAACCAAACGAAAACTTCCCCACATTCCACCCAGTCAGAGGAAGACAGCAGCTACAGATGTTTCCAAGCTGCCAGAAAAGCAAGTCATCCTGGAGGTCCCACCAGACTAGCAGGGATCTGGAGTCTATTCAAGATTATTTTTGGTTCCGAAACAGACCGGAGACCTCAGTCAGCTAAACGGGTTTGTTACACAGACAAAATTCAGGATGGTGTCAGTTCAGTCCATTACTGGATGTGCTTGATCATTTAGTCAACAGTCCTTGACTAAATATTAAAGTCCTTGAATGGTCCCTTTGAGTTTAAAATCAATAAAGTCAACCAAGGGGAATATTTTAGGGCGTGAATATTTATTCAAGGACTCTTGGGATTTTTTAACATGAATTTCGGAAGATTTGTATAGTGAAAGCCTTTTATTTTTGACAATAGACGCCAAAGACCTATTTTCAGTAATACAACATCAACAGGGTCTAGAGTGGTTATTTGAGTTTCTTACTGAAAATAGTGTACTGAGTGGTAGAGAAATCAGTTATTGTGCACTTGATGGACAAGGTTCTTACAAATAACTTTATTTTGATGGTTTGATTTTTAGAAAAAAAGAAGTGGCCATGGGTTGATCTTGATCCCCCTATTTTTGCCAATATTGTTATGGGGATGTGGAAGAACAAATGTATTCTAAATTCTAAGTTTACTGACTTTTGGTTCTTTTACACTAGATACCTGTATTTTTTGGATTGACCATTATGATAAGACAAAGGACTTTCTTGATTACGTTAACAACACAACTTCCTTTTTTAAGTTTACGCACTCAGTTTCTGGTGAAACCCTACACTACTTAACTAAAGGCAGACCTAACAACAGATTTGTCTTCTGTTTTCAGGAAACCAACATATGTATATGTGTCATACAGCAGCTGTACAGATGAAATCCTTGGTTACAGTCAGGGTGTCCCACAGGGCTCTGTCCTAACCCCTTACTTGCTTTTATTGCATCTTTCAGTCCTTTTTCATCTCAGGTGTTCTACAATCTATATGCAGATGACCTGAAATTGGGTAAACTGATTACACGTGTTACAGATAAGGCACGTCTACAAAATAACTTGACTAAATTGACCATTTGGGCACAGGAGAATAATATGATTAAGTACATCAAAAACTAAGCATATAAGTTTTGGGAGACATAAATTGAAAGGTGAATATTTAATACAGCACACAGTGATTGAAACTGTAGACTAATTTAAGGACCTGGGTGTGTGGTTAGATCTAGCTATGAGTTTTTCTAATCATATCAACCAATTGGTTAATGATAGCTGTAGAACTATAGGTTGTATAAAAAGATTTATAAAGTCTAGGAAATCAAAAATGATGAGGTCATTGTTTGTTAGTTACATTAGAGCCAAACTTGAGTGTGGAATAACAATATGGAAACCCTATAAGAAAAGAAGCATAAGTAAACTGGAATGAGTGCAGTGGAAATGTACCAAGAGCATCCATGGATGTGAAAATTTAAGTTCTTATGAAAGACTAAAATATCTGAATATGTACAGTGTCCCTTACAGATATCTAAGAGGAGATCTTATTCAGGTATGTAGGGCATTTAGAGACTACCTCTGGGAATGTTTGGGGTTATCAAAAAGTACTAGAGAATCATCAGATAACCTATGTAGAAGATACTATAGGAATGAGAAGTGTACTAATTGGTTTTCTGACAGAGTAGGTGATACATGGAACAGACTACCAAATTGCATTCAAGCAAGTACTAGTTTAGATATTTTTAAGAACAGCCTGGACACTTATTATGGGAACAAGTGTTTTGGTATATTGGCAAGCTAGAAGGGCTTTAATGCCCATGCTTGAAATATGTGTACGTATGCATGTATTTTTACATTTCACAAGCAAGCCACTCTCTGCATCAGAAAAAAAGAAGTGGTTAAAGGACAACTGCTTAGGGCTGCTAGGATGGTTTGTTTTTTTTTATTTGGAGTGTGATAAATTCAAGAACATGGTCCTGAGAAAAGGGTATCCTAAAAATTTTTTTATGGATATTATGGACGAGGTGGTTTCTAACAGAGAACTTGGCACATACACCCCACTTTTGGGGAATACACATAGCTGTAATATTATTAAGCAATCCCCTTCTGAGAATTGGGGGGACAGCTTTTATTACCACTTATAATATAGATTTTCAGGCATTAAAAATATTGCTCAAAAGAAACTGGGGTGATTTTAGTCAGACAATATAGTGAAAATGGTGGGAGTTTCCCCATTGTTTACAGTGCAAAGGGGAGTGTGTCTTGAGCTATTTGAACGTAGCAATGTTGGCCAAAACTACAATTGAGGTAAATGGGGGACTTTTATATGTGGTCATTGAAATACTTTGCAGAGTTTTTTTTGAACACTGATGGGGTTACTGAGAGTAGTAGTAATATCAGCTGTACTTTCTGTTGTACTTGTCATTCTAAGGGTATTGTTCGTGCAGCTATTTGTCAGAAATGTGCCTGTTTCTATATTGGAAAAAAAATGGGATTAGGGAACATGTTTACATCATTGGTAAGAAAGACATCAAAATGTTCTGGCTAAACGCATTTCTGCATTTTCTAAGCATTTTTTTATTTTTTGGTATAGAAACTTCATGACCTAGTCCATGGGGTGGCGCTGTGGATTTTTTCTTTGAAGTTCATGAACTATTCTGGCAGATAAAAAAATGCAATGGTCAATCATAGTTTAAAATGAAAAAAATTCTATTAATTGTATATTTAAGCTAAAATCTTTAGGGCTTATGTAAGGCTGTATTATCTGTACCTGAATTTTAAGGTATGTAGTATTAATGTAATGTTTTTATTCAGGTTTTTAACTTTGATTCCTTTGTTTTTTCCTTGATGTGCCATGTGATTAATGATATCGTGTATGTAAACTGAATTTGTGTGTTGGTCTGTTATTCTGAAGAAGTTTCATACTTGAAACGAAAGTGCTCAAATTACTGTTTTAATCTTGACTTGGCTGGCACTTTTCTTGGATTGTTGTACAGTGTTCCTACCAGTTTGTATTTTTGGTGGTGCGCTATGTTTGCTTTTAGTTTCAAGTGGTTACTGTTAAAAAGTTGCTGATGTCGGATCTGAATGGATCCGATATATCCATATTTTTAGCTAGATGGAGAAGATGGCAAGGATCTAGCATTATGGTAAATGCATAACTTTCTATCCAATGTTGTCTGTTTTCATCCATTTCAACTGTGGGTTATCCAGGAGCGGCCTTAAGTCAACTGGTGCCCTAGGCAAAAGGGCTCCACGGCACCCCCATCTTGGTCTACCTACACCAAGTAAATACTGGAAAAGCACCCCTGCTACAGCGGTGCCCTAGGCTGCTGCCTAGTTGGCCTATGCCTAAGGCCGGCTATGGGGTTATCTGATCTGACTAGATCCAACCTCGGCACAGATCTTGAAGCTTTTCTGTTCCAGGGCTGTGACTATTCCCCTGCCTGTAATTGCCTGGTTTCCACCCTACAACCTCAGACTCGTTTGCCACCTGAAGTGTTCAATCATGCATCCGAGGGCTCCTTTATTATGTATCCTTTGTTGTACTTTTTCAACAACTCCTCCCTTACCAAGGAAGTTTTACTCTGTCTAGTTTATGATAAAACTGTCTTTAGGTTTTTCATAGGTAGCTTAGGTGTGTTTTCTAGTTCTTAATGCTGTTTAGATAATATTTATTTTTTTCTAGGTCATAGTTTTGTGTTTTATAGAAGTGTTTAGAATAGTTATATTCAGTGTATAATTACTTGTTATATTAGTTTAGTCAGTCAGTTATTATTATTGTGTGAGTGAGTGTATTTTACCTTTTTCCTTATGGTTGGTGATCATGAATTTAAAAAGGGCACAGAGTGTGGGCGTAAGCTGGTCCCAACAGACCCACATTCCGTATGTGTATATGTTTAGGGGCAGCCCATTTGGATGCTTCTTGCCAAGCCCATGCTTTCTTCTGTGCCTGAGCTTTACAGACTTGGAGTGAAAAACTGATTGTTAATGGACTCCTTCCTCCCCAGACAGGATCTGCGATCCCTGCTGCTTCCTCCTCTACTTCTGCTGGAACCAAGGACAAGGAAGCCAGGGAGTAACCCAGCTGCAGATAAGGATAATGAAAAACATAAGGAGAAGTCAAAACAGAATGGGGACTCTGAGAAGTCCCATAAGAGGTCTTGTGGTCCTTCCTAATCATCGAAATCGGATCCAAAGGCACTGAGGATATCGGAGCAGACAGTCTGTCAGCACCATATGTCTCCAAACGATACTCACTGGAAGTAGTCTACCCCAGACTTCACTCTCCTGTTCTTCAGAAGAAGTGCTACACAAGACCACTGTCAGTGGCATAGTCTTCAAGGAGTTTGCCCAAACAGGACATTAACAAAATGATGAGAACATTTTGCAGGAAGCAGCTACAGCGTTGGTTCTCTCAGTGACATCCTCTGGGAATGTATCAATTACTGGCCCATCTACTCCTACCCCTCCTTTATGCTCTTTTTTGGTACTGGTTCGCCTGTCAGCACCTGTAGCTTTGGCCTGATCTGCCCCAGAGCACCTTTGTTGGTGCTGATAGTTCAAGTAACTTAGCTGACTAGCTCCCTTCTTCTTTTGGGTCTGATGTGTTCAGATCTGGAAGAATCTTGGAGCCAAAGCTTCAGTGCCAACACTCAGGGGGAGGGTTCAACCCCAAAATTGTTGGAGTCATCTCTTGCCCTTGGGGCTTTGGTATTAGATAGCTCAATGCTGAGCTGGTCTCGGGGGTCAAGACCCATTATTTTTAAGGTTTCCATTCTGTCCAGGGTCAGGAGGAAGGCAAAAGAGCCAAAGGCTTCTTCTGCCTTTGAGGCTTTCCTCCAAGTACTGTCGATGTCTGAGGGACAAGGTGCTGTCTTCAAGGTTGGCACTGTCCAAACCCCAGCTTGGATCAGCTTCTGTTTTTCATCCTTCTTTCAGACAGGGACAGTCAGTCCCACAGGCTTCCCAGGTTTCTAGCTATGTTAGCTCTCAGTCTGATTATGAACCCTCTATTCACCCAGACTGTTCATAGAAAACAAACAATGCAAATGGAAGCACCTAGACCCTTCACCTGAGTCTGCCACAAAAGACAAGGATTTGGATGAGGGTAAAGGCTTCTAAGATCCCCCTCTACAGACATCCCATTTGGCAAGTTTCTGGAATTAATGAAACAGAGGACGATGGTCCACAGTTAGCCCTTCTCCTGACAAATCTGTGTTCCTGGAAGCCTTTGGGTCTGGCTCATCTTCCTCCCTGGTGGTATCGCTTCTTGATCCACTTATTGATCTGATGGCTCAATGGGCATGGAAGGGCTCTGACATGGTGGAGCTTATCCCCAAGACACCAGACAAAACTCTCTCCAACCTCGCAAACAGGAAATATTGGAGCAAAGGTCCTCGATAGATGCAATGGTTGTAGCAATGGTCATGAAAAAGGAAATATCTGAAGAGTTCCTCAGTCCATCCCCCCAATAGCGAGTCCAGGATGATGGACCACTTTGGGAAATGGACTTATTCAGTGAACTTTGCTCTCATGGTACTGAACTATCTAGTTCATGTCACCAGATTTCAGAGACCTCACCAAGGAAATTTCCAAATTTCTCTTGGGAGGATTACCAGCAGAGGTCTAGAAGACAGAATTACAGCTGTCCACCCTCCAATCTTCAGCAAATGTGCCATGCGACTGCTATTGAATTGAGCTGATGGTGCAGCTAGGGCTGCAGGCACTGGCATTATCATTCACGGGCATGCCCGTATGCATGTCTGCTACTTTGCTGAAAGCTTCAAGACATCCTTCATTAACACCCCTAGTGATGGATCCACTCTTTTCAAGGCCAAAATTAAAGAAACAGCAGGAGTCAGCAAGATGGTAAGACTCTGTCTGCAATAGGCATCCACTTCTCCATGCCTCAGTGAACCTACTCTAGGAATCAGCAGGTGGGAAACAGGAAATCACGGAGTCCTTATCAGAAGACTTCTGGAGATAAACTCCCTCATGGCAGAGGAGGAGGCAATAATAAGACATTGCCTGAGGAGCAAGAGCGAACCATAGAATCAGGGTTTACATTGACCATTCTCTGAAAAGCCGTACCAGCGTTCCTGAAGTCTTGCCTGACTGCTGCACTTTTGGAATGCTTATTTTTGCACCCACAAGCCTGTCAAAACATAACCACAGATTAATGGGTGCCAAACATTATTTCCAGAGGTTATTCTGTACTATTTTCCCTTTCCCCTGTCAAAAAGAAGAGAATTCTAGACATACCACCCAGTCAACAGGAACTTGCAGCAGCAGACATTTTCCAAGCTGCTAGAAAAGTGTCATACATTCATTTCCCTTGGACCAAAGAGAATCCAGAGTTTACTCAAGGTTCTTTTTAATACCCAAGAAAACAGGAGACCTCAGGCCCATTTTAGACCTGAGTCATTTGAATCAGTATGTCAAGCAGACAAAACTCCATATGGTTACGCTACAGCCTTTACTGAGACGTGACAATTGGATGTGTGTGATAGACCTCAAGGATGCATATTGGATGCATATTATCATGTGAAGATAGAGAAGCTTTCAAGAAGGGTTTTTCGTGTCAGTCTGGGAGCCAACCAGTATCAGTTCAGAGCTCTGCCATTTGGACCCACCACAGTTCCTCAGGTGTTCGCCAAAGTCATGGCAGTGGTAGCAGCACACTCGTTCCTACTAGGGATCCATGTTTTCCCATATCTTGATGATTTGCCTCTCACAGCTACAACTGACAGTCACTTGTCACTCCACAAGATCTTTTGCTCTGACTATTGCAGAAGCTATGGACCACTGTCAACATCCCCATGAATCAGCTTACACCTTCACAACAGACAGAATTTGTCAGATGCCACCTGGAGACAACCTTACAGATTGCTTGCCTTCCAATATCTACAGTTCTCTCTCTCTCTCTGTCTCACTGGCATGCAAATTTTTCATCCTCCCCTGTCCTCCAGCAAGGTAGATCCTTCAACTGCTGGGTCTTATGCCGTCCACAGTACTCTTGATTACTCTTACAAGATACATTACAAGGGTCTTCCAATGGACTTTAATGATACAGTGGTCTCAAAGAATCCATCCACTCCATGCTACAATAAAATTGACTCAGATCTGCAGATGGCATATGTCTTGGTGGATAACATCTCCTTTGGTGATAAACAGAAGACCTTTCTGAACAAGTTCCCAGTGGCAGTTGTGACAATGGATGCTTTTCTTCTAGGGTGGGAGTAGGGCATTTCGAAGGGAAGACTGTTCATGGCACAAGGTCACACACAAGTCAGTCTTCACATCAATGTTTGAGATGAGGGCAGTCCTTCTATCATTGCAGGCCTTTCTGAACTGTTTTCCCAGAGGTGTGATTCAAGTATGTATAGACAACATGTCAGTAATCTGGTATATCAACAGAGAAGAACTTGTTCTTGCACCTTATGCCACAAAATCAAGAGAGTCTGGCAAGGGATGATATCTTTGCACCACTTTTTCGTAGCAACACGCATCCTGGGGTCATCCAGTGTTCTAGTGGACAAATTGGGCAAATCTATACTGATGCCTCATGAGTAGTTCCTCAATCCAACAATGATGAACTTGATCTTCAGTTGCTGGGCCCAGCCTTGTTGCAGTCTTTTTGCATCTCATCTAAACCACAAGTGCAGCAGTTACTTTGCCCTGATCCCTCCACAGTCACTGAGGGATGCTTTGGTCCATAAATGGTGGTCAGGTTTCCTCAGTGCCTTTCCCCCATTGCCTCTAATGAATACATTTATACAGAAGTCAAAAATGTGCAAGCTCAAGGTGATCCTCATTGCCCCTTTCTGGCCTCAACAGACATGGTTTCCATTCCTGTGGCCTGTTCTAGTACATCCAACCAGGAAACTGGATTAATATCCAGATCTCTTGTCTCACCCATCCAGACTAACTTCCCCACATCAGAAAGTCATAAAATTAACTGCTTGGTTCCTCAAATTCTAACAGTAGACACAGGTATTATCAGCCTCTCAAAAACATGCCACCACCAAGATGTACCACAGCAAATGGAAAAGATTTTCTGTTAAAGCTTTATCCTAACGTCAAGACCCCTTTTCAGTGCCTATTCCCTCCATTTTAGGGTTTTTATCAGAACTTTTTCACAATGGATTTGGCTACTCATTTGTCAAGGAACAGCTAGCAACCATCTCTAGATTTTCCACAGGCCAGAACAACTCTTCTGTTGCTTCGATGAATATTTCCAAAGCCTTTTTAAAAGAGACTTTCATTCTTTGGCTCCCAGTCAGAGATCTTGCTCCTTCTTGGGACATTACTATTATATTACAACCATTGACCCGGCCACCTTTTGCGCTAATGGTGACAGCGGATTTGAAGTTTCTGTCTTGGAAAACAATTTTTCTGGTGGCTTTCACTTCAGCTAAATATATATCAAAGATGCAAGCACTTTCCTGAAGACCTCCTTACCTAGTTTGTCATAAGGATAAGGTTTCACTGAGAACCAATACTTCTTTCATACCAAAGGTGGCAGCAGTAGCTAATCTGAATCAGGCTGTAAATCTACTAAACTTTTTTCCACGATTTTGTAATAAAGGCAAATACATGCTTTATTTGCTTGGATGTCCATTGCTAACTCTGGTTGTATCTTCACAGAACTAAGCCTTTCAGGAAGTCTGATCAACATTTTATGGCATTCTCCAAACAAAAATTGGCAAAGCAGTCGCTAAAGTTACTTTGTCTAAATGGTTATCAGATTGCATTACTTTTGTGTACAATAAAAAGGGTTTATAGTTACAGACTAGGCCTTAAAGGTCATTCCACAAATGCTGTGGCCACATCTAGCAAGCTCTGTGCAGCTGCATACTTGGTCAACATTTCATATATTTGTGTTGTATTATAAGCTGGATGAACAATCCAGATCTTGTTCATTCTTTGGCTCCATCATTCTTAAGAATGTCCTTCCTTGAGACTGTATGTGTGGGAATCTGTCCTACAGCTGAATAGGACAAAACCAGACAACATTAAATACAAAATTTATGTTCTTACCATAACAATAGATCTATGTTGTCTGATTTTCATCCAATTCAACATACCTCCCACCCGGCCAACCTTGGCATTCCCTGTCAATAAGCATTCACCATTGCCAGTGCTCTACAGCCATGTCATGGCCTAGGTCATATAATTTAGAAACTGACCAAAATAACACCCCTTTTTCATTAGAGTGAGGTATCTGCTGATACTTTGATACAGATTATTCATCAGGGCCACAACTCAATCTTGGGTAGTAGAGTGGCGACAAAGGAATTATGAGTAGGGGAGGAGTCAGATCTCTGGAACTGAAAAGCTTCAAGATCAGTGCCAAGGTTGGATCCAACAACCCACAGCTGAACCGGATGGAAATCAGAAAACATGGATCTGTCGTTATGGTAAGTACAAAACGTCTGCTTTTGCTCGAGTCTGAGCTACCGTCAGACAGATGTTTGGGTAGGGGAAGAGAGCAATATATTTGTTCTTATTTTTGGGGGAGCAATGGGTAAAGACTAGAGTTAAACATTTAGTAATCAATTTGAGGGCTGTAGATAGACAAATTCAAAGATTTACAAAGTAAGAATTAGCATCCTGGCATGCCGGACCTTTTTGAAATGTGGATGGATGTAGGCATCCTTCATAATCTTGGAATGCTTATGAAATATATATTTCTGTGAAAGGTAAATCTGTCTTCAGAGTTATCACTGTTATAACAGTTTGTTACGACAAACAGATTTTACAGGTCTAATATTGGTCTGTCCTCCTCTGGAACTAGAAAGACTCCAGAGTTTAAAAAATATAATATTCTGAAACCCAGCATATTGCTTTCTTTTGCAGTAACTTCTGCATCAGAAAGTGCATGTTGTATCTGATTGAAGGAGGGGATGGTAAGTGGGTTTGGATGAATCTGACATTTGTTAAAACTACTGAAATATCTTTCTGAAATAGTCTGGAGGAAAAAAAAAACGTCTGAAGTAATGGAGTGCCAAGTTGTGAGATTATGTTGAAAGCTGTCTTCTAGGGGTATGCAGGAATGGGGCAAAGTGGATGAACCAGACAGAAGTTATTGGGATATCCTTTGCTGGCATTTTCCTTTTTTAATGTGATGGAGGTAAGGGTTGATTGTTTTTGGCAGGTTTTGGAGAAGATGTTAGACTGCAATAAAGTCTTTACTATTTAGCTTCTTGAAAATTGTGTGGTCAAAATGTAACATCTGATTTAACACAATTGTTTTTCCTTTTCATTCAGTCATTCATTTATTTTATGATACCTGTTTTATCCTGTTCAGCATAGTAATGGAGCCAGACCTTAATCTGGCACATAGTTTTTCAAAGGTAGATAACTAATCCTGGACGGGATGCAACTTAATTCAAACTGAACAACACATGAACAAGTGCTTGTGCGAGGCACAAAACTTTAATAAACACTATAAAAATAATGAAAACTGGTCAAGCAACTTAATTGCCATATGCACGTGCGCACACAGACACACACACACACACACACACACACACACACACACACACACACTGTCATATGCACCATTTTGCATTTTGGAGTATTGTTAGCTTGTCTTAAGAATTGGTAAGACCTTAAAGGAAAGAATCTCTTGATTAAAACCTTAGTGGACAAAGAGAACTCCATACAAAAGTCACCAAGTTGGAAACAGGAGAACCTAGTGCTGACAGCAGTGCTAACAGCTATACCAGCTTTCCTTTCCAGATCCCTTTAAATGTCAGTTGTAAGCTTGCTAGATAAGATGACTTGCAGATATTGCGAGTGTCCATTCCTCATTCTTTCTTCATTCTTGGTCTGTTTTTGAAGCATATAAAATGTCTTTGAGTCCTTGAGATGCAGCTCTTGGATGTTTGATTTAATTTCTTCCTTACACTTCCATCACTAGTCTATTTTTTCATGAATAAAGATGTACATATAGGGCTTTTTTTCTCATTTCCACTAGTCAGGCTGGATGAAATGTGGAGACTAGTGAAAGGTTCAAGTAGCTGGTGTGTTCTTTTTTTAATAGAAGTATGCTCTTTTCAGGAAGCTGTATATTAATTGTATTGTTTTTGCTGTCATGCCTGCTGACCATTAAGCCTCTAAGGTGACCATCATCATCCAGGCATCCAAGAGGATGCTTTCTATGCTCTATCCTCTCAGTAGTGAGAGCATTTTTCATTAATGAACCTATCCCTCAGTGGTGATGTGAGCACTCACATCACTGCAAAGACTACCTACACCCTCTTAGTCTGCGCATGCACATTCCTCCACATGTGAGACACAGCAGACATGTTCTTTTGATCCCTCTTTAGTCTTTTTTCTGAATTCTGCACTGAGACATTATGTTGTTTTTGAGTTCTTCTGAAATTGCTCAATGTTTTGGTGGTGGACTGATTCCTTTCTTTTCTTTTGGATGACCTTAATCTATTTAGGCGGGATGACTTTACTTCCCTTGTACTTGCTTTCAGTTTCATCTTATTCTACCTTGTCCTAGTTAGGATGGAGATGTGTGTTTAAATCTGATATAACTTAGGAGGGAATGAAGCAATTTCTCTTCAGGCTGTTTAGTTAAGTCCTGTTTACGTTTAAGTTGTATGAATGAAATGGCATTTGGCCAATGGCTTCAGAGCTGGAGCTGGGGTTTGGGATAGGATTAGGATTAGAGTGTTGGTTAAGACAGAGTTGAAGTTATTGTTTAGGATTAGAGTTTGGATCATTGGGTGAGTATGGTATTGTGGCTGTATAAGTGGAGGTTGAAAGGTTTGCCTGAAAGTTAATATGTATGGGTTAGATAATTCTGTGTATTGTATCTTGTGAGGTTTTGATGATTGTTGACTTTTTTATATATTTTAACTTGTACTACTAAATTTCTGCAAAACCCTAAGTGCATATAGCTGTGTATTAGTTTATCCCTGGAGCACAAGAATCATTCACATTTTTTTTTTAATTTCTTTGCATACAAACTTTATATTTTGGTTGTCCTTTCTGAATCATTTTACTTACCAGTTACCACACTGAGAAAATACAATAAAAATAAACAAAAGCAAGATACCATGGAGTTCAGTTTGTTTTTTTTTTTTGCCTGTACTAAAATGTTGCTGAAAACTTTTGATTCTACTTACGATTAAGAAACTGTTTATTTTTAGGATGTATCCCGTGCCAAATTTGCAGCCCTTTTACCAGACCCTGTTGTAGCTCCTTCTGCACCTGTTTTGAAGGATGAAGTAGACAGAAAGCCTGAATATCCCAAACCAGATACAAACCAGATGATACCGTTCCAGCCTAGACATCTAGCACGTAAGAACATTTTTTTTTTATTTTGGATTTGCTCAATAACTACAAATATATTTTTAAACCACACATAATAATGATATTTTCTTTCTGAACAAATCCCAATTTGATTTTAATCCATAAACTGCCAAGTCCTGTGTAACATTTTCTGTAACTATGTATACATGTACATGTTTAATGTATATTCACTATGTAAAGTAGTATGTGTTATTATGTTATAATTTGTGTTGTTTGACAGTCCTCTCTCAAAAGTGGTAACTACTGTTTGTAGTGAAAAATTGGGTACTAATTCTTTCAGTAGTGCAGCACGTGTATAACCAATAAAATGAGTAGCCCATATAATTTGCAGAGGTCTATTCCATCTTTTATTAAAAGATACATTGTGTGATGAGGTACTCAGTTCAAGGGGAGCTTGCATCACACATTTGTTAAATGTCAGGAGAACTAGCTGACTCCTTGATGTAGGTAGTTGAAGTCTTGACTGTGGCACAGTTGAACTAGGATCAACTAGCAACCTGGACACTAGAGGAGCCAGGAAGAGGGTGGTGGAACTGAGCAGACTGGTAGAAAGATGCCTTCCAAACTGTTGCTGCATGCAACCTTTAAGAGGAGAGAGGAGGGAAGTGTGCAGTAGCAAGTAGGGTAATGACATACACAACATGTCACATAAGTTGTGCAGGAACATGCACAATTCTTTAGGTTGGTATTCTGTGCCTCATTTAACCTGCTCACAAGTCGAGCTTCAAGAGGATGTGACAGACTGTAGAAAATTACATCCCTTGGGACTGCCTTGATGATGGGTTGTCAGCCATTCAGTTCTCATCTCCAGCACACCATCAGCCATTAGGGAAGGAGAAAATGAAAAGACCTCCCAGTCATGCTAGAGCAATGTGGGGTTTAACAAGAAGTGCAGTAGATGAAAAAAAATGTTGACTGATTTGGAAGGGGCTGATTATTGGTATAGCATGGGAGGAGAAGACATAGGAAAAGAAATGTCAGGAGAACAATGAAAGAGCTCAGACTATATGAGAAAGGCCATTTTTGTTTGTACTCTATTGTAAGGAAATGTAGCAAAATATCTTACAGAAGATATACAAGTTGGAAGAAACAGGAAAAAGTGGTTCAGTATCTCTTTCTCAAGCTCTCACAATAGCCTCAGACAGATTATTTTTATCAGTTCTAGGTCACAATGATGAGTGAAGGGGATGTGGATGTTTGTGGTATAGAAGTCTAGAAGTTAGGATTGAATAGCTATACATTCTGGATTAGAAGATTCCCACAGCAGTATAGCAGGAATTTTGACAAGTTTCCCTAGTCTCTGATGAATACTCCCTAAATAATGTCTTTGGAACAGAAAGCCCTAGAAAACCCTCTTCAACAAGTTCAAACATTGTGGAAGTAGCAGGTGAAGTAGTAGCAACAACCTTTTTTAATAAGAAGAGATATGAACTTCTTGATTTCAGCAGCAAAGTCAGAAAGGTCTGATTTATGATCAAAGGAAGAAATGGATGGTGACAACAATTGTGCCTAAAACTTTTGCGTGATACAGAGGGATAAAACCCTGACCGTATCCCAAGTTATCCATTTGATTAGCAGCTTGTTCATCTTGTTGCAGCAGTTGTAGAAGAAAAGAGGCTGATGATTGCTGCAAACATGTCTGTGATGAAGAGGTCAACTAGAAGGGGACAGCCCTAATGATGAGACCAAGTGAGTAGAGGAGGTCGGCTACTGGATAGCCATGTGGGCAGGACCTAGAATAGAAACATCAATGTCCCTGTGTGTGCTTATAGTACAAGGAAATAAATTAGCACATCTGGGAAGTTAGAGCACAGTCAAGGATAAACACAGATTCCCAGGAGGAACAAATGGACCAATAGAGTGCCAGGAAAGAGACTCAGTGGTCAGAGCTGAACCAAAGAAAAATGTGCCTTAAGCTTTTAGTGATTATCTGTTTTGTGTCACCTTGTTAAAGTCAGCATAAAAACTAAAATGAGAATTATGGGTTCCCCTAAACAAATCAAGCAGTGAATCTGCCTATTAGTAGTCTGAATAGATCAACTTCATGCACACTTTCTGCATGGTGGCTTAGTTGTTGAGAGAGAACTTGGGCCTAGGCAGTATGGCCCAAAGTTAGGAAAATCACTTTCTAACAGAAAAGGTACAAGATTTTTAGATGTCCTTCTATTCCCATGTTGCAGTATTCATAACATGAGGAAAATTCCACCTAGGCGACCCTAATGTCTGGCCAGTATACCAAAGACTTAAGCTGCTGCAAGGTAAGTGTGACGTTGCACATAGAATAGCCACGTGTTGGCCATAAAAGTGACATCTGCACGTATCATCCTCAGAACTTCTGTGCTGCCCGTCTGAGCATCTTCCATCCATCCATCCATCTGATCACTAAAAGTTCATCTTCTTTTCAGATAATTGCCCTATTGGGGAAACTGCTTACACTTTTGCTACTGCATGCTTGTTAAAGGTTAGTGTCATCCAAGAATGGCAAGTGCCACTGTGGAAGATAGATTCCACACAAACACAATCATGACCGGTGTCTTTTTTTTTGTCTGGGGTCTGATCACGATTATAAGGCCTGTGCCATTTGTCAGGCATTCATCCCCAAAACACTCAGTAGTCAACTATCTGCCCATAATTTATACCTTGAGAATCAGAGACTGAAGTGACTAGCACTAAGTATGAAAGGTACTTCTGGTCCATCAGGTGAGCCTCTGAAGAAAAATGCAAAAAGGTAAGGCCTGAAACTTTGGCTGTGCCTCTGATCTCGGACGTTCCTCTCGAGATCAGTGAAGGCCTGGAGGTACATACGGTGTTGAGTTCTCTTCCTTCAGCAGGTATTGATCTAGAAGCCACACAGCTGAGTTCCTACAGCACATCTGTAGAGGTATTGCAGATGTCCGTTTTGGATGGTAAGTGGAACCATTGCTCGCTCCGTCTAACGTTCCTCATAGCACCTCTCTTGCTGCTTCCGTTGAGGTTTTACTGATGTCCAATCTGGAGCCCAGGCCTACGGCCACTATTCCTTCCCAGCCCAGGGTAGGCTTTCCTCTCAAGAGGAAACAAAAACATGTTTCTCACTCAGGAGTCTACCCCAGAGTGGCAAGCTTTTTCTCAAGGGATTTTGAATGCTTTCCCGACAGTTAGGCCTTCCACTTTGCATCCTCCTACCCCAACATCTCCTTTGTCCCCTCCTCCATCTCCTGAACTTCAGGCCTCTGAGGAAAATTATTCATCTTCTGATGAATTCCTAGCTTACTGCACTCAAGATTCTCCTCTGAAATATGCCTCCCCTGAAGTGGATTCCAATGGCAAGGATTCTCCTGCAAAAGATATTACCTTTGGAGAAGCTATCTCCAAAATGAGGGACACTTCAAGTGGAAAGGCACACAAGTCTCAGAGGTACAAAAGAGGTATTATGACCTCTTACAAATTGACTCTCCTTCAGCTATCCCACCTGTCTTGCCATCCTTTTAAGATGCTTTTCTTGCAGCATCTGTAAATCCTGATTCTCAACCTCCTGTTCCTAAAAGGCCAGACAGGTTTTATAAGGTGCCTGAGGACAGTAGTTACATGTATAAATGTCCTCCTGCAGAACCAGCTGTGATCTCTTTCTCTCTTTTTGCTAACAAAACTTCCAAATTACTGCCTTCCACCAATCTCCTCCCCTCAGATAAGGTGAGTAAAATGAAGGAGAGAATTGGTAAGAAGGTCTGCACCAATTCCACACTGGCTTTCAGGGTCATTAATTATCAGACACAAGTGTCCAAGTATGTTCTGCCCTACTTTCACAGGCCTCCAAACTCCTGACTAATCTCCCAAATTCTGCAGCAAAAACCCAGCTTACTTCTCTGTTGGAAGTCTCTTCCCAGGTTACCAGACATTCCACTAAGTGTAGTTATGATGCAGCAGAAGTGTCTGCTAGATCAGCAGCATCTGATCCGGTCATCAGGAGATGTTCCTGGTTGAGGTTGCAGCCTTTGCCTGAGGATTTCAAGGCAAACATTATGGATGCACCTCTGGACAATACTGCCCTTTTTGGTTCTAATGCTGCAGCCCTCTTCAAATCCCTTTGAGAAAGGAAAGAACTTCAGAAGCTTAAACATAATGTAAGAGTGTTCAATCTCGCCGTTTGTTCTTACACACGGGTTCGGAGCCGATCCTCGGCTCCAAGTCGGCCGAATTGCAAAGCTCTGAATCTCAGAGAAGCTCAAGACCAGCCCATATCCCACAATCCTCCCTGCCATTACTCAGATCTAGTTTGCCGCTGCAACAGATCGGATCGAGGAGAGCTCGGACCAGATAGAAAATTGAGTTTTGCTTACTATTTACAGATAAGATACTGATTTTTTCCCTGATATGTGTGTGTTTTATATATATATATATATATATATATATATATATATATATATATACACCCTTTTTTTCTTCAGGCTTTGGGTGTGGTTTTTTGTGAGTGTCTTCTTTATATAGCCCTTTCCACATATATATATATATTCATATAGGATTAGCAGTTTTTCTATACTCATTAGTTATTGTTGTTATATTAGTATGTCAGAAAAAGCTAAATCTGGCTTTAAAAGATGTCAGTGTGGGCAGAAAATGTCCATTACTGACAATCATGCTTCCTGCGTCTACTGTCTTGGCCCTCTCCATCTCCAAGAGGATTGCTCTATTTGCCATTCCTTTAGCGGGAGGGTCATGACAGATAGGCGCAGGAAGCTCATAGACAGAGGATTACTGAAGCCTGCCTTTCAAGAGGCTTTGGACAAGTCGGATCAGGCTTCTAAATCCTCGAAGGGGTCGAAGATGTCGGAGCCCATGTCATCGGCTCCGAGTTCATCTTCTAGGGTTCGTTCGCCGGTTCCACAGATCTCGGGGCCGAGCGTCGAACATTTATCTTTTCCGGAGCCCCAGATCTTGGAACCGGTGTCGGAACTGCCACCACCGTCCATTCTTCGGTCGGTGCCATCTTCGGCTCCTTCGACCCGTTCTTCCAGACCTTTGTCTGAGACAGATGTGGATCATGTCGTGCAGAAACTCATGGAAAACACGGCCCTTTCCAAGTTAATTGCAGTTTCCTCCCAGTTGGCGTCGAAACTAGAAGACCTCCCCATATCTCCAACGGGTCCTCCTTCGAGACCCATCCAGATCTCGGAGGCGGGAGAGGATGACCTGATGATAGTGGAGCCCTCGGTGCCGAAACCGTCCATTGCACGATCGACAACATTGACTTCGACTCCTTCGGAACCGATAGGGGAGTCGCGGAGCCGACGGTCTTTGCTCGGTTCCGGGACCGAGAGTCATACCGACCTGTCGGTACTGACTCTCCCTCTCGGGGCCTCGGCACAGACTGGCTCGGCTCCGTCCTCGGGGTCGGAGCCCACAGCACCTGGGTCTGGGATGCTTCCATGTTCTTTGGAACCGGGGGAGCCCTCGGCCAGGGGTTTGGGGGCCTTTGACCTTATGAGGAAGGTATTGTCTGCACAGACAACCACATCATCAGGGGAATCTTCTCCTTCCCCAAAAGGGCCACTTTCTGTTTCTGCTCCCACGATCCATCCCAAGCGTAGAGCCCAACTGCCTCAGCCACCCCCAGAGGGTTCCCCCTGTTCCTTGGAGGCCTCACCAGAAGCCCCCTCTGATGAGGTCCCGAGGAAACGGTTGTGCAAGAGGAGGCACATAGATTCCCCACAGGAATCTCTAACGCCTGACACCGACTTGGATGAGGCAGAGGGGTCCCCCAAATCACCCTCGGAGGATGTGTCATTTGCAGACATCTTGGAGATCTTGAAACAGAGGGGTGATTGGCAATCCCTAGCCCCCACTGAGGACGAGTCGGTGCTGCTGAAGGCTTTTGGGGCTCAACCTTCTACCTCCTGGGTGACTCCGCCCTTCGATGAATTAATGGATTTGATTGCTCGAAGGGCATGGGAGGCACCTGACACAGTGGAACCAGTCCCTAGGAAACCAAACAAGTTCGTCACTGCCCCCCAAGATAAATGTTATCTCACCAAGGGAGTTCCTGTCGACGCTATGGTGGTGGCGGCAGCCACGAAAAAGGAGATGTCTGAGTCTTCCTCATCTGTTCATCCTCCTAATAAGGATTCTAGGACTATGGACAGATATGGGAAGCGCATTTTTAGTTCAGCGACTTTTTCCATGCATTCGCTAAACTATTTGACCCACTTCACACGTTTGCAGAGGGATCTCATCAAGGAGATGACAGATACCCTCCAGGGTAACACAGATGCTGCTGTTTCAGAAAAAGTAACAGCACAACTTAACACCCTCACCTCCATAGTAAACTCATCCATGAGGCTCATCTCGTATGCAGCCGAGGGATCGAGTAGAGCTGCAGATTCAGCGATTGCTCTTCGAAGACAATCATGGATGCGGCTGTGCTCCTTTGCGGAAGCCTTCAAGTCTTCTTTTGCCAATGCCCCTTTTGATGGTGCCACACTTTTTGGGCCCAAGGTTAAGGAGACTCTCACTCGTTGCGAGCAAGAGGGAAAGACCCTGTCTGCTGTCGGGGTCCGTTTTTCCGCTCCTACTAGACCGTACCCCAAAGGGCAACGAGGCGGAAAAATGTGGTTCCGTAAGAACCAGGGATCTTTCCAGACCACACAGAGTGATACTCCCTCCAGAGGCAGAGGAGGGGGTAGAAATGGAAGACGCCGCCCCGGCGGCAGAGGGGGGTCCGCATAACCAAGGCAAAAGGGATTCCGTCCCTGGGAAGCCTTTCCAGCACTCCTGAAGGGAGGCCCGGCTGTCCTGCTCTGGAGGCAGTCGGGGGTCGCTTGGCTTTATACCCACTGGCCTGGCTAAACATTACTTTGGATTCTTGGGTAAAAAGCGTTATAACCAGAGGATACAAAATCCCCTTCACTTCAACGCCACCTCTACAAAGAAAGTTTCCAGACGTGCCACCCCGTCTGCGAAAGCTAGCAGCTGTAGAAATTTCAAAGCTGCTCGAAAACAGAGTCATCCAACCAGTCCCGGCGGACCAAAGAGAATTCGGAACTTACTCAAGGTTCTTTTTAGTTCCAAAAAAGACAGGGGACTGGAGACCGATCTTAGATCTCAGCCATCTCAACAACTGCATGAAGAAGGAAAAGTTCCGGATGGTCACGCTTCAATCGATTCTTCCATTCTTACAGAAGGACGATTGGATGTGCTCTATAGATCTCAAAGACGCATACTACCACATCAAAATGACCAGACCGTCCAGAGATCACCTGTGCTTCCGGCTGGGAGCCAGTCACTTTCAGTTTCGAGCTCTGCCCTTTGGACTCACCTCAGCCCCCAGGGTATTCACCAAATGCATGGCAGTAGTTGCGTCTCACTTGAGACGACAAGGATTCCAGGTGTTTCCCTATCTGGACGACTGGCTCCTCACCGCCACCACCGAGCGTCGCCTATTGCAAGCCAGAGACTACACAATCGGCCTTTGTTCCCACTTAGGGATATCCATAAACTTCGAAAAGTCTTGCTTATCGCCCTCACAGTGTATTTCCTTCATCGGAGCAGACCTATCGGAGCAGACCTAAATACACGATCGACACTACTGAAGCTCCCCCCAATAAGAGCTTCAACACTCAAACAGCAGGTTCTTCTTCTTCTGGTCAGCAAGAAAGCCCCAGCCAAACTGGTGTTAAAAGTGTTGGGACTGATGGCAGCCGCACTAATTGCAGTTCCTATGGGAAGGTTACACATGAGGATCCTACAATGGCTGCTCTTCGCGCAGTGGTCGTTCCAACACCTACCCCTAGCGCACAAGATCAGGATAACAGAATCTTGCAGACGGGACCTCTCATGGTGGGTGCGCGATCAGAACCTCACTGTGGGTCATCCGTTTGTTCTACCCAGTCCAACAGCCACAATAACCATGGATGCTTCCCTGATAGGGTGGGGGGACCTTTTTCAGGGAAGAACAGTCCAAGGAGAATGGTCTAGCACGGAGTACACTCTACATATAAATGTTCTGGAGTTGAGGGCGGTGTTCCTGGCGTTGCAACACTTCCAAGCCCTCTTACCTCTAGGAACAGTATCAGTTCAGACAGACAACATGTCTGTAGTCTGGTACATAAACAAACAAGGGGGAACCAGGTCTTACCCGCTATGCAGAGAGGCCATGAGAATTTGGCAATGGGCAGAGTCCACGGGTCGCTTTCTGATAGCAACGCACATCCCGGGGTCATCCAACGTCATTGCGGACAGGTTGAGCAGAGCCATCCTGTTACCTCACGAGTGGTCCCTCAATTCACAGACGGCGGAAAAGATCTTCCGCAAATGGGGCCAGCCTTGCTGCAATCTGTTTGCTTCCCCGTTGAATGCAAAATGCAGAAGCTACTTTGCCCTTCTACCCCCTCCGGGGGATGTCCCCAGGGACGCACTGATACACGATTGGCCCCCGGGTCTCCTATATGCATTCCCACCGACTCCCTTGATTTCCAGATTTCTACAGAAAGCCAGGAACCTGGAAAGGACTATAATACTCATAGCCCCATTCTGGCCTCGTCAAATATGGTTCCCCTTTCTTCGAGCCCATCAAATAGAGGAACCATGGATTCTGGACCCAGTACCAGATCTACTGACACATTCGTCGGGAGTTCCTCACCCGTCTCTACAGTCCCTCAAAGTAGCAGCTTGGCTGCTCCGCTTCCCTGCCTAGCCAGGTCTCATCTACTCCCCCCCGGCAGTTCAACACATTCTGGTTGCTTCTCATAAAGCTTCCACTACTAAACTCTATATGAGTAAGTGAAAACGCTTTGTATATTGGGCATCTAGTCAGAATTTAGACCCCTTGGTAGCTCCTCTACATAAAATTTTAGAATTCTTATCCATCCTTTTTCATGAAGGAGCTTCTACTTCCACGCTAAGAGTACAGTTGGCGGCCATATCAAACTTCCATATTGGTGAGGAAGGTTCTCCCATTATGTCTCACAGACTTTGTAAGGTCTTTATGAAAGGAACCTTCCATCTTAGACCACCTGTCAGAAAACCTTTCTTTCCATGGAGCCTGAATTTGCTGCTGTCGCAACTCATGTTGCCACCTTTTGAACCTGCTTCATCATGTCTCTTAAAGTTCTTATCGTGGAAGACGCTGTTTCTCGTCGCCGTGACCTCAGCTTGTAGAGTATCAGAGCTGCAGGCATTATCGGTCAGACCACCTTACTTGATATTCCATCCAGACAGGGTCTCTTTGCGTACAAATCCATCTTTCCTTCCAAAAGTATGCTCAGTTACGAATATTAACCAGTCTATAGAACTCCCTACCTTTTTCAAAAACCATACTAACAAACTGGAGTATATGTTGCACAAGTTGGATGTTCACAGGCAATTAAGATTTTATTTAGATAGGACCAAAGCTTACAGGAAAACGGATCAGCTCTTCGTCGCATTTGCAGACAATAAAAAGGGCATGGCAATTACTAAACGTACACTATCTAAATGGCTTGCTGACTGTATAACATTTGTATACTCTAAATCAAAGCAATCCTTACCCACCAAACCTAAGGCCCATTCTACCAGATCCGTCTCCATTTCCTTAGCTCATGCAGCTCGTTTGCCTTTGGACACTATTTGTGCAGCAGCCACGTGGTCTAAGCCACATACTTTCATCACTCATTATAGAGTGGACAAGGTCTCCAAGGATAGGACATCATTTGGTTCCACTGTGCTTAGGAACGTTCTTCCATGAGTCACTCAGGGTTACGGAGCTAGGGACGCTACCCGTGTGTAAGAACAAATGGCGAGATTGAACACTCTTACATAAAGAAGTTATGTCCTTACCATAACGTTCCATGTAGAGTGTTCATCTCGCCTTTGTTCTTGCATTCCCTCCCTTCCCCCCCCCACGTGTTTGGAAGAACTGGTAGGATTAGAGTCTGATCGACGTGTCTTGACCCCTTCCGGGGTATATGGTCCCGTGTGTCATGGGATATATGCTTAGACCATTAGTTATTGCTATGGTGAGAGAGTGTCTCTGAATGGCTGAAGAGAGTGTATACTTCTAGCACCGCAGGTGTTGGATCTTTTGGTCTGGTTTGTTTGCAAACTAGATCTGAGTAATGGCAGGGAGGATTGTGGGATATGGGCTGGTCTCAAGCTTCTCTGAGATTCAGAGCTTTGCAATTCGGCCGACTCGGAGCCGAGGATCGGCTCCGAACCCGTGTGTAAGAACAAAGGCGAGATGAACACTCTACATGGAACGTTATGGTAAGGACATAACTTTTTTTTTTTTTCTCCCCAGTTCCTAAATTTCATAGGAACTACCCTTCTAGAACTAATTTTGTAAGGAGGAAGACCTGTACACCATCCCAGTAACAGAAGAAGACCATATGCAGGCAGATGCTCTCTAGGTCTTGGCCATCCTCGGCTCAAAAGGCCCCCTTTCTAGACAAGCCAGGTAGTCTGTGACTACCTGGCAAACTGTTCAGAAATTCCCATTTCCCATCGCCTTTCTTACTCCCTTTCAATTTGGGCAAGCATTACCACAGACAAATCAGTCCTGTCCATTGTACAAAGAGGTTATTACATGACTTGGAATACCACTCCTTCCTTCATGGGGATTCCACAACCTCCAAAGGACTAGATCCACCTTTTCCCTCAAGTTGTTATAGACTTGCAGGCACTAGGAACCATACAGGAGATTCCCGCTTTGGAAAGAGGAAAAGGGTTCTGTTCAAGAATGTTCTTAGTTCCCAGGAAAGATGGCCCTTTGAGACCAATTTTAGACTTGTCCCAATTCAATTTATTCCTTCAAGTACCATTCTTCAGGATGCTCACCCTGCAAACTCTGTTCCCACTCTTGTTACCCCCAGGCTTACCTGGTTTCCTTAGACATAAAGGATGCATACCTTCACATTCCCATGCACCCTCTATTCAGGAAATTCTTACGCTTTTCTGTTGCTTCCTCTCATTTTCAGATGTTTTTCGTGTTTCACTGTTGCAGCCATTACATTTGGGTAATCTGCTGGCAGGTTGCCCTTAGTCAGCCTGATTAACAAAGTCTTGGGTCCTGCGTTGGTTACTGTCTCTTCTTCCATGACGTCAGGTCGTCAGGGGTATAAAACATGCAGCCGACGCCATTACATCAGTCTTTCTTGCCATGCGGTGCCCGAAGCAGAAGCAGTTCGCAAGTGCCGGTCAGCCGACTCCTGAAATTTTTTTTCGAGTTTCAGCTACAAAGTCTTCAACTTAAAGCTAAGTACTCCGTTGGGGAAACTTTTCTTGCTCCTTACCGATGTCAGTAAAAGTTAATTGCATTACTTGTGGAAAGCAAATACCCCATAAAGATTTTCATTCGTACTGTATTCCTTGCCTAGGCCCTGACCACGACGTATCTTACTGTCGGTTTTGTGCTTTTTTTAATCAGCGCACTATTCGTCGTCGTTATATTTTTGCCTCTCATTATTTCGGTTCTTGGTTTAATTATCTAGAAATGTCGTTGATTAGCCATCCGACTACCGGGATTCCAAAAAAATGCAAAGATAAAGACAGAGACAGGCCTTCGTGGTCCAAAACTGCTGACGACGCTTCTCCTAAGCCAGTCGCCAGTTTGCCGGTACTCAGTGAGGCACTTTCGCATCCCCTGATACCCGCTACTTCTGATTTGCAGGCCTCTACTGAGACCCATTCGGAGTCCGGTATGCCGCGAGATACTTCAACTATGTAACCTGCGGATGTCTCTACCTTGTATGGGTCCGGAGCTGCTGTGCAGGCTCCGGCTTCTGAGGATGTATTCAGGCCTACAGACTTACATATTAAAATGACACCTCCTTTATTACTAAGGCCTAAATCTCGATCCATGTCTAAAAAAATCGATGCCCAGGCTACATGCTCAGGCCCCTATGCCTAAAAAGCAAATGATAAAAATGGCTGAAGATCTAATAACTCTAATTAGGGGTAGTCAACCCCCCCCCCCAAGAGGCCTAGGGCTGAGCTTGCTTATGAATCTTCTGATCAGGATTCTGTTTCTTCTGACTCTTCTGGTAACCTGGATTTGTCCATACCTACTTATGAGGATTCTGATCCAGAGGATTCCATTCCCTCTGCTTCCCCTCTTGAGGACTTTTCTTTTGGGGAAACTTTACATACTTTAAGGGAGCATTTTCACTGGGAAAGCCAGGAATTTCCTGATTCAAAAGAGGCTTAGGGATTTCCTTCTTCTCCCTCATCATAGGTCTTTGGCTATACCTCCTGTAGTAGACATTGTTGATGATGTTTTCTCGGAATCCAGTTTGACCTCTGATTTCCCTGCCTCCTGCTCCTAGTAAACCTGACAGATACTACAGGGTTCCTGAGTTTCAAAAGTTCATTTTCAAAAATCCTGCTGCAAATCCAGAGACTATTTCTCAGGGGCCCAAGGGCATTAAGGCTTCTACTGCTAAAAATCCTACCCCTTCTGATAGAGACTCCAGGGCGCTGGATAGATGGGGTAAAAAGGTTTATACTTCTGCAACCTTGACAATCAGAGCTTTAAACTGCCAATTTCATATGTTAAAATATCAGCAACATGTTATTGGACTGCTTAAACAGAAAATGATGTTGATTCCTGACTGTGTGGAAAATAAAGAATTACAGGACTTAATGCATTTTGCTGAACAAGTTGGAAAACATACTTTGCAATGTGGTTTTGATTCTTTAGAGGCCTCTTGCAGGGCTGCTGTTACTGGGTTGGTGCTTAGAATGCATGCTTGGCTTAAGGAACAATCTTTGCCTGATCATGTTAAAGCTAAATTGTTGGATGCTCCTTTAAATCAGGACCGCCCGTTTGGCAGCAAGGCTGAAGAAGTTCTTAAAAAGATGGAAGATAAAGCTAAATCTATGCAAACTGTTAAAGATTTTTTACAAGTGCAACCTCCTAGATTTAGTAGGCACTGGCCTACTAAAAATTGGTCCTTTCCGGTCCCTTCCAGGTCTTCTCAGGCCAAACCCAGGCACAGCAAATACCCCAGGTTTCAGTCCCAGGGGACTCTCAGAACCAAGCAGTGGGGGACCTCCTCTTCCAAATCTAGAACTAACAAGACACCCCCCTATGGTAAACAGTCTCAATGACTTCCTTTTAAAAGTACCAAGCACTTATCTTTTGACCGCCCCTTTGGGGGGAAAGATTGCTCTTCATGCAAAGAACTGGGAACTCATAACCCAGGACGCATGGGTTTTAAATATAGTGTCCCAGAGATACAGATTTCATTTCCACACGTTGCCAACACCAAATGGGTGGCCAGACCTGCCCCCAAATCAGTGGGCAGAGGCTCAAAAACAAGTACTTTCCTGCTTAAGCATGGGGGCTATTCAGCTGGTACCAGAAGAGGAAAAGGGGACAAGGTTTCTACTCCAGACTTTTCCTGGTATCCAGAAAAGACAATTCATGGCATCCAATCCTGGACCTGTCTACTCTAAACACCTTTCTGGAGATACCAAAATTCACGATGCTGACTCTTCATCAGTTGCGTCCTATGCTAGGCAAAGACGCCTGGTTGGCATCACTAGATTTAAAAGAAGCATATCTACACATCCCAATCAGGAAATCTTGCAGAGGATACCTATGCTTCAAGGCAGACTGCATGCATTATCAGTTCTCTGCACTGCCCTTCGGCTTGTCTACTGCGCCCAGGGTACTCTCAAAGTGCCTGGCTCCAGTTATTGCTTTTTGCAGGCAAAGAAGTATTCAAATATACCCATAGCGGGACGATTGCCTAATTCAGGCAGAAAGCCAGGGCATACTTTTAAATCATCTGGCATTTGTAAAAAGGGTTCTTACTTGTCTGGAGTTCACTATAAACGAAAAGAAATCACAACTGGTACCCTGTCAACAAATTACATTCCTGGGAGCAAGCTTGAATACAACTTCTCAGATGGCTTACCTTATGCCAGAAAAGCAAATTCATTTGGTAAACTCTTTCAAATAAGTGGCCACAAAAACCCTGCTATCTACAAGACAAATACTGCAAGCCTTGAGGTTCACGGCCTCCTGCATTCTTCTAATTCCATATGCAAGACTGCATATGAGGAAACTACAGTGGTATCTAAAAAGCCTATGGAGTCAACATTCTCACAGCCTGGAAACAATGATTCCTATTATACCTTGCCTATGCCTAGAGTTCCTCTGGTGGGCAGAGGCCTGCCACCAAAACAAGGGACTACCATTTACAGTACCCCCTGCCGCCCAAACCCTAACAACAGATGCATCAGACTATGCATGGGGGGCTCACCTGGCAGGGAAGTGCATTCAGGGCAAATGGAACCCAAGTCAAATGCACCTACATATCAATCGGAAAGAAATGTTAGCTGTACACAATGCTCTGACAGCCTTCAAGGACTACATTCTTCCAGGACAACTAATGGTAAAGATGGACAACACCACGGTTATGTGGTACATAAACAAGCAGGGAGGTACACATTCCTACCCCCTCTGCAGACTAGCCATGGCATTGTGGAACACAGCCCTGAGCTACCAAGTGCACCTACAAGCTCAATTCCTGCCAGGAAAATTAAATACACTGGCAGACGGACTAAGCAGAAATCTCATGGACCCACACGAGTGAAAACTGGAACCAAGGATTTTCAACATACTGACAAGTGAATGGGGGAGCCCAGACATAGATCTGTTTGCCTTCCCCCAGAACTACCAGTTGGACAAGTTTTGTACAAGGACTCCCCACAAACAAGCCTGGAAAGTGGATGCTCTGTCCTTCAACTGGAAAAACCTATCAGTCTATGCCTTCCCCCCACTGCTTCAGCTCTCCAAAGTCCTACTAAAAGTCAAACAGGACAAACCAAGGATGATCTTGATTGCTCCGGACTGGCCGTGTCAATACTGGTACCCCCCCCCCTGCGCAGTGTGTCGCAGTTACCTCCATGGCACCTGCCTCAAACCCCTTCCCTGTTGTCCCAGCAGGAGAACTAATTTCTGCACCCTCAGCTTCCAACTTTGAACCTTGCAGCCTGGCTAATCACTTAAATTCACCCTTTTCATCCCTCAGCAAACCTGTGATGGATGTCATCTTAGAGGCAAGGAGACCTAGTACTAGAAAATCTTATGCTGACAAATGGAAAAATTCTGTGCCTGGAACCAATCTCAAGGGATGAGCACAGCAGTGCCCCATTTACCTCAGATTTTGCAATACTTAACTGAGATGCTTCACAAGGGCCTGTCTTTTTCCTTCATCAAAATACACGCCTCAGCAATTTCAGCTCATTATAACACAGAATCTCCCCTCTTCTCTCATCTTCTGCTCAAGCAGTACCTCAGAGGGGCAAAAAACTTGAGACCACCCAGGGAGAGCCCCAACCCCTGCATGGGACCTTAACTTTGCATTGGAAAAACTCACTCTACCTCCTTTCGAACCAGCTGCTACTGCAGACTTAAAATTTATTTCTTGGAAAACAGCCTTCTTTTTAGCAGTCACTTCAGCTAGAAGGATATCTGAATTACAGGCCCTTATGGCAGTGGAGCCTTTCATCATCTTTCATGCGGACAGGGTGTCACTCGGGACCAATCCATCCTTCATGTCCAAGGTGGTATCCAGTGTGGCTCTTAATCAGTCCATTCATTTGCCAACATTCTTTCCCAATCCACAGAACAAAGGGGAATGGATTCTGCATTCCTTGGATATGCACAGACAACTTAGATTCTACTTGGACAGGATTAAACCTCGAAGACAATCTGAACAACTGCTGATGGCATTTGCTGCAGGGGCAGAGGGAAAGGCTATTTCAAAACAAAAACCAATAGCAAATTAGTCAAAAGACTAAAAAACTGAGAAAAGAAATAAATTACTTTTCGCAACCAAACTGATAACTGAAATCCCGTTTATTGCACAAAACTAACACAACTAAGCGCTTTCGCCTGTATTACATATAGGCTTCTTCAGAGTTGTCTTAGCATAATTAACCACTGTTTAAATACCATCAATTAAAACTACCCCAACCAATCACAATAAGGATGTAGTCTGCAACAGCAACTGAATACATACTTGTTCATGTCAATTCTAAAATTCCCAAACTACATAAACTACTAAATAAAATTCATTACATTATTTCCTTTTTCCTATTAAGGAATCAATTCATGTCTTAATTTTAAAAATGGTTTTAAAGAAATAAAATCGTTCAAGCCAGGAGCTACTAAGGAATTTAAGCGCAGTTGCCAGTTAGATTCTTTTGCTTCAAGGAGATTGTTACCACCCCCGCTCTCTCATTGTAAGTCACCTTGTCTATTATAAAAAAAAAATAAATTTCTTAAAATTGAAACACTTGGTGGTGTGCAGGTACAGAGCATTGTGAACGTCCTTGTTTTTGATAGCCCTCACATGCTCTTGTATCCTCTCCCTTAGTTTTCTGATGGTTTTTCCCACATAAAACCCAAGACAAGATAGGCAGGTAGCAACATAGACCACCATCGAGGAGTTACATTTGCATCTCCCAGGACACTTCAATGTGTAATTTGTATTTGTTACAGAAATGTAGGGTCCGTTGTTAATAAATTTACAGGAACTACAGGCACCACACTTAGTCATAGTAGATCTATATGATCCTGCTTCATTGCTATGTTTTATTTCTAGCATGTTTTTAATATTCCTACCTCTACTAAACACCACAGTAGGTTTTGACCCTAACCTCTGTTGTGTATCTGGTTCAAGGCAAAATTCCCAGCATTTATTAATAATGTCCACTAGTTTGAAAGATAGTTCATTAAAGCGAACTACCATTACCTGATTCATGTTCTTTTATTGTGTTAAAATTTCTATTTCCTTATCATTTGTTAAAATGGTGGCAAAAGAATTTGTCCTTTTTGTTTTACTTTTCTGATTTTCAATAATAATTTGAGGGGATATCCCCTTTCAATTAATAAACCTATAAGATTGTACATTTCCATTTTAAAAGTGCCCTCCCCACTGTTCAACTTAGAGATCCTGACCATCTGACCTTTTATTACAGTCTTCGTCTGATGTTTAGGATGGTTACTTTCATAGTGTAATAAAGTATTCGAGAAGGCAGGTTTTCTATACACAGAACTCTCAAGGGCCTCTTCGGTAGTTGTTAAATGAATATCCAAGAAATCAATTTCCCCTGCTCTCCAACAACTAGTAAATTTTAAGAAATTGGTTGTTCTGTTCAAATAATGGACAAAATCATGTGCTTCTTCCTCCGTACCTTTCCACAAAATAAGGATGTCATCCAAATATCTGTTGTATGAGGCAATTTTCCCACTAAAATGCGAATTCAAAACTTTCTTGGTTTCCCAATCAAGCAAGACTAAATTTGCATACGTGGGAGCACATTTAGCTCCCATAGCCACCCCTGCCTTTTGGTGGAACAGTTCTCCTTCAAACATCATGAAATTATTGTTCAAAATCATTTCCATGAACTGTCAGCAAATGTATACTATTAAAATCTAATTGACCTGTATTTGTCAAACTATCTTTAAACATTTGTAATCCTGCTTCATGAGGAATAACAGTAAATAAATTGACCACATCTATGGTCAGAAATGTGTACTGATGTCCCTCTCTAAAGTTTCTTAACCGTTCAAGACAGTTCCAAGAGTCCTTGATAATATGTTCTATTCCTCTTACCAAAGGACCAGCTTTATTGTCCACCCATGCAGCCAAAGGTTCCGGTTTTTGACCAGTTTGCTGCAACTGTGGGTCTAAATGGGGGGTTAGAAACACTCTTGTTTGTTTTGGGGATACCAAAATATTTGGTATTTTAGGGTTACTTACTGTTAAGAATTCATGCTCTTTTTCACTTATTTCCCCATGCAACAATGCCTCCGCCAATATAATATCAATCCAGGCATATGCTTTATTTATTTCATGCCTTGATACTCTGTCGTATGTGTTGTAATCATTCAGTATTTCTTCCAACTTAGTTACATAATCAATTTGTCTCATTATTACCACCCCTCCCCCTTTGTCTGGGGTCATGAGGCGTAAATTTTTGTCATCAATCAATCCTTTCAAAACTTTACCTCTTCTGTTGTTAAATTATTATAACTTCTACCTTTTTGATTTTTGAGAGTATTTCTAATTTCTTTTTCACAGATTTTTTTCAAACATAGCTACTTCTGCATTATGGGGGGGTATAAACACGCTTTTTCTCCTGAGGTGTCCATTGGAATAATCACTCTCGTTTCCCTGAAAAAACATCTTTAAATTCAATTGTATCGTGAATAATTTCAGACTCAATAAGATGTTGGCTACATCAGTCCTGAAAGATGGAACAAATGACATTCCATTTCTCAATAGGTCAAAGTGTGTTGTCGTTACTTGTATATCACTGTAGTTGTAAATGGTGAAATCTTGTTTTGTTAACACCTGACATTCAAACATGTGGTCTTCACTTATTTGTTCTACCAAACCTGACCCATCGTTAGAAAAGAGTGACTGTCTATTAATATCAGTTAATTCCAGTTCCTGTAATTCCTCCCCCTCCATGTGTTCCCATTGCGTGCATTCTGTTGGTTCTGTTTGTAGTACCCCTGATAAACAGTCCTGTTGTTCCTGTTAGTTTTATTTCTCAACCGTTCTGATCTCCTGGGTTGCATGTCCTCCTCTAAAAAAATTTCATCTTCTTGATTCGAATTTTGCCCTTGCTCTGTCTGCTGTCTAGTTTCAGTTCTTTGGGCGTTAGCCCCATTTAGATTAACTCGGTCATTCACATTGGTGTCATGTAATCCTCCCCTTAAAGTGCCACCTGCCCACTGAGATATGCAGTCTTGTTTTTATATTCTTCAGAATCTCTGCATAATTTGCGCTGTTTTATCAAAACATTTTTCTTAACATAACCCTCTACATCATCCAATACCTTGTTGTACATAGCCTGATTGTTAGCAAACAATAAATCATAAACAATACTTTTGTTTAAGCTAGCAATTTTATTTTCCAAGGTTTTTAACTTACTGTCATTGTTTTTTATGATAACAGTTAACATTTCAAGTCCTGCCTTATCTAATAAGGCTATCATTTCACAGTACGCCACAGAGCTGTTCTCAATACCCATCGGTAGTTTCTACAAACGTAAACCCTTCGGTACTTGCATTAACAAAAGAGGCTTTTGTAAAAAAGCATTGTCCAACTGAATGGAACGAAATTTTGTACAAAGTTTCTCAAAGTTCATTATCTGTTGTTTCAGCGTGGGTCTATTAGCGTTCACCAGTTCTCCATCTCCTAGTTCAAATTCTGGAATGCTGAACTACGCTGTAAAATGTCTTCCGGGTTGCCGGCTGTTGTTAGTTTCCATGCGAACAGTCTCTTGGCAGTTATCCCCCAATAACGGAGAATGCATAATGAAAAGTTCAACCTGCGAAGTGGTAGGAATCACCTTCGAATTGATAACAGTCCTTTCTTTCAGCAGTAAAGTAGTTAGGTTCTGTACTGATGATAGTAGCTCACCCAAAAGGCTTTCCATCATAAAATAATACTTGCTCCTCGGAACAAGCTGAAAAAAATTCTGATGCCAATGTAGTACTTAAGTAGTACCCACGAGATATGTCGTCACAGATGGTGCGAAAATTCACCAACTAAAACCAATAGCAAATTAGTCAAAAGACTAAAAAGCTGAGAAAAGAAATAAATTACTTTTCGCAACCAAACTGATAACTGAAATCCCATCTATTGCACAAAACTAACACAACTAAGCGCTTTTGCCTGTATTACATATAGGCTTCTTCAGAGTTGTCTTAGCATAATTAACCACTGTTTAAATACCATCCATTAAAACTACCCCAACTAATCACAATAAGGGTGTAGTCTGCAACAGCAACTGAATACATACTTGTTCATGTCAATTCTAAAATTCCCAAACTACATAAACTGCTAAATAAAATTCATTACATTATTTCCTTTTTCCTATTAAGGAATCGATTTGTGTCTTAATTTTAAAAATGGTTTTAAAGAAATAAAATCGTTCAAGCCAGGAGCTACTAAGGAATTTAAGCGCAATTGCCAGTTAGATTCTTTTGCTTCTAGGAGAGTGTTACCATCCCCCCTCTCTCATTGTAATTCACCTTGTCTATTATAAAAAAAAATAAATTTCTTAAAATTGAAACACTTGGTGGTGTGCAGGTACAGAGCATTGTGAACGTCCTTGTTTTTGATAGCCCTCACATGCTCTTGTATCCTCTCCCTTAGTCTTCTGATGGTTTTTCCCACATAAAACCCAAGACAAGATAGGCAGGTAGCAACATAGACCACCATCGAGGAGTTACAATTGCATCTCCCAGGACACTTCAATGTGTAATTTGTATTTGTTACAGAAATGTAGGGTCCATTGTTAATAAATTTACAGGAACTACAGGCACCACACTTGGTCATATTAGATCTATATGATCCTGCTTCATTGCTATGTTTTATTTCTAGCATGTTTTTAATATTCCTACCTCTACTAAACACCACAGTAGGTTTTGACCCTAACCTCTGTTGTGTATCAAGTTCAAGGCAAAATTCCCAGCATTTATTAATAATGTCCACTAGTTTGAAAGATAGTTCATTAAAGAGAACTACCATTACCTGATTCATGTTCTTTTCTTGTGTTAAAATTTCTATTTCCTTATAATTTGTTAAAATGGTGGCAAAAGAATTTGTCCTTTTTTGTTTTAATTTTCTGATTTTCAATAATAATTTGAGGGGATATCCCCTTTCAATGAATAAACCTATAAGGTTGTACATTTCCATTTTAAAAGTGCCCTCCCCACTGTTCAACTTAGAGATCCTGACCATCTGACCTTTTATTACAGTCTTCGTCTGATGTTTAGGATGGTTACTTTCATAGTGTAATAAAGTATTCGAGAAGGTAGGTTTTCTATACACAGAACTCTCAAGGGCCCCTTCGGTAGTTGTTAAATGAATATCTAAGAAATCAATTTCCCCTGCTCTCCAACAACTAGTAAATTTTAAGAAATTGGTTGTTCTGTTCAAATAATGGGCAAAATCATGTGCTTCTTCCTCCGTACCTTTCCACAAAATAAGGATGTCATCCAAATATCTGTTGTATGAGGCAATTTTCCCACTAAAATGTGAATTCAAAACTTTCTTGGTTTCCAAATCAAGCAAGACTAAATTTGCATACGTGGGAGCACATTTAGCTCCCAGAGCCACCCCTGCCTTTTGGTGGAACAGTTCTCCTTCAAACATCATGAAATTATTGTTCAAAATCATTTCCATGAACTGTCAACAAATGTATACTATTAAAATCTAATTGACCTGTATTTGTCAAACTGTCTTTAAACATTTGTAATCCTGCTTCATGAGGAATAACCGTAAATAAATTGACCACATCAATGGGCAGAAATGTGTACTGATGTCCCTCTCTAAAGTTTCTTAACCTTTCAAGACAGTTCCAAGAGTCCTTGATAATATGTTCTATTCCTCTTACCAAAGGACCAGCTTTATTGTCCACCCATGCAGCCAAAGGTTCTGGTTTTTGACCACTTTGCTGCAACTATGGGTCTAAATGGGGGGTTAGAAAACACTCTTGTTTGTTTTGGGGATACCAAAAATATTTGGTATTTTTGGGTTACTTACTGTTAAGAATTCATGCTCTTTTTCACTTATTTCCCCATGCAACAATGCCTCCGCCAATATAATATCAATCCAGGCATATGCTTTATTTATTTCATGCCTTGATACTCTGTCGTATGTGTTGGAATCATTCAGTATTTCTTCCAACTTAGTTGCATAATCATTTTGTCTCATTACCACCCCTCCCCCTTTGTCTGGTGTCATGAGGCGTAAATTTTTGTCATCAATCAATCCTTTCAAAACTTTACCTCTTCTGTTGTTAAATTATTATAACTTCTACCTTTTTGATTTTTGAGAGTATTTCTAATTTCTTTTTCACAGATTTTTTCAAACATAGCTACTTCTGCATTATGGGGGGGTATAAACACGCTTTTTCTCCTGAGGTGTCCATTGGAATAATCACTCTCGTTTCCCTGAAAAAACATCTTTAAATTCAATTGTCTGGTGAGTAATTTCAGACTCAATAGGATGTTGGCTACATCAGTCCTGAAAGATGGAACAAATGACATTCCATTTCTCAATAGGTCAAAGTGTGTTGTCGTTACTTGTATATCACTGTAGTTGTAAATGGTGAAATCTTGTTTTGTTAACACCTGACATTCAAACATGTGGTCTTCACTTATTTGTTCTACCAAACCTGACCCATCGTTAGAAAAGAGTGACTGTCTATTAATATCAGTTAATTCCAGTTCCTGTAATTCCTCCCCCTCCATGTGTTCCCATTGCGTGCATTCTGTTGGTTCTGTGTGTAGTACCCCTGATAAACAGTCCTGTTGTTCCTGTTGGTTTTATTTCTCAAACGTTCTGATCTCCTGGGTTGCATGTCCTCCTCTAAAAAAATTTCATCTTCTTGATTCGAATTTTGCCCTTGCTCTGTCTGCTGTCTAGTTTCTGTTCTTTGGGCGTTAGCCCCATTTAGATTAACTCGGTCATTCACATTGGTGTCATGTAATCCTCCCCTTAAAGTGCCACCTGCCCACTGGGATATGCAGTCTTGTTTTTATATTCTTCAGAATCTCTGCATAATTTGCACTGTTTTATCAAAACATTTTTCTTAACATAACCCTCTACATCATCCAATACCTTGTTGTACATAGCCTGATTGTTAGCAAACAATAAATCATTAACAATACTTTTGTTTAAGCTAGCAATTTCATTTTCCAAGGTTTTTAACTTACTGTCATTGTTTTTTATGATAACAGTTAACATTTCAAGTCCTGCCTTATCTAATAAGGCTATCATTTCACAGTACGCCACAGAGCTGTTCTCGATACCCATCGGTAGTTTCTACAAACGTAAACCCTTCGGTACTTGCATTAACAAAAGAGGCTTTTGTAAAAAAGCATTGTCCAACTGAATGGAACGAAATTTTGTACAAAGTTTCTCAAAGTTCATTATCTGTTGTTTCAGCGTGGGTCTATTAGCGTTCACCAGTTCTCCATCTCCTAGTTCAAATTCTGGAATGCTGAACCACGCTGTAAAATCTCTTCCGGGTTGCCGGCTGCTGTTAGTTTCCATGCGAACAGTCTCTTGGCAGTTATCCCCCAATAATGGAGAATGCATAATGAAAAGTTCAACCTGCGAAGTGGTAGGAATCACCTTCAAATTGATAACAGTTCTTTCTTTCAGCAGTAAAGTAGTTAGGTTCTGTATTGATGATAGTAGCTCACCCAAAAGGATTTCCATCATAAAATAATACTTGCTCCTCGGAATAACCTAAAAAAAGTTCTGATAATGCCAATGCAGTACTTAAGTAGTGCCCACGAGATATATCGTCACAGATGGTGTGAAAATACACCAACTAAAACCAATAGCAAATTAGTCAAAAGACTAAAAAACTGAGAAAAGAAATAAATTACTTTTCGCAACCAAACTGATAACTGAAATCCCATTTATTGCACAAAACTAACACAACTAAGCGCTTTTGCCTGTATTACATATAGGCTTCTTCAGAGTTGTCTTAGCATAATTAACCACTGTTTAAATACCATCCATTAAAACTACCCCAACTAATCACAATAAGGGTGTAGTCTGCAACAGCAACTGAATACATACTTGTTCATGTCAATTCTAAAATTCCCAAACTACATAAACTACTAAATAAAATTCATTACATTATTTTCTTTTTCCTATTAAGGAATCAATTTGTGTCTTAATTTTAAAAATGGTTTTAAAGAAATAAAATCATTCAAGCAAGGAGCTACTAAGGAATTTAAGCGCAATTGCCAGTTAGATTCTTTTGCTTCTAGGAGAGTGTTACCATCCCCCCCTCTCATTGTAAGTCACCTTGTCTATTCTAAAAAAAAAATAATTTCTTAAAATTGAAACAGTTGGTGGTGTGCAGGTAAAGAGCATTGTGAACATCCTTGTTTTTGATAGCCCTCACATGCTCTTGTATCCTCTTCCTTAGTCTTCTGATGGTTTTTCCCACATAAATCCCAGGACAAGATAGGCAGGTAGCAACGTAGACCACCATCGAGGAGTTACAATTGCATCTCCCAGGACACTTCAATGTGTAATTTGTATTTGTTACAGAAACATAGGGTCCGTTGTTAATAAATTTACAGGAACTACAGGCACCACACTCGGTCATAGTAGATCTATATGATCCTGCTTCATTGCTATGTTTTATTTCTAGCATGTTTTCAATATTCCTACCTCTACTGAACACCACAGTAGGTTTTGACCCTAACCTCTGTTGTGTATCTGGTTCAAGGCAAAATTACCAACATTTATTAATAATGTCCTCTAATTTGAAAGATAGTTCGTTAAAGCGAACTAACATTACCTGATTCATGTTCTTTTCTTGTGTTAACATTTCTATTTCCTTATTTTTTAAAATGGGGGCAAAAGAATTTGTCCTTTTTTGTTTTACTTCTTTTCTGATTTTCAATAATAATTTGCGGGGATATCCCCTTTCAATGAATAATACCTATAAGGTTGTACATTTCCTTTTTAAAAGTGTCCTCCCCACTGGTCAACCTAGAAATCCTGACCTTTTATTACACTCTTCTTCTGATGTTTAAGATGGTTACTTTCATAGTGTAATAAAGTATTCGAGAAGGTAGGTTTTCTATACACAGAACTCTCAAGGGCCCCTTCGGTAGTTGTTAAATGAATATCCAAGAAATCAATTTCCCCTGTTCTCCAGCAACTAGTAAATTTTAAGAAATTGGTTGTTCTGTTCAAATAATGGACAAAATCATGTGCTTCTTCCTCCGTACCTTTCCACAAAATAAGGATGTCATCCAAATATCTGTTGTATGAGGCAATTTTCCCACTAAAATGCGAATTCAAAACTTTCTTGGTTTCCCAATCAAGCAAGACTATATTTGCATACGTGGGAGCACATTTAGCTCCCAGAGCCACCCCTGCCTTTTGGTGGAACAGTTCTCCTTCAAACATCATGAAATTATTGTTCAAAATCATTTCCATGAACTGTCAACAAATGTATACTATTAAAATCTACTTGACCTGTATTTGTCAAACTATCTTTAAACATTTGTAATCCTGCTTCGTGAGGAATAACAGTAAATAAACTGACCACATCTATGGTCAGAAATGTGTACTGATGTCCCTCTCTAAAGTTTCTTAACCTTTCAAGACAGTTCCAAGAGTCCTTGATAATATGTTTTATTCCTCTTACCAAAGGACCAGCTTTATTGTCCACCCATGCAGCCAAAGGTTCCATTTTTGTTGGTGCCTGTAGTTCCTATAAATTTACTAACAACGGACCCTATGTTTCTGTAACAAATACAAATTACACATTGAAGTGTCTTGGGAGATGCAGGTGTAACTCCTCGATGGTGGTCTATGTTGCTACCTGCCTATCTTGTCCTGGGTTTTATGTGGGAAAAACCATCAGAAGACTAAGGGAGAAGATACAAGAGCATGTGAGGGCTATGAAAAACAAGGACGTTCACAATGCTCTGTACCTGCACACCTCCAAGTGTTTCAATTTTAAGAAATTTATTTTTTTTATAATAGATAAGGTGACTTACAATGAGAGAGGGGGGGATGGTAACACTCTCCTAGAAGCAAAAGAATCTAACTGGCAATTGTGCTTAAATTCCTTAGTAGCTCCTGGCTTGAACGATTTTATTTCTTTAAAACCATTTTTAAAATTAAGACATGAATTGATTCCTTAATAGGAAAAAGGAAATAATGTAATGAATTTTATTTAGTAGTTTGGGAATTTTAGAATTGACATGAACAAGTATGTATTCAGTTGCTGTTGCAGACTACACCCTTATTGTGATTGGTTGGGGTAGTTTTAATTGATGGTATTTAAACAGTGGTTAATTATGCTAATGCAACTCTGAAGAAGCCTATATGTAATGAGGTGATAGTGCTTAGTTGTGATAGTTTTGTGCAATAAACGGGATTTCAGTTATCAGTTTGGTTGCGAAAAGTAATTTATTTCTTTTCTCTATTTCAAAACAAACCATTTCTAAATGGATAAGCCATTGCATTAATTTCTGCTATAAGCACCATGGAAAACCTATCCCCCAGGGGATCAGATCTCACTCCACCAGGGCTGCATCTACTTCTGCAGCCTTTGTCAGAGGTGTTCCCACCAGGGACATCCTAGAAGCTGCTACCTGGAGTTCTGTACATACTTTCACCAAGCATTATCATTTGCCAATTTTCTCTAAAACCACAGCTGGCTTTGCCACTGCTGTCTTGCAGGGCCTTTTAGCTGGCCCTAATACTATATAAACTCCTCCTCCCAACCATAGCTTTGGGAATCTACCCAAATGTAATGACTGCAACAGTGAAACACGAAGAACATAGTACAGTTGTGTACACTTACCATAAATGTAGATGTTCGAGTGGCTTCACTGTTGCAGTCCTAGTTACCCTCCCTCCAGCCCCCTGATCTCTTCTGGCTATACCTCTACTTTCTTTTACTATGCTTAAAAGCCTTTTTGGTGCATTTGCTTTTTGTTGGAGGTATACCTTTGTGTTTTTATGTTTATTTGCTCCCCATTAGGGGGGCACCTGACATCTGGGGCAAGAAAATTGATGTAATGGTGTCGGCCGTATGTTTTATACCCCTGATGACCTGACGTCATGGAAGAAGAGACAGCAACCGACGCAGGACCCAAGACTTTGTTAATCAGGCCGACTGAGGGCAATCTGCCAGCAGATTACCCAAATGTAATGACTGCAACAATGAATATACTCTAACATCTACATTTATGGTAAGTGTACACAAATGTACTTTCTGTGATTTACCCAAGAGTATTCACAAAGTGTTTGGCTCCTGTCATTGCCTTTTGCAGGCGCCAGTGGATTCTCATTTACCCTTACCTGGACACTTGCTCATTCAAGCAGAATATCCAGTCACCTTGCAACAGAACCTTCAAACCAGTATCTCCTTGCTCCTCAGTCTGGGTTTCACGCTCAACTACAGCAAGTCTTCCCTTTCTCCCCTCTCAGGACCAGGTTTTCCTGGATTGCAAGATAAGGACAGACCTCATGATGGCCTTCCTACCTTCACAAAAGTTGCAATCTCTGCAGACTTATTTCCTTCAGTTGCTTCTTCTACCTTCTTTGTCTGCCCAGGGGATTCTCAGGATGCAAGCCTTCATGGCTTTGGTTGTAACAATGGTACCCCTAGGCAGACTCCACATGCTAAAATTCCAGTGACACTTGAAAACACTCTGGACATAGCATGTTCATCCTCTAGAATTTGTCCTTCCACTTCTGCCTTGCCTAAAGAAGGAATTGCATTGGTGGATTCAACAAATTTCTCGGAATCCAGGACTTCCCCTGCAGCCACTTCCTCCCATTCAGGAAATGTTCACAGATCTTCAGATCTGAGGTGGGGGCCAACCCTGGAAAACTGAGGTGGGGGGCAACCCTGGAAAACCTAAACATCCAAGGCCTATGGTCTCCCTCTATAAAAAAACAACACATCAGCATCAAATAGATGAATGCTCTGATCCTGGCCCTTCAATCCTTCAGGTCATCTCTCCTTCCAGGTCCTTTGAAGCTGTTCACAGACAACACCACTGTTCTCTGGTATGTGAACAAGCAAGGAGGAACAAAGTTCTTCCTACTTTCTAGGTTAGCAATCCAAGCCTGGGAGATTGCTCTTCTAGCAAAGGTAACTTTAACTGCAGTTTATATCCCATCAGCTCAAAATGTTCAGGCAGACACTCTGAGCAAATCCATGACATAAGCCCACAAATGGATGATCCACAGGGATGTGTTTTGGACATTCTACACCAGTGGGGTATACCTTAAATCAGGGGTGAGCAAACTTTTTGATTCATGGGCCACATTGAGTTCTAACATTTGACAAAGGGGCCGGAACAGGAGCAGATAGATGGCATGCTTTGAAAACATCACCTCATTGGGGGAAAAATACACATCTTGGGATATGGAGAAAACATGTGCTTTAATTTCCAATGAAAATGAAGAAAAGCATTACAATAAAATCTCTGACTTCGAAATGAGTCTTTAAACACTGAAAATCAAATAAATGACCATTTTATTTTAAAGCACTGAAAGTTCTGTTATCCTTCAGGATATCACCATCACTCTCCTCCTGACTGTCTTTTTTTTCAAAAACGGTAGGAGATGCAGATGTACTTGTCCTGTTCCTTTTATTCAATTTGTTTTTTCAGTGCTAAAGAATAAAAAGTGAATGACATCGCCTTTTTGTTTAATCTGCTGGTGATATCTTCATCTATTAGTTCCACACGGCGAGTCACTGTCCGCTGTGATAAACTGATTTTCTCAAATTTGTCTTTGGTCTCCGGGCACAAAATACCTGCTGTCTCTACCATACATTCTTTTAAAAACTCGCCCTCAGACAGTGGTTTGCTGGCCTTTGCTATTTTGAATGAAAGCATAAAACTGGCCTTGGTACTTGACTCTTGAATGGCAGTTTGACGGTGAAAAAAACTTTGCCGAGCCTTCAAATTAGCTGCCACCTTCTCAGCAGCAGCTTCCCGTTCTTTTGTTGAGAGCTTGCTAGCATAATTAGCGTGCTTTGTGACAAAGTGACGGCTAATATTATACTCTTTAAAAAACGCCACAGTTTCGTGGCATATCAGGCAAACAGCAGATGATCGGTGTTCAGTGAAAAAATATTTAGTTGTCCACTCCTTATTGAACACTCGACATTCTCTGTCCACTTTCCTTTTCTTGGGTCCGCTCATCTTCATAGAGAGGCAGTGGGTCAAAGGGTAAAGTGCAAACGTGGAGTAATAGGCCTACGCTTCACCTCAACAAAGCCAATATATCTAGAGTGCGCCATCTAGTGAGGAAACATCAGAATTGCAGGGGAAATAAAACATTAACAAGGTTAATTTATTAAATTTTTTCAAGTTTGGCGGGCCGAATCAAAACGTTTAACGGGCCGCATGTGGCCCCCGGGCCGTAGTTTGCCCATGCCTGCCTTAAATAGATCTCTCTGCCTCCCCTATGAATAGACAACTTCCAAAGCTCTGTGCCAGAGTCCCACACCTTTCGATTTGGAAGGTAAACACCCGATCATTCTCTTGGAAGGGGATGTTTCTCTGTATATTCCCCCTTCCCCCTAATTCAGAAAGTCCTCCTGAAGATACAGAAAAACAAACCAGAAATCTTGCTGGTGACCCCCTTTTGCCAAGACAGCACTGGTTCCCTCCTCTTCTGCAATTAGCCAAGGGCAATCATCACAAGTTACCTCACAGGGTGAATCTACTCACACAAGACAAGGGATCTCTCATTCACCCACATTTGGCAACACTGAACCTGACCTTGTGGATGATAAGCTTCTAATTCCTTTCAGACACCTTTTTTCTGAAGACGTGCTTCTAGTCCTGGAGGAGGTTAGGAAACCTAATACAAGGAGATCCTAATTGTCCAAATGGAAGAGGTTCTACGTCTGCTGTCTTAATAAGAGACTAGATCCATTTTCAGTAGATATCCCTCTAGTCCTTTCTTACTTGTGTGAACTGCTCAAGGCTGTATTGGCTTATTCTTTAGTTAAAGTCCATTTATCAGCCATTTCTGCATGTTTGCCTTTGTCTGCCCCTTAGCTTCTAGGTTAAAGGTCAAACATTTCTTAAAAGGCATCCTTCACGTCAGACCTCCCAGGACACCTGTTTCTCCTCCCTGGGAACTAAATTTTGTGTTGGAAAAACTGACCCAGACCCCTTTCGAGCCTGCTGCCTCCTCTTCCTTAAGATTCTGCACTTGGAAAACTGTTTTACCATTACTTCTGCTAGGCGAGTTTCAGAACTCCAAGCTTTAATGGCTTCTCAACCTTTTCTGATTTTTCACAAGGATAGGGTGTCTCTGCAGTTCCAAGATGGCTGCACACTGAGTAGTAGCTTGTTTTTAACTCTCCCAGTGTGAAATCAGAAACTTAGCAGAGAAGGTCTGTAGACTTTGTTTATGGGTGAATTTTAGTAACTGCCTAGTAAGTACACTGCCTGGATGCCAAGAGTAAAGAAATACAGAAGACCTGGGGAAAAAAAATCAGCTACAAAAAGTGAGGAAGAAGCACTTGACTAGGGAGAGTTTTGCAGCTGCTCAGCAAAAAGTAATGCAACCTTCATACATGACTTCCAATAACCTATAGGATGATATAAGATAACTGCATACAGACCTGGTTAAAATAAACAAAACATTGACAGAGTATATTAACACAAACAACAAAAAACTAGAACAAATGGAAGAAACTTTAAACAGATATTCAGATGAGATGATAAAGCTGCAAAAGTCAGAGGTTGAAATGAAGAAAGGTTTGGCTGAATATGAGACTGCTCAGGAAGAGCTGTTTCAAAAAATAATAGAATTAGAGGATAGAGCACGTATGGAAAACTTGAGATTTTTTGCTATACCAGAAAAGCTGGAAGGAACAGACTGCATTAAATTCATGAAAGCACAAATAAGCAGCTGGACTGGTATTCCAGAGCAAGATTTATTAGTTGAACTGGCACATTGTGTGTATGCTCCAAATCTAGCAATAAGAAAGCAACCTAGACCTTTAATAGTAAGGATGCAATCCTACCAGCAGAAAGAAATGATATTGTCAAAACTGTGGCAGAAGGGCAAAATACTAAAAGTAGGTGACAGCGGAGTGTTTGTGGAGAATGATTACTCATTGTACACCAGGCAAAAGAGAAGTACATTAATCCCTCTAGTCAGAGAATGCAGAGATGCAGGTGTGAAATTCAAACTGCTATATCCAGCTGACTTCAAGGTATTCTTCCTTGGAGGGACAAAATCATTTTTTGATGAAGTGCATGCTAAGGAGGAAATTCAGAAGTTTGTCCAACAAAAACTGAGCTGTGAAACCAAATGAGATCCGGCTTCTTGCTCCTCTGGTAATAAAGACCACAGAGACTTGTGAATCCTTTTCCAGTATTTCAAAGGAAAATGTTGGAAAGAAGGCAGGGAGGACGAGAGTTGACCAGTAGAATCAAGAGTATGTTGGAAATGAAGCAGAGACAGGATCTGGGTGATGGAGAAGAACAGTAATATAATCAGTAACTTGATGTCGGATTGCAAAGTATTAATTATATTTGTGAAATATGATAGCACAAGGAAATCTGGAAACATTGGACTACTTCAAAATTTGTTTGCTGAGTGGGGGACGCAATTATATGCCCTACTTCATGTCATTAATGTTCGGAAAAATGCTTTGGAGAGGGGAAGAGAGGGAACACTAACTGTAAGTAAAGAAAACACTTTATTTTCTTAATAGTATTGTATCTGTGTTGCATGGTTTTCTTTGCATACTATTTTTGGATGCAATGGGGATTGTAAACAAGTGTTTTTATTTTTCTCCCATCTTCTCATTTTCTTCTTGTGCAGTTTTGATAAACATAGGTAATGTAATGATTGCCAAAAAAGGAAAAAAGAGAAAAAGAAAAGGAGCCTGGTTAAGCTGACATGACAGAGTTCAACTTGATGTGCCTCTTTTTCATTCTTGCATGGGAAAATGATTAAGGGCATTTGTTTTAAAACAGAGAGCAAGTAAATGAAAAAAGAATACTGAATATTATAAGGTTGTTTTTCTACCCCTTGCAAATATCTATACTAAATAGCTTTTCTGCAGCTTATCTCCATGGAGACAGTCTCATGGAAGGTGATTGGCTGAAGGAAAAGGTAAAAAAAAAAAAAAAAACAACAGAGAAACTGTCTAGGACATAATGTGCCCTGAAAACAATCAGGGGTTTTCCCAGGTGTGACAGCTTTAAAGCTAATACAAAACCAGTTAGACTTGAAGTAAACTTCTCTCAGTTTTTTTTAAATGCATTGGGGATACTAATATAAACAGGTGCTTTTGTTTTTTTTTTCTTTCTTATTCACTCTTCTCTCTTTTTCTTTGCCAGTTTTGAAAAATGTAGACACTGCAATGAAAAAAGAATGAGGATGGGAGGAGATGGGGGGTGGAGGGGGGGCACAAGAGTCTGGTTAACATAATATGACAAAATAAAAATCAGTGTGCTTTTTCCCATGCTTGCATAGGGAAATGACTGGATAAAAAACATAGGCATTATCAAGTAAGTTTATTACAAAGTATGTAAATGAAAAAGAATATTAAATACTGTAAGTCTTTCTTTCTGATAAACAAGGTACCCTTAGCAGTTCAGTGTCTGGTTTGCATGTCACTAGAAGACAATTTGATAAAGAAAAATGGCTTGCAGAAAGTGTTTACTGAAAGCATTCAAGTGTTTTCTCAACTGGGAGAGTTATGTAGATATAAAAAAATTAAATAGCATTTACTAATAGCACAGGCTGTACCATGCATCTTAGCATGACTAACCTTTCGTTTTGGTTAATTTTAGCCTGTCTGTGTAGCTATCAACTTAGAACGTATGTTCTTATTAGGAAGCAAAAACTTCAATATTTGAAGATGTACATAGTTGTGTGTTATTCTAAAGTGCATAGGTTTTAGGAGGGTTTTTTTTTGGGGGGGGGGGGTTGGTTGTTCTGTTTGAGGGCTTTCAAAAAAGCAAAAAGTTATGTAAGATGTGACATAGGTGCAAATGAATATGATGTGAAACAACTATATAAAAGCCCAAACTGCCGGACAGTATATACATGTAACAAAAAAAGTTGGAACATTTTGCAAAACAACAGTTTTATATAAAAGGTGGTAATAACTATATAAGAAAACGATGCTTTCTGTTATGTCTTTCAATCTACATGGTCTTACAGATAAAAATAAAAAAGAAAGAGTAGTGAAATATATTAAAAACATGTAGAGTGCAAATGGCTATGCTACAGGAGACACACCTAGAAAGAAATGAACATGTGATTTTGATAAAGAAAGGTTTTCAGGATGGTTATTCAGTGGAATATTTGGGGCAAAGGAAAAGGGGAACACTTATTTTAATTGCAAGAGGAGCTCCAATAGTGATAGAATAGGGAAAAAAAAGATAATGGAAGATACATAGTACTAAGGGGCTACTGGCTAGGGAGAAGGGTTACACTGGCATGCATTTACATCCCCCCTAAAACTACTGTAATGAAGGTTAAGAAAATTTTGGGAGAAATAATCAGCTTTCACCAAGGAATATTACATAGGTGGAGACTGGAATTTAGTTTGCAACAGTGATGATGTGTCTGAGGAGCCTAGAAGGGATAATATAACAAGGGAGGGTAGGTTTTTGAAGAAATTTATGAAAATGTTTGGCATGGAAAATGTGAATTCAGTACTAAGAGTTCGGAGTGAATTTACATATTACTAACCAAGATACAAAAACTGGGCTAGGCTAGATAGATTTTATATCTGTCAGGAACATGTGCATTTAATTGAAGGTCTTGAAACGCACCCAATAGCTATCTCAGATCATGCACCAATAATAACTAAAATAAAAACGCAAGGTAATGAAATGAAAAAGTGACATTGGTGCTTCCCCACCTACCGGTTGAAAAGAGAGGAATTTAAGGAATGGGTTGTGGACTTATTTCAGGAGCTACTAGAGAAGACAAATTTGTCTTCTGAAAACATAGCTAAGGAGTGGGATAAAGTTAAAATGGAATTTAGAACTAGGTTGGAAATAAAAGAAAGGGAGATATGGCTAAACAGTAACAAGAATTATTTAGAGGGATTGACAAATGTTAAAGTATTACAAAATAGCGGAAATCTCTCAGAACAAGAAAAGGAGCAACTGCAGAATGCTAAACAGAAAATAAGGAATTACCTCAATAATATGCATGAGTTTAGAAAGATTGATGTTAAGCAACTATTTTTTGATAATAATTCTAAAGCACAACTCCTCAGGCAACAAAAAGTGAAAAGGGCAGTCACCAAGCTTAGGGAGCCTATAACAAGGAAGATAACAAGACACCCTGTAGAAGTATTAGAAATATTTCAGAGATTTTATGAAAATTTGTAAAAAGCAGAGAAATATGGAAATCAAGAAAAGGTACAAATGGAAATGTTTATGGAAGAATTAAATATGCCAAAGTTAGACGTAGATGAGGCTCAATTACTAACAGGATAGGAAGGGATGAGATAAAAATGGGTATGTATAACCAATCTACAGGAAAGTCCCCAGGAATAGATTATATTCCTGTGGAAGTTTGGAAGTTAGGAGGGAAAAAAATGATAAAGATCTGGAAGGTTTTGTTTAACAGTATTTTAAGGGGAAGAGAAGTTTCAGCATCCTGGAAGAAGGCAGTGGTAATGGTAATACATAAAGAGGGTAAAGATCCATCGGATCCAGCTTCATACAGGCCCATTTCATTACTAAACAATGATTATAAAGTGTTTATGTCTGTAATGGCTAAAAGAGTGGCAAACGTGATACCAAAATTGATAGATATGGATCAGTGTGGTTTCATGGAGGGGTGGCAAACATTTGACTATATTAACAGAACATTGATAATCCAGAGTAAAGCAGAATGCAAGAAAGTACCATTTTTATTGGCAGGTCTTGATGCAGAGAAAGCATTTGGGAGAGTAGACGGACTTAATGAGCAGGGCAATGGAAGCATTTGCTTTCTCTGATACAATTATAAGGTTGGTTAGAAGAATGTATGAGGGATCAGAAGCGCAAATTAAAGTTGGTGGGGGTCCTCTCCAGTAATTTCTGCCTGAGTAGAGGAACCAGGCAGGGTTGTCTGATTTCCCCTTTGTTGTTTGCATTATATTTAGAACCACTGGCAAAGAAAATAAGGGACTCCGAAATTCAAGGATATAATTGGTATGGTAGTCAGGAAAAGCTGGCTCTGTTTGCAGATATTATTCTATACATGACAAAACCAGAAAGGGACATTACAGTGTTGTGGAATACTTTAAGACAATTTCAAATCTTCTCAGGATACAAAATGAATGAAGCTAAAACAAAGGCAGTAGCAGTAAATTATGTACCCACATGCAAATTGGTCCAACAATATTATATTTATGGGAACATGATAAAATAAAGTAGATAGGAGTATGGACTCTCTGGTGGCAGCTAAGGATATGTGGGAAGAGACTAAACAGAAGGTAATACAAAAATTGAGAAACTGGAAGATTTGTTGTATGGATATGGATACTAAGATACAAGCCATTAAAATGTTATTAGTCCCTTTAGTCTTATACACAGGTTAGGCATACTTTTATCAACCAGAGGAGAAATTGTGGACAGCAATTAAAAAAAGAGTTGAAGGATTTTATCTGGGAAGGGAAAACAGCAAGAGTCAAGTGGGATAAGCTGATTCTACCAATAGAACAAGGTGAACTAGGATTACCTAATTTGAGGGGGTATTTTAGAGCAACACAGGTAAGGCTCTTATACATAGCACAGGCAGAAAACTATAATTCAAGGTGAAAAGGGATGATGATGACGCAGGGAGGAAGCTCAAGAAATAAGCAGAGATTCAGATTTTGGATGCAGACTCTTAAGGAGAACAACCAAAATCATACAGAGTATTATATTCATAAAATAACAGGGAGTATTCTAAGAACCAAACCAGTACAAGAATGGAGAAAAGAGATTTTGCCAATAGGGTTGACTGTGGTCAGGGATGCAAATAATAGGCAATAAGGGGCTGTAATTTATTGGAGAAAATTGGCAAAGGAACCAAAGTATTGGGAACAAATAACTGGAAAGGGAAAGGTAATAGAATGGGAAGAGGCCAAAAATTTATTTGGACCGCAGGTTAGAGATTGCCTTCCCTATCAAGGATTGATATCAGAGTATAGGCAAAGGGAAAGAAATAGGGGTCTCCTAAATGAAAGACTAGCGCTGGTAGAGTTTTTAATAGAATGTCGAACAGAAGCTGCCGTTAAAAAAGGAATAATTAGTAAAGCATATAAAATACTGCATGATAATTACAAGAATCAATTAGAGTAGCTTAGAAAGGATTGGGAAGAGAGATTGGATAAGCAATTCACAAAGAGACAATGGGGGGATATATGTATATCTCCCAAATATGCAACAAAGTCTAGAAGATTTAGGATCTTTGTCTGGAAATGTTTACATACTTATTTTTATACCCAAGTATACTCCAAAGAATTTTTCCTCAGGTGGATAGCAAATGCTGGAGGTGTGATGAGCAAGAAAGAGGTAGCTGGGAACATATTTCTTGGAGGTGTGATGAGCTGGCAGACCTTTGGGATTTCCTGCGGGCTGCTGTGTTGGAAATGCTGGGTGGGTGGATTGGACTGACTGGGGAGATGATTTTTTTGAGTTATGCTACAGAATCGGAATTACCTAGACATAGTAAAGCCTTGCTGAGTCTAATTATGGTGGCTGCCAAAAAAGCAATTACTAGAAAATGGAAATCAGAGTCTAGACCAACTTCACTAGAAGTAGTGAATATAGTAACTGAGAGAAAACAACTGGAATTGGGATCTTTAGAAAAGAGAAGGAGCAAACTACATAGAAAAAAATGGGAATTGTGGGAAAAGTATATGCAGAGCAGGAATGAGGTTTAAGCGGCAGGATTTGAATGAGCTATATAATGCTTAACTGCTAATGCCTAGAATGTTTATAAGTGATTAGTAATGTTTACAGCTACAGTTGTTTCAGTGGTGTCTGTGATGTAAACTGTTTACAACTAAAGTGATTTCATTCTGTATGTTTTTCATTTATATAAATGTAAGATTGCCTTTGTCACATGTGGAAATTCAATAAAGATGTTGGGGGGAAAAAGGATAGGGTGTCTCTGCATATCCACCCTTCCTTTATTTCTAAAGTGGTTAATGACTTGTTCCTCAGTCAGTCTATCCATTTACCCACCTTTTTCCCTTCTCCTCAAGACTCCAGTGAGAGGGTGCTGCACACTTTAGATGTACACTGACAACTTAGATTTTATCTGGACAAGACCAAATCCATTAGAAAGGCTGAGTAATTTTTATTTCCTTTCACCCTAGAGCGCTGGGTAAACCCGTCTCGAAACAGTCTATTTCATCTTGGATCTCAAAGGCTATAACCTTTTGCCATCTCTCTCAAGAAAAAACTCTTTCTTCCTCTGTTAAGGCCCATTCAACTAGAGCTGTGGCCTCCTGTGGAGCCTTCTTTAAAGGATTGGTCACTGCTTCTTTCCTAGAAGCAGCTACTTGGTCCTCTGTTCATACCTTTACAAAACACTACAAACTGGATTCTATTTCCAGATCCAGAGCAATTCTGCATAGATGTGTGGAGACTTCTTGTGCTCCCCACTTTCTCACTCATGAGCTTTTGGTATTGCCCCTCATGTTATGAATACTGCAACATAGGAATAGAAGGACATAGAACAGTTGTGTAAAATCTTGCCAAAACCATAGATATCCTTCTCTTCCATGTTGCAGTATTCTATCCCACCATCCTTCCCCCTTGGTTCATGCTCTTCCTTAGGTATGTCTTTGGATTTTCATTTTTCCTCTTATCCTTGGACTGGTGTCCTGACTGGGGCATTTAGTTCTGCAGATGGTACATGCAGACGTCACTTTTATGGCCGAAGCTTGGCTGTTCTATGTGCAGAATCGCATGTACCTTGCAGTAGCTTAAGTCTTTGGTATACTGGTAAGAGGTTTGGGTCGTCTAGGCAGAATCTCCCTCATGTTAGAAATACTGCAACATGGAAGAAAAGGACATCTATGGTTATGGTAAGGTTTTACACAACTATTCTTTCTTGTGACTGAAAACAGAAGAGAAGAAGTAAGTTCTTAGTCACAACACCCACCAAATTCTTAGTGAAATTCACTAAATGCTCAATGAGGTGGTCTGGAGCCATTTTTCTTTTCCTGATTGACTATAAAACAGCAGTCCCCAACCACCAGGCACAGAGTGAAAGTGAAACAAAAAAGTGAATGTGTGTATGTATGTGTGTGTTTGAGTGAATGTGTATCTGAAAGCAGAATGTGTGTGTGTTTGTGTGTGTGTGTGTGCGTGTGCGTGTGCGTGTGTGTGTGTGTGTGTGTGTGTGTGTGTGTGTATATGAGTGAATGAGCAGTGAGATTGAGCGAGCTGTTATTTTACACTCCCTAAGCAGCACATTTGTTGTTTAGTAAGTGTAAAATAACAGTCAAGGAAACAAAAAAAGTGTGTGCATGTTTCTGTCTTCATGTGTAAGTGAATGTGTGCATGAAAGTAGAAGAGTTTGTGTGCGTGAGAGATCGAGAGAGAGTGTGAGTGAATGCATATATGAAAGCAAAAGAGACTGTGTGTGTGTGTTTTGTCTACGTGTGCGAGTGAATGTGTGCATGAAAGCAGAAAAGACGCGTGTGTGTGTGTGTGTGTGAGATCGATCCCTGGCAGCAGCATTGAGGTTTGCATATCTCTCGACCATACCACTCAACCTCTTGCACAGTAAATCTGGACAGAGCCACAAATAATGGGGACAGATTTTAAATATTGCTTTTATAAACATCAAAAGTTAATAAGGTTGCCATTAGGTCTACATACCTCTTGTACCACTCAACCTCTCGCACAATAAATCTGGGCACATACGTCTGGATCTCTTAGAGCAATAAATTTGGACAAAGCCAAAAATAGTGGGGGGATTTAAGTGCTGCTCTTATAAACTTAGAAAGCAGATAGAAGTACAGGTTTTGCATTAGCATACATTTTCTGAAGGGTATGAAGTCTGAAACTCGACTGTCATTATTTTCTGACCTCAAACCTCAGTGATCTGGCAGGGATTTGCCAGAAAACAATTTTATGAGAAACAAACCAAAAATATGAGGCAGAAATCTGGACATTCTGCGAAAATCTGTTCAGTTGAGAGGTATGCTAGACAGAGCCAAATAGGGACAGATTTTAAATATTGCTCTTATAAACTTAAAAAGTCAATAAGGTTGCCATTAGGCTAATGTACCTCTTGACCATAGTGTATCAATGTTATGCTGTTAAGCAGAAAGTACACTTTTTTTTTTTTTTTTTGGTAATTATTGACAATTGTCTTTTTATTGTACTTTGGATATTTTTCTCCCTGGGTCACAGCTGCAAATGGACTTCTAGTCCAGTCGGGCCTCCCCGGTAAACAAATGTCAAATAAATTAAACAGATATTACAGATATTAAGCACTTTGTGTATGTGCGCCCGATGGCCAGTCTGTGGAAAACTATCTTACATGAAACCAGTCCTTGATGCAAAAAAGGTTGGAGACTGCTGCTATAAAATGTTGCAAAGAAGAACTAGAGAATGTGGCATAAGAAGTACATGATAGCTAGGAGGAGGTTTACAGACAGCCTTTGGCAGATTTATCTGCAGAGTATTCCTAGCTGTTACGAAAGATGGACTCTCTTCTTACAGACGTATTGTTATGTTGAGTGAGGTTTTGCCTTTCAGAGAGACACCTGGTATACCCTTGTAAAGCGAGAGAGATTAAAGGAATCCTCATTCACTGTCCTCTTAACCCCCCCCCCCCCATTCCAGCTAACAAACAGGAAAGTACAACAGGTTCTAGCTCCCCATTCCACATTATGAAAGACAGCACTAAGCAGAGTTTGAGAAATAATCAGTGCCATTTTCTTCTATATCCCCCCCCATCCCCAAGCTAAAAGATTCATATAGACTCTTCCAAAGGAGTCATTTTTTTAACATCTTTATTATAGGTTCATAGGTAGGTACTAGGCTATCTGCCCGAAGGCATTTATAAGCCTAGCCAGAATGTGTTGGCTTTCGCCGCCCCCTTAGATTAGTTCCCTGTGCCTCTGTCCAGCAGAACCATTGAAGTGATCCCTGGGGTAAACTTTCTGTTTCCCATCCACTCGTCAAGGTTTCTCTTGAAGACGGTTAGCGAAGAGATCTGCCTAATGTAGATTGGAATCTTGTTCCAGAGCATGGAAAGTCTCTGGGACAGGAATCTATCCCTCCAGCACGTCCTATTTATTGTTGTGGTGAGGTTTAGATCCCTGGAGCGTGTGGCTCGAGGGGATATGGTTTTCTTTAGCTGGAGCATGTCCATCAATTCTGGGTTGGACATGGCCTTGTATGTCAGGCAGAGATCACCTCTGAGTAGGCAGTATGCAACCGAGTACAGCTGGAGTTTCTTCAGTCGAGCTGCATAGGGCATCTGCTTGAGGCCAGTGATCCTCTTGGTTAGGAACTTCTGTGGTCTTTCCAGTTGTTGTAGGTGTCTTGTAAGGTACATCCCAAATGGGGAATTATACTCTATGATGGGTCTGATGAGTGATGCGTAGAGGGGCCCAATGACCTCTTTCGATTTCGATGCAAACCCTTTTGTGGTTAGGTGGGCCACATAGAAGGATTTTCTAACCACTTTGGCGTTGTGATTATCAAAGGAGAGGTTACTATCTACTTGGGTCCCCAGATCCCTTATTACGTCTTCAGTATTTAGGGGGCTGCCACCTATGTGGTAGTTTGTGGGTACTTTGTTTTTTCCAAAGGGGATGACTGTGCACTTTTTGGCATTTGGCTTGAGGCCATGGTTTTGACACCAGGTATCTGTCTCAGTGAGACCCTTTTGGAGGATGTCTGTGTCAGCCGGAGAGTCAATGTCATGTTTATATTAAACATGACATTTTTACAAGGTGACATAGATAACACATACAGTAATGCAAAAGAAAACAAACCATGTTTCTATTGTTGTTTGCATGTGGTATACATACATTTTCAACAGTTTCCATTCACTTCAATATTACATAGTCTTTCCTTAAATCTTACTCCTTCTCCTGAACATTATTCTGCATCTGTTGTTCCCACAAAGTTCCATTTATTTGTATGTAATTTGCTCGTAATTTGCTCCTTTCTTTTTCTTTAAGTCCCACAACCAGTTTTTTTATCTCCTTTACAATATTCAGTACTTGAATTACAGTCAGTTTAGATTTTGAGTTCCATTTTCTAGTAATTGCTTTTTGGGCAGCCAGTAGAATTAAACTTAATAAGGCCTTACTGTGCTGAAGCAATTCAGATCCTGCATCCCAATTCAAAAGAATAATTTACTAAGTACTGCGGTGGTGGTGCTGCGGTAGCGTTGTCGCCTCACAGTTAGACATTGCCCGTTCGAGTCTCAGAGCGTCTTCTGTGTGGCAACATGCGTGAATGGGCATTCCTTCGTTGAAGGTTGTGCGTTATGCTCGGCAAGCCAGTACGTAAAAATCTACTGCCAATCATTAGCGGACTGGAGTTTCGCTGTGGCGACCCCTAACCGGGAAAAGCCGAAAGACACAAACAAACAGTCATATAGGTTCATAGGTAAGTACTAAGCTAGTTACCCTTGTAGGCCATTTTAAGCATAGCCAGTTTCCCTTTTTGTGCTCAAAATAGACTATCCCATTTGTCTGTAGATTGTCTTTACCCATCATGTGGTTGATAATTCAGTATCCCCCATAATGAGAATAAATGGGAATCATACTGTAGATAACTTGAGAGTACCCATGCATGGAATAAAGCATTTAAGAGCTGCATCTGTCTGTTAGTAGTACTGGGGGCAGTCCTGGGGTAAATTTTATGTTTCACATCCATAAATCTAAGTTGCACTTGAAAATGGACAGGAATTAACTTTGTTTTATGTGGATGGGTAGTCTGTTCTGCAGCAACAGTATCATCTGCAAAACATGCCTGTTCCTCCATACCACTCTGTTGATGATGCAGAAAAGGTTTAGATCCATAGACAGACTTTTTTCTGATGTCATTTGACTTGTTAATGTGCAGTAAATCTATCAGTAATGGGTCAAGCATACAAATCATGTGTCTTGTTCCAAGGTACCAGAAGGGACCAGGGTTGTTTTCTTTTCCATAAAAGAAATGAGAACTTGAAGAGTATTCTGTATTTCAGGATAAAGCAGTTCATAGCTTGCAGGAAATTTAAGATGTTTATCATGCCATCTGTTTCCCCTTGCTGTCAAGGGGAGGGTGCATGGTTAATTGAAGGTAAGAAGGTAAGGTATAATAGAAGAGTCTCTCAGTTTTAAAGTGGTCATCTGTTTTTAATAGTTCTGTGCTCTTCCTTTAGGACTTTCATTTGCACCAAATGTTCACATAGTATCTGATAGTGTTAATAGCGTTTATTTATAGGTAGGATGTTTAAATACTTGTGCATCTCACTGATTCATTTCTTGTAGTTTCCTCAATATAGCCTCAAAGAAGCAGCAAATACAATGTTAAGCCTTTCTAGAAATTGGTATTGCAGTTAACTCAGAAGTATTACTGATCTTTCACATTCAGAGTTTGGCACTATAACTGGTTTTCTCAGGGACTGAGCTTTTCTCTCAGAAGTCAAGACTTCTGTGCTGGTAGTTTCTTTTGTGGAGCTACTGAGGAACCTACCCTGGACAGTAGGTTGGCTGCAGCTATTTCTTGGCTTACATGTTAGCTTCAGTTTCCGCAAACTTCCAGTAAGGCTTTGTATGTTACATCTGAGGTGTTGCCTGAAATCCCAGTGGAGTCACTGTTCTTGAGTATTCCATTCAAGATCTTATTAGCAGCACCTATAGAATAGTGATTTATGCTTTCACCACTTACAAATAGGATTAATCTTCATTTACAAGACTCATAGTTTACCATGCCAACTGTCTCCCTAGAAGGTTGGGGACTCTACATGAGTCTGACAACACATAAGACTGTGGTCCCTTTTCAAAAACATGTTTATATCTTTATTTTAGAATTGCTGGTAGTCAGACTGATACTTCAGACTTTTTAGTCAGTCAGAAAACTAGGCTGTTTGAGGTCTTTTATATACAATATAGTCAAGTGGCTAGGATAGTTTTCCTTCTGTCTGCAAGATTTTAAGATTCAATAACTTAACTGAGAAAAAAACAAAATTGCTGCAGCTCAGTGCAGTGTGAATTCGTGCATACTTTGATCGATTTTTAATCCAGCTAGTGTCACGTAAGGGAAGTATACTTCTGGACACTTCAAAATGTGTTTCTTGAAAGGGCACTGTCACTGATGTATTTGCCACTTTTGCAATGGTAGATTACCACATTATTGCAGTGTGCTTTTAGGAAGTTAAGACCTAACCTTGGATGCCTTCAGTCTTGGCATGATGATCTCCTTTAAGCCTTATTTGTCCTTACCGTCCTGCAGAATACTACTGAAAGCAAGATGAGGTGCTTGTGATTCAAACTGCACTTATTCCATTTTAATCACTTCTGCTGCTGTCCCTAGCCAAAAGTGACTTTTTGTCTGTTTTGCTTCACCCATCTCTACTTTCCATGGTCAAAAGCAAAATTCCTTACTGCAGTCAGAAGTCACGGTACTTGCAATGTCAAAGGATCCTTGAGATCCTAAAAGGCATGGAAAAGCTTTCCACATACAAAATATAAATGGCAGAATGGTAATTATTTCTTTCTCAGCAGTGAATCTTAAGCTTATGCTTACATTAGATTTCATGAGACAGTCGTCTCTGAAGTTTGTCTAGGCTAGGACAATCTGGTTTGACCAGAGGAGAAGAGAGAAGACAACTATTTTTAGACACAATCCCTGCCATCTGGCAAGTAACATGAAATCAAATTCTGACTTTAAAATACAAAAGGTTGTACAGGGAACATGTTAGCACAAAGCAGATTTCAAAAGTAATAAAGTATGTGCTTGAGGGGAACATTAAAGGTATATACAAAATTATTGTGAATGAGTTTGAGAGTACATTGGTAATATATACATTTGTAAATTCAGTACTCAAACACAGAAATTATTAGAAGTACTGAGTTACTGCTTGCAAATATGTTCATGTATGGAAATTATCTTGATTATAAAGCCATTACATTTAAACTCTTCATTTATGTATAATTTTTCTTGAATAAATGTAGAACATTTATTGAAGTGATTTCATTAGGCAAGCTTTTCCAGGAGGTAGAAGCTTGCTTGTTGAAAAACATCTCAGTGGGCTAATGAGAATGCAGTCTTATTTTGTTTGAGGTTTGAGTACTCCTTAAAAGGAGTATGGCGGTTTGCATAGTTTTAATTTGTTTGCAAGTGATAGGAGTATCTGTCTTTAAGCAGTTTGAAGATGTGATTTTAAGAAATAGTTGGCCCTGCCAGTAGTAGGAAGCCATTTGGTTTTCAGTATTGTTAAGCAGTGCGTCTGGTTTCTGTAAGGTGAATGAATCTCATTGTTTTGTTTTCTGTTGTTTTTAAGCAAGGTTGCATTTTGTGCTGATAGTGGAACAGTAATTGAAAGCAAGATATTCTAGTCTAGATATTAGTAGCTGTTAGTGTATTAATAGCTATACCACAACTTGCTTTAATGCTAGTATGTTGTTAACAAGCCTGGGCTGCTAGAAGACTTTTGTTCTTACTTTGGTATGTTTTTAAATGAGAAAGTGCTGTCTAGTAATATTCCCAAATAATTGTGCTAATTTGAAACAGTTAACTGTGTTCCTGTAGTGCCATTTATTGCTGGACTGGATTTTGCTTAGCCTTATGTAAGTAACAAAGATCATAACTGTTTTGTTAATTGTCAGTTTGTTTTTAGAACAATTCCAAAGAAGTATGGATTCCTGATGCACTGAAGAGGATATGTTCTGTGTTCACTTGAGTTCTTGTATTAAAACAATAACACTTGCATATATAGTGAGGTTTGTGTGAGGGAGATCCCAGGAAGGTTATTTATGAACAGGAAAAAGAGAAATGGACCTATCACAACATTGCTTAACTGTTTCAGTGTCTCAGTACGAGTTTGGCCTTGCTAAATGTTCTTTTAGCAAGGTGTATCATGAAGTCACTTCAGTTAAGAATCCATAATCTGTTGATGATGCATCCAGTTATAGGTTGTGATCAACAGTTTTCATGCTCTTTTTATGTCCATGATAAAATGTTGAGAGTCAAATCTATGGTTAGAGACCTAGCCCTTCCCTGGGATTAAGTAAATACTAACAGCATGAGTTCATAGTCACTTCTGATCTAAAATCATTTTCTGTGAAAATTGTTTTTGTGAGGAATAGCATAGGATCATAGGAGGTTACTAGGCTAATGACCCTAGGGCCCTTACAAGCCTATCCAAGTTTTACCCTTATTTCCACTATCAGCACCTATCACATCTGTCCAAGAGGGACATAGGTGGAACCCCTGGGGTAAATTTACGGTTACCCAGCCAATTGTCCGGGTTGCATTTGAAAAGGGCCAATGAGGTGCTCTGCTTGACATGAAGCAGGAGTCTGTTCCAAAGGTATGGTAACCTCTGGGAGACAAATCTGTCCCTCTAGCAGGTTCTATTAATGTCACGTACCAGGTTAAGGCCATTAGTGCGAGTAACCTATGTACCATTTGACTTACGGATATACAGCATTTCCAGTAAGGCAGGATCAAAGATTGCCTTGCATGCAAGGCAGAGGTTACCTCTGAGCAGTCTGTCTGAAACAGAATAAAGTGACAGTGATTTCAAATGGTTCTCCTAGGACAGATGCTGAAGACCTTGAATTTTCCTTGTGAGGAACCTTTGTGGTCTCTTCAATTGCTGCAGGTGCTTGGAATGGTACATGCCAAAAGGGGCATTATATTCAGTTATTGGCCTAATGAGGGAAGAGTTACAGGGAGGTTATGACTTCTTTTTTTCTGGAGGCAATGCCCTTACTTATGAGATGAGCAATATAGAATGCCCTTTTCACCACTGTGGAGACATGGTGATCAAAAGTAAGGTTGCTGTCAACCTGTATGCCCAGGTCTCTCACTTAGGGTGTTGTTATTGATGTGGTAGTTAGTAGGAACATCATTCTTACCAAAAGGGATGATATTACATTTTTTTGCATTGAGTTTAGGGCCATGACTTTGGCAGCAGTCACTTGTTTGTGTACGACCTTCTTGTAGGATGTTGACATCATGTGGGAGATTGAAGACCTTGAATTTTCCTTGTGAGGAACATTTGCCGTCTCTCCAATTGCTGCAGGTGCTTGGAATGGTACATAAAAAAAGGGGCATTGTATTCAGTTATGGTCTCATGAGGGGAAGAGTACAGGGAGGTTATAACTTCTTTTTTTCTGGAGGCAACTCCCTTACTTATGAGATGAGCAATATAGAATGCCCTTCTTACCACTGTGGAGACATGGTGATCAAATGTAAGGTTGCTGTCAACCTGTGCGCCCAGGTCTCTCACCACTGAGTGCGCACTTAGGGTGTTATTGATGTGGTAGTTAGCAGGAACATTACTCTTACTGAAAGGGATGATGCTACATTTTTTTGCATTGAGTTTAAGGCCATGACTTTAGCACCAGTCATTTGTTTAAGACCCTCTTGTAGGATGTTGACATAATTTGGAGATTCTGTGACTGCTCCTAGTTTGCATTCATCAGCAAACTTTGTCAGCCACAGACCTGTAGTTTTAGCTTGCACTTCAGAGAAACTGATTCCAAACAGTAGAAGTCCCAGGACTTATTCCTGTGGAACACCACTGGTTACAGATCTGCTGTTGGAGGTGGATTCCCCTATTTTGACTATATGGGTTCTATCAGTGAGCCAGTTCATGAGCCATCTAATGATACATGGGTTGATACCTAGCTGGGTGAGTTTGTCAATTACACATGAGTGGGGGATAGTGTCAAAAGCCTTGGCTAAATCTAGGTAGGCTGTGTGCACAGATTTCCCCTCATCAAGGGCCTTGGTGACGGTCTTGAAGTCCACCATGTTTAATAGGCATGACCTCCCTTTGACAAATCCAAATTGAGTAGGGTCAAGTGTTTGGAGGTTACCACTGTCTTTGTTGTTAAGGTCCATGATGATTCTGTCCATGGCCTTGCAGGTAAGGCTAGTCAGGCTAATAGTAACAAACAACGAACACAGTATCCAGCAAAGTCTCCTTGAAGGCTTTGGCCGAGACGTCAGAGAGATTTTATTATAAGATTTGCTGGATACTGTGTTCGTTGTTTGTTACTTGCTACTTGCTACCTGGTGCTTTTTTGTTGCTTTTGATCTAGTCAGGCTAATAGGTCTATAGTTCCTGGAGTCAGTGGAAGTACCACCACCTTTGTGGAAGGGGATAACGGTGACCATTTTCCATTCAGCTGGGACTAAATATTTCTGAACAGAAAATCTCATATTAATTGAAGCCTTTTTTGTCATGCATAAAAGAAAAAGAAACATTAAAACTAGTGTAAGGTTTGTTTTTAATATTTCTTGTCTTAACTAAATGATTCATCTGCATGGTTAGTATCCCACAGCAGTTAATAAAGTGAAGAGGCTTATGCCTCACCTAGATTTCCAAATAATTGGCCAGAAGAGGCTAAGGCACTTACGACTATCAACTCTTCACTTTTTTTTAATAAAGGGTAAGATTCAAATTACCCAGAAAAGGACTGTCAACTTAGATATTGTTCATCTGAAGTGAATTAAGCCTTTAAATGGGTCAATATAGACTTGCTGCTGTTGTCCTCTCCCATTTTAAAAGAGGTGTATTCAGGACTGTGTATTCTTAAGAGTTGTCAGGCTGCTTTTCTTCCCTTATTTATTAGGGATATTTTCTGGCCTTCTTACCACAATGGAGACATGGTGATCTAGTGTCTAGCTGTGCTCCCTTGCCCATAATTTTCATGGTGCCTTGAATTTAAGGGAGTCATGATGAATTATAACATTGTGTTAAATTAAGTCCCAAAACTTACAGGATATAGTACTTTAGGCATCAAAGTTTGAATTTCTTCATGAAGTGGAATTTTCTTCCATACCTCCATGAACATGCTTTACTTTGGCTTCGTTCTTGTTGTATGTTTTATGCAGGCATGACGTTCCTTCTTCTTGTTCAGTAAGTGTGACCATAATCACAGAAACTAGTAGCTTTTCAATTCCTCCCCATCCACAGATACTGTACATTTGGCTAACTTAATAATATGGAAAAGACGATAGGCTTATTCTACTGTTGTAGCAGTTACTTTATCACATTCCGTAGGCACACTGTCATCAGTATGTTGACTAGAAATTAAATTGTTCATAGAAACACCATTTTTATTCTCATTTCTATGATATCAGTAAGAAATCACAATTTTCATTAGCTACAGCATTTCTGTTACTATTTAAACGTTGTTCAGCAATGCACTCCCTTTTCCCACATTCAAAAACGTACTATTTCAGTTGCAAGCAGCTTTTGTTTATTAACAGACACCTGCACATTCTTAGCTACAGACTGAGGTTGCACAGTTTTAGAGTGATTTAGAGTGATTCAGATGTACTTCATGGTATCCGATAAGTGCTGCAAAGCATTTTCCACACTATTACTTATAATGTTCTTCAGCTGTATTTCAGTGAAGAGCTTTGTGAGCTTTTACTAAAATCAGGATACACACAAATTTAGGCTATCCTATGGTGGTGTCACCTTCAGAATAGCATGGGGTGTTTCCATAGACACTAATGGATGTATCATTGTATATGCTAGATGATGCGACTATGAAAGTCTATGAACATACCTCATGCTTTCTCTATGCTGATTTCATGCAGGTTAAAATTCATTGTTTAAACTTAGTGGCATCAGCATATGGAAACATTTTTAAAAATGTTTGTTAATACTGAAAAATTAAAATGTTAAGCTGATGAGAGAAAAGTTGGATAGGCTGTTTATGTACCATATGTAGCGGTGATACAGAGATCATTTGGGAAGGCCCAAGCCCCTTAGTCCCTTAACCTTGAATTATTTTCTGTTCCTGCTCTCTCCCCGCTCTCTCCCTTTCCACTTTATATAAAAACAAAACAAACAAAAAAGGCACTTTATTCAGCTGCTTTTATTGCGTTTCTTCCTACTACTCTGTTATTTCATCTTGCTTTGCTTTTTCCTGCTACTTGCTGCCTGTTCTCTAAAGTGTTCAACTGCATCTTTTCTGTTGCATTTATTACTGCTTGTTTATACCCAGTGTAAATTGTTAAGTGTTATTCTAAGCTCTTAATTGTGGTTTAAGCACTTGGGCTTAAAGATAAAAATAAAATAGCGAAATGTGTGACCCAACGAAGTATTGTCAGGACTAGAATAAACTGCCAAAAAATATATATATGTAAATATATGTATGTAAAACAGATATATATACTAACTCAATAATATAAAGACAACATAATATAAAAATATGTAGAAAAAATAAAATAAAAATATATATATAAAAAATATATATATATAAAAAAGGAAAAAGTAGTAATAACATACCCTAATCATCTTAATAAACTTTTTATTTTTAAAATACAACTAATAGAACAACCTTCATTCAAACCTGGGAAATTATAAGCGTTTAACCTTATTTGCCATAGAAGCTCTAGTTCATCAAGTCTAAGCGAGTCACAACCTCCCCGAAAATTGTGATGAACCTGATCTGTTATAGTAAATTTGAAACTATGGTTAGGGAACTGAACTATGTGTTTTGCCAATGCATTTTCTACTTTTCGTTGGGTCACACATTTCGCTATTTTATTTTTATCTTTATTTTATTTTACTTTCATACATTTTTCATTTTATACATTCTAACATTGTTTTGAATATTATGTATGAATGTTGTTTAGGTGTCTATCCATTCGTTAACCTTATATAAATTTTATAGTTATTCTGTTTAGAATAAGCTCTTTAAAGAGGGTTTTATAAGGTTCCTTGTGAAAGTTCTTACATAAAGATGTACTTTTGATTCTATTATTGAATATATGTAATTTATTATGTAAATAAGGAGGTAATTATTCAATTACTTCACTTGTATATATAGTCATGACTTTGTGTTTCAACTTGTCTGAAGAAGTTTGGTTTATGTACAAACGAAAAGCGCTTTACAATTAAATTCTTTTTTTATTTGAACTACGTGCGCCTTCTGTGGTCTCCCTCCAGCTGTTTGTGTATATACAAATATATATCGGGCATCACAAAATTCAAAACTTCAACAATGCTGTAATAATTTTGCAGCAAATGCCCCTTTCAGAACCCACAACTGTTAAATTGGTTAGGATTACCCCAGTTCGGGTTTGTAAAAGGCAGATCATATCTCCTAAACCTGATAGACTTCTTTGAAGCGGTCACCAAAGCTGTAGATGAGGGAAAGGTGGTACACACAGCCTATCTAGATCGCGCCAAGGCTTTTGACACCACCCCCCACTCTGGAATTATAGACAAACTCACTAAACTAGGTATAAATCCCTATGTCACAAGATGGGTTGCCAACTGCCTCACTGACCCGAACCCACACTGTGAAAGTAGCAGACTCTAAATCCAACTTCAGACCAGTGACAAGTGGAGTACCACAGGGTTCAGTCCTAGGTCCTCTCCTGTTTGGTATCTACTTCTCTGAAGTACAGGCTAACACAGAAGGTCTTTGGCTAACAAAGTTCGCAGATGACTGCAAACTAGGAGCCGTACTCAAGTCTCCTAACGATGTGGACATCCTACAAAAGGGCCTCACTGAGACAGATGCCTGGTGTCAAAGCCATGGCCTCAAGCTCGATGCCAAAAAGTGCATTGTCATCCCTTTTGGTAAAAACTCTGTACCCATGAACTACCACATAGGCGGTAGTCTACTTAACACCAAAAGTGTGATGAGACCTTGGGACACAGGTGGACAGTAGTCTCTCCTTTGATAATCACATCGCCACAGTAGTCAGGAAATCCTTCTACGTGGCACACCTCATCACAAAAGGTTTCTCATCCAGGAAAAAAGAGGTCATTGTTCCCCTCTGCTCATCACTCATTAGACCCATTATAGAGTACAATGCCCCTTTTGGTATGTACCTCACAAGACATCTACAACAACTGGAAAGGCCACAGAAATACCTCGCAAAGAGGATTACCGGCCTCAAACAGATGCCCTACGCAGACCGTCTCAAAAAACTGCAGCTTTACTCCGTCGCATATCGCCTACTCAGAGGCGCTCTCTGCCTAGCATAAAAAACTATGTCAAACCCAGAGCTGTTGGACTTGCTCCACGTAAAGAAATCCCAATCCCTCCGAGCTACACGCTATAGGGACCTAAACCTTGTCACCACAATAAACAGAACATGCTGGAGGGATAGATTCCTATCTCAGAGACTTCCCATACTCTGGAACAAACTACCTATCTATAACAAACAAAGCTCCTCATTAGCACTCTTCAAGAAAAGTCTTGATGATTGGATGGGAGATGGGAAATTCACCCCAGGGATCACTTCTGTGGCTCTGCTTGACAGGGGCACAGGAAAATAATTTTCTTGGGTGGCAAAAGCCAGGGTACCGTTTGGCTAGGCTTATATAGGCCCTAGGGCCAATAGCCTAGTACCTACCTATGAATCTATGAACCTATACACACATCTTCTTACCACCTATAAAATTATCCAGAATCCATATGCTTGTCCATCACTAAGTAACATTCTACACAACTGTGTTCCTAGTAGGTCATTACAGTCCAATGACCAAAAACTCCAATCTCTCCACAAACCTGTCAGATCTGTTTGCTGGGGCATCGTTTGTACTTGTACAATGTTGCTAATGCCTAAAATTCCTTACCTGTATCCATCAGGTCAATACCCTCCCTATTATCCTTCAAAACTTTTCTGAAAGACTTCCTAGTCAAAGTTGGCTCTGTTCTTGCTCAATACCAGAATAACCTATATCCCTAAATGTGGACAAATATTTATAACTTGCATCTCCTTACACTCCCTTCCTCGCTCACTTCCTTACTTGAGTCAGTTTCCCAGCCCTGGCTTTCACTCTCAATATACCATAAGCCTACTTTTCTCTCACTTCGTATTGCAATTCCTGTTTGCATTATACTAACTTACCTTTAATTTCTCTATAAATTTGCTAAAATTTCTCTAAATGTTAAATCATTGTCATGTAAGTTGTATCCATTCTTAACCAATGATGTTATGTCAGTCTCGCCTTTATTCTCACTGATGGGTCAGTTCTGATCCATTGGATCTGTCTAGTCCATTTCAAAAGCTCGAGGCCTTCAGCAAAGCTCGTGGGCTCCTTAGCCATAATGCAACTCCCTAACTTCCCTAGATCTCGTTTGCTGCTCTGCGAAGGAGGTTGTGAAGCAAGCTCTGGGCTAAGTGCTTTCACTTTCAGTGCTTATCTTGTTACTACTATTACAATTTGTTATAGTTTATTGATCTTTATTGTAGTTTATTTTATATATATATATATATATATATTTCCTTACCATATTTTTCTGTAATTTAGAGTGAGTGTTAGCCCTGTTATTTTCCCCCATTAGCATCTGTTTTTTTTATTTTCTCCAAGTCTTTTGGGTTTCTAATACCATGACGGGAATGGACCCCATTCCTAAGTCAAAGTACGATTAAAGTTCATGAAATTAGTATTGTTTCACTCTTTGATGTTAGCCAAAAGTGCTCTTCGCAGCACCCGCAATGTGTCCAGTAATTACGACTCCTGCAATTCGTACGGTGTTACATGAATTGGTAAAATATCTAAATACGGTTGTAAATTCTTTTTTATAAGACCAGTTGCTCCTACTACTATTGGAACTGTCTAGGTATCTTTCTTCCACATGGCTCTTGTTTCTGCCTCCAGATCGAGGTATTTTATGACTTTGTGTCTCTCTGTACACAAGACACTTTAGTCACTAAGTGTGGCAATTTCAATGATCAGTGCTACTTTATTCTTCTTTTCCTGGACCACTATGTCTGGTTTTCTAGCATCTGTCTTTTGAACTGTTGGTATTGGGTGATCCCATGTGATGTAAACTTCATCATTTTCTATGATTCTCTGTGGCTCATGTTTCCAGTCACTTTGATACCATAATGTTTGTACAATCTCTAGTGTAACAATCTTGCCACATTATTATGCCTTTCAGTATACAGTCCCTCTGCTATTAGAGAGTCGCAACCAGCAATATGGTGTGTGACTGTTTTCAATTCAGTTCCACAAAACCTACAACTGTTTCTCCCACATGTTCAATGGACTTAGTAAACCAGTGTGTACGTAGCCCACTATCTTGGGCTGCCAATATTAACCTTTCATTTCTTGATGTAAATTCATCTCTCCTTAACCATTCCTGCATTCGTTCTTGATCAACATGAGGCTCTTCCAGAAGTTTTCTATACTTGCAGCTATATTTATGTTTTTTCCTCATTTCCTGCCTTCTCATCTGGTCCTTCACCTTATATTCTTTCTTTTGTTTTTTAGCACATTCAGTTGCTGCCTGGTTTTTATCCACTTATGGTTTGATTTCCATTCCTGCTTGACATCGATATGCTTCTGCTAAATTAACCAGAGATGTCAGCTTAGATTTATTCTCCTCATGTTTCAAAACTTTCACCACATTTGGATCTTGTGAGGTCACTAGATAAGTGTGGAGTCTCACGATTGCAGCTCTATACATGTAATCAATTTCAAGGAGGCCTATCCCTCCTTCAGAACGGAGAATATATCATCTTGGTATACACTGATTTTTATAAATCATTTGGTGAGCATGAAGCATCCTCCTTGTTTTAATATCCAATCTATCCAACACTTTTTGGGGCCAGTCAATCACTCCAAAACTATAAGTTAGGACAGGAAGAGCAAATTGATTTATAGCATGGATCTTGTTCCTAGGTGTCAATGCTGTTTTCAGGATTAATTTAAGTCTTCTAAAGTACTTGTTACTAAGCTTTATTCTCATTTGTTCATGTTTTATCTCATTTGTTCATGTTTTATTGCTGATCCTTCATCAATTCCCAAGTATTTATACACCCCCTCTTGCTCAAGTTCTTTTATATCACATTCTTGTCTCAAACTGAAGTTTATCCTGGTGCTGCAATTTTCCTTTTTTAAAGGTTGCTTTTGCACATTTGTCAAGACCAAATGACATCCCAATATCATCTGAAAAAGTTTTGACAACCTGCAGTTGTGCTTTCAGTTCCTCATCTGATGAGCTATACAGTTTTAAATCATCATCAAAGCGAAGATGAGAATTCATTAGAATTTGTTGTTTTCTAAAAGCCAAATTATAGCCATGACCTAAGCTGTTAAGTAGACAGCTTAATGGATTAATGGCAAGGCAAAATAGCAACGGTGACAGGGAGTCACCCTGGAATATCCCCCTTTGGATTTTTATCCTTGGGATAATAATCTGTCCTTTATCATGGCTTAATTGCAAAGTGGTCTGCCACTGTTTCATGGTTACTGTAATGTAATCAATCAGTGTAGGGGGATATACCTTATACATTTGTAAGTACTCTTTTATCCATGAAAGTGGGATACTATCAAATGCCTTTTTTATAGTCACTCTATGCCATACTTAGATTCTTCCCTTTCTTACAGTTCTCCACTATAACTTTATTTAACAACAAATGATCCTTTGTTCCATATGACTTTCTTTTATTGCCCTTTTGTTCTACTGCCATAATTGAGTTTTCTTCTAAATGACTATAAACTTTGTCGGCGTCAATCCCCGTGTATAGTTTATCCATCGTCTGAAGACAAGTTATTGATCTATAATTTTTAGGGTAGCTTGCAGGTTCACTCATAAGTAAGAGCATTGTTTTTCCTGTTGTTAACCAGTGCGGTGTCTGTTTGGGGTGTGCATATAAATAGTTCTTACTCATGGCTAGATCCTCATGTAAAGAAATTAATACTTTAAGCCAAAAGTTAGGTACAGCATCTGGGCCTGGGGTTTTCCAATTAGTGGCTTTTCTCAACTTTGTTTCAATTTCTCTGGCTGTTATTTCATCCCATTTCATATCCTGTACCTTTAAACTTCTTATTCTTTCTTTTACTTCTTCTGTCCATTTAGCATATTTGTTCTGTTCCAGAGGATCTTCATAAATACTTCTCCAAAATGTATCTACTTCCTCTTTTTTCGGCGGTCTATCAATTCCTTTTACCTTATTTCCCAGTTCTCTCTTGGGTCATCAGTAAATTGCTTATTTTGTGCTTTTCCCTTATATTTATCTTTGTATCTTCTGAGTCTTTCCACCTGTTTTGAAATTTTTAGTTTATCTCCAATAGTGCATAATAGATCCTGGTCTGTTCTAATACTGCATACTGCTTTTACCACATCAATCTTTCTTAATATTTTTGTTGATCTGTTCCCTCTTCTATAATCTTCTAACAATTACACTTCTTGTCTTAGCTGCTTTATAGTTTTCTCTATTCGATATTTCCATGATGGTATTCGCTTTGCCCCCCCCCCTTTCCCACGCTACCCTATGTTCCTGTGGTAGAATTGTATCAGTTATTAATTTAGCAGCACAGTAATATATTCTGTTTACTTCTGTTATATCGCATGGATCTCTATGGACAGTCCTAATTACTGTGTTTGTTTTATCAAGCTTCTGACTTTTGGGGTTTTATTAACCTTCTGCAGTCTATTTCTCTCATTGATCTTGATATATCTGTCTTTGTCTATTAAATCAAGCAACTCTTCTCTTAACTCCTTTTTTTTTCCATATTGAGGGAACATCCCTTGTTTTCATTTTCCTGCGAGCATTCTATAGAAGGTTATATAACATTTTCTTGTGGCACATTCTCTTCAGTTTCCTGATATACTATGCCTTACTGAGACCTGGCTCAAGCTTACTATCATTGATAATGAGATTATACCTTATACCCCCAGGTTACAATATATTAAGACTTGATCGCATCTCTAAGAAAGGAGGGGGGGTAGCCATCTTGTATAAATCTTCCCTGGAAGTATCCAAAACTAGTACCCCAAATGCCTTGTTTACTAACAATGCAGAAGTACTCATCACAAAGGTCCAACTCAACAAATGCAAATCTGTAAACATTGCATGTATCTGTATTCCCCCAGGTGATAACACAAATACCTTTGAGGGTATCCTGTCCTAACTTCCCCCAGGAAACTATTATTCTTGGGGATGTTAATATCGACTGGAGTACTTGCTCTTCAGACTTACCCTCCACCCATGTAAATTTGCATGGCTTGTCCCAGATGATATCTTCCCCAACCAGAATCAATAAGCCTAACAAAAAAGAAAGTATCCTAGACTGGATATTAATAAACAACCTACCCCAGATATATAAAACAGGCACCCTACCTGAGGACTTTAGTGATCACTTCCTGACCTATATTATCAGGAAAAGAAATGACATCCCTCAACAATCTTCCTTTAAAACCATTAGAAGTTGTAAGACCTTTATTCAAACTAAATTTCAGAATGAACTTAACACATGTGACTGGTCCAGCCTATGGCTACTTCCACTAGATGAAGCGGTGTCATACTTTAACTCTAAATTTCTTGCTATCCTGGATAACCATGCTCCCCCAAGCACTATCAGAACCAATAACAAAGTAGCACCATGGCTGTACAATGATACAAAACAAAAAATTATTAGCTGAAACAAAGCATGGACCTCCTGGAGAACCATTAAGTCCCCAAAAGACCACCTTATATATAAACAGCTGAGAAATGATGCAAAGAAGTCTATTATGCTAGACAAAAAGAATTACTACTGTAATCTGCAACAAAAGCACCAAAATCAACCACAAAAATTCTGGTCAGGCATAAACAAACTTTTCCACCCAGGCCAATCAACTACCCCTACCCCCTCCAACAACCTCCTAAAATTGTTGCTAACACCTTTAACACTTTCTTTACAGAAACGGTGCAATCCCTAGCCAGTAAGCTATCTCCCTATACCCCAAGTACCACCAACCCCATACCTGATAATAAGATCCCCTTTAAGTTTGATCCAGTACCAGCATCTTTTATTAAGTCCCTACTTAAAAAACTGAAACCCACCACCCCTTCAGCAGACCTACTACCTGCAGAATATCTCCAAAAAGGCGCTAATGAAATAGCATATCCCATATCAATTTTAATCAATAGAACTGTCCACGAAGCCTATACCCCCCACATCTGGAAAGTCTCCCACATTGTTCCTCTTCATAAAGGGGGAGATTCCACAGAACTTTCAAATTATAGGCCTATAGCCATTCTGTCTCCCTTGGCTAAAATAATGGAAAAATGTATCCACAAGCAATTTCTTGCCTATCTGAATCACTCTCCTAACCCCCTCCCAGCATGGATTTAGACCTTGTCATAGTGCAACCTCAGCTCTTCTCTCCTTCTCCCATACAATAAATCAAAACCGTAATGACAACAAGCTCTCCTCTGCCCTCTTCCTTGACCTATCCAAGACATTTGATATGGTAAATCACCAGCTACTCTTAAACACATTAAAATCACTCTCCATAGATAACCTAGCAATTACCAGGTTTCATTCTTACCTAAGTGACAGACAACAAGCTGTACTATGGAAGAATAATCTATCGTCCCTTTTACCAGTCACCCTTGGAGTCCCACAGGGATCTATATTAGGTCCCCTCCTATTCTCCATATTCATTAATGACCTGTACAAATTCATCCCTGATGCAACTTGTATTCAGTATGCAGATGACTCAACCTAATCTGCTCTGCCACCTCCCCCACAGATTTACAATCCTTGTCCCAAATCACTTTCAGCAACGTTAGTTAGCTCACTGGTCGCCAACTACTATTAAACCCAAATAAAACCAAACTATTACTCTTCTCCCCCACTTGCAAGGTCTCCTCACCACTTCTCACCATAATATCTAACAATGGTACCATGATTTCCCCAGAACCTAGTACTAAACTACTGGGAGTGATCATCGACAACAACCTCAAGTTTGATGCTCACATAGACAAAACTATTAAAACAGTTAACAAAAAATTAGGCTCTTTATATAGGATTAAATAATTCCTAACCCCATCTGCTAGAACTGTTATTGCCCGTACACATCTGCTATCGACCCTTCTTTATGCCTCACCCATCTTCGTAAACCTAAGCAAATCAAACTTCAGTAAATTAACTAGGTGCTACAATAACATTGCCAGATTTGCCACAGGATCATCTGTGACCCATCACTGCCTTAACCTTCAATTGTTAGACTGGCTTGAACTACCCTATCAACTGCAATACAACCAACTAATAGTTGTTCACAAAATCCTCTACCAACCAGACAGTACACCCATACAGAAAAATATTATTACCCCCTACAGTAACCTAAAATCCCTTCGCTCTTCCAAAAAATTGCTAGTGCAAACTGTTAAAACCAACAATTCAGCTGGAGAGTCACTATTTTCCAACTCTGCTGGTAAAAACTGGAACCTACTTCCTGCTGAACTCACCACTGACCCCTCCTACTGGAAAGATTTAAAGTTAATACTACACCATGCATGATAACCACCTTTAATATATGTGTTTTCCTTTTTCAGATTAAATCTTTAACTATTTCTTTCTCAGCTACTTGCTTCCAACCTTTTCTGTGTACATGTGAGAAAAACATGTACCTATTGTTAAACAAATCTCAGTTTTGTGATAACTCACTGTAATAATTTCACTTTATTTAAACTTGTTTTTGTACATTTGGAGCTTTTCTCCCCGGGCCTCCGCTGAAAATGGACCTGTATCCAGTTGGACTTTCCCGGTTAACAAATGTAAAATAAATAAAATAAATTTCATCCTATGTCATCTGTTGTTTTGTCATATGGGAACTCACTGGCCTATCACCACTCAACATTGACTGCATCAGAATTTCCACAGTTTCCTGTTCCTTTCCTTCCTGTTTAGCTTCAAGTGAACTTTTATACTGGTTTCCTTTGGAAGGCTTAAAAATATCTTGATATGGCACCTGACCTGTTGCTTCCTGTTCCACTGGTTTCCCCTCAATTTGGATATTCATTGCTCTATCCTGTTGTGGTGCTTTCTGCATTTGATTTTCTACACTGAATCCTTCTCTTTGCAGCTGTTCCATTACCTCAATTTCTATTTATTTGACTTCTCCATTACTAATCTCTTTTTCTACTTTTCCTCTTAGTTTTCTTATTTTTTTGCATTGTAAAGTTTTCCATATCCAAATTCCTTTGCCTGTATTTTTCTTCAAATATGTTTGGTGCTGCTCTTTTTGTATTGGTTAGTTTTGCT